>NW_027118818.1:0-624031 GCF_036417845.1 Apteryx mantelli
TGTCCCGTCCCCTCCCCAGCTGCTGTTTATCGGTTGTGTGTTGGGATAAGAACATTTTAGCAGACAGGCGTTCATATGCCTTCTGGAATACTTTGATGAGTCTCATCTTTTCAATAGTGTTTGAAAATCTGGTGACCTGAGGAATGTTATATACTGATAATTCAGCATTAATTTTCATGCTGTGACAATAAGTGAAGATACTTTTCTTTATGTAAGTTGAAGGAATCCTGTACTTTCTGTTCTGTTTGTAGTAATGTTCCTGTTTGTTTGCCTTCAACAGTTTCTTGTACAAAAGCTACACTGGATTCTTGAAGAGAGACCTAAAAGACATTCAGCTCAGCACCACTCTTCTAGGACTTTGGAAAAGAATGAAAAATGGGGAAGTGGAATGAAGACGATCGATAGAAACCAGTATCATTCTGTATTGAAACAACCAAAGCAATGTTATCAGATTCAGTTGTTAATGTGTAGCTTCAGTAGTAAAAAAGGACTTGTAACATTTGTGCGTGTGTATTTTCACAGGACTGCTGAATGAAGGATGACTGTAGACAGATTGTAGCAGAACAGTCTCTCTCAGTACATATGCTCCACTTCAGAAAGAAATCAGGGTTTTTCCTTAAAGTTAAACTTGAATTCTGAAAATTATTGAGCAAGCTTGTATTTGGATTCTTACAGTGTCCTGTGCCGCCCGTTTCCATGGCAGTGTGTATGTCTATGTATATTTTGGTGTACTGTTCAGCTGCTATGTAACACCAAGTTAGGCAGTCCAGTCTTTCTGCATGGATTAAGATATTTAAAAAAAAAATGGCCGCCAGTCATTTATCATGTGAAACACGTGTCTTGTAAACTTTTTTAAAACCAGGAAAGACTTTATTAAAGAAATGATGCTAGCTGAGTGCTTCTATGTGTTTGCCTGTTGCACTGGGGAAGAGGCAGCAGTGTGCCTAACAAGGCAACTCATCCAGAGCAAAAAGAACAAGCCAAGAAACACCTCCTCAGGCAACTCCTCCACCTCTCTAATGTGACTATGTGATGGTGCGTGAATGTTGTGAGGGGCATGGCGATTTTGTGCCAATGTCTGCGTGGGCATGGTGTGGGTTTGGGAGGAGCGAGTGGAAGCAGAGAGGGGCAGTTCTCTTGAGGCTGCGCTTGGCATGCCACTGCTATGGCAGGGGCCGAAGAGGACTTCTTGACAAGGCCTTGTTGGTGGGGGAGCCGTTTCAGAAGCTCTTGCATGCTGTGCCCATCTCTGCGTGCTGCAGAGTTGAGAGTTGTGTTCTCATTAGCGCCTCATGCCCCTTTGTGCGGTGGGCAGAGCGAGCGTGGGCTTTGTCCCTGCAGCATGGGGGCGGATGGATGGGGGAGCTGCTGCCCTTGGGCAGAAGTGTCCTGGTGCAGAGTCCCCACGTAGCCCTTTTTCTTCTGCCAAGCTGAGCCTGCCCCTTGCCACTGCCTTTGGGCAAAGAGACAGAAAAAGGAGGGTGGCAACAGGGCAACGTGGGGCCAGAGCACTAGCGTTGGGTGTGGTGGTGATTTGGGGCACTTTGGGGTTTTTCGTCACTTTGGCAAGGCAGCAGCTTCTTCCCGCTTTGCTTTGCATGGCAGCTGAGTGCCTGCCTTCTTCCTTGTGGGGTGTCCTTGCATTACAAAGCCTTTGGGAGAGCAACTCTCGAGTGCTGGAAAGGAGTGGAGAGGTGGGGCTGAGGTGGGAGCGGTGTCCGGGTTTGTGAGCGGGGCCGTGTGCCTGCGCGCGGCCCTTGTGCCATGCTTGTTGGCGTGCCAGTGGCGGGGTGGGTGCGTCTGGGGCCGGGGCGCTTGTCCCTCTTGCCGGGGAGATGGTGCCTGTTGCCGAGGCCACTGTCAGCGTTGCGCGGGGCGGCAGCGAGTTCCGTGTTCCGTGTTCTGGTCGGTGTGGAGGGAGGCTGCCCTGGCTGCAGGCTTGGTGTCCTGCTGGGCAGCCGGCGTGCTGGCGGGGGGCCCAGCACCGTCATCGGCCTGCGGTAGTGCGGGGGGCGCTGAGCTGTCCCTGGGCATTGGGGCAGAGGGAGCTGTGGGCATTTCCTCACGGCAACTTCTCTCCTCCTTTGCTTTGCTTTGTGTGGTGGCCGAGCGCGGCGCTGAGCACCTCCCGAGGACATGCCGGGTCCACGCGGCGCAGGCGAGCGCGCTGGCGTTGGCGTGTGGAGGGGGCCTGTGCTGTGGCAGATGTAAGCAGCCGCGTGGTGGGCCCCGGAGGGTTGGGGGTGATGGGGGGGGTGGGAGAGACCCGAGGACCCTTTTGGGTGGTCCTGCCTGGTGCCTCGGGGCTCTCAAAGGAGTCCTGCACACTGGTGCCAGGAGGGTCCTGCGGGGCGGTCGGGGTGTGGGGGGCTTGTTTCTGGGGGATCTGTGGCCCGGTGGCAGCCGCTGATGGCCTCGCTCCTCCTTTTCCTTTGCCCGCTGGCCGAGTGTGGCTGCAAGCAGCTCCCGAGAACGTCCCGGGCACGTGTGGTGCCGTGCAGCGCAGAGGCGAGAACGGCAGCGTTGGTGTGCGGAGGGGGGCCTTCGCCGCAGCACAGGTATGTGGCCCCGTTGCTGGACACAGGGGGCAGGGGGTGCTGGGGAGTTTGGGGAGAGGTGGCAGGGCCCTTCTGGGTGCTCCCGCCTGGTGCCTTGGGCATCTCCATGGAGTGCCCCAGGGCAGCAAAAAGGGCATCCCCTGGGGCCGGGCACTTTGGGTGACGGGGGGCTTGTTTCTCGGGGGCTGGAGCCCATCAGCAGTCGCTGATGGTCTCCTTCCTGCTTTGCTTTGCATGCCGCACGAGCATGGCGGTGGCGCTCAGCTCCCGAGGGCATACCGGGGCCGTGCGGCTTGGTGGTGCGCAGGCGATGACAGCAGCCTTGGCGTGCGAAGGGGGCCTGCGCGGCATGTGAGGTCAGCGGCTGCGTGCCGGGCCAGTTGGGGGAGGCGTAGGTGTGCGGGAGGGCCAGGAGAGTCGCCAGGGCCCTTCTGGGTGCTCCCGCCTGGTGCCTTGGGCATCTCCATGGAGTGCCCCAGGGCAGCAAAAAGGGCATCCCCTGGGGCCGGGCACTTTGGGTGACAGGGGCTTGTTTCTTGGGGGGCTGGCACTGGCATCAGCCACTGATGGCCGCGCTCCTCCTTCTCCTTTGTCCGGCGGCCGAGCATGGTGCTGAGCAGCTCCCGATGGCGTCGAGGAGCTCCCGACGGTGTCCCCAGGCCGTGCGTCTTGGCGGTGGAGGCGAGCACGCTGGTGTCTGCTGCGGGCATTCCCACTGCTCAGGAGAAACAGGCGTCTTGTCACCTTGTTTCAAAGCAGGACACACTGTATTAAAGAAACGATGCTAGCTGAGTGCCTCTTTGTGTTTGCCTATTGCATTGGGGAAGAGGCAGCAGCGTGCCTAACAAGGCAACTCATCCAGAGCAAAAAGAACAAGCCAAGAAACACCTCCTCAGGCAACTCCTCCACCTCTCCTTTGGGACTTGGTGCATGCAGTGGCTTCTGCCTGCACCAGTTCCTTTCCCAACTCAGGCACTTGCTCGCACCTTTCTCTTGATGCTCTGCCAAAGGTGGGCTAGCCCCCACACAGGCACATGCTGCATTCCCTTTGGCAGCATGCTGGCAAAGCCAAAAACAGCCATGGCTCTTCTGAAATCATTCCACCCATTTTTGGCTTAAGACCACTGCTGGCTGCTTTGCCCACAGAAAACAGCCACAGCTGCTCTTTTCCCTACTCAGGAAATCACAGAGCATTTGCTGATGGCAAGGGCTGTGTTGGCACAGACCATTCTCCAGGTATGTCTTGCTCTTCTCCTTGGCACTAGCCCTCTGCTCTTGGCCACTGCCAAGTTTTTACCTCTTTGAGCAGCCCGTTCAGTCACTCTATCAATCCTGCCTCTTGAGGATGGTTGCGTCGCTCCCAGAGGCAGGGAACAGATGCAGCAGTTCATGCAGCAGTGTCTGGGCTCTGCTTAGAACCTCTGCGAACCTTGCTGGAAGTTGTGGGGGCGTTGTGGGGACCCTCAGAGCAACTAGAAGGTGCTTGCTGCTGACAGGTAAGCAGAGCTAGGTAAGGACAGCTACAGCAGGCCTGAACTTCTCCTGGGAAGCTCTAGCCAGCTGTAGCTGCTGCTGCTGCTAAGGAGCTCTGTTGGTTGCCCTTGCTGAGGGCAAGAGAGGGAGGTGGGGCCTTTGCTCCAGCTGACCCTTGATTTGGGTGGGTCAAGCACCCTGTTAGTCAGGGCTAGGGAGAGGCCTAGAGAAGTGCCAGGCCCAGAGCCCCAGCTCCCAGGGGCAGTGGGGCTGAGGCAGCAGTTTGTGTGGCAGCTGGGTGCAAAGAAGGGGCCCTTGTCTCTGACCACAGTAGCATACACTTTCTCAGCTATGGTTATGACACACTGCAGCGTGCGTTCGCCAGGAGCTGTTGGAGTTGCTGCCTCTGCCATGGGGGAGGCTTCCACCCACCCAGACAGACCTGCTGACAGTGGATGCAGCCCTGCAGGTCTTGGGCTGCAGGGAGTGCCTGGGGCCTCTCTGTGAGCCTGGGGCTGGCAGTCATCTTTCCTGCAGAAGGTGTGCTGCTGTTGACGAGTGCTGTTGCCAGGTCAAGGAGCTATGGGAGGAAGTAAGTAGGCTGCGTAGCATCTGAGGAGATGAGCAAGAGATGGATAGGATCTTCTCAGAGACCCTACAGCTTCAGGAGTCTCATCCCCCCACAGCAGTGGAGGTGCATGTGGGCTCTGTGCCATGGCAACGCTAAATCATAACTCCATAGAAGATGAAGGCTGGGAACTGGTCACTCCTCAAGTGAGGAGAAAGGCTCTTGCTCCTCCTGAAGACTTGCAGCTGATGAACAGGTTCAGTGCCCTCCAAGCTGAGGAGGGGCTGGGCATGGCTTCAAATGAAGCAACTGAGCTCATGGACCCTGTGCCATGCAGGAACCCCTGGAAGAAGTGGTGCGTGATTGTTGTGGGTGACTCCCTGCTGCAGGGCACAGAAGCACCCATCTGCTGACCTGACCTCTTGTCAGCAGAGGTTTGCTGCCTGCTGGGCACTCGAATCTGAGATGCCAAGCAAAGACTGCCGGGGCTTGTCCCCCACCCCTCCAACTATTGCCCCCTGCTGCTCTTCCATGTGGGCACCAACAATACTGCCAAGGGCAACTAGGAAAGAGTGATGCTGCAAGTAAGCAACTGGCTGTGCTGCTGGTGTTGGCAACAGGGTTTTGGTTCCTATGACCTTAGGACTGTGTTTGAAGATCGACTATGGATTGGGAGAGGTGGGATCCACCTCACCTAATGGGGCACACGCTTCTTTGCCAACAGCCTGGCCAACCTGGTACGCAGGGCTTTTAACTGGGAAAGATGGGGAAGGGGAGAATTATAGAGACCATGCAGTCAGCAAAACAGGGCTCAAGCAGGGATACTGCCAGCAATTGCAGGCAGCTAAGGCAGGACCTCCAGGACAAGACTCTGGGGAATCCTCTTGCACCCCTCCTGGGAAATCAGCAAGTCACCCCTGCATATCCTGTGCCTCTGAGGCTTTAAAATCACGACTAGTTGTGGTTCCTTGCAGATGGGCTGCATTCAGTCTGGTGAGCTGCTGCTCTGCCACTAGCCGGGCAACTACCTTGCTGTCATGCTCTGGGTGTGACTCTGAGCTAGGCAGGTGGTTGGAGTCCCACATATTGCCATCCCAAGTTTCTGCATCCCAACCCACTTTTTGCACCGGTGCCCACAGCACCAGGGGATGGACATCTCTCTGTCCCCACTGTCGCTGTGGGCAATTTGCAATGTAGGTAGCCAGAATGGGACAAGCTTCTTGCCTTGATCCACGCTTGCAGTTACAACCTCTTGGGACAGTTGGCGAGCCTCCTTAGCACCTTCGAGGTCCCTTTCCAACTGCCCATTTTGCTTCTGCTGCGTCAGCAACACCTTGTCCAGGGTGCGGAGCGCAGGCAGGAAGATCCACCCCAGATCCCCTGCTGCCTTTTGCATTGCTAGACCTGCTTTTTGCAGTTGGAGCTTGGAAACCAGCTGCTCTGGGCATCCCCCCAGCTCACTCTCTACCTCCGGCCATGCTGCGCGGGTGACCCACTGTGGCGTGAAGGGAGGGAAGAAAGGCCCTTCCTTAGCTTGGTAATTGAGGTCGGCCTGCCAGAGCCCCTTCTTCAAGGACTCTCCCTGAGACAGTTTTGCAAAGCTGTAGATTTTATTAAAGCAACAGATGTAACAGATTCCGTATTGCCAGTGATAAATGCACTTGCTGCAACAAATGTTCTTTCTTTGAGCTCAAACTAAGAATTAAGCGCTTTCAATAATAATAGGTTTCCCCAGGTAACATCTGACATTGTCAGAGGCACAAATCTTACCGAAGAGGCGTCGCTGTTTGAGGGAGGGAAGAAGGAGGCTCACTCATCAGCAATCTCCAGTGAACAGTTTGGGGGTTCCGTTTTCTTCCCTTCCCAAAACTTTAGGGAGCTGTACTCTCTTTTATAGTCACTGAGGAGGAGATGTGAAGCGCGGCAGTCATACTTCATTGGCTACATTGCCATTCGCTCAATTCCTGTGGGGTATGCCCCCCTTACTTACATATCGTTATGCAGCAAAGGGCATGGTTTTTAATATGGTAATTGGGGATACTGAGGCTAGAGGCACTATAGGTCAACGCTTAGTCCATGATCAGCAAATTTTTCGATATGCAACCCTTTGCGGTCAGGGGCAGAATACGATACCTTCATATCACTCCCTCCTCCGCCCTGCAACTGGGTAAAACTTTCCAGCCTTCCCCAGCTAGTTTGCTCCTCACGTTGCAAAAGGGTGGTATGCTTTGTCTGACACGGGTCTCCTTTGTGCCTCCCCCTCCTTTCCTCCCAAATTCTCTCCCGACTCCACACCCACCCGGCCACCTTGTGAGCCATGGGTGCACATGGACCCGTAGCGGGCTACCTGGGAATGCAGCTCCCTGCCTCCCCCTTCTCCTCTCACCCACAAAGAGGCATCTCCACACCCGTATCCTGCCCACTACGCCAAAGGTGACGGCAAGGCGGGCGAGAGAGGGTCAGATGCTAGCTGAGAGAAACAGTCAGAGTTGGTGAGGGGTTAAACAGTGTAGATTTACTAAAGGACTTGCACTCCAAGCTGCATGAGGAGCCCTGGGAAGTGCACGGAGGGGGTGCTGATGGGAGGCTGCTGCACGCATGGGTTGGAAGCCCAGGCGAGACTCCACTTGGTGCATCCTAAGGGCCCCTTTGCTCTACTGCAACTAGTTCCTTCTCTCAGCTGTGCTAACCTTGAGAACCTACTGTCTGGGAAGCAAATAGGTGTTGTTGACACAACTGTTGTCCCAAACCGGGGATCCGTTACCTGGTGTGCAATGAGTCAATCTACACAGAGAGTTGAGATATCATTTTATTTCGAAGTTGCACAAAATTGGTTGCTAGGTGGTAAACCCACAAAGCTAGCACAGCAGGTATTTCTTTCTCTATCCTTCTATTTATACAGTTGTTCTCAGCCAGAAGCTGCCTCTTGTTCCGCCCCTATTACATGACTGCTTAAATTATTTGCATATTGCTTCCACTGCAGTTCTCACTAGTGGGGAATGTCTCCCCACAATTAGGGGTCTTCAACCTAGTGGTGTGATTTTTAGCATTATAATGAGGAGACTTCACTTCAGGGTAGAGCTAGTTACTGTTTTCTGCTGACTGACTAGATATATACGTATTTCCAAGAGGTTCCTAACTGGAAGGACGAACATCATGGCAAAACACTGAAGCTCAGCGTTACAGTTCTTGTTTGACTGGAGTAGGCATGCAAGAAAGCAGCAGGGGCCCAAGAGAAGTTGTGGGTGCTTCCTTGATGGTGTGTGAACCTTGTCAGGGGCAGGGTGATTTTTGTGCCAATGTCTGAGGAGACAAGGTGTCAGCTTGTAAAAAAGAGGAAGTGCCAAAAGCCAGCTATTGTTTTCTGGACTAGGCACGCAGGACAAGAGGAGGGGCTGAAGACAACTTCTCCGCAAGAGCAAATCTCGAGTGCTGGAGAGGACTATAGAAGTGTGGTGAGGCGGGAGCGGTGTCCGGGTTTGTGAGCGGGGCCTTGTGCCTGCGCGCGGCCCTCGTGCCATGCTTGCTGGCGTGCCAGTGGCGGGGTGGGGGCGTCTGGGGCTGGGGCGCTTGTCCCTCTTGCCAGGGAGATGGTGCCTGTTGCTGAAGCCAGTGTCAGTGTTGTGCGGGGCGGCAGTGAGTTCCGTGTTCCGGTCGGCGTGGAGGGAGGCTGCCCTGGCTGCAGGCTTGGTGTCCTGCTGGGCAGCTGGCGTGCTGGCGGGGGGCCCAGCACTGTCACAGGCCTGTGGTAGTATAAGGGGCACTGAGGTGTGTCTGGGCATTGGGGCAGAGCCGCCGATGCAAGAGCCAGCCGCCGATGCAAGAGCCAGCCGCCGATGCAAGAGCCAGCCGCCGATGCAAGAGCCAGCCGCCGATGCAAGAGCCAGCCGCCGATGCAAGAGCCAGCCGCCGATGCAAGAGCCAGCCGCCGATGCAAGAGCCAGCCGCCGATGCAAGAGCCAGCCGCCGATGCAAGAGCCAGCCGCCGATGCAAGAGCCAGCCGCCGATGCAAGAGCCAGCCGCCGATGCAAGAGCCAGCCGCCGATGCAAGAGCCAGCCGCCGATGCAAGAGCCAGCCGCCGATGCAAGAGCCAGCCGCCGATGCAAGAGCCAGCCGCCGATGCAAGAGCCAGCCGCCGATGCAAGAGCCAGCCGCCGATGCAAGAGCCAGCCGCCGATGCAAGAGCCAGCCGCCGATGCAAGAGCCAGCCGCCGATGCAAGAGCCAGCCGCCGATGCAAGAGCCAGCCGCCGATGCAAGAGCCAGCCGCCGATGCAAGAGCCAGCCGCCGATGCAAGAGCCAGCCGCCGATGCAAGAGCCAGCCGCCGATGCAAGAGCCAGCCGCCGATGCAAGAGCCAGCCGCCGATGCAAGAGCCAGCCGCCGATGCAAGAGCCAGCCGCCGATGCAAGAGCCAGCCGCCGATGCAAGAGCCAGCCGCCGATGCAAGAGCCAGCCGCCGATGCAAGAGCCAGCCGCCGATGCAAGAGCCAGCCGCCGATGCAAGAGCCAGCCGCCGATGCAAGAGCCAGCCGCCGATGCAAGAGCCAGCCGCCGATGCAAGAGCCAGCCGCCGATGCAAGAGCCAGCCGCCGATGCAAGAGCCAGCCGCCGATGCAAGAGCCAGCCGCCGATGCAAGAGCCAGCCGCCGATGCAAGAGCCAGCCGCCGATGCAAGAGCCAGCCGCCGATGCAAGAGCCAGCCGCCGATGCAAGAGCCAGCCGCCGATGCAAGAGCCAGCCGCCGATGCAAGAGCCAGCCGCCGATGCAAGAGCCAGCCGCCGATGCAAAAGCCAGCCGCCGATGCAAAAGCCAGCCGCCGATGCAAAAGCCAGCCGCCGATGCAAAAGCCAGCCGCCGATGCAAAAGCCAGCCGCCGATGCAAAAGCCAGCCGCCGATGCAAAAGCCAGCCGCCGATGCAAAAGCCAGCCGCCGATGCAAAAGCCAGCCGCCGATGCAAAAGCCAGCCGCCGATGCAAAAGCCAGCCGCCGATGCAAAAGCCAGCCGCCGATGCAAAAGCCAGCCGCCGATGCAAAAGCCAGCCGCCGATGCAAAAGCCAGCCGCCGATGCAAAAGCCAGCCGCCGATGCAAAAGCCAGCCGCCGATGCAAAAGCCAGCCGCCGATGCAAAAGCCAGCCGCCGATGCAAAAGCCAGCCGCCGATGCAAAAGCCAGCCGCCGATGCAAAAGCCAGCCGCCGATGCAAAAGCCAGCCGCCGATGCAAAAGCCAGCCGCCGATGCAAAAGCCAGCCGCCGATGCAAAAGCCAGCCGCCGATGCAAAAGCCAGCCGCCGATGCAAAAGCCAGCCGCCGATGCAAAAGCCAGCCGCCGATGCAAAAGCCAGCCGCCGATGCAAAAGCCAGCCGCCGATGCAAAAGCCAGCCGCCGATGCAAAAGCCAGCCGCCGATGCAAAAGCCAGCCGCCGATGCAAAAGCCAGCCGCCGATGCAAAAGCCAGCCGCCGATGCAAAAGCCAGCCGCCGATGCAAAAGCCAGCCGCCGATGCAAAAGCCAGCCGCCGATGCAAAAGCCAGCCGCCGATGCAAAAGCCAGCCGCCGATGCAAAAGCCAGCCGCCGATGCAAAAGCCAGCCGCCGATGCAAAAGCCAGCCGCCGATGCAAAAGCCAGCCGCCGATGCAAAAGCCAGCCGCCGATGCAAAAGCCAGCCGCCGATGCAAAAGCCAGCCGCCGATGCAAAAGCCAGCCGCCGATGCAAAAGCCAGCCGCCGATGCAAAAGCCAGCCGCCGATGCAAAAGCCAGCCGCCGATGCAAAAGCCAGCCGCCGATGCAAAAGCCAGCCGCCGATGCAAAAGCCAGCCGCCGATGCAAAAGCCAGCCGCCGATGCAAAAGCCAGCCGCCGATGCAAAAGCCAGCCGCCGATGCAAAAGCCAGCCGCCGATGCAAAAGCCAGCCGCCGATGCAAAAGCCAGCCGCCGATGCAAAAGCCAGCCGCCGATGCAAAAGCCAGCCGCCGATGCAAAAGCCAGCCGCCGATGCAAAAGCCAGCCGCCGATGCAAAAGCCAGCCGCCGATGCAAAAGCCAGCCGCCGATGCAAAAGCCAGCCGCCGATGCAAAAGCCAGCCGCCGATGCAAAAGCCAGCCGCCGATGCAAAAGCCAGCCGCCGATGCAAAAGCCAGCCGCCGATGCAAAAGCCAGCCGCCGATGCAAAAGCCAGCCGCCGATGCAAAAGCCAGCCGCCGATGCAAAAGCCAGCCGCCGATGCAAAAGCCAGCCGCCGATGCAAAAGCCAGCCGCCGATGCAAAAGCCAGCCGCCGATGCAAAAGCCAGCCGCCGATGCAAAAGCCAGCCGCCGATGCAAAAGCCAGCCGCCGATGCAAAAGCCAGCCGCCGATGCAAAAGCCAGCCGCCGATGCAAAAGCCAGCCGCCGATGCAAAAGCCAGCCGCCGATGCAAAAGCCAGCCGCCGATGCAAAAGCCAGCCGCCGATGCAAAAGCCAGCCGCCGATGCAAAAGCCAGCCGCCGATGCAAAAGCCAGCCGCCGATGCAAAAGCCAGCCGCCGATGCAAAAGCCAGCCGCCGATGCAAAAGCCAGCCGCCGATGCAAAAGCCAGCCGCCGATGCAAAAGCCAGCCGCCGATGCAAAAGCCAGCCGCCGATGCAAAAGCCAGCCGCCGATGCAAAAGCCAGCCGCCGATGCAAAAGCCAGCCGCCGATGCAAAAGCCAGCCGCCGATGCAAAAGCCAGCCGCCGATGCAAAAGCCAGCCGCCGATGCAAAAGCCAGCCGCCGATGCAAAAGCCAGCCGCCGATGCAAAAGCCAGCCGCCGATGCAAAAGCCAGCCGCCGATGCAAAAGCCAGCCGCCGATGCAAAAGCCAGCCGCCGATGCAAAAGCCAGCCGCCGATGCAAAAGCCAGCCGCCGATGCAAAAGCCAGCCGCCGATGCAAAAGCCAGCCGCCGATGCAAAAGCCAGCCGCCGATGCAAAAGCCAGCCGCCGATGCAAAAGCCAGCCGCCGATGCAAAAGCCAGCCGCCGATGCAAAAGCCAGCCGCCGATGCAAAAGCCAGCCGCCGATGCAAAAGCCAGCCGCCGATGCAAAAGCCAGCCGCCGATGCAAAAGCCAGCCGCCGATGCAAAAGCCAGCCGCCGATGCAAAAGCCAGCCGCCGATGCAAAAGCCAGCCGCCGATGCAAAAGCCAGCCGCCGATGCAAAAGCCAGCCGCCGATGCAAAAGCCAGCCGCCGATGCAAAAGCCAGCCGCCGATGCAAAAGCCAGCCGCCGATGCAAAAGCCAGCCGCCGATGCAAAAGCCAGCCGCCGATGCAAAAGCCAGCCGCCGATGCAAAAGCCAGCCGCCGATGCAAAAGCCAGCCGCCGATGCAAAAGCCAGCCGCCGATGCAAAAGCCAGCCGCCGATGCAAAAGCCAGCCGCCGATGCAAAAGCCAGCCGCCGATGCAAAAGCCAGCCGCCGATGCAAAAGCCAGCCGCCGATGCAAAAGCCAGCCGCCGATGCAAAAGCCAGCCGCCGATGCAAAAGCCAGCCGCCGATGCAAAAGCCAGCCGCCGATGCAAAAGCCAGCCGCCGATGCAAAAGCCAGCCGCCGATGCAAAAGCCAGCCGCCGATGCAAAAGCCAGCCGCCGATGCAAAAGCCAGCCGCCGATGCAAAAGCCAGCCGCCGATGCAAAAGCCAGCCGCCGATGCAAAAGCCAGCCGCCGATGCAAAAGCCAGCCGCCGATGCAAAAGCCAGCCGCCGATGCAAAAGCCAGCCGCCGATGCAAAAGCCAGCCGCCGATGCAAAAGCCAGCCGCCGATGCAAAAGCCAGCCGCCGATGCAAAAGCCAGCCGCCGATGCAAAAGCCAGCCGCCGATGCAAAAGCCAGCCGCCGATGCAAAAGCCAGCCGCCGATGCAAAAGCCAGCCGCCGATGCAAAAGCCAGCCGCCGATGCAAAAGCCAGCCGCCGATGCAAAAGCCAGCCGCCGATGCAAAAGCCAGCCGCCGATGCAAAAGCCAGCCGCCGATGCAAAAGCCAGCCGCCGATGCAAAAGCCAGCCGCCGATGCAAAAGCCAGCCGCCGATGCAAAAGCCAGCCGCCGATGCAAAAGCCAGCCGCCGATGCAAAAGCCAGCCGCCGATGCAAAAGCCAGCCGCCGATGCAAAAGCCAGCCGCCGATGCAAAAGCCAGCCGCCGATGCAAAAGCCAGCCGCCGATGCAAAAGCCAGCCGCCGATGCAAAAGCCAGCCGCCGATGCAAAAGCCAGCCGCCGATGCAAAAGCCAGCCGCCGATGCAAAAGCCAGCCGCCGATGCAAAAGCCAGCCGCCGATGCAAAAGCCAGCCGCCGATGCAAAAGCCAGCCGCCGATGCAAAAGCCAGCCGCCGATGCAAAAGCCAGCCGCCGATGCAAAAGCCAGCCGCCGATGCAAAAGCCAGCCGCCGATGCAAAAGCCAGCCGCCGATGCAAAAGCCAGCCGCCGATGCAAAAGCCAGCCGCCGATGCAAAAGCCAGCCGCCGATGCAAAAGCCAGCCGCCGATGCAAAAGCCAGCCGCCGATGCAAAAGCCAGCCGCCGATGCAAAAGCCAGCCGCCGATGCAAAAGCCAGCCGCCGATGCAAAAGCCAGCCGCCGATGCAAAAGCCAGCCGCCGATGCAAAAGCCAGCCGCCGATGCAAAAGCCAGCCGCCGATGCAAAAGCCAGCCGCCGATGCAAAAGCCAGCCGCCGATGCAAAAGCCAGCCGCCGATGCAAAAGCCAGCCGCCGATGCAAAAGCCAGCCGCCGATGCAAAAGCCAGCCGCCGATGCAAAAGCCAGCCGCCGATGCAAAAGCCAGCCGCCGATGCAAAAGCCAGCCGCCGATGCAAAAGCCAGCCGCCGATGCAAAAGCCAGCCGCCGATGCAAAAGCCAGCCGCCGATGCAAAAGCCAGCCGCCGATGCAAAAGCCAGCCGCCGATGCAAAAGCCAGCCGCCGATGCAAAAGCCAGCCGCCGATGCAAAAGCCAGCCGCCGATGCAAAAGCCAGCCGCCGATGCAAAAGCCAGCCGCCGATGCAAAAGCCAGCCGCCGATGCAAAAGCCAGCCGCCGATGCAAAAGCCAGCCGCCGATGCAAAAGCCAGCCGCCGATGCAAAAGCCAGCCGCCGATGCAAAAGCCAGCCGCCGATGCAAAAGCCAGCCGCCGATGCAAAAGCCAGCCGCCGATGCAAAAGCCAGCCGCCGATGCAAAAGCCAGCCGCCGATGCAAAAGCCAGCCGCCGATGCAAAAGCCAGCCGCCGATGCAAAAGCCAGCCGCCGATGCAAAAGCCAGCCGCCGATGCAAAAGCCAGCCGCCGATGCAAAAGCCAGCCGCCGATGCAAAAGCCAGCCGCCGATGCAAAAGCCAGCCGCCGATGCAAAAGCCAGCCGCCGATGCAAAAGCCAGCCGCCGATGCAAAAGCCAGCCGCCGATGCAAAAGCCAGCCGCCGATGCAAAAGCCAGCCGCCGATGCAAAAGCCAGCCGCCGATGCAAAAGCCAGCCGCCGATGCAAAAGCCAGCCGCCGATGCAAAAGCCAGCCGCCGATGCAAAAGCCAGCCGCCGATGCAAAAGCCAGCCGCCGATGCAAAAGCCAGCCGCCGATGCAAAAGCCAGCCGCCGATGCAAAAGCCAGCCGCCGATGCAAAAGCCAGCCGCCGATGCAAAAGCCAGCCGCCGATGCAAAAGCCAGCCGCCGATGCAAAAGCCAGCCGCCGATGCAAAAGCCAGCCGCCGATGCAAAAGCCAGCCGCCGATGCAAAAGCCAGCCGCCGATGCAAAAGCCAGCCGCCGATGCAAAAGCCAGCCGCCGATGCAAAAGCCAGCCGCCGATGCAAAAGCCAGCCGCCGATGCAAAAGCCAGCCGCCGATGCAAAAGCCAGCCGCCGATGCAAAAGCCAGCCGCCGATGCAAAAGCCAGCCGCCGATGCAAAAGCCAGCCGCCGATGCAAAAGCCAGCCGCCGATGCAAAAGCCAGCCGCCGATGCAAAAGCCAGCCGCCGATGCAAAAGCCAGCCGCCGATGCAAAAGCCAGCCGCCGATGCAAAAGCCAGCCGCCGATGCAAAAGCCAGCCGCCGATGCAAAAGCCAGCCGCCGATGCAAAAGCCAGCCGCCGATGCAAAAGCCAGCCGCCGATGCAAAAGCCAGCCGCCGATGCAAAAGCCAGCCGCCGATGCAAAAGCCAGCCGCCGATGCAAAAGCCAGCCGCCGATGCAAAAGCCAGCCGCCGATGCAAAAGCCAGCCGCCGATGCAAAAGCCAGCCGCCGATGCAAAAGCCAGCCGCCGATGCAAAAGCCAGCCGCCGATGCAAAAGCCAGCCGCCGATGCAAAAGCCAGCCGCCGATGCAAAAGCCAGCCGCCGATGCAAAAGCCAGCCGCCGATGCAAAAGCCAGCCGCCGATGCAAAAGCCAGCCGCCGATGCAAAAGCCAGCCGCCGATGCAAAAGCCAGCCGCCGATGCAAAAGCCAGCCGCCGATGCAAAAGCCAGCCGCCGATGCAAAAGCCAGCCGCCGATGCAAAAGCCAGCCGCCGATGCAAAAGCCAGCCGCCGATGCAAAAGCCAGCCGCCGATGCAAAAGCCAGCCGCCGATGCAAAAGCCAGCCGCCGATGCAAAAGCCAGCCGCCGATGCAAAAGCCAGCCGCCGATGCAAAAGCCAGCCGCCGATGCAAAAGCCAGCCGCCGATGCAAAAGCCAGCCGCCGATGCAAAAGCCAGCCGCCGATGCAAAAGCCAGCCGCCGATGCAAAAGCCAGCCGCCGATGCAAAAGCCAGCCGCCGATGCAAAAGCCAGCCGCCGATGCAAAAGCCAGCCGCCGATGCAAAAGCCAGCCGCCGATGCAAAAGCCAGCCGCCGATGCAAAAGCCAGCCGCCGATGCAAAAGCCAGCCGCCGATGCAAAAGCCAGCCGCCGATGCAAAAGCCAGCCGCCGATGCAAAAGCCAGCCGCCGATGCAAAAGCCAGCCGCCGATGCAAAAGCCAGCCGCCGATGCAAAAGCCAGCCGCCGATGCAAAAGCCAGCCGCCGATGCAAAAGCCAGCCGCCGATGCAAAAGCCAGCCGCCGATGCAAAAGCCAGCCGCCGATGCAAAAGCCAGCCGCCGATGCAAAAGCCAGCCGCCGATGCAAAAGCCAGCCGCCGATGCAAAAGCCAGCCGCCGATGCAAAAGCCAGCCGCCGATGCAAAAGCCAGCCGCCGATGCAAAAGCCAGCCGCCGATGCAAAAGCCAGCCGCCGATGCAAAAGCCAGCCGCCGATGCAAAAGCCAGCCGCCGATGCAAAAGCCAGCCGCCGATGCAAAAGCCAGCCGCCGATGCAAAAGCCAGCCGCCGATGCAAAAGCCAGCCGCCGATGCAAAAGCCAGCCGCCGATGCAAAAGCCAGCCGCCGATGCAAAAGCCAGCCGCCGATGCAAAAGCCAGCCGCCGATGCAAAAGCCAGCCGCCGATGCAAAAGCCAGCCGCCGATGCAAAAGCCAGCCGCCGATGCAAAAGCCAGCCGCCGATGCAAAAGCCAGCCGCCGATGCAAAAGCCAGCCGCCGATGCAAAAGCCAGCCGCCGATGCAAAAGCCAGCCGCCGATGCAAAAGCCAGCCGCCGATGCAAAAGCCAGCCGCCGATGCAAAAGCCAGCCGCCGATGCAAAAGCCAGCCGCCGATGCAAAAGCCAGCCGCCGATGCAAAAGCCAGCCGCCGATGCAAAAGCCAGCCGCCGATGCAAAAGCCAGCCGCCGATGCAAAAGCCAGCCGCCGATGCAAAAGCCAGCCGCCGATGCAAAAGCCAGCCGCCGATGCAAAAGCCAGCCGCCGATGCAAAAGCCAGCCGCCGATGCAAAAGCCAGCCGCCGATGCAAAAGCCAGCCGCCGATGCAAAAGCCAGCCGCCGATGCAAAAGCCAGCCGCCGATGCAAAAGCCAGCCGCCGATGCAAAAGCCAGCCGCCGATGCAAAAGCCAGCCGCCGATGCAAAAGCCAGCCGCCGATGCAAAAGCCAGCCGCCGATGCAAAAGCCAGCCGCCGATGCAAAAGCCAGCCGCCGATGCAAAAGCCAGCCGCCGATGCAAAAGCCAGCCGCCGATGCAAAAGCCAGCCGCCGATGCAAAAGCCAGCCGCCGATGCAAAAGCCAGCCGCCGATGCAAAAGCCAGCCGCCGATGCAAAAGCCAGCCGCCGATGCAAAAGCCAGCCGCCGATGCAAAAGCCAGCCGCCGATGCAAAAGCCAGCCGCCGATGCAAAAGCCAGCCGCCGATGCAAAAGCCAGCCGCCGATGCAAAAGCCAGCCGCCGATGCAAAAGCCAGCCGCCGATGCAAAAGCCAGCCGCCGATGCAAAAGCCAGCCGCCGATGCAAAAGCCAGCCGCCGATGCAAAAGCCAGCCGCCGATGCAAAAGCCAGCCGCCGATGCAAAAGCCAGCCGCCGATGCAAAAGCCAGCCGCCGATGCAAAAGCCAGCCGCCGATGCAAAAGCCAGCCGCCGATGCAAAAGCCAGCCGCCGATGCAAAAGCCAGCCGCCGATGCAAAAGCCAGCCGCCGATGCAAAAGCCAGCCGCCGATGCAAAAGCCAGCCGCCGATGCAAAAGCCAGCCGCCGATGCAAAAGCCAGCCGCCGATGCAAAAGCCAGCCGCCGATGCAAAAGCCAGCCGCCGATGCAAAAGCCAGCCGCCGATGCAAAAGCCAGCCGCCGATGCAAAAGCCAGCCGCCGATGCAAAAGCCAGCCGCCGATGCAAAAGCCAGCCGCCGATGCAAAAGCCAGCCGCCGATGCAAAAGCCAGCCGCCGATGCAAAAGCCAGCCGCCGATGCAAAAGCCAGCCGCCGATGCAAAAGCCAGCCGCCGATGCAAAAGCCAGCCGCCGATGCAAAAGCCAGCCGCCGATGCAAAAGCCAGCCGCCGATGCAAAAGCCAGCCGCCGATGCAAAAGCCAGCCGCCGATGCAAAAGCCAGCCGCCGATGCAAAAGCCAGCCGCCGATGCAAAAGCCAGCCGCCGATGCAAAAGCCAGCCGCCGATGCAAAAGCCAGCCGCCGATGCAAAAGCCAGCCGCCGATGCAAAAGCCAGCCGCCGATGCAAAAGCCAGCCGCCGATGCAAAAGCCAGCCGCCGATGCAAAAGCCAGCCGCCGATGCAAAAGCCAGCCGCCGATGCAAAAGCCAGCCGCCGATGCAAAAGCCAGCCGCCGATGCAAAAGCCAGCCGCCGATGCAAAAGCCAGCCGCCGATGCAAAAGCCAGCCGCCGATGCAAAAGCCAGCCGCCGATGCAAAAGCCAGCCGCCGATGCAAAAGCCAGCCGCCGATGCAAAAGCCAGCCGCCGATGCAAAAGCCAGCCGCCGATGCAAAAGCCAGCCGCCGATGCAAAAGCCAGCCGCCGATGCAAAAGCCAGCCGCCGATGCAAAAGCCAGCCGCCGATGCAAAAGCCAGCCGCCGATGCAAAAGCCAGCCGCCGATGCAAAAGCCAGCCGCCGATGCAAAAGCCAGCCGCCGATGCAAAAGCCAGCCGCCGATGCAAAAGCCAGCCGCCGATGCAAAAGCCAGCCGCCGATGCAAAAGCCAGCCGCCGATGCAAAAGCCAGCCGCCGATGCAAAAGCCAGCCGCCGATGCAAAAGCCAGCCGCCGATGCAAAAGCCAGCCGCCGATGCAAAAGCCAGCCGCCGATGCAAAAGCCAGCCGCCGATGCAAAAGCCAGCCGCCGATGCAAAAGCCAGCCGCCGATGCAAAAGCCAGCCGCCGATGCAAAAGCCAGCCGCCGATGCAAAAGCCAGCCGCCGATGCAAAAGCCAGCCGCCGATGCAAAAGCCAGCCGCCGATGCAAAAGCCAGCCGCCGATGCAAAAGCCAGCCGCCGATGCAAAAGCCAGCCGCCGATGCAAAAGCCAGCCGCCGATGCAAAAGCCAGCCGCCGATGCAAAAGCCAGCCGCCGATGCAAAAGCCAGCCGCCGATGCAAAAGCCAGCCGCCGATGCAAAAGCCAGCCGCCGATGCAAAAGCCAGCCGCCGATGCAAAAGCCAGCCGCCGATGCAAAAGCCAGCCGCCGATGCAAAAGCCAGCCGCCGATGCAAAAGCCAGCCGCCGATGCAAAAGCCAGCCGCCGATGCAAAAGCCAGCCGCCGATGCAAAAGCCAGCCGCCGATGCAAAAGCCAGCCGCCGATGCAAAAGCCAGCCGCCGATGCAAAAGCCAGCCGCCGATGCAAAAGCCAGCCGCCGATGCAAAAGCCAGCCGCCGATGCAAAAGCCAGCCGCCGATGCAAAAGCCAGCCGCCGATGCAAAAGCCAGCCGCCGATGCAAAAGCCAGCCGCCGATGCAAAAGCCAGCCGCCGATGCAAAAGCCAGCCGCCGATGCAAAAGCCAGCCGCCGATGCAAAAGCCAGCCGCCGATGCAAAAGCCAGCCGCCGATGCAAAAGCCAGCCGCCGATGCAAAAGCCAGCCGCCGATGCAAAAGCCAGCCGCCGATGCAAAAGCCAGCCGCCGATGCAAAAGCCAGCCGCCGATGCAAAAGCCAGCCGCCGATGCAAAAGCCAGCCGCCGATGCAAAAGCCAGCCGCCGATGCAAAAGCCAGCCGCCGATGCAAAAGCCAGCCGCCGATGCAAAAGCCAGCCGCCGATGCAAAAGCCAGCCGCCGATGCAAAAGCCAGCCGCCGATGCAAAAGCCAGCCGCCGATGCAAAAGCCAGCCGCCGATGCAAAAGCCAGCCGCCGATGCAAAAGCCAGCCGCCGATGCAAAAGCCAGCCGCCGATGCAAAAGCCAGCCGCCGATGCAAAAGCCAGCCGCCGATGCAAAAGCCAGCCGCCGATGCAAAAGCCAGCCGCCGATGCAAAAGCCAGCCGCCGATGCAAAAGCCAGCCGCCGATGCAAAAGCCAGCCGCCGATGCAAAAGCCAGCCGCCGATGCAAAAGCCAGCCGCCGATGCAAAAGCCAGCCGCCGATGCAAAAGCCAGCCGCCGATGCAAAAGCCAGCCGCCGATGCAAAAGCCAGCCGCCGATGCAAAAGCCAGCCGCCGATGCAAAAGCCAGCCGCCGATGCAAAAGCCAGCCGCCGATGCAAAAGCCAGCCGCCGATGCAAAAGCCAGCCGCCGATGCAAAAGCCAGCCGCCGATGCAAAAGCCAGCCGCCGATGCAAAAGCCAGCCGCCGATGCAAAAGCCAGCCGCCGATGCAAAAGCCAGCCGCCGATGCAAAAGCCAGCCGCCGATGCAAAAGCCAGCCGCCGATGCAAAAGCCAGCCGCCGATGCAAAAGCCAGCCGCCGATGCAAAAGCCAGCCGCCGATGCAAAAGCCAGCCGCCGATGCAAAAGCCAGCCGCCGATGCAAAAGCCAGCCGCCGATGCAAAAGCCAGCCGCCGATGCAAAAGCCAGCCGCCGATGCAAAAGCCAGCCGCCGATGCAAAAGCCAGCCGCCGATGCAAAAGCCAGCCGCCGATGCAAAAGCCAGCCGCCGATGCAAAAGCCAGCCGCCGATGCAAAAGCCAGCCGCCGATGCAAAAGCCAGCCGCCGATGCAAAAGCCAGCCGCCGATGCAAAAGCCAGCCGCCGATGCAAAAGCCAGCCGCCGATGCAAAAGCCAGCCGCCGATGCAAAAGCCAGCCGCCGATGCAAAAGCCAGCCGCCGATGCAAAAGCCAGCCGCCGATGCAAAAGCCAGCCGCCGATGCAAAAGCCAGCCGCCGATGCAAAAGCCAGCCGCCGATGCAAAAGCCAGCCGCCGATGCAAAAGCCAGCCGCCGATGCAAAAGCCAGCCGCCGATGCAAAAGCCAGCCGCCGATGCAAAAGCCAGCCGCCGATGCAAAAGCCAGCCGCCGATGCAAAAGCCAGCCGCCGATGCAAAAGCCAGCCGCCGATGCAAAAGCCAGCCGCCGATGCAAAAGCCAGCCGCCGATGCAAAAGCCAGCCGCCGATGCAAAAGCCAGCCGCCGATGCAAAAGCCAGCCGCCGATGCAAAAGCCAGCCGCCGATGCAAAAGCCAGCCGCCGATGCAAAAGCCAGCCGCCGATGCAAAAGCCAGCCGCCGATGCAAAAGCCAGCCGCCGATGCAAAAGCCAGCCGCCGATGCAAAAGCCAGCCGCCGATGCAAAAGCCAGCCGCCGATGCAAAAGCCAGCCGCCGATGCAAAAGCCAGCCGCCGATGCAAAAGCCAGCCGCCGATGCAAAAGCCAGCCGCCGATGCAAAAGCCAGCCGCCGATGCAAAAGCCAGCCGCCGATGCAAAAGCCAGCCGCCGATGCAAAAGCCAGCCGCCGATGCAAAAGCCAGCCGCCGATGCAAAAGCCAGCCGCCGATGCAAAAGCCAGCCGCCGATGCAAAAGCCAGCCGCCGATGCAAAAGCCAGCCGCCGATGCAAAAGCCAGCCGCCGATGCAAAAGCCAGCCGCCGATGCAAAAGCCAGCCGCCGATGCAAAAGCCAGCCGCCGATGCAAAAGCCAGCCGCCGATGCAAAAGCCAGCCGCCGATGCAAAAGCCAGCCGCCGATGCAAAAGCCAGCCGCCGATGCAAAAGCCAGCCGCCGATGCAAAAGCCAGCCGCCGATGCAAAAGCCAGCCGCCGATGCAAAAGCCAGCCGCCGATGCAAAAGCCAGCCGCCGATGCAAAAGCCAGCCGCCGATGCAAAAGCCAGCCGCCGATGCAAAAGCCAGCCGCCGATGCAAAAGCCAGCCGCCGATGCAAAAGCCAGCCGCCGATGCAAAAGCCAGCCGCCGATGCAAAAGCCAGCCGCCGATGCAAAAGCCAGCCGCCGATGCAAAAGCCAGCCGCCGATGCAAAAGCCAGCCGCCGATGCAAAAGCCAGCCGCCGATGCAAAAGCCAGCCGCCGATGCAAAAGCCAGCCGCCGATGCAAAAGCCAGCCGCCGATGCAAAAGCCAGCCGCCGATGCAAAAGCCAGCCGCCGATGCAAAAGCCAGCCGCCGATGCAAAAGCCAGCCGCCGATGCAAAAGCCAGCCGCCGATGCAAAAGCCAGCCGCCGATGCAAAAGCCAGCCGCCGATGCAAAAGCCAGCCGCCGATGCAAAAGCCAGCCGCCGATGCAAAAGCCAGCCGCCGATGCAAAAGCCAGCCGCCGATGCAAAAGCCAGCCGCCGATGCAAAAGCCAGCCGCCGATGCAAAAGCCAGCCGCCGATGCAAAAGCCAGCCGCCGATGCAAAAGCCAGCCGCCGATGCAAAAGCCAGCCGCCGATGCAAAAGCCAGCCGCCGATGCAAAAGCCAGCCGCCGATGCAAAAGCCAGCCGCCGATGCAAAAGCCAGCCGCCGATGCAAAAGCCAGCCGCCGATGCAAAAGCCAGCCGCCGATGCAAAAGCCAGCCGCCGATGCAAAAGCCAGCCGCCGATGCAAAAGCCAGCCGCCGATGCAAAAGCCAGCCGCCGATGCAAAAGCCAGCCGCCGATGCAAAAGCCAGCCGCCGATGCAAAAGCCAGCCGCCGATGCAAAAGCCAGCCGCCGATGCAAAAGCCAGCCGCCGATGCAAAAGCCAGCCGCCGATGCAAAAGCCAGCCGCCGATGCAAAAGCCAGCCGCCGATGCAAAAGCCAGCCGCCGATGCAAAAGCCAGCCGCCGATGCAAAAGCCAGCCGCCGATGCAAAAGCCAGCCGCCGATGCAAAAGCCAGCCGCCGATGCAAAAGCCAGCCGCCGATGCAAAAGCCAGCCGCCGATGCAAAAGCCAGCCGCCGATGCAAAAGCCAGCCGCCGATGCAAAAGCCAGCCGCCGATGCAAAAGCCAGCCGCCGATGCAAAAGCCAGCCGCCGATGCAAAAGCCAGCCGCCGATGCAAAAGCCAGCCGCCGATGCAAAAGCCAGCCGCCGATGCAAAAGCCAGCCGCCGATGCAAAAGCCAGCCGCCGATGCAAAAGCCAGCCGCCGATGCAAAAGCCAGCCGCCGATGCAAAAGCCAGCCGCCGATGCAAAAGCCAGCCGCCGATGCAAAAGCCAGCCGCCGATGCAAAAGCCAGCCGCCGATGCAAAAGCCAGCCGCCGATGCAAAAGCCAGCCGCCGATGCAAAAGCCAGCCGCCGATGCAAAAGCCAGCCGCCGATGCAAAAGCCAGCCGCCGATGCAAAAGCCAGCCGCCGATGCAAAAGCCAGCCGCCGATGCAAAAGCCAGCCGCCGATGCAAAAGCCAGCCGCCGATGCAAAAGCCAGCCGCCGATGCAAAAGCCAGCCGCCGATGCAAAAGCCAGCCGCCGATGCAAAAGCCAGCCGCCGATGCAAAAGCCAGCCGCCGATGCAAAAGCCAGCCGCCGATGCAAAAGCCAGCCGCCGATGCAAAAGCCAGCCGCCGATGCAAAAGCCAGCCGCCGATGCAAAAGCCAGCCGCCGATGCAAAAGCCAGCCGCCGATGCAAAAGCCAGCCGCCGATGCAAAAGCCAGCCGCCGATGCAAAAGCCAGCCGCCGATGCAAAAGCCAGCCGCCGATGCAAAAGCCAGCCGCCGATGCAAAAGCCAGCCGCCGATGCAAAAGCCAGCCGCCGATGCAAAAGCCAGCCGCCGATGCAAAAGCCAGCCGCCGATGCAAAAGCCAGCCGCCGATGCAAAAGCCAGCCGCCGATGCAAAAGCCAGCCGCCGATGCAAAAGCCAGCCGCCGATGCAAAAGCCAGCCGCCGATGCAAAAGCCAGCCGCCGATGCAAAAGCCAGCCGCCGATGCAAAAGCCAGCCGCCGATGCAAAAGCCAGCCGCCGATGCAAAAGCCAGCCGCCGATGCAAAAGCCAGCCGCCGATGCAAAAGCCAGCCGCCGATGCAAAAGCCAGCCGCCGATGCAAAAGCCAGCCGCCGATGCAAAAGCCAGCCGCCGATGCAAAAGCCAGCCGCCGATGCAAAAGCCAGCCGCCGATGCAAAAGCCAGCCGCCGATGCAAAAGCCAGCCGCCGATGCAAAAGCCAGCCGCCGATGCAAAAGCCAGCCGCCGATGCAAAAGCCAGCCGCCGATGCAAAAGCCAGCCGCCGATGCAAAAGCCAGCCGCCGATGCAAAAGCCAGCCGCCGATGCAAAAGCCAGCCGCCGATGCAAAAGCCAGCCGCCGATGCAAAAGCCAGCCGCCGATGCAAAAGCCAGCCGCCGATGCAAAAGCCAGCCGCCGATGCAAAAGCCAGCCGCCGATGCAAAAGCCAGCCGCCGATGCAAAAGCCAGCCGCCGATGCAAAAGCCAGCCGCCGATGCAAAAGCCAGCCGCCGATGCAAAAGCCAGCCGCCGATGCAAAAGCCAGCCGCCGATGCAAAAGCCAGCCGCCGATGCAAAAGCCAGCCGCCGATGCAAAAGCCAGCCGCCGATGCAAAAGCCAGCCGCCGATGCAAAAGCCAGCCGCCGATGCAAAAGCCAGCCGCCGATGCAAAAGCCAGCCGCCGATGCAAAAGCCAGCCGCCGATGCAAAAGCCAGCCGCCGATGCAAAAGCCAGCCGCCGATGCAAAAGCCAGCCGCCGATGCAAAAGCCAGCCGCCGATGCAAAAGCCAGCCGCCGATGCAAAAGCCAGCCGCCGATGCAAAAGCCAGCCGCCGATGCAAAAGCCAGCCGCCGATGCAAAAGCCAGCCGCCGATGCAAAAGCCAGCCGCCGATGCAAAAGCCAGCCGCCGATGCAAAAGCCAGCCGCCGATGCAAAAGCCAGCCGCCGATGCAAAAGCCAGCCGCCGATGCAAAAGCCAGCCGCCGATGCAAAAGCCAGCCGCCGATGCAAAAGCCAGCCGCCGATGCAAAAGCCAGCCGCCGATGCAAAAGCCAGCCGCCGATGCAAAAGCCAGCCGCCGATGCAAAAGCCAGCCGCCGATGCAAAAGCCAGCCGCCGATGCAAAAGCCAGCCGCCGATGCAAAAGCCAGCCGCCGATGCAAAAGCCAGCCGCCGATGCAAAAGCCAGCCGCCGATGCAAAAGCCAGCCGCCGATGCAAAAGCCAGCCGCCGATGCAAAAGCCAGCCGCCGATGCAAAAGCCAGCCGCCGATGCAAAAGCCAGCCGCCGATGCAAAAGCCAGCCGCCGATGCAAAAGCCAGCCGCCGATGCAAAAGCCAGCCGCCGATGCAAAAGCCAGCCGCCGATGCAAAAGCCAGCCGCCGATGCAAAAGCCAGCCGCCGATGCAAAAGCCAGCCGCCGATGCAAAAGCCAGCCGCCGATGCAAAAGCCAGCCGCCGATGCAAAAGCCAGCCGCCGATGCAAAAGCCAGCCGCCGATGCAAAAGCCAGCCGCCGATGCAAAAGCCAGCCGCCGATGCAAAAGCCAGCCGCCGATGCAAAAGCCAGCCGCCGATGCAAAAGCCAGCCGCCGATGCAAAAGCCAGCCGCCGATGCAAAAGCCAGCCGCCGATGCAAAAGCCAGCCGCCGATGCAAAAGCCAGCCGCCGATGCAAAAGCCAGCCGCCGATGCAAAAGCCAGCCGCCGATGCAAAAGCCAGCCGCCGATGCAAAAGCCAGCCGCCGATGCAAAAGCCAGCCGCCGATGCAAAAGCCAGCCGCCGATGCAAAAGCCAGCCGCCGATGCAAAAGCCAGCCGCCGATGCAAAAGCCAGCCGCCGATGCAAAAGCCAGCCGCCGATGCAAAAGCCAGCCGCCGATGCAAAAGCCAGCCGCCGATGCAAAAGCCAGCCGCCGATGCAAAAGCCAGCCGCCGATGCAAAAGCCAGCCGCCGATGCAAAAGCCAGCCGCCGATGCAAAAGCCAGCCGCCGATGCAAAAGCCAGCCGCCGATGCAAAAGCCAGCCGCCGATGCAAAAGCCAGCCGCCGATGCAAAAGCCAGCCGCCGATGCAAAAGCCAGCCGCCGATGCAAAAGCCAGCCGCCGATGCAAAAGCCAGCCGCCGATGCAAAAGCCAGCCGCCGATGCAAAAGCCAGCCGCCGATGCAAAAGCCAGCCGCCGATGCAAAAGCCAGCCGCCGATGCAAAAGCCAGCCGCCGATGCAAAAGCCAGCCGCCGATGCAAAAGCCAGCCGCCGATGCAAAAGCCAGCCGCCGATGCAAAAGCCAGCCGCCGATGCAAAAGCCAGCCGCCGATGCAAAAGCCAGCCGCCGATGCAAAAGCCAGCCGCCGATGCAAAAGCCAGCCGCCGATGCAAAAGCCAGCCGCCGATGCAAAAGCCAGCCGCCGATGCAAAAGCCAGCCGCCGATGCAAAAGCCAGCCGCCGATGCAAAAGCCAGCCGCCGATGCAAAAGCCAGCCGCCGATGCAAAAGCCAGCCGCCGATGCAAAAGCCAGCCGCCGATGCAAAAGCCAGCCGCCGATGCAAAAGCCAGCCGCCGATGCAAAAGCCAGCCGCCGATGCAAAAGCCAGCCGCCGATGCAAAAGCCAGCCGCCGATGCAAAAGCCAGCCGCCGATGCAAAAGCCAGCCGCCGATGCAAAAGCCAGCCGCCGATGCAAAAGCCAGCCGCCGATGCAAAAGCCAGCCGCCGATGCAAAAGCCAGCCGCCGATGCAAAAGCCAGCCGCCGATGCAAAAGCCAGCCGCCGATGCAAAAGCCAGCCGCCGATGCAAAAGCCAGCCGCCGATGCAAAAGCCAGCCGCCGATGCAAAAGCCAGCCGCCGATGCAAAAGCCAGCCGCCGATGCAAAAGCCAGCCGCCGATGCAAAAGCCAGCCGCCGATGCAAAAGCCAGCCGCCGATGCAAAAGCCAGCCGCCGATGCAAAAGCCAGCCGCCGATGCAAAAGCCAGCCGCCGATGCAAAAGCCAGCCGCCGATGCAAAAGCCAGCCGCCGATGCAAAAGCCAGCCGCCGATGCAAAAGCCAGCCGCCGATGCAAAAGCCAGCCGCCGATGCAAAAGCCAGCCGCCGATGCAAAAGCCAGCCGCCGATGCAAAAGCCAGCCGCCGATGCAAAAGCCAGCCGCCGATGCAAAAGCCAGCCGCCGATGCAAAAGCCAGCCGCCGATGCAAAAGCCAGCCGCCGATGCAAAAGCCAGCCGCCGATGCAAAAGCCAGCCGCCGATGCAAAAGCCAGCCGCCGATGCAAAAGCCAGCCGCCGATGCAAAAGCCAGCCGCCGATGCAAAAGCCAGCCGCCGATGCAAAAGCCAGCCGCCGATGCAAAAGCCAGCCGCCGATGCAAAAGCCAGCCGCCGATGCAAAAGCCAGCCGCCGATGCAAAAGCCAGCCGCCGATGCAAAAGCCAGCCGCCGATGCAAAAGCCAGCCGCCGATGCAAAAGCCAGCCGCCGATGCAAAAGCCAGCCGCCGATGCAAAAGCCAGCCGCCGATGCAAAAGCCAGCCGCCGATGCAAAAGCCAGCCGCCGATGCAAAAGCCAGCCGCCGATGCAAAAGCCAGCCGCCGATGCAAAAGCCAGCCGCCGATGCAAAAGCCAGCCGCCGATGCAAAAGCCAGCCGCCGATGCAAAAGCCAGCCGCCGATGCAAAAGCCAGCCGCCGATGCAAAAGCCAGCCGCCGATGCAAAAGCCAGCCGCCGATGCAAAAGCCAGCCGCCGATGCAAAAGCCAGCCGCCGATGCAAAAGCCAGCCGCCGATGCAAAAGCCAGCCGCCGATGCAAAAGCCAGCCGCCGATGCAAAAGCCAGCCGCCGATGCAAAAGCCAGCCGCCGATGCAAAAGCCAGCCGCCGATGCAAAAGCCAGCCGCCGATGCAAAAGCCAGCCGCCGATGCAAAAGCCAGCCGCCGATGCAAAAGCCAGCCGCCGATGCAAAAGCCAGCCGCCGATGCAAAAGCCAGCCGCCGATGCAAAAGCCAGCCGCCGATGCAAAAGCCAGCCGCCGATGCAAAAGCCAGCCGCCGATGCAAAAGCCAGCCGCCGATGCAAAAGCCAGCCGCCGATGCAAAAGCCAGCCGCCGATGCAAAAGCCAGCCGCCGATGCAAAAGCCAGCCGCCGATGCAAAAGCCAGCCGCCGATGCAAAAGCCAGCCGCCGATGCAAAAGCCAGCCGCCGATGCAAAAGCCAGCCGCCGATGCAAAAGCCAGCCGCCGATGCAAAAGCCAGCCGCCGATGCAAAAGCCAGCCGCCGATGCAAAAGCCAGCCGCCGATGCAAAAGCCAGCCGCCGATGCAAAAGCCAGCCGCCGATGCAAAAGCCAGCCGCCGATGCAAAAGCCAGCCGCCGATGCAAAAGCCAGCCGCCGATGCAAAAGCCAGCCGCCGATGCAAAAGCCAGCCGCCGATGCAAAAGCCAGCCGCCGATGCAAAAGCCAGCCGCCGATGCAAAAGCCAGCCGCCGATGCAAAAGCCAGCCGCCGATGCAAAAGCCAGCCGCCGATGCAAAAGCCAGCCGCCGATGCAAAAGCCAGCCGCCGATGCAAAAGCCAGCCGCCGATGCAAAAGCCAGCCGCCGATGCAAAAGCCAGCCGCCGATGCAAAAGCCAGCCGCCGATGCAAAAGCCAGCCGCCGATGCAAAAGCCAGCCGCCGATGCAAAAGCCAGCCGCCGATGCAAAAGCCAGCCGCCGATGCAAAAGCCAGCCGCCGATGCAAAAGCCAGCCGCCGATGCAAAAGCCAGCCGCCGATGCAAAAGCCAGCCGCCGATGCAAAAGCCAGCCGCCGATGCAAAAGCCAGCCGCCGATGCAAAAGCCAGCCGCCGATGCAAAAGCCAGCCGCCGATGCAAAAGCCAGCCGCCGATGCAAAAGCCAGCCGCCGATGCAAAAGCCAGCCGCCGATGCAAAAGCCAGCCGCCGATGCAAAAGCCAGCCGCCGATGCAAAAGCCAGCCGCCGATGCAAAAGCCAGCCGCCGATGCAAAAGCCAGCCGCCGATGCAAAAGCCAGCCGCCGATGCAAAAGCCAGCCGCCGATGCAAAAGCCAGCCGCCGATGCAAAAGCCAGCCGCCGATGCAAAAGCCAGCCGCCGATGCAAAAGCCAGCCGCCGATGCAAAAGCCAGCCGCCGATGCAAAAGCCAGCCGCCGATGCAAAAGCCAGCCGCCGATGCAAAAGCCAGCCGCCGATGCAAAAGCCAGCCGCCGATGCAAAAGCCAGCCGCCGATGCAAAAGCCAGCCGCCGATGCAAAAGCCAGCCGCCGATGCAAAAGCCAGCCGCCGATGCAAAAGCCAGCCGCCGATGCAAAAGCCAGCCGCCGATGCAAAAGCCAGCCGCCGATGCAAAAGCCAGCCGCCGATGCAAAAGCCAGCCGCCGATGCAAAAGCCAGCCGCCGATGCAAAAGCCAGCCGCCGATGCAAAAGCCAGCCGCCGATGCAAAAGCCAGCCGCCGATGCAAAAGCCAGCCGCCGATGCAAAAGCCAGCCGCCGATGCAAAAGCCAGCCGCCGATGCAAAAGCCAGCCGCCGATGCAAAAGCCAGCCGCCGATGCAAAAGCCAGCCGCCGATGCAAAAGCCAGCCGCCGATGCAAAAGCCAGCCGCCGATGCAAAAGCCAGCCGCCGATGCAAAAGCCAGCCGCCGATGCAAAAGCCAGCCGCCGATGCAAAAGCCAGCCGCCGATGCAAAAGCCAGCCGCCGATGCAAAAGCCAGCCGCCGATGCAAAAGCCAGCCGCCGATGCAAAAGCCAGCCGCCGATGCAAAAGCCAGCCGCCGATGCAAAAGCCAGCCGCCGATGCAAAAGCCAGCCGCCGATGCAAAAGCCAGCCGCCGATGCAAAAGCCAGCCGCCGATGCAAAAGCCAGCCGCCGATGCAAAAGCCAGCCGCCGATGCAAAAGCCAGCCGCCGATGCAAAAGCCAGCCGCCGATGCAAAAGCCAGCCGCCGATGCAAAAGCCAGCCGCCGATGCAAAAGCCAGCCGCCGATGCAAAAGCCAGCCGCCGATGCAAAAGCCAGCCGCCGATGCAAAAGCCAGCCGCCGATGCAAAAGCCAGCCGCCGATGCAAAAGCCAGCCGCCGATGCAAAAGCCAGCCGCCGATGCAAAAGCCAGCCGCCGATGCAAAAGCCAGCCGCCGATGCAAAAGCCAGCCGCCGATGCAAAAGCCAGCCGCCGATGCAAAAGCCAGCCGCCGATGCAAAAGCCAGCCGCCGATGCAAAAGCCAGCCGCCGATGCAAAAGCCAGCCGCCGATGCAAAAGCCAGCCGCCGATGCAAAAGCCAGCCGCCGATGCAAAAGCCAGCCGCCGATGCAAAAGCCAGCCGCCGATGCAAAAGCCAGCCGCCGATGCAAAAGCCAGCCGCCGATGCAAAAGCCAGCCGCCGATGCAAAAGCCAGCCGCCGATGCAAAAGCCAGCCGCCGATGCAAAAGCCAGCCGCCGATGCAAAAGCCAGCCGCCGATGCAAAAGCCAGCCGCCGATGCAAAAGCCAGCCGCCGATGCAAAAGCCAGCCGCCGATGCAAAAGCCAGCCGCCGATGCAAAAGCCAGCCGCCGATGCAAAAGCCAGCCGCCGATGCAAAAGCCAGCCGCCGATGCAAAAGCCAGCCGCCGATGCAAAAGCCAGCCGCCGATGCAAAAGCCAGCCGCCGATGCAAAAGCCAGCCGCCGATGCAAAAGCCAGCCGCCGATGCAAAAGCCAGCCGCCGATGCAAAAGCCAGCCGCCGATGCAAAAGCCAGCCGCCGATGCAAAAGCCAGCCGCCGATGCAAAAGCCAGCCGCCGATGCAAAAGCCAGCCGCCGATGCAAAAGCCAGCCGCCGATGCAAAAGCCAGCCGCCGATGCAAAAGCCAGCCGCCGATGCAAAAGCCAGCCGCCGATGCAAAAGCCAGCCGCCGATGCAAAAGCCAGCCGCCGATGCAAAAGCCAGCCGCCGATGCAAAAGCCAGCCGCCGATGCAAAAGCCAGCCGCCGATGCAAAAGCCAGCCGCCGATGCAAAAGCCAGCCGCCGATGCAAAAGCCAGCCGCCGATGCAAAAGCCAGCCGCCGATGCAAAAGCCAGCCGCCGATGCAAAAGCCAGCCGCCGATGCAAAAGCCAGCCGCCGATGCAAAAGCCAGCCGCCGATGCAAAAGCCAGCCGCCGATGCAAAAGCCAGCCGCCGATGCAAAAGCCAGCCGCCGATGCAAAAGCCAGCCGCCGATGCAAAAGCCAGCCGCCGATGCAAAAGCCAGCCGCCGATGCAAAAGCCAGCCGCCGATGCAAAAGCCAGCCGCCGATGCAAAAGCCAGCCGCCGATGCAAAAGCCAGCCGCCGATGCAAAAGCCAGCCGCCGATGCAAAAGCCAGCCGCCGATGCAAAAGCCAGCCGCCGATGCAAAAGCCAGCCGCCGATGCAAAAGCCAGCCGCCGATGCAAAAGCCAGCCGCCGATGCAAAAGCCAGCCGCCGATGCAAAAGCCAGCCGCCGATGCAAAAGCCAGCCGCCGATGCAAAAGCCAGCCGCCGATGCAAAAGCCAGCCGCCGATGCAAAAGCCAGCCGCCGATGCAAAAGCCAGCCGCCGATGCAAAAGCCAGCCGCCGATGCAAAAGCCAGCCGCCGATGCAAAAGCCAGCCGCCGATGCAAAAGCCAGCCGCCGATGCAAAAGCCAGCCGCCGATGCAAAAGCCAGCCGCCGATGCAAAAGCCAGCCGCCGATGCAAAAGCCAGCCGCCGATGCAAAAGCCAGCCGCCGATGCAAAAGCCAGCCGCCGATGCAAAAGCCAGCCGCCGATGCAAAAGCCAGCCGCCGATGCAAAAGCCAGCCGCCGATGCAAAAGCCAGCCGCCGATGCAAAAGCCAGCCGCCGATGCAAAAGCCAGCCGCCGATGCAAAAGCCAGCCGCCGATGCAAAAGCCAGCCGCCGATGCAAAAGCCAGCCGCCGATGCAAAAGCCAGCCGCCGATGCAAAAGCCAGCCGCCGATGCAAAAGCCAGCCGCCGATGCAAAAGCCAGCCGCCGATGCAAAAGCCAGCCGCCGATGCAAAAGCCAGCCGCCGATGCAAAAGCCAGCCGCCGATGCAAAAGCCAGCCGCCGATGCAAAAGCCAGCCGCCGATGCAAAAGCCAGCCGCCGATGCAAAAGCCAGCCGCCGATGCAAAAGCCAGCCGCCGATGCAAAAGCCAGCCGCCGATGCAAAAGCCAGCCGCCGATGCAAAAGCCAGCCGCCGATGCAAAAGCCAGCCGCCGATGCAAAAGCCAGCCGCCGATGCAAAAGCCAGCCGCCGATGCAAAAGCCAGCCGCCGATGCAAAAGCCAGCCGCCGATGCAAAAGCCAGCCGCCGATGCAAAAGCCAGCCGCCGATGCAAAAGCCAGCCGCCGATGCAAAAGCCAGCCGCCGATGCAAAAGCCAGCCGCCGATGCAAAAGCCAGCCGCCGATGCAAAAGCCAGCCGCCGATGCAAAAGCCAGCCGCCGATGCAAAAGCCAGCCGCCGATGCAAAAGCCAGCCGCCGATGCAAAAGCCAGCCGCCGATGCAAAAGCCAGCCGCCGATGCAAAAGCCAGCCGCCGATGCAAAAGCCAGCCGCCGATGCAAAAGCCAGCCGCCGATGCAAAAGCCAGCCGCCGATGCAAAAGCCAGCCGCCGATGCAAAAGCCAGCCGCCGATGCAAAAGCCAGCCGCCGATGCAAAAGCCAGCCGCCGATGCAAAAGCCAGCCGCCGATGCAAAAGCCAGCCGCCGATGCAAAAGCCAGCCGCCGATGCAAAAGCCAGCCGCCGATGCAAAAGCCAGCCGCCGATGCAAAAGCCAGCCGCCGATGCAAAAGCCAGCCGCCGATGCAAAAGCCAGCCGCCGATGCAAAAGCCAGCCGCCGATGCAAAAGCCAGCCGCCGATGCAAAAGCCAGCCGCCGATGCAAAAGCCAGCCGCCGATGCAAAAGCCAGCCGCCGATGCAAAAGCCAGCCGCCGATGCAAAAGCCAGCCGCCGATGCAAAAGCCAGCCGCCGATGCAAAAGCCAGCCGCCGATGCAAAAGCCAGCCGCCGATGCAAAAGCCAGCCGCCGATGCAAAGCCTGGATACAGAGGACCAAGAAATCTACGTAAGCAAATGACCAGGTCACTGCTCCGAGGCTCATTCTCACAATTGCATGCAGCTCCCTTTGCCCCACTGCACAGACATCATGCTCCCTTGCCAAGCTTCTCACCCCTCGGAGCTGCTGGGAAGGGGCCTCTTTGGAAGTGAGACTAAGTCCCAGTGTCCTGGGGTTTCTTCCTCCCCTGGGCTCAGGCTGCGCAGCTGATGGGTAGGGCTTGACTAGGTTCCCCTCCAGGGGAGGGGAAAGGTGCCTGCTGAGTTGGAAGGCAACTCAGCTGGGCTTCTGGGGACCATCTTCTCAGCAAGGGAGAGGAATTGCTCATGGTGCCTCAGCAGCCTTTTGTAGCTGAGCTGGGGAGCAGCTCAAAGGAGAAGCTCTTCATTCGAAGCAACGTAGCCCCAACGTTCCCTGAAGGAGTTTCAGGAGCACAGAGAAGAGCCTGCTCTCCAGCAGGCAACTCAAATGCTCTGTGACCTTGCCTTCTTCACGCTCATATTTGGCCCTCCAGCAGCTGCCTCATAAACCTGTCTGCGGAGAGCTTGCATCCTGTCCTCAGGCAGCCTTTGCGGCAGTGGAGGGGGAGGATATGTTCCCTTTGCACGGGTGCCACCAAAGGTCTGAATTCTTCACCCACCTGAGGGGCACTTTAAAGAGGGCCTGAGGTGACCGCGGGTTATGGTATTTGGCCTGCTCAGAGGCTGTGTGATTATTGGCAGTGGTGGCATCTGCCTGCTCCTTTGCGGGTTTAGCGTCTGGCCCCAATTTACTGCCTTGTCCTCTCCTGCTTTTCCCCACTGCTGCCTGTGTCCTTGACCTCTGCCCAAGGGAGGCACGGGGCCGCTGCTTGCAATGCATGCTGGGACACCTCATCAGGGGGCTGCTAAGGTCCTACAGAGGCACATGCTCACCCAGAGGGGCCTCCCCTTGCTCTCTGCCTTCTTCAGGCCACTCTGCAAGCGCTCGTGCCCATCGCAGCCACAGTCCCTGGCACTGCAGTCTCAAGGCTGCCAAATGTCACCCCACTGCACTGCAACTGCAGTTCTCTTCCAGTCACTGGCAAGTCAAGGGCCAGCGAGGACTGCTCAGGGCTGCTCCACCTCTGGGGGGTATCTAGGGTTAAGGCCAGCTCTGCAGCATGCTCCTCTTGCAAGGTTCTTGCACTCCGCTCCTGGGCAAGCTGCAGCATCCGTTGCTCCTGGGGGCAGGAGGCAGCCCTGACTAGGTGGTTCTCAGCCTTCTTCTGAGGCCTCGTAGGGACAACATTAGATGTCCACGTGCTCTGCAAATTGCTTGTGCATCCAATGAGCCCTTATCCCAGGCAGGTACATATTCAAGGATCCTGGCAGGGACACCAACCCATAAAGAGAATAGACTTTGGTCAGTTGGACTCACCTGGAGAGTTGACCATGCAGGACGATGTGCACGCTTCATCTTGATGGCTCTGATCGAAATCCAGCCCAGGAAGCTGTTGCTCTCCGATACATGACAGTGCACGCAGAAGGCTCTCGGACAGCACGCAGAGGGATGCCACACAGGAACCTAGAGAAGGAGAGCAAAGAAGCTAGCAGCATCCTCATGAGCACACACAAGCAACTCTAAGCTCCTCCAGAAGCACCAGCGTCCTAGGCCACTTCCTGCACGGCTCCCAAAATCCCAGGGACAAGCCACCGCAGAAGGGCTAAAGGGCTAGTGCAAAGCAGCACGGCACCAGCTCCTGTTACTGCCATTGGGGGGAAACCACACTGGGGCACAGCAAAGGTGCCTCAGGCTGGCCTTGCCTGCAGCTGCGCTATCTAGGGCCTGGCAAAGCTCACTTACCACCATGCCTTGCAGATCAACCACCTTGTAGATGAGTGGAAGGGCCCCACAAGCCCAGACACATTTTCCCACCTGCTCCTGCTTCAGCTGGGCTTTTGCAGCTACTCCTCTCCTACTTCTCCACAGAAGCAACTCCCCTAACACTTCCAGCTATCACCCCCAAGAGGGAAAAACCCACATCCTATTTTTGACCTCTGCCAGGGGGTTCCCACAAGTTACTGGCTCAGAGGTCCCACTACAGTTAGTGCAGCCCTTGGCTTTCCTCCTAGCAAAGAGAAACAATTCCAAGGGGTAAACTGAAGGGAAATACGCTGCCTCCACAGAGCTGGCCCAGCAGCAGCAGCAAAAACACTCCTTGTCAAGGGCCTGCAATACAGCTTGCACTCCAGCCTGGGCAATTCCTGCAGCACACCACTGAGGTTGCAAGGACTCCAGGCTGCACCTCCAAAGACCCGAGAGCAAGGAGGGGACTGCCAAAAAAGAGAAACCGCAAGCCTCTTGTCATGCCTAGAGGACTGCCCAGGGCTCAAACAGCTGAGGCTTTTCAGGGTACCTTTGGCACACAGCATTATAAATTGCCTCTCACTGCAGAGATTGCAGAGGGCTCCAACTCTGCAAAACTGCATCAACACCAGGAAGCTGCAGCAGTCCTGGCTCTGCTGAGCACCTTTCCCTCTTGCCATTATCCTGTGCCCTGCAGACACCGCTTGGCCACCGCTGCGTATGACAAAGCACAGAACGCCCCCAGAAGCGACCAACACAGCAAAGCCATTGCCACCAAAGAGAAGGCAGGGCACAACCGAGGGCCCACGCGCTCTGCCACAGCACTCTCAGGCTTTGGGTCCCAGCAAGCTGAGGCCTTTTACTAAGGAACACTTGCCATCAGCACAAACTGCATCTCTGCGTGCTGCCCCTCCTGGGCCTCAAAAGCAGAGCTGAGGCACATGCCCCCACCCTCCGAGATAACCCCAGCTTCTTCAGAGCAGTCCTCTCTTGGCAAACACGGACCAGAAGTGGCCAAGCCCCAGGGAAAAGCTGCCGGGCAGCACCCTCAAAGAAGTGTGCGGGACCATCTCCCAAGGGCTTTGGCCAAAGCAGGTAACCCCCTCTGGGGCAAAAAGTCAGGGTCCAGGCAGAGCACAAAAGGGAACCTTCCAAGAGAGAAGCACATCCCAGGAAGGGGCAGGCGCTTCCCCCAAAGCACCAAAAGGCAGTCCTGCGAAAGAAGGACTCATTTCTGCTCTCCCAGGCAACACCTCTCTGCCAGACCATCCCACTGCTCCATGCTCACACCTACCACCCTCCTTCCTTCTTTCCTGCTTTACAGACACTAAACACCCAGCCCTACTTGCTCCTCCAAACAAAAGGCACCTCCAGCTCTCCACTCAACACCTGCACACACACCACTCACTCACTCAGGAAACACAGCAGCTCCCCTGCACAGCATGCTCAAGTGGGCAGCTCCCACACCCACAACCCTGCGCATTGGCAACCTGCACTAGGCCTCAAGTACACAGCCAGCTGCCGGAATTGTTCCAGACAACCAGCCCCAAACTTCTCTCCACAACATCCTCTTCTCTTCCAAGGAAACCGCTGCCCCTCCACTTGGCAAAGCAGCTGCAGCTTTGGGCAGAAGGGCACAGACTGGACCACTAGAGCTGAGCTCTACTGACACCTGGGCAGGGGGGAAGCCAAAGAGCCCTTGCTGCACTTGGCACCTGACAGCAATTCAGCCCGGGCAGCTTGGGAAAACTGCACACAAAAGCCATGCTCCCCAAAACACTGGGCTCACACTTGGGAGCCCTCTGTCCTCTCTGACCCTCACGAGCCCCTTGGCACACCCCTACAGCTCCCCTGGCTGCTCCCACCTCATGGCAGGCTCTCCCTCACAAAGCCACACTGCAACTTCAGCCTGACATGCTCTGGGGGTCCTCAACTCCTCTGCCCTGCCCCACCAGCCCCCACACCCCCACTCTCCACCAGTGCCCCAGGCAGGCCTCAGCACCCTCCCTCCCACACCTTTAGGGCACACTACCTTCAGCTGTCCCACCTCAGCTGCTGGGGGGGTCAAACAGGCAAGACAGGCTGACACAGCAGGACAACAAGCCCAGCACATGTTAGCCTGCCTGCCTGCCTGCAGCAAGCTTGCTCTCACACTGCCCCATTTGCACTAAATGGCTTCCATGCATGGGCTCCTTGCAAAGCTGCTTTCTTGCCCTCCCTGGCTGCTCTCCCCTCTCCTCTAGCCTGCTCTTCTACCTTTTCCCCAAACAAACACCAGCACTCAAAAAATCACAGCAGCCCTGCTCTCAAGCTCAAGCAGGGTCACCTAGAGCACATTGCACAGGATCGCATCCAGGCGCGTTTTGAATATCTCCAGAGAAGGAGACTCCACCACCTCTCTGGGCAACCTGTTCCAGTGCTCTGTCACCCTCACAGTGAAAAAGTTTTTCCTCATGTTCAGATGGAAGTGTCTGTGTTTCAGTTTGTGCCCATTGCCTCGCGTCCTGTCCTTAAGCATCTGCCTCTGGGCAAGCCACCTGCACTACTTGGGCTCCCTGGCCTTGCTGGGACACTCCCTTGCATGGACAGCACTACCCCCAAATCCCCACCAGGCAACACCCGCCCCCACCTCAACAGCACAGACAAAAGCCCTCCCCATCTGCCCCTGGCAAAAGGAGAGCGGCCCAACTTCTTAACATCATGCCACCCCCTTTCACTTCCAAAGGCTTTCCTCAGCTCCCAAGAAGCAGCAGCCCTCCACTCCACTCCTGCCATCACTGATCCCCTGACCAGCAGCAAGGCTTGCTTGGGCACACACAAGCCACACCTCTGCTCACTCTAACCCCCAGCCTTCTCCCTGCTTTCATACAGCATCAGCTCTGTTCATCCCGCCACCACCATAAACATAACCTGCCCTCCCAGAACTCTTCCCTTCTGGCCAGCTGTCCCTGCAGAGCAGCCAGCAGCTCACTCTCAGCTGAGCTCACCTCCTATTTCCAGGCATCTTAAGAGCAGCTTTTAAGCTCTATCTACTTTGTCAGTCTGGGCAGCAAGGCTGAGCTTCAAAAAAGTTACCCAGATAGAAGCAGAATTACCCTGGCACACCTGCAGTCCTGCTCCAGCCTCAGGTGGGCACCAACTCCTTGTCAGTGCAGCCATACTCCAGCCAGCAAGAGCAGCTCATCCCTGCAGATCACCACCACAAACACCACAATGCTGAAAGACAGATTATCAGACATGTACAGCAGTCCCAAGCCCCTGGCAGAACTCGCTGAGGAGCACAGACACATCCTCTTCAAGAGGACACAAGCGCAGAGCAGACCACGGAAGGAAAGAGAAGCTGCTGCAGACCTTGCCTTCGGCCAAGAAACCACCATTGGGAAAAGGGAACCCTCTGCCTGCCAGCTGCTTCCACCTCCAACACAGATCTGACCAAATCAACTGCTCCCTACCCGCAGGGGGCAATGTGGCCCCAGAGGCATTCTTCTCCCAGCGACACATTACGGTCCTAGTCCCAAACCAGAACTAAAACCATTGCCAGTGGGGGTACTTCTGGCCTGGCATCCAGCTCCTTCCACTCACTGCACCAGGCCCAGGCATGCTCTGTCCCTTACCAAACCACCTAGCACCCCTTCCTTTTGTAAACTAAAAAAAAAAAAAGAAAAATAAATCGGTTAGACGCTTTAACCGTTAGACCCCCTGAGGTAACACCGTCCAAGTAAGTTGTGTTTTGCATCTGGTGGTGGGGCTTTCCCATTCAAAGGCCAATATCGCCTGACTGCCTTTGTCTAGAGGTATGCAGAAAGAGGCATCCCTGAGATCAAGTACAGTAAATCATTTATGGTCCTCCTTCAGGGAGGTCAGCAAGGTAGATGGCTTAGCCGCTACTGGGTGAATATCTTGAACAATCTGATTCACGGCTCTTAAATCCTGAGCCAACCTATATTCCTTGCCATTTTGTTTCTTTACTGATAATACTGAGGTGTTATATTCCGATTCACACTATCAGTAACCCATAATTCAAAAATTTAGTTATTAATTCTTCCAACCCTTGTCTAGCCTCCCACTTAATAGGATACTGCTTTTGTCTTACCAGTTTAGTCCCAGATTTTAGAACCACCTCCACTGGTTTCGCCAGTTTAGACCGACCTGGAATTCCACTAGCCCATACCAAGGGTACTACTGCATCTTCTACGCCAGCAGGAATCTCCTCCTCCGCTTTCTGCGTGCTGCTCTGTAACATAAAAATTCTTGTTTCCACAGCTTTTGATTCAGGTATTAGTGGCTGCACCTCTCCATTCTTAAAGGTTATCTGCGTGTTCAACTTATCCAATAAATCCCTACCCATCAAGGGCATCCGACATTCAGGCATATATAAAAACTGATGAGTCACCCATTGGTTTCCCAATTTAAATTTTAAGGGCTGCAAAAAGGGCCCATTCTCTCCTTTCCCTGTAGCACCAACAACGCTTACACTTTCATGGCTAAAGCTTCCTTTACAAGTATTAAGTACAGAGTAAGTGGCTCCTGGAGCAACTACAAATTCTACTTCTTCATTTCCCAGCCTTAGTGTAACCAGGGGTTCGGCTGTGGATGATTCCCCCGGTCCCCTTCACGATTCATCCTTTAATATCATTAGCTTAATGGCTTGCAGGGCTGGGGCTAAGTTCCCAGCCTGAGGACACTCCCTTTGCCAATGCCCCCTTTCTTTGCAGATTGCGCACACTGATCTTCTGCTAGATGGGGTTGCACAAAAGGAATCACAGAATCACAGAATCACAGAATCACTGAGGTTGGAAGGGACCTCTGGAGATCATCTAGTCCAACCCCCCTGCTCAAGCAGGGTCACCTAGAGCACATTGCACAGGATTGCATCCAGGCGCATTTTGAATATCTCCAGAGAAGGAGACTCCACCACCTCTCGGGGCAACCTGTTCCAGTGCTCTGTCACCCTCACAGTGAAAAAGTTTTTCCTCATGTTAAGATGGAAGTGTCTGTGTTTCAGTTTGTGCCCGTTGCCTCGCGTCCTGTCGCTCGTCACCACTGAAAAGAGTCTGGCCCCATCCTCTCGACACCCTCCCTTCAGATACTTGTACACATTGATAAGATCTCCTCTCAGCCTTCTCTTCTCCAAGCTAAACAGGCCCAGCTCTCTCAGCCTTTCCTCATAAGAGAGATGCTCCAGTCCCCTAATCATCTTTGTGGCCCTTCGCTGGACTTGCTCCAGTAGTGCCACATCCCTCTTGTACTGGGGAGCCCAGAACTGGACGCAGTACTCTAGATGTGGCCTCACCAGGGCTGAGTAGAGGGGGAGAATCACCTCCCTCGACCTGCTGGCAACACTCTTTCTGATGCAGCCCAGGATACCATTGGCCTTCTTGGCCACAAGGGCACATTGCTGCCTCATGCTTAACTTGGTGTCCACCAGCACTCCCAGGTCCTTCTCAGCAGAGCTGCTTTCCAGCAGGTCAACCCCCAACCTGTCCTGGTGCATGTGGTTATTCCTCCCCAGGTGCAGGACCCTGCACTTCCCTTTGTTGAATTTCATGAGGTTCCTCTCTGCCCACCTCTCCAGCCTGTCCAAGTCTCTTTGAATGGCAGCACAGCCCTCTGGCGTATCGGCCACTCCTCCCAGTTTTGTATCGTCAGCAAACTTGCTGAGGGTGCACTCTGTGCCTTCATCCAGGTCATTGATGAAGAAGTTGAACAAGACTGGACCCAGGACCGACCCCTGGGGGACACCGCTAGCTACAGGCCTCCAACTAGACTCTGTGCCACTGAGCACATGGAGGTCATGTTCCCTTCCCCTTACTCCCTTTCACAACTCGGTAACCCCCTCCTGGGCCTTCCCTTTCTCTATAGGCTCCTCCAGGAGCCCTGCTTAAAGCAGCAATCAATCTCCCTTCTCTTAGGTACTCCCTTCAAATACGTCGCATTTCTTTTTCCTTTTCCCTATTATTAAAAGCTATCCAGGCCACTTCTAACATTTTCCCCAGATCTCTCAAATCTGCCCCCTCTAATTTTTGAAGTTTTCTTCTTATGTCTGGGGCTGATTGTCCCATAAAAGTTGAAGCTAACTGCTGGGCTTCCTCTGGTTTCTCAGGATCCAGGTTGGTAGATTTCCTGGCAGTAACTTCTAATCGTTCCATAAAAGCAGATGGGGATTCAGTTGGTGCTTGTTTGACCTCATATAGCTTAGACCAATTCACTGCTTTTGGCATGGCATGTCTTATGCCAAACATTATCCATCTCTGATATCTTGTTAAGAGTCCCCAGGGTCCTGGCTGGTTAGGATCCCACCCTGGCTCTGCAGCAGGAAAATTCTGATCTAGCATCCCCTGCAAATCCCCACCAGCATGTGCTCCTTCAGCCTGTTGCCGAGCTATATGTTTAATACCATCTTCTTTTCAGTATCATCTAGCAGGGTGTCTAATATTACCTGTAAATCATTCCAATCTGGATCCTGAGTCCTAATTAGAGTTTCAAACACTTCTGCCACTCTCTCTGGATCTTCTCTATAGTTCCCTGATATTTCCTTCCAGGACCTTAACTCCATTACAGAGAAAGGCACTTGAACTGTTACTGGTCTGGTATTTCCAACCACCTGCTGAAGGGCAGCCTGTAAAACCTCCCCCACTTCCCCTTGGCATCCTCTTGTTCTCCCTGCAATTGGGCTAAATCCTTCTGCCTCTTCAGCCTCCCCAACAACATCCTCGACATCCCCCCCCCAACTCTGTCGGGGGGCGACCAACAGCTCCAAATCCTCCTCCTCCCGTTTATACTTTAAACACTTTTTTCCAATACTACAAGCAGAACAACAGCTTTTCAAATTTCAACCCTTTCCCTCCTTCTCTAGTGCTAGTATCATCGGATCCTTTGGAATTATCCCACAATCTTTCTGCCATTCAGGGTGGTCTCTTAATGCGAAAAAGAAATCTACATACATTACTTCATCCCATTTCCCCTCCCTCCAGCAAAACAACATTAATTGTAATATGGTATTGTAGTTCACACCTCCATTCTTAGGCCATTTTTCCTGATCGTCTAAAGTACACATTGGCCACCGATGATACCAAAGGACAATTAATTGAATATTGTAAAGTGTACCTCCCAGCAGACCTGCCGCCTCCTTCCAATGCTTTAAAATACCTCCCGGGGTGAATTCTTCAAAATCCCCCCTCTTTCAACACTTGGTTACCCATAACCACAAAATCCACAAAACAAAGTCCAATAACATTCCAAATGTCAAATTACCACATAAACACACAATTGTGCACAAATAACTTGACCTTCCTCCCCCTGAGGGACCTCTAGAGCCCAACCTGACCTCCCTGCATGGCTTTCACCACACCTTACAGGCAGGCAACCCCACCTTTTCCACCCTTTTAACCCAACTCTGCAAGGCTCCCTGCGTCTGACCAGCGGGCAACCCGACCTATTAAGGAAAGGAATGCCTTTACCTTCCCAGGGGGCTTACTCAGAGCTCTTTGGTCCGGGGATCAGAGGTTCTCCCCGAGAATCCCTCGGTGCCGGCTGGACGTCCTGCAATCCCACAGATGCATCGAGATTCAGAAGCACGGTCCCATCTGGGGTGCCAAAGCTGCCACTGAAATCGGGAGAAAAAGCTCCTTAACACCAATGTAGTATTAAGAAGCAGGCATTCTCTTTATTACAGTGCCGGATGCACGGGGGATAGCTCCACCCAGCGTGCACACCGTGTCTCACATCATCCAAAGTTTCTATTGCTCTCTCACATACATATGCACTGAATTTCCCAGAAGGATTATACATATTCATTCTATTCCCTGGAACTAACTATCATATTGACAGAATCATTACGCATGCGGTCCTGGTAACAGTCTTAGCTAAAGCTCCTGCACATCTTCCCAGGCAGGTGATCCACAGCCAAGGAAGACAAGCATCTCGAATAAAACAAACTCCACAAGGAGGCTGCAGAGCTTCCCACCACAAGGCACTGCTGAGAAGGAGCCCGCCCACCCTCAAGGACAACTGCACATTCAGGCCAGCATAAAGCAGCCACAACTGATACCACACAAGCCACACACTCAAACAGCCAGCCACACAACACCAGCTGCCTTCAGCCTCGGGGCTAGCTACTCACTGAGAACATTCAGGCAAGTTCCCACCTGCTCTCCAAGGCAGCACAAGGCTGCCAGGAAAGCACCATAAAAAGCCTGCCCCAGAAGCACATTTCCATACCACAGGAGACCAGCACCCTGCCTGCCTAAGCCCACTGCCCACACCCACCTTGCCATTCCCCTGCAGCTAGCACAAGCTCAGCAGCTGTCTCTCCCACCTACGGCAACTCCTTTGCAGCCCATTCACAGCAGGAAGGTCCCACCCTGTGGTGCTTAACACAAAGGGACACACTCAATGACCACCCAGGGGCGATGGAGCCCTTGGAGCTCACTTCCTTTGGCTTTTCCCTCCTCAACACAGGCCACACAGCCACACTTCTAAGCAAGCCAGGGCCAGACAGCCAGAAGCAGCCTAACACCTAGCCAAAGGGAAAAGCAGCTCTGCAGGGATGCACCTCAAAGGCCAAGCAACTCCACCAGGGCACCGCTGCTTATGTAGATACCAGCAGCACCTGATCAAGGCTCCTTGGCTTTGGTTGCTTCCCTTTTTGCTGGGGGCAACAGGCTGTGGATGTTATGCTGCAGCAGAAATGCCTCTCAACCGAGGGAAGAGCCACAAGTGCAGAGGCAAAGCTACCAAGAGGACACCAACACAGCCCGAGATGGCTTTAAAACCCAGGCACGCTCAGGGGTCACCTCACCACTCTCACCCCCACAGGCTTCCCCAGCACATGGCACAGGCAGCCGGGCAGCCCCACCGCTGGCTGCCACACAGCCCCACTCACCCCCAGCAGCTGCAGCCCCTGCAAGGCCGCTTTGGTGCCACCGCCGCCTCCTCCCCGCTCCCTGGGGACTGCGGAGCAGCAGCAATTTGCCTCTGTCTGGGTTCTGGCACCCGGGCACCAGCCTACAGCTGCCTCCCCCCACAAGGCTGAGAACCAGCCCTTCTCCAGGACTGACGCTGTCTCTCGGCAGGACACCTCACCAAAACCCTCAACCCCCACCACACACACCCCATCACAGCACCCAACAGCCACCCCCCACCGCAGCCCACTCACTTTAACGGCCGCCGCCGCGCGCCCCGCCCCTGCGCCCCGCCCTAACGGCCGCCGCGCGCTCCCCGCCCAGGCTGCCGCAACAGTCGCCGGCCCTTCTGCCTCGTTGTCGCCCTAACGGTCGCCGCGCGCCTCCCCCTCCCCCCCCAACGGTCGCCGCGCGCCTCCCCCTCACCCCCCCCCCCCGCCTCGCCCTGGTGGTTGTTGCGCGCGGCAGGTACTTGCTGTAACGGGAAATCCGGCGAAAGCTGCGCCAAAACATCGTCCCAAGACACTGCTGAAATCAGCACTAGACATTCAAGCTAGAACTTTGTGGGTATTTTAGTAATTCAAGTGGACAAATCTGACTGATGATTGAATTATTAGTAAGAGCTTTATTCAGCCTGACTTGCATAAATCTCTGTTGGTTTTCGGTAGTGTACTCCACTTTCTCTGTCACGTAAACCTATGTGCTCGAGGTATTAGGTTTATATTTATTTATGCAATAGGGAAAATATGGTAAGTGTGCTACTGATTTCATTGATTGGAAAAATGTGACTAGTACAACAAAGACTGTGGAATGGATATCAGCTGCCCAGAGGCTTCTGCAGTTAGATAAAGGATTAAGACATGAAAAGAGAAGTCATTTGAATGAGGTAACTGTATCAGGCTGCATAAATGCTTGTGTTCCTGCACACTCACAAATTGAAATGCAATGCTTGACGATTACGTAGGGATGTGTGAAGAAAAAGATTCTTACAAGAAACTCTACCCGGGCCATTTGCATTGATCCATAAAGAAAGAAAGAGAACAGCAAAGCACAGAGAGTCCCAGCCCACACATGTAGTGGGAAAAATGCAGCAATATGAACTAATTTTTCTTAACCAGGTGTGCAAAACAGCAGGAGGCCAAACCCAGACTCTCTGCAGATTGAGAGTGGTAGGAAAGTATCAGCAGGCAAAGTTTCATTGCAGCAAGGCACTCTGCTTCAAATTATTTTTGTGGAGAAAAAGCAAATGCATGTACCCTGTCAGCTGGGGGAGACTTCTTTTTATTGTAAGCTGTGTATGACAAGCAGCATGTAGGGGTTGTTATGGCTTTTGTGGTTACTTTTTTTAATACCTGAAAATCTTTGAAAACTGTTGGAAAATCTCCCAAAACTGAGTTATCCAGGCATTCAGCCCAACATTCCTGCAGAGCAGTGGCCTGCAAACCTAGAAGGAACTTTTCCCTTCTCCAAAAGGTCAGTCTGTTAGGCACAAAATAATAGATGTTGAAAGGAAGTAATTTCAAAATGTAAGATTAAGGTTGGCATCAGGGAGAGATGAGTTACCAGAATATGTCTTTGTTTTGCTGCCTCTTGAAGCCTCAGTTTCTTCTAATGGAAGACTTCCATGTTTGGCTCATGTGCAGGTATATATGCGTGCTGCATTTAAGTTGCTGTGGAGCTGCAGCAACAGAAGGCTCAGGATGAAAAACTGCCTGAGAAGCAGGTCCAGAAGCAGTTACCCTGTGGTGAGCTCTGCCCCGCTGGGGTTTTAGTACCAGTGGTACAAGAAATGGTGATTTCTGAGGTTAGTCAATGAAAGCTGCAATCACTCTAAGAGTTCAGAGAGATATAGCCACCCAGGAAGAAGCGATGGGGATTTGGCCCCTGGAATTTCCCAAATCTGGTTGTTTTGTCTGCATGTGAGCACTTCAGTCCCAGTCTAACAGGAGCTCCTCTGGCTTTTCCTGAGGAGCTTCGCTTTGTTTCTGGTACAGCCTAGTTGCTCTAGGATTGAAATTACTGCATAGAGACCCCTGTGCATGTGCAAAGTCTAAGCAAATGAAGCAGAGATTAAATTAATAGGGGTCTTTGGAACTGACCTCGAAAGGCAAAAATGAAGAGAGAATTAAAGAGCAGATGCATGATTTCTTATTGAACTTACAGGGAGGTTCAAAAACTCTAGAATTGCTTTGTAACAAGTTATACAGAATCCTTTTTAATTATTACACACATATACAAAGAAATAAGCAGAATTTTGTAAATAAAGTAGTCATAGAAGGAGAGTAATTAAAATGTTAATTCTAATTGTATGCTATGATCCTGCACTGATTTTTTTTTTAAGCTCACTTTATCCATTAATTAGTTAATGCCTGTAAAAGTGCTTTGAAAACAGAAAATGCTATTGTTACTATCATTATCCACTAGTTTTAATTAGTTCTCTTACATTTTAATTGGATTACTGAGATGTAGACTTAGGAAAAGTGATTTGGGAGCAATTGCTATCCTCAGAATCCCAGTGAAGTGAACAGCTGCCACTGTCCATACAAAGAAATAAGACTGGCTTGTCCTCTACGTGGATTGATGGATAAATCTTCCTATGTGTCCTACATGAATGGGTGCAGATGATGGCTTTCCTCTCTCAAAATTATCTTGTCTAAGACCAGGATAGGACACATTCAGCCTGGTCTCGTGACAGCTTTTCTACAGAAAGATGTGTCACGGTGCTCAGCTGTGATTTATGACCCTGGAAGACTAGAAGCAAGAAGATGGTAGCACAAAGATGGGGAGATTCCTAATTTCCGTGTGGGACCGACACATTTCTCTCACTGTTTCAAGAAGGGGTACTGGCTTTAAACCGATAATCTCTTTAATAGTATCTGGTTGTGGTTGTGCCTTTTCATGTCTTCAGGAGTGAGGAAACTTGCCCAACTAGTCCTTCATTCTTGCCTGTGGTTGAGAAGAACATATAGGAATAACTGTTTCTGTTCAGACTTTCTTTTCCTTCTTTCTTTTTCCCCTGAAATAACTGCTTCTGAGGTGAGCTTCAACATCTGATCCTCTTGGGAGATTGTCTGGGGGAATTTGCTTTCCAATTTGGTCCAAGAATACCTCCCTTTCCCCCCCAAACCAAGACCCGGGACTTTCTGAATTTGTATAAATTTGTGGATGGTGTGGTTCCAGAATCTGTTTTATTTCCAAAACAATAACTGGGGAGCCAGCAAATCTTCCCGTGTGTGCTTGCCATTAGAGACTCTCTTTCATGCATTTTTATAACGTTTTGTTTTTAGTGCTGATAAGACTCCCTGCTTAAAACTCCCACAGAAAAGCATTCTAGTGGCGAAGGGAGTATATTTGCTCTTATTATAAAAGACATTTATCAAAGTTAAATCAGTTGGGGTTTTCTAGCGCATGGCTGACTTGCAAAAATCTCTTTAACAATTTTGCATTTTTGGTAATATAAGGAAGTTCTTACCATTTGGAGTACTGGAACTGTAAGGGGATGCCAGCTGTCAAGAGCAAAAAGAGGTGATTTCAGGGGGGTTTTTTGAGCTTTTTTTTTTATTAGCTATATCCATCTTCTACTTTTTTCTGTCATTTTCTGTGTACAAATGGTAGCCTGCTTCTAATAAGAGATCAGGAATAAAGCTGACAGGTAAGTGATTGAGCAATACTTGATCCAGTGCTCCCCACAAATAATGGAAAGTTGCCTATTGAAGCCAGTGAGTTTTGGGACAAAGTCCTAAGACATCTGACAGCTGCCTACTTCCGTAGCGTTTGAGTACCTGATAAAAAAAATAGTTGAGGTACGTTCTTTTTAATCATAGCTTTTCAAGAGTCTCTTCTGGGGTCTTATGTAAAGGCATCTTATCTCCAGTTCTTCAGGCTTTGTAGTATTGAACCCAATTGTCTCTGGTTTCAGGTATTAGGAGGTTAAAATCTTATATTTAAATCTTTGATGAATGTTTGTTATGTTAGCCTAGAAAATTAGATTTCTGGATTAGATCTACTTCTCTATCACATGATGCTGCAGTTGCAAGAATTCCCTATGCAGTGATCTTGCTTTGTGTGCATTATTTATGTGATGTTACAAATAGGGAAAATACTAGTCCCCTGAAGAACATATTTTTGTTTGGCCTCTAATATTTCCTTGTCAGAAGTAGTTGTTTGTACTGCAGCCTTTCCTCTTATCTTCAGAAGCACTTGCCCTTGGCAATTGTCCTACGTCAGTTGTGACAAAATGCACAGCAGTTTGGTTCTCTTTCCTTTCTGCTCCCCATATATTCCAAAAGTTATCATGTGTGTCATTCCTAATTGCTGGGAATTGACTGAGGATGGCAATGTTTTGCTGGCAATTCTGAAGCAGTGGCTTGCGCTCTACTTAGGTTAAATACTATTTCTTGGAAACTTTTCCAAGTTGTCTGCTGGGACAATGATGGTGGGGCATGAGGGGCACGTTCTCCAGGTGCAGCTGCCTTCTCCCAGAGCCAGCCCTCCTTGTGATCTGACACACCACAACCTCACGATTTACCGATGTGATTTACAAGAGAAAAGTGGAGATGTTAAGAACTTTAAACTTTCCTCTTAAGAATCAGAAATCTTCCTTAATGCTAAGTAATTATAAAATTGCAAAATTAAAGGTGGTAAGGGCCTGTTAATATGGCACCCTGCTCCGTCTGCAGGGGATTGTTTTGGGGGAACTAGGTGGTTTAAAAATGGGCATTCAATCAATTATTTACTTAATAATTTCTGTTCATCGACTTCTGTCATTGAGATATATTGTATCATCTTTTTTCATGAGCAACAAGAATAGATTAATTTCATTCTCAAATCATCTGCAAGGCAGATTTATATAGAGCCTTTGTATCTCTACGCAAATTGGAAAACGTAAGCCTTCCACAACGCACTTGCTAAATATTTTCAAAGAAGAAATATGAATATCCCAATCTTAATTACTTTTTCATGGTATGCTACCTTCAGCTTGAGTAAAGAGTTGGAGTACGGGACTGCATCTAGTTTTGTCTGGAAAGAATTAGGTCTATAAAGTTTAAATATTCCCATTGTAAATGAAAGATGAGGTGAAAGCTGCTGCGGTGCTGGCTTTTGGCGATCAAATGCGACTCGCAAGCCGCCCTGTGAGAGGTACCAGAAGTTCTGTGAAGTTGAATGTGTTTGTACATTTATTTCCAGAAATAAAATTGCTTACTTAAGCGTCACTTAAACCACGTGAGGGAAATGTGAGGCTTGTGTAGGCCTTAGGAGAGCGCTGATGCTCTGTTTAGGTGTGCTTTGAGCTGGGGGGGGGGGCACAAAAGCAAATCTCTCCCTTTGGGCTTTCTGTGGGCGTTTTTTATGGGCTTCCATGGAGCTGCCCTGCCCCTTCGGGAGGTGGGGGGGGGGACCCGCAGAGGGTAAGCGAAAGCAAGCGGCTGTGCCCACCCCTCGCGCGGCAGCTCCGGGGTACCCGGCCCGCGTGTCCCGCCCGGGGCCGCCGCGGCGAGCAGCCTCCGCAGGTGCCGCGCGGCCGCCGGCGCCGCCTCCCTCCCTCCCTCCCCCGCGCCGCGCGGGCTCCCACGTGGTGCGCGCCCCGCTCGAAAGCCGCGCGCCGCCCCGCGCCCGCTCCCCGGCGCCGGCAGCGTCCGCTGGCGCCTCTGGCTGCTGCCGCCGCGCCGCCGCCCTGCGGGCACATGCCAAGGCGCGGGGCGGCCGCGCCGGCCCCCGCCTGCGCCCCTTCCCCTGGCCGCTGCCCGCGCACGGGGGCACGAAGCTGGCGGGAAGAGGCGGCTTCGGAGGAGCGCTTGCGGTCTCCCTGCGCGGATTCCCGCTTCTGCTCGCCCGCCCGTCCGTGCACGATGGGGCTTCGGCTCGGGACTTTGCGTTCATCTGTTGCGTGGCTTCATCTGCCACCCGAAGAGAAATCGATTGCCACAGCAGCCCTCGTTAGACAGCACGGCTTCAAGGGACGAGCAGCTCTTAAGGAGCAGGGAGGACGAGACGCGCGCTGCTACCGTTGACTTGTTGAAAGACCTGTGTTTTTTGTTTTTTTTTTTTCCTTTGGAAGGGGGAAGTTTGCTCCCCAGACTCTAGCCCGGCTTCCTCCACACCCTTTTCTTCTCCTCTTCCTCTCTTTTTCCAGGATCCGCTGCTTGGGGCCGGAGGTGATTCCCTTCGTATCCCCCCCCCCCCAATCCTATACCGGCACAGGAGGCACGAACTAGCCGGGCGGAGCGCTGCCCGCCCTCGCTGGAAGCGGGGCGGCCCCCCCCCCCCTTCCTCCGGGAAGAGCTGCCCGCGGCGCTCCGGGCTCGCCCGCTTGCCCTTGCCCTCGGCTGGGGCGGTGTTGCGGGGCTGCCTCCGCGGGGCGCCTGGGGCGGGAGGAGCCCGCCGGGCTCGGGCTCGGGCCCTTTGGCCGCCACCACGTCGAAAGCGGCGGCGGCGGCGGCCGAGGACTTGTGCAAGGTGTCCGACGAGGAGCTGCTCGCGTGGAGCAAGGAGGAGCTGATCCGCAGCCTCCGCCGGGCCGAGGCCGAGCAGAGGAGCGCGATGCTGGACCGCAGCAGCCTCATGCGCGAGGTGAACCGCCGCCTCCAGCTCCGCCTCGGCGAGATCCGCGGCTTGAAGGTAGCGGGCGGCGGGGCGGGGGGGGGGGGGGCGAGTTTCTCCGGTGCGTCCCCAGCGCATGGCGGCGGCGAGAAAGGGAGCCCGCCCGTGCCGGAGCGGCGGGCACGGAGCGGTGCCGGGGAGCAGGGCCGAAGCTGCGCCCGGCGGAGCTGCCGGCACGCGTGGGGCGTGGGCCGGCGGCCCCCGAGCTGCGACGGTGCCCCGGGGCCGAGGTGGGGGGCGCGGGGGCTGGCGACCTTCCCGCGGTGCGGGGTCCTTGCGCGGAAAACTTCCCTGCACGTAGGTGCCGGGCACACGAGTGCGTCTCTCGACCGCGAGTGGCGTCGCCGAGCCCTCGTCAGGTGAATGTGCTGGCGGTTCTCGCCGAGAATGGCGTGAAAAGCGAACAGGATTTGAGCCTGCTGGAAATGAAGTGCCCGGTTAAAAGCGGTGAGAAACTATTCCGCGGTCTGTGGAGCACAGCTGTTCTGTAATGTGTCCCACTGCGCTTTGGGCTGATGGGAACATCTAATTCTTGTCACCTTTGCAGTAGACTTCGTTGGTTTCTGGTAAGATTCAGTGTTTCTATCTGAAATACATGTGAAAGAATACAATGTGCGGAGCTGTAGAGATTCAAAAGGCTTTGTTTTGCCTATGCTGTTTTCTGTCACGTTTTTTAAGATGACTTCCTAGGCTCTGCCTTGGAGTGATGAGAATCATTCTCTAGTTTCCTTGTCTGGAAAGGACATCTGAGGATGCATCTCTAAGGAAGTCCCTTTCAATGGTGTACTTCCACAGACTGCACTGAGAGGCAGACCAAGGCTGTGCTGATTGATGCCTTCTTAATTTAACCCTTGCTAGGTGGGAAGCGTAGTCCCTACTGTTTCCTTCCCTGCTTCTGAGAATTGGGCAGACAGCGTAACTACTGCCAAAGAATTACCCTGATGTACCAGGTATGACTGTGCTGGAGAACTTGAAAGCTACTTTAAAGTGGACGTGACTACAAAGCATTATCTGTCTTGTTGCTGTGACACGTGGCACTTTTTGTAAAATTCCTTAGTTGAGGTGAGGTTGGAGAGGAGGAGAGACCCAGGTGCAGTGTGGCCTTTTGAATTGTTATGTGAGGGTACAACAGAAGAGAGTTCATGACTTGTAGAATGGTTTTAGACAACTAAATTATTGAGCAAGTGTCTTTGATAATCCAAGCTTTCCTGTTCTGCAGCGTACAGCAATCCTGCCTCCCTCCCTCCACTTTGACAATAGAAGGTGTCTGGGGGTAAGAGAGACCCATCAGTGATATTAGCTTAGTAAAAACAGAGCTTACATTTTAAATGCAATTTAAATTACAGCAGCAATATCGTTCTCCTGGTTATGTTCAAAGGTGTTGTGATGTTATATGGGTTTATATATCTGCCAGGTAAGTAACAAAGCACACCAAAATGTGTAGGAAGGAGTGACAAATTCCTCTCTCAATTCTGAACTTCCTAAGTGATGTTCAACTTCCACCTTTTGTTCAGATGTCTCAGCTGAAACTTTTAAAAGGAATTTGGGAGAGCAAGGTCTCTGGGCTCCAATGGATTTCAGTGGTATGTGGGTACCTACTTGCTTCTTTGTCCCATGTGAAGGAACAGGTCCATGAGTAACGATGAACAGCTGTGCCTGGCTTGAGTGGATGGCTGCTGCCTGCTTAGATACTCTGACTGCTAAACTGTGGGCTGTCACTTCAACTTTTTTCCACCATGGGGTCATCTGAAGAATCCCTATCCTGTATAGGTTTTTCAGGTTACCTTGCGACCTCATTGAGACTTTTCCTTTGTCAAACCTGGGCTGAAACTGGTCAAGTTCAAAGTCATTTTGAGAGGAAGGTCACACACTCAGGCACGCACCCAGCAGAGTTGCAGAAGCTTCCTTTTTTATTTTAGGAAACTGTGCTAAAATGGCCTTTCCATAAGGCTAAGCTTGTAATACCAGACATAAGGGAAGAACATTTAGACCAGAGAAGACAAATATGGTTACAAGCCAGTTTAGTAAAAGTAGGATGACGAAATACTGAAAATGTTTTCTTTGCTGTATTATTCTGCTACAGTAAGAGCCTGAACGTTTTTTCTTCAGAGCATTACTGTTCTTCAGTTAGAGAAGGGCACTGGGAACATGTACTACTCTGTTTTGTTAGAAGTGAAAAATCTATTAAAGCAGATTATTTCATTTCAGAGTGATTGAACCAATTCTGATTAAGTGAGAACAGACAAGATTCTTTTATGCAAATCTGAAGCAGAATCAAACAAACCCCAAATATTTTAAATCTCTAAAAGTTTGTTTTATATGTGAATATGCTTTAGGGAACAGAGAATATAAATGTTAATTATCTGGGCGAGATTACCATTTCTGATGTACTTTCTGGTTTTAGTCAGCAATAACTTTACAAGTGAGTGTTTTTGAGGGAGTGAGAACATCATGAGAGAGTATGATCATCTGGATTTCTCATTGTGCTTTTGTTTTTTTTGTTTTTCCTTTGGGCATTAATTAAACACCTGAAATTTTCATACCATATTGGAAGTTAGTCATTGAACCTTTCCAAATTAGCTCTGCATATTCAGTTTTGTACTGGACAGGTGTTCTGCTAGTATGAAACATGATGCAGTTATAATATGCCAGATCTACACACACAATTGTTCATGCCTTACTTGAGTGCTTAGCTGATGGTTTGTAGCAGTGCTGTTCACTGACTTGTACAATGCTAATAGCATAATGTTAAGTTTTTTGGACACTCTTCTCTCATGCTTATCTTCCTTTTAAAGGATATCAATCAGAAGCTGCAAGAAGATAACCAGGAACTGAGAGACCTTTGTTACCTTCTTGCCTTTCTGCCTATCATCATCCAGAAAGCATGCCGTGAGTGGCAGAGACTGGGCAGGCACAGTGCTAGCATTATGCACAAAGAGGTTGCCTCCTACCTACAGAAGCTGAAAGGATTGGAAGTGAGGCAAGAAGAAGTGGCTAGAGAAAAGCTGGAGCTAAAAGAGTTGTGTGTGTTGCTGGATGAGGAGAAGACTGGTGGAGCAGGCAGCCGGAGCTCTATTGACAGCCAAATCAGCCTGTGCCAGTTAACTGCAACAAGCACATCCATAAGAGATGTTGGTGATGGGAGTAGTACTTCTAGCACTGGAAGTCCAGGCAGTCCAGACCATCATAAACATCATCTGAGTACTAGTCCAGAACATCTTCAAAAAACCAGGGGTGAAGGAAGCCCTGAGCATCAGAAACACAGGAGCATCAGCCCTGAGCATCTCCAGAAGCCTAGGGGTTCTGGCAGTCCTGATCATCACCTGAAAGGACCAAGTCCAGAACATCACAAAACCCTTGTCAAAGCACCTGAGCAACAAAAGCACAGCAGCAGCAGTCCAGAAACTCTCCCAAAGCACGTTTTGAGTAGTAGCCCTGAACACTTTCAAAAGCACAGGCCTGGCAGTAGCCCTGAGCATCAAAAGCACAGCAGTGGCAGCCCAGATCATCTTCAAAAGCACACACCAAGCGGAAGCTCAGAACATCTGCACAAAGTGAGGGGTACGAGCCCTGAGCACCTCAAACAACATTTTGGAGGGAGCCCAGAGCATCTCAAACACCTCAGTGGAGGCAGCAGAGAAGGTCCCCTCAGGAGACAAGTAACAGATGACCTGTCACCTCACCACAGAAGTATGTACAATGGAATGAATGGTGGGTCAATATATTTAGTGAAAGCTCATTTTTCAAAATTCCTAAGGTAGTTTCAGTTCTGTGTCACCACTTTTGGAAAAAGAATAGTATTTTATGTGAAATGAAAGGTAACAAGTCTGATGTTAGTATTAACTGACTTGATAAATAATTGGGGTTTACCCAGTTGTCCTTCTGCCAGGTTTTAGGTGGATTGATGAAAGAGTGGAGGAAGAAGTTCATCTTGAGTGCTTGTGTAAGGTATCAAGAAGCAACTTTTGGACTTGATTCTGCCCGGTGGTTGGTAGACATAAACTGTCCCTGTGTAGACTTATGTTTACATCAGGTATCAGATAGGGAGGAGTTATGTGTGTTTCTTATGCTGTCTGTATTTGAGTCAGCAGAATGGAGGTGAATGTCTCCAATTTCATTTCCACCTTTCTAAGCTAGTCTGTCTGTAGCTTTGAAGATTTTAACATTTCCTCTTTCTTGATGGAAAGCTTCTTATATGCTTTTCCATAAACTCTGGAGAAGATGCCAGATGAAGAGCTAGGCTCAGTATAAATGAATCTGATAGTCCTAAAGCTTTCCAAAGCCTTGATTTTTGCATGTATTTAATTATAACAAATTAAAAGTTAAGGAAGATCCTAAGGGATATTTGTTGTTATTGCTGCCCTTTAGGAAGATACCCAATACACATGCCTAGCTTTAAGGAGCTGATATCCCCACTGATTGCAATTAACTTTTTTTTTTTTTAAGATAGGCACAATTTAAGTATCTTAGTATTTTGGGAGACAAGTGGTTATGCCAATATTATTGAAATGAATATGGATTGGAATAGAGTAAATGAAATAATTAAAAACAAAATTCAAATAAACATCTTCTGTTGTTGAAATAACTTTTTGTAGACTTAGCAGAATTTCTGTAGTCTGCTCTTTTCTTCTACATGCTCTGAGATCTTTTCATAAAAGAAGTCAGCATCTTATTTATAGCTGAAAACTCATTTCTCAGTTCTTTGTACGTAGATTTGAAACAGAGCTCAGAAGAAAGTGAGGATTTTGCCATAGTAACTTGTCTCGGAGGGAGTTCATGTGTTGCCATTTTATAAGCAGCTGCGAGAAGTCTTTCTGCCATCGCTGGAGCTGACTGCTTGTTGTTGGGTCTGCTTGTGAGATGGAGACAGTGAGCTCTCTGCCAGGTGCTGTCCTCAGCATTTATCATGTTGCTGTCTCGCATCAGTCCATTTGTCTTTGATGAATAACTTGCAGAATGCCTTCAGCTGAGATAACCTGCTTTGTAGGTGTAAGTCCAGATTGCTTTCAGTGACATGTGCGTATTCCACAGGGCTGATAACCCCCAAAGCAGTAAGTGTGGAGACTTCAAATTAATTTTTAAAACAGGTAATTAATAAGGCGAATGTAAGAAAACTATGTGAAGATGCAAATAAGTAAGTTCTAAAAGTTGACCTTGCAAAACTTCCTTTAAATGCTGTATTTCTTTCTCCATTCAGTTCAGTTAAAATAAGCAAACAACACTGACTTGTGAGTAGCATGTAGTATGGAAACGCACTTCCTAGAGACTTCTTACTTTTGCCCATGATGTTCACGAATGTATTCACTGGTTACGTAGAAAGGTGATTTAAGGTCTTAAGTATGCATTTTTCAAACTCCTTCACAGACAAGGATACGGGTTTTCTGCTCCCAGCACGGTGGGCTTTCTGGTGTTTTCAATCCAAATAGTTCTTTTTTGTTGTGTTTTTAACAGTGGGATGACAGCAGTTGTTACTTTAAACCTGAGGTGACTGACCCGCTTTGTGCAGGGCATCTCAAATAGCCGCAGTTGTGACTCAGATAACAGGGAGCTGGAGAGGGGAGCCAGTGATTTGGGAGTCTGTTTATCGACTTGAATCAGAGCATCGCCTGTCCCACCCTTTGTGTTAATCACTTTTGCAGAGGAATTTGCACCCCGATAAGTTGTCAAGCCTCTCTCATGTTTATGTAACTTGATATAAGCATGAGGTAGATGTTAGCTGTGAGTTGACTTCTGGCTTTGGTCTGACTTTTTGTCTCATTTTGGTCAAGTGTTTAAACTCTTGTGAGCTTTGCTGTAAGGAATAACCCTTAAAAACTTGAGGAAAAGACTTTGTCTTCACATCCTCACAGCTAGGCTCAACTGCTGCTCTCCTACCTTCCTCCCCCCCCCTGCCCCGGCCTTTTAGGGAAGAAGTTGCACAAAAGTGCTAGAAGCACTGACCAGTATAATTTACCATCACTGCAAATGTAATCTGTAAACCTTAATTGGCATGTTTTATGTGTTCCTGTATACATGAACCTGCCAACTGAGTACAGACTGGGAGCTGTACGCTGAGCTTGTAGCAAAAATGCCAATTTTGCGTCTGCGGCAAGAAATGCTAAAATTGTGCAGACATAGGTAAGAAAGTGGCATGGAAACCTGGCCTTAAACTCAGATGAGCAATGTAAAAGGATGCTATTTTTGATTCCTATCCCCAAATCAAGTAGTAAGTCTATTATATCATGTTGGTGAAAACCTAGTTTGCTTTAAAATTCAGAATATATTCAGCTAGTAGGCTGATTGCGCGGCCATTTGATTATTTTGCAGGGCATTTCCAATGTTACAGCAGTACTTCTGTGACTGTCATTTGTTTGACCAGCAAGAATGAAGTTTTTGTGTTGATAAATGGTAAATAGCGAAGAGTAACATCTTTTGACTCTTCTGTAGAAATAATATATTTTAATCATGTAATTGGAACTTACCCGGCTCAGTAGAGGCCTGGCCCATCTCCCTTTGGATGAGATGGAATGGCCTCCATTGCCTTATGTGGACTCCAAATCAGGTCTGAGAGGAGAAGGTATTCCTCTGCATATCAGACCTTGCTCTGAGAAGTACTATACTGTCCACCTGAAATTGCTCTTCTTTCTTGGAAAGCATGTTTGCAGACAGCCCAGCTGTTTCTGTTGAAATAAAATCTTCCATCCATAACTAATAGCTCCTATTTACCCTGAGTTCTGGTCTTGTTAGCACTTGCATGACCACAGGGAAGCAATGTATTCAGTCATATGCAGTTATCTATACCAAAATTTTGCATGTAAATATACAGGGAACAGAGGTGGAATCTCTGCAGGCTTTAGTCAAACTCTTAAGCAATATAATGTTATGATGGTTTCAGAAATATGGTGTGTAGCTATAGTCCGCGTTACAGGATATGGTATATGCATTCGTTGTTTGGGCCTCATGCATCCTTTAAGCTCCCATGAGGGACATGAGAGGTTGTCTTTGGTCCGTTGTCTCTTCTGAAACGGGCACCCTCAAGCTGTGGAGTCACAGAAGTGGGGTCTGAAAGCTCTGTTTGGCTTGGTGCTTGTCAGTTGAAAACATATTTCATTTTAAAGGCTCTAACCAAATTCAAGGTGTGTTGTAGCAGTTAATGATCTTTTGCTGTAATCCCTCTTAAAATGTTCTGGTTAGTGAGCACAGGGCTATTTGGGATAGGAAGATGGCTGCAATTAGGTAGAAAATAGCAGTGGTAAAAACATCTTACAGTGGACACTTATGCAGTCTCAAATAATACATGACGGTCTTTAACTCTGACACAAATATGTGGGTGCAAAAAATATAAATTAATGTGTGTTCAGGATTTGCAATCTAAGTGTTTTTTTATTCTAAGCAGTTTATTGTAAATTTTCTATTTTAGAAGTCTTTTGTTTTATTCTGGGCTTTGACTTTTGTGTGAAAGGAAACTATCAGAAGGCTTTCAGATGTGCTTTTTGCTTCCTGCTGAGGTTATTAATAACTAGAAATAAAAGTGCTGACTAACCCTGTATGCGCTGCTGGAGGTGTGAGGACTCATGTACAGAACAAATGCAAAGCTGTCTCTCTTGAGCAAAAGTATTTGTTGGCTTAAATGGAGACTTGGCTTGAATTTTGAAAAATTCTGCTATAAATGCGTTGCTGCTTATAAGGAAAATAAAATAAGAGCCTACTGCTTTGAGTAAAAAGAGGAAAGTGCAATGTGACTTCAGAGAGCAAAAATCGGTAATAATGTGACTGAGTTAATTTCAGTGGAAATAGCTCCTATCCTGCTGCTCAAATAGTGAAATGATGTCACGTGTCTGTGTAGGCTTGCTTACATGTTACTTCTCATACAATTGAAATGAAAATAATTTGCTTGCCATTCGTAGCAGTGCACAATACTTTGTGTGTAAATTGAGCTTTCCTGATGGCACCCAATACACATCTGACATTTAGAGCCTAATACAGTATTATTTACTCTTAAGAGTAACCTGCTGTATAAACAAAGGCTACAGGATTGATAGAATTTCTACTTGTCGCTGTGAATTAATCTACTATTTATTTCAGGGGTTTATTATTTTAAGTGTAGGGGTCTAAAACTTCCATGTCAATGGGAGTCTTTCAGTTGAATTCCATAGGATTTGCATCAGACTCATAAATCGGGTTCAGGCATTACAGACTGCAAGAGAACTGAGGCCTGATATGTGCGTATGTGTGTGATTAGAGCATGCTGTATTTATTGACAAAGTCCTTTCTGTGGGGTAATTTGCCAAGCTAAAACATGGCTTATAATATGAGAGCTATGAAACTACTAGAAACTCATGTCTGAGGGCTTACAGGAGAACTTTACATTTGCATTTCTTTAACTTCACTGGCAAAAATAGTTCTGCTTTAAAAGTTTGAGTATATGCTGGATCATCTTTCCAGTAAAAGTATGTGAATCTTAATGGGAAGACTGTCTGTTCATAAAGAAGCTTGTCTGGTTTAAACCAGCTGGCTGAATGTTGCAGCACTCTGGTTACTGAGAAGTTCAGCTGAGGATCAGAGTGGGAATCAGCCAGTGCTGACTGCAGAGATGTGCTTCCCTCTGTAGCTATTTGATGGGAGATGGGAGGTTGCACTACACTTTAAAGTGGGAATGCATAGGAAGGATTCAGCTTAACAGTTCCCCCCCTTCCAGGACTGCAAATAAACCACAGCCACACATGGTATGTAACACTTTGCGTGAACTCACCACTTCCAGCTTCTGTGCTAGTATTTCTGAAGTGCCTGGTGGAGGCTTCTGAATGCTTAAGTGTTGAATGCTTAGCTGAAGCCTTACCTACCCCCTTGGTTTTGTTAATGCTTTTAGGGCAGGCAGGACAAGCAGTACATGAATAACACCTGTCTTGGGTTGAAGGCTTGTTGTCAGCTGAGAGCATCCTGGGTGGGATTTTCTTACCTACTGTGGTGTTCTTCAAAACAAACAAAAATATCACTCACCAAGCAGCCTGTCCCCCTGCCATTTAAGGGCCCGGTGTGGAAGAAGGGTAGGCGGTACAGTTAAAGACCAGTGCATTTAGGTTGTGAGCTCCTCAGTGATTAGGAAATCAACACCGAAGTTCCCATAAAGTGGGAGTGAGATCCAGTTCCTCTGAGGGTAGAAGAAGAATGTGAGCTGAGGTGTTTTTGAGACCATACTTAAAAGAAACCACATGCATGAAAATGTGTGCACGGTGCTATTTCTGCACTTGTGTACTGTAGAAGCCCATGAGGATGTAATGAGAAAGGCTGTTGGAAAGTACAGCTAACCAAGGGCTTAAAGGACAAAAGCATTCTGCAAGTATTTTACTATCACAAGGAAGATGACGGCTACTCTTCTACTTAATACCATCTACAAGTGATGCTGGATTTTTCATTGATGGATTTTTACTTTTTGATTCCGTCTTAGTCCATTTAGTGAACGGTGATTGGATGGCTAAAACCATTCTAGTAAGACCTCAAACTTAAAAAAAGGAAAGGGAAGAGGAAAAAAATAATTAGTGTTTTTTTGTTTTTTTTTTTCCTCCAAGTAAACTAGGCCTGATAAAGTTCATAGTAAATTCTCTAAGGAGAATCTCAATCTCTTCTTTGATATCTTGAAAGAAGATGAGTGAAGTTTTGGAAGAGAGACTATGCTGACTTTCCAGTCTTGAGGGGGGAAAAAAATGAGAAAACTGTGGAATTGTCAATTTAATAATAATATCTGGAAAAATACTGGAACAAGTAACTAAACGTTTTAAATGTCTAGGTGGTAAGGAGGAAATAAGTTGAGGTCAACTTGTTAAGAAGAATGATACAAAACAATCTCTCTCCTGTGTATTGTAAAGTAACAGGCACTGGGGAGAGTGGGGGGTAGGGAATGTAACTATCTTGAACTAGGAAGGGTTTTGGCCCTGTCTCACCTGATATCCCCTAGCAAGCTAGGGAAGCATGGCTTGATTAAACTCCCATAAGGTAGGTCCACAGCAGTTTGGAAAATGTGTCTAGAGATGCATCTTCTCAGTAACTGTCTGTACTTCTTGCCCTTTCAGGAAGGCTGTATCAGAATTGAGCTTTCACAGGCGTCTGTCGTTCTTCACTGTTTTCTTTCATAACTTGCTAAAGGAATGGAGTGTATACTTTGTAAAATTCAAGATGACCCACTTTGTGGGAAGGTCCGAAAGCAAGGTTATTTTGAACCACTGATTGAAAACATGAACCTTGTTATGCACTTAAGAAAAAAAGAGGATAAGCCTGCCTAGGGTTTACCTGTACAGAGCCTTCTTCTCATCTCTTTTCTCTGCTTCCTTACTTTTCCCTTTAGAGTGCTGCTTCTGCTGCACAGATGTCTTTCTTTTGGCTGTCAGGACTTGATGCTAATTCAGTCTTTCCTTGATGCAGGCAGTGACCCTTTCACTATGAGTGCCAGAGCAGGGAAGGGGTTCCTGGAAGTGATATGTTATCTTTAAATCATCACCAGTATGCCACATATCTTTAAGAGCAAAGTCTCTGTTAGCTAGCCTGTGATGACTGTGTGCATTAATAAGGCAGGAGGGAAGTGATGGTGAATAGAATAACAAGCAAGAGCTTTTGCCCTCTTGAGGTACCATTTTCAGTTTGTGCAAAGGTAAGCACAGCAGAGCTAGACAGGGTCAAGGCTGGACAAGATGGGCAGTTTATTGAAGACAAATTATTTAAAGAGTAGTTTCCTTCTGATTAATTGGCCCTCAAAGAGGGACTCACCAATAAAGGTAATGTTTCAAAGGCTATCGGAAATAACTTTCAAAAGGTAGAGAGTGGAGTGCAGATTTTATCCATTTTGAATAGCACCTCAATGTGTTCCTGTTCTTTTAAACACAAATACCTTTCAGTGTGAAGGCCAGAAGAGTTTTAAAAAAAAAAAATTTTTTTTTTTTTTGGTGAATGGGGCTCCTATAGAGGGAATGGGAGATACCCCTAGTTCAGGCAAGTTATTTGGAAGAGATTTAAAAATATGTTTAATTTTAATTAGTCTTTTATGGGTGAATCATTTATGGGTGAATTAGTCTTTTATGTTGCTGAACCAGTTCCTCACTTCCCCCAGTGTATGTGGCCAGGGCCAGGCATATTGCAGTTGCACAGAAGCATTGACACAGTCCCGTCAGTAACCCTCGCTTCAGACCTGAGTAGTGCCCTTATCTTCCAAGCATTTAACCAATACGAAATGGAGATTAGCGGCTATGCCAGCTGGCTGGTTATTTGAGATTTATGGCCTTATCTCTTGTTTTGAGCGTCCATTAGAACTTCACTGACATTTGAACGCAGACCTCCAGAGGCGGAAGGCTGACGTAGTGCATCACTGTGCCGGTGGTGTCAGAGTCTTGACCAACTCTGCAAGCCAGCGTTTGTGTGGCTCCCCTGACTTTACTGGTGTTCTACGTGGGACGCATCTGATGCGTTGCGGGGTTTTTTGGTTTATTTAAATGTATGTTTTGAAAACAATAGATTTTTCAAGTAGTGAGTAGGAGGTTGTTTCGTCATGTACTGAAGCCAACATAAAAGCTCATTTATTTTCATGATAACTGGGTCAAGTTGTAAGATATTTGCCTTCTCTTTGCCTTCCTGATGATTGCTGAGTCATCGGGAGCTTGGAGGGGCAGTTAGTGTTGTCTGCCTGAAATATATAGGCAGACTACTTTTGTAGCAGGATGAAAAGTCCTTACGTTAAAGCCTAGTTGGAATCATTGCTTGGGGAGAGCACCTTTAACTTCAGGAGGGGCCATTGTGCAATGTAGCCCTTCAAACAGCTTTCTGAGTTACTATGTTATGGTATTATTATAGTAAAATGTTTTTAGAACTATTGCAGTGATTAAATTGTCAAATTCTCTGAACTCTGGCAGTTTTAATGCAGAGCTGAAATATTATTCTAATTCTTGGTAAGTGCTGCTTGTTTAAGCCCTTCAGCCTTGCAGGATGTACTGTGCATGTTAATCAAAGGGTGTCCTGTCTTTCCAGCTCTACCTATTAATGGAGCCTTTCTTTTTCTTGTGAGTTTTTTTATTTTATTAGAAAAGTAATAATGGGGGGCTGCAGATTGTACAGCGAGTTGAATGGGTTAATAATACCCAGTGAGGAACAAAGCAGTCAGTGTAGAGAGGTGCTGAAAATATTGTACTTACCGTTCACACACCAAGTACATTCTTTAGATGGTGACAGGTGCTATAGGACAGTGAAGCATTCCAAATTAGAGGGTATTTAACGAGGTGTAATAAAGCTTTGTGTACTTAGAATGACTCTAGCAATGAAAACTGATTGGTTTCTGAGCTAGTAAGTGATGTCTCAATTAGTGAACTGAAGCACAGCTTATCTTAGGTCTTATTGTCAAATACACAGATCTATAGTAACTGAGAGAACACTTAGAATTATGTTCAAGTAACGATCTTGATATAAATCTTGTGTGTGTGTGCGCTTCTTGAACAGTTAAAGGGTGGGTTCCATTGAGCAAAGTAGCTAGGATGGAAACACTGAGCTCTGAATTTTGCTGCTTCACGCAGGAAGAAGTCAATCTTTAATATACCACATCTGTTCTTGCAAAAAGGTTAAACCTGAATCATGCAGTGCTTGTTTTACTACTACAGGTTTTACTACAACCGCATACTTGAAGCTGCAGAAGAGTCCACTGTATCCACTTGTCTGTCTGAAGAAACCTGGAGTATTAAGCCTTAGTAAAGAAAAAGGGCTAGAACACTTGACCATGGAATTTGGAAATGTATTTTAATAGGATGCTCAATTGTAACTGAGCTCTTAAGCCCCATTAGCACATTCAGCCAGATGCTCATTGCTGTGAAATGACACTGAGCCCAACAGCTGTCGAGGTCCTAAAAAGGATCATACATATTATCTTTCATTCAGTAGCATTCAAAGAAATGTAAAAACATGGGAATGCATGACACTTTGGGAGAGAGATGTGATCCTTTTGGTCTAAGGCATAAATTGCCATCTACCTAATGGAAACTAAGAATGAATTTCACTCTGATGTGTTATTCCATTTCTGTTTATGGCAAGAGGTTTTGTGTGCCTCCATCTAAAGCAGCTGGTACTGGTCACTATAGGAAAAGGAATAAAAGACTGATTGGGTCAGTTGCCTGATCCAGTATAGCAAGCTGTAATTGTTGTAGGTGGTTCTTTTGTAGTCCTCTGTATGTGGATGCATTTTTCTTTTTTTCCCTATCCTTGTTCTCCAGCAGTGGTTTGTAATATGCCTCAAGGGCTTAATAGTATGGTCTTTACCTTCATGGCAAACCTGAAGTACTGTGAAGGGTTTTAGTGGTGCTTATATACATGAATTAAGAATCTTCCATAATGTGTGGGGCATTTACAATCAAGAAACCTAAAAGCACATCTAAATAAACAAGCAAGAAAAACCTACCTTTCTCTCTTACCTCCCCCCCTGCCCAGCTTGTTGTGTCTCAGGTCCTTCTTTTGAAACCTGATCACTTGTGATCAAATTTTCAGACAGTCTTACAGCTCAAAGATACCAAATGAAATAAGGAAATGGAGGGATTAGCCTGGAAGGAGCCTTGGACAGTGGGACTGCAAGACAGTGAGATATACCATTAATAACAGTAACTTGTTTCAGAGGAAATTAATTCTACAGTTATAACATGGGAGGGAGGGGAAAAAAAGACATCAGTCCTTAAAAAAGCCCTAATGATACTAGTCTATGCACACTTAGTATCTTTGTGAAATTTTTAATGCTTTTAATCTTGTAAAATCCATAGAAAAGAAACAGGATCATAGTTTGAGATCTGTCCGTGAGCATGTGGTCCACACCATGAAAAAAGTTGCAGATGTATTAATTGCAAATGGGAAAGGTGCCATATTGAGCTAGGCTATCTTGAAGGATAAACAGATCTGTGAAGCCTGATTGTGAATAATAAGTAAGCTTAGTTCAACATGTGTCAGTTTTGCTATAAAACTTCTGGTTTGTTTGCACTGGTCCCTATACATTGTTTGGGGAGGGATCTAGCAGTTTTTTGCACCTGTGTACTTCAGCAAGCAAATCTTTGACCCTGTATTTTTCCTGTGCGTGATTTGTGTGAACTTTGCACTAGATGATGACACGTATTGTGTCAGGTGACAGAGCATGGGGAGAAAGATGACAGTATTTGCAATGCTGACCTGTAAAAATCCATATCATCATTTTAAGTGGTTTAGACTAATCGAACACAGCACTGTTCAAACACTGTCAGGAATAAGAGATGCATTATCTTTCAGCTATGATCAGTGAGCCCTGTGATAAACGACAGTATTGAATATCTTTTGAAGTTCTCTATTTTGGTACTTCATCAAAGTTACCTAAATATTCCGAAGCTTTTGTGATATTGTTTAAATTTAAGGTTCTAGTGAGACAGAACCTGCAATATCAAACTTCTATTTGATAAATAGTGAGATCTCTTTCAAATGTTTGGCCTCAAAACTGATTGTTTCTTTTAAGTGCATCTGTTTAAATTCCTGTGGATTTTAAAAATTTGGCTTGATCAGCACTTGCTGTAGGCTTTGGAATATATATTTGCAACTTGGATTCAAACAATATATATACTTTTACCAAAGGTTGCAGGGTTTATTCATTACATTGCTCATATTCATGCTAAGCTCAGATAAACCTGGGGAAAAGCATTGACTGGTGACCCACATGCCCTGTTGGTTTGTGAGTCCGTTTTAGTTTTACAGTGGGTGAATCTTAATGCTAAATATCCATCTTATGTTTTTTTTGTGGTCTGAGAATATTACTGATGGCCTGAAGATGGGTCTCTAAAAAATACTCTTTGTTTCTGAAAGAGAAAAAGAACACTGCATTGAAGGCAGCTAATAAAACAATACACCAAATGCGTTCAACTGAATGCTTAAAGGTTAAACATGCAGATTGTCTTAGTCCTTTAAAGTATTTGATCATTTCACTCCTTGGGCACCTGACTTGCCCTCAAGCTGGCTGCCCAGACAAGAGCAAGATATCCTTGCTCTTGCAGCACTCTTACAGACATCGCTTGCCTGTTATTGTAGCTTGTCTTGCTTGCTTGTATCTATTTTAAGATTTTTGTAACCTGAAGTTAGACTTTGAATTTTAGGTTTTTGCAGCATCATTAAAGATACTGCAGTAAAGATTATGCAGTCCATAGAGATAACATGAAAGCAAAGCATTCCAACAACTCTTTTTTCCTAACCAGATCTCCAGCCTCCAAGACCAAAGGCTCTGCAGTCTTAAATTAAGGCAGAAGATCCCAGAATCGGTCTCCTACAGGTACAGGCGCTAAGAATTTTTTGAGTTATTCCTTGTTGTTGGAACTTGACACCTGAACTCTACACTCCAATCAATAATACTGAATGCTACATGTTGACTGCTTGCTGCCACAGCACAGGTGAATGATTTGGAGAGTTAGGAGGACAAAAAGCATCTTGAGCATATTAAGCCAAACTCTGCTTTCAGTCTTTAGGTGTCTGTACTGACATTTTGCCTTCCGTATAAAAGTAGTAAAATGGAAAGATATCTTTTATAGTGTGTTGAAAAGTTGTACTTAGGCTGATAAAAATGACTTGCTGGGTTGCCTGACAGCATGAAAAATGACTGATCAGACTATTTTGGAAGCTTGGATCTGAGTTTTATCACCTCAAGTCATTCCATCATCCTTCTTTTGTCAAGAATGAATTGGATAGTGCTAACTCCTTGTGTTGATCACACTGTTGCAATTATATGCAGTTACAGACCCGTGGAGTACTGAAAAGATACTTGTGGAAGCCTAAAAAGGGACTTGCTTTACCCTCTTTCATGATAACTCTACAACAACCCAAATCAAGCAGAGTGTGTTGCATAGAACAGGTAAGTCAATGCATATCAGCTGCCACCTGAAAATGTGTGCTGTGGGTGCTGAAGCTAGGAGCCAGTTTCCTGGGCAACATGTTCTATTCCAGCTCTATTGCCTGATGCTGCTTTTATTTTAATATATATATTTATTTAACTAACCCACTCAGTTGACAGAGATGATTCTGATATCTGTTTGGAAAATGGAGGTACATTTGAAGGATTAATAAGGATGTTTGAATATGAAATAATTACTCCTTGAGAGCAAAATATTTGTTGAATTTATCAATGTGAAAGGTTCTATGCTTTTAATGTAGCAGGTCTTGGTTTGGTCTGTTTTTGTGTTTGATAAAGGTGCACTTAGCAGATGTATCTTTCAGTAAGTTGATGAGAGTTATCAGTCCTACGTGTCCATTCTCCTCCTGTTGTGAGATTTTGGGTATTCATCGCCTTGGTTATAGGAAAAGAAGGTGCTGACTGAGGAAATGCAGTTAGGGGACGTTTTCTCTCCAACTTAACATTTTTAAGTAGGAACTTAATAAGCCCCAAACTTGGCTAAATTTTTCTTGATTTGTTTTTGAAGTGCTACCCAGAAATACATCATGATGCAAGGAAGTCATAGGATCTTGAAACTGGTCAGAAGGGGTCTGTAGTAGAAGATGAAAGTGGTAGAATTTCCACTGTCCAAAATGTGGAAAAATAGAGAGAATAAATCCAGAGAGTGCAAACATTAGTTAATGTTGTTTCCGAGGGAACCAGGAACATCTTAATTCAAAACACTGAGGCTCAGTGTATCTTCTGTGTGTTTCTGCTCATCAGTGTAGTATTCAGGTGCTCAGGTGTATCTCTTGAGCTCAGGTGTTTAGTCGTGCTAGCTAGATGATGAATAAATCAACCAACTGGCTTCCTCAGCCGGGTAGCGTGACTGTTTATACAGTGCTAAGTACTGAACTTGTGTCCCAGTCTATCTGGTAAAACAAACTGAGAAAGGCTGTCTGAGGGTCAGTTCCTTTATTGCTCCAGAAACCTAATGAGGAGTCTGGAGGTGTATTGTGCAGAAAAGTAAAGAAACCCTCGGACCCTAACCCTAAACAACCAAACCCAAATGTATATCGGATCTGAAAGCCACCAAAATGAATGTTATGTGGTAACCTTTTTTGTCTGTGCTATGTTGAAATCTTGCTGAATTCATGAACATCTGGCAAAAGGAGAGGCTGCAAATCTCTAATATATTGGTCATCAGACTAATCAGCTTAGTGCATCTGCTGGAAAATGGCATTTGCAGTATGTCTGTTCTCTTTGGGCCCAATCTGTTACACTTCTGGATGTGAAAATCTTGCTCTGGTTCTTGCTGGCCAAGCTTGCTTCTGCTTTTCAGTGATCCTATCAGCTTCTCAAAGGCCCAAAGAAGTCTGCAATTTCAGAGATGGGGGCTGTGGTAGCAGCTGGAGGACCTGAAGGAGTGCAAGACACTGCTGTCTTCCTTTGTTCTCCTGATCGCAATGAAAAGCGATCAGAAGGTCCTTTTTTCTCTACAGCTCAGAAGTAGTACAGGTCAAAAAATGTATTTGCAAAATGGAGGCCCTAATGCTTATGAAGAACTATGGATGAACTGTTAACCTGACTTAAATATTATGCTTGTTAGTAGTGCCTGATTATTATTTAGAACTTTTTATCAGTAGGCTTCAAAACAATTTCCCAAGGAAGCAAGTATTGTGATCTTCATGTTGCACTTGAAGAACACTGAGCAAAACAAATAACCAAACAGGATTAGTCAACCACCAATTAGACCTTAAATCTAGGTCTTCTGAGTTTTAGGCTGCTGCTTATTCTTTTGCATCACACCGCTTTTCTGACAGCTTCTTTTATAGAAATCTGTGCTTGGTGTGTGGAGTAAAGAATGGGGCTGAGGTTACTAACATGCCTAGAAAACACCTTTATGAACAATTAGCTTGATACAGACATTTTCAGTGTGTTTCCTCTCCAAATCAAGTTTTAAGGCAAACTGTTTCCTTCCTTCCTGAATTATGCTAACCAGGCCAGTGAGGAACAAAGCTATTTTTATTTATATTTTTTTCATGGAACAGACATCAGAATATGTTAATGTACCTTTTCCATTTATGGGGTGCTTAAGAACTCTTCTTGCAGGTTTAAAACACAAAGTTCACAATAAATCCCAACTTTGAGTAAAAATGAAGTGCTGCGATAGCTTTTGCAAAGCAAGCTGTATTTCTCTGTCTTGGTTCTGGTGGCCCGTTTTTGCTGTTGTGAAATGGTTATGTGACTGTAATTGTCTTCATTTGGGAAATCGAGATGCTGATATGAATCTGGGGTGCAGTTAGCTGTTAGCTGGGGCTTTCAGGTTTCTCATCTTCCATGAGACTAAATATGGAAAAAGAAAGTGGTCTTAGACTTAATAAATAAAATCTGAACACAACCTGTGGCAAGATGGTCATTTGACCCTTAGTGTCAATCAGTAATGTGCCACCTTGCAAATGTGCCAGGGAGCAGGGGAAGTAGTACTTAGTAGATGTAAATCTCCATGGCGCCTCCCATAGTGTGAACATCTGTGTGACTTGGCAGATGTAGAAGATTGGATCTTGGTGAACTAGTATATTTTGAGATTTCTGGTTAATTGATTCTTCTATTTTTTCCAGCAGACTTATTTCTGGCAGGTGGATGGTTGCTGCTGCTATCTATCAAGTACTGCAGTCTGAAATGTTTAAACTCCTGTGAAGGAGTGGCTGAAAGTGTTAGGGAGATGGTTCTAAATACACGGTGATAGGAAGAGAAAAGCCAGACATGGAGAAACAGATGTGCGCTGATGTGACAGTGGAGTCAGTGTCCGCAAAGGACAAGCAATATGCGGGTTAATGTCAGAATATTGTAGATCCTTTGGTGACTAGTAAATTCCCCATCTTGGTGCATGCTTGGCATCCCAGCTTGAGGAGCAAGTTGTGTCCAAATGAAGAGGTCTACCAAACCCAGATGCAGATGAAATCACTCATACGATTGACTTCTTGACCACTAGGGATGTTTAAAGTCGGTCTGGTCTGAGAACCAAAATGCTCTTGAAGTCAGCAGTAGTGAAACACGTGGACTGGCTGTGTTGAATAGCTCTAGGAAGAGGATGCAAGCGAAGGAGAACCTCTCCTAAGCGTGCATTACAGTAACTAGCACGAGCGTTTCTCTTACAAGATTTTCATGGGATCCAGGAGAAAGTGTCAGACTGCAACTGCAGAAACCTCCCTGTTGGGTCATATCCAGGCCATTGTCAATTTTTAGCAGTAAAGGAGATCACCTGAGGCAATAAGACTTCATCTGACTTGCCTTGAGAAGAAGGGATATTGATGAGGAAGAAGCTTCCTCCAAAAGCTGGTGGAGGTGGGGAGGACATTTTTTTTTTTTTGGATGTCCCTTCTTTCTTCATTCTTCCATAAAGTTGCTAAGGAGTAGTTTTCTAGTGTTCAGGGAAAAGATACTGGATGTGTTAGTCATAAAGAGCTGAGAAAGGCAAATTGTATGGTCTTTTTTCTCCTGCCCTAGGAGCGGGGCGTTATATGCAGAGACATAGTCGACCACTCTTAGGAAGACTTGTAAGCAGTGCATGCACCACTTTGCCTCCTTCAGAGACAGTCTCTCCAGATGGCTGTAAAGGGAGTTTATTTGGGGTGGTGGTTCCTCTTTTCTTTACTCTTTCTCCCTCCTTTCAAGCCTTCTGCTGTGCAGTTTCAGTTCATCAGGCAGCCACTAAAAGTTTTTATGATGAGCAATTAATGGCTCATTCTAATTACTTATTTGCCTTCAGTATCAGTTTGGGCTTTTCAATTCTCCTTTGCAATTGGATTGTGATTGAAAACCATGCAAAAATTAATTTAATCAGTCTTTCAGACACTTCTACATTGCATCCTGCGTAATTCTAGTTATCTTTTTGAACATATCAGAGTGTGTGTGTATATATATACACACATACATACTTAATATTAGTTATTTACTTTGCAGTGAACACAGCAAGGAGTTTTGGTGTTTGACAGCCTTGAAAGGTCAGCAAATACCTTCACTACTGTTTATTCTGGAATGTGCAAGAAATCTCATTTACCAAAGAATGCAGAATAACACATTAAATACTGTGAAGGAAAACTGAAAATGTTTTTGAGACTGAAGACCCTGGCATAGCTGACACAGTTTGTATTAGTTCTTCTAGAGGAACAGAATAACCAGAGTACTTTTGCACATTGCTAAACCATTATCGAACATGAGAGAGAATTAGCAAAAGTTTGGTAAACAAACTTGCTCTTTAGAAGTGGGCAAAAATATTTTTCTCAAGGAGTGGTGTAGATCTAAAACTACTCCTCTTCCGCAGCAGTGGAAAAGCAAGGATGCTGCTTAATGTGGTGGTCTTGAAGTAATGTAAGGTATCAAGGTATGGGCATGTGATAAGCATTACCTGTATTACCTGTCAATCTAGGAAATGCTCTAGGGCATACAACTATTTAAAAAAAAAAACTGGTGACAGGGCCTTGTGCTGCCCTGTGCCTTCCCAGGAGCTATGTTACAGAGGAGCCTGCAGCTTGAGTGCACGTAAGGATTGAATTGGACGGGTTTTGAAAGACAAGCTCCCAGAAAGTGCTTCCTTTAACATCTGAAGCCTTAAGCCTGTGCATTAAGGTTCAATAAAGAATTTTAGCATGTCTTTTAGGAGTATGCACGAATAGTATTAAACCAACATGTGAAACTCCTGTTGATGCTACTTAGAATAAATGCTTGCCTGTTCTAGACACTTGTATACTGTACTATAGAAATGCACGTGTGCACAGATGTGTGCTGTAGTCTTACTTCTGAAAACAAAGTGACTCACCGTGTTGTCACACTGGAGATACTGTTCTTGCTAATGAGACTGTTTAGGGTTTGATACTGCATTTGTTTATGCAGGTGACAGGCTTTATACACTTGCAGATTCCCACCATGTTCACAGCCTTCCAGGAGCAGTAGTTTTTGCATGGCACCATGCAAACCAGCTGGGCCTTGGAAATTTATTCCAGGGGAAGCGATAGCAATCCCTTTTTGCCCGCAATGTTCTGATGTGAAGGAAATCTAAACTTCTGTTTCAAGAAGTTCTACTCTTCTACCCTCTACTTTCAAAAGGATTGATAGCTGAAGGTTTCCTTGTTATTGAATATGCATGGTTTTTGTGAGCTGCAGATATCAGATTGATATCCCTCCCCCCTTTCCATTATCAGACAAGAAATAGGAGATGTTTTACAGCATCTGCCAGTCCTAATGTGGCTAGCCTCATGGCAGTACTGATTCTGACTGGCTCATAGTGGGCAGTCAGGACACTTTTGTAGCATCTTGACTCTATGTGGCGTTTGACGTCTCAAGCGCTTGAGGTGTCTGCTGTAAGTCTTGTCTTGTGATTGAGAATGGAGAAATTATGCTAGAAGAGCAACTAAAAGTCTAACACAAGATAAAAGCTTTACAGTGCTAGTACCTGTATTGGGCAGGGATAGTCTCTTGCTACATTCTATGTGCATAGTTTAGACTATCTACAGGTAGAATGGAAGCGAGGAATTATTTGGATTTTCAGTTTTGCTAGTAAGTTTCTTCTCTTTTTGTGATTTGTTGCTGCAACAATAAATTCTTCAAATTAGTGTGTCAGCCATCTCTCCTCAAAGTGCAAAATGCATTACCCTAATGCTGTTGGGTTTGACAGAAGATTCAGCCAAGAAATATCTTGCCCATGAGAACAGGGAATTTTCATGAGTCCTGGCTTGGCAACCACATTTCATGTGTGGTTTTTTGGAGGTGTGTGTTTGTGTCCAGGAATAGACAAGAAAAGTCTAGCAAAATCAGATGGGTTTAGCAATATGGCAAAAGAGAGAGAGAGTCCAGCAGTACCTAAGGATATAATGAAGACTTTCAGTGGAAGATCCAGGTGGCTCTCACAGCACTGTTCCTTCAGCGTTGTAGAGCTGCTTAAAAGCATAGTGATGTGCATGTAAGCATAATCAGAATGATCTATCAGGCCAGGGACAGTGCACATTGCTCTGAAGTAAAGAATAGCTTAGCAGATGCATAGGGTTGCAATCCTCATTTATTTCCCCCTTCCCCCTCCTCCCTCTCCCCTTGCAGTTATGAAGTGCATAGCTTTACACTGTTGGCTCTAAATCGTGGTCATTCACCAACAGCTCTAACATAATGTGCTAAAGTGATCCTGCTGACTTCTGCAAGCTTGTCTGTGTGTTCCTTATTTTAAGTACAAATGCAGTATTTGCTGATATGAGGGCTTGGTCTTGTTTTAAAGGGCAAAGCTGTGCAAAGCTTTTTTTTCATTACAAGAAATCACATGGTGCAGGGAATTTGTTGCAGACCTAAAGTTCAGACCGTGTTGATAAGTAAAGTTTAATTAAATTTGGGTTTGGAAACTGTGCTTTGGACACTGCAAAACAAACCTAACGTAGATCAAAGTCATAGAAAATGTTTTCCAGACCTGGTTTACAAGTTCTGTTCTGCAGCACAAACCCAGCTGTGAGAGTCCTGTCTGTCCTCGTAAAACACATCATCCTATGATTGCTGCCTTTCATGCAGCGCTTAGTTAATGTTTTCTGTTTCAGTTTTGTTTCATCATCTCTCATATATTGTGTGCAGTGTAGTAGTAAATAGGCTTAATTTCTTTTGTGTATTGGAAGAAGTTTAGTGTATATGACTTTTACGTTTGTGTAGTACATCTCATTAGATAAACTTGGGGTCACATCCAGATCTGATGCGATTCTTCTGGTTTCAACAGCACTATCCCTGTTCCCATGAAGAGGGACTTTCCCCCTAGCCAATACTGAGGTTTGTTACTGCAAATCTGGCAGTGACTACAAAAGATAATAGGTTCTTCTAAAATGTTTACTTTACCTGGATTTATTTTTGATAGCAGATGAGGTATTATTCAGAGGGAGGCAGGGATGTAGGAATTGCTCCTGGTTCATCTTATTATTCCATGTCTAGCAGCTGTTTTAATGGGTGCTGTCTGGCTAATATAGAGTCATCATTTGGTGGTATGAAGAACTCCACAGCGTTTCCTAAATGTGCCTATGCTTTAGCACTCAGGAAAAAAAAAATCATGTAGATTATATGAATGAGGGAAGAATATGATGATTCACATTATGTTTCCTTACATGATAGCAGTTATGAATTTAGGGAACCACTTCATTCAAATTCAGTAAAAAGTGTTCAGTCAACTGCTCAAATGCCATGATAATAGGTATGACAGATGGGTAGACCTATCAAATTAATTAAATTAAAACTAACAAATTAATTTCAGTTACTAAGGTTGTCGTGTGTCACTTGATAATCATATAGTTGTACATTGCATAGATGTAAGGCGCCACTGAACTAGCATGTTAAACTACCATCTACATATCATTTTAAACTTCTAATATCTTCCAGCAGAATCCTGATATGTTTTCCACTAGCCAGTTCTCCAAGTTTTTATATGGGCCTCAGGGAAGTTGTCTGTGTGTTACTTGCTCAGATTCTGGTCTTTAGAGTTATCAGTTTAGGCTAGGCATTTTTTTTCTTTTTCTTTTTTCCTTTTTCCTTCTTCTCTCTTGTAGTGATAAATAGCAAACTCAAACATGAACTCCAGTTATAAAGGGGACACAATATTTAACAGTATCTCAGTGTGGCTTCCTCCTCCTGTTGGTCCCCCAGTGCTCTTCTATTTCTGCAGGATTGTAACCAGCTCTACTAGCGCTTTTCACTAGCAGTGAAAAACTGCTGAACTTATCACAAGTTGAAAAAAAGGAAAGGTTGTTATTGCTAAGAGAAAGAGGTTGTTTTTTTTAGAAACAGAGCAATGAGTACTAGTTGGAACAAAAGCACTAAGCTCTTCCTACCTGTCTTTTTTCCGCCATCATTTCATATAGGTGGACTTGCAGCTCTCTGGATAATCGTACCCAGAAACAGAGCTGGGGGTGGGGAATAGCTGGATCTGTAATTTTTCATAAACTTCAGTCCTGTAAGATGTTTGGAGAGAGAGAGGAAGAAATGCAGCTTTCTGAAGTGGATGAACTGTGTAGCGCTGGGTAGCGTTATCAAGGGATGTTGCTGTGAGGTTGTTTCTTAGCGTTTGGATTTTGGAGTCTGTATTTCAGGTGCTGGAAAGTAAACTCATGGATGAAAATGGTAGCAAAGGATTTGTTCAGAGCCAGAAAAGTATAGAAAATCAGTGGCAGATGAAGGTTCTCAGAAGTATATTACACATTATACAAGGTATTCAGAGTGTCCAGGGGATGGTATGAGGTATTTTCTGAAGACTTTAGTAACTTTGGGAAGTGTAAGCACCTAATTTAGGCACCTAAGTTAGTCAAAGATGGACAATGTGAATATACTCCTAAAGGATGGATTCTCGCTTGGTCTGTCCTTCAGCTAAAGGGATTATGGAGCAGGAAGAAGAAAGAATTGTCCCTTTAGAGTCTTATTGACGTTATCTAGGCTTTGAATCCACACGTGCAGGAAGGGCTGAAATGAAATTGCCTGTTTGCTGCCTCATGGAGGGAGAGAAGCAGGTAGTGAGGGGTCTCTTGTCTTCATTTTCAAGCCAAAGGGTTCGAGGCAGTACACTGCAGGCAGCAGTTTGTTGCTGGTGTAAGTCAGTGTTTCATTACCTTTGCAGCACTTGTGGAGCAAGGAGGAAGCAGGAGGGGAAATGATCCTTGGCAGAAGTTTGAATAATGATTTCTCCCCGTTTCTTCTGTTTTTAATGTGGGTAAGTTTCCTTTCCCATGCCTCGCTCGAAGCATTGTCGAATTCATAATTCGTACATGAAACGAATCCTGCAAACCAGGCAGTACTTAAATGAACAGGGTAGAATTTGAAAAATCTGAAGAAAAAAAAATCTTAAATGTTAAATGGTTTCCCCCAATAGACTGGAATCACCATAATGACTGAGCAGATTTTAATAAACCTTTCCAAAATAATGTCTTTTGGTTCTTACTTAGCATGAAAAAGTACTGGACTACATAATCTGAGGAAATGAAAATGAGTAAAGGGAGGTGGTAGGATAAGAAAGGCTGTCTTAGTGTTAGCTCCCTGTAGTGAACAGTGTTGTGATACAACACCAGAATGGATCACAAATCTCATTGACAGTACGCCAGTGAGAAGAAAGAAAATGCTTATGAAGAATGAGTTTGTGTGCATTTTTTATTTATTGTAGAAATATCCTCTCACATTAGCATATTTTCATAAAGAAAATACAGCATCAACCATAAACTCTTTAAAAATAATGACTACTTCTTATTCCAAGCTTTGCCTTAGTAATGCACTACTAAGTAAATGTATGTCTTTTAGTTAAGGTCTGAAAACAATTTCCTACAATTCAGAAGACCAGTTGAGGCTTTTTGGTAATTCATGATGAGTATTTTTTGTTGTTGCTTTGAAGATTATCAAGGAACTAACTAACTAATCTTTTGAAGGCTGTAGATGAGAAAGCTGTCTTGAGTAACTTGAAATCCATAGCCTTTAGTGTTATGACTCTTTTTGAGCGTAGCCTTGATTACCTTTAATTTTTCAGTTTGTCTAAATGTTACCTTTGGTTCCTGTTAACTTTATCAAAATTATTGTGGGAGTGAAAACTTTCATGGAAGATCAATGAGATGAGAAAGAGATTTTAGAACTGGACAAAATTAACATGAAATTCCCTTTCTGTTTTAAAAAGTTTAAGTTAAGAGAGCAGATGCTTTGTCTTGGAGAGACTGGAGAGTAAAACAGTGCAAGTGCCTGGGGACTGTGGTCACACTGCCAAGGTTTTTGGTGAAAAGCAAAAATGTTTATCGGAGAGGGTTTTTATGTTTCAGATTTCAGCACAGAGTGATATGTGCTCCTTCAGGAAAAGAGAGAGATGTGGGCTGTATTCTCCCCCATCCCCTTCCTTCCATGTATTATAGATCCTTTTGTGCAAAACTCCAGGTATGATATGCACTTCTGTCTGGAAAATTCTATATCCATGTTTCAAAAAGATAGGTCAAATGCAAGAGCATATACAATGTAATAAAGTATAGATTATATTCTAGCTCTACAAATGAACTGTATGTTCAAATATACGGGCTGTCTGGGATTTAACAAGAGATGTAAAGTAGAATTAATCCAAGAGTGTTGCCACCTGTTGCCAGGCTATCGCTGTACTGATGGCACGAAGTGACGCCGCCTCTGTGCAGGAAGTTAATTTTATGAGCGTCTATGAGACAGCCTTTCTGTATGCCAGGCTATATGTAATGCTTCTAGGAGAAAACTATACATGAGTGAGCACTCAAGCTGTTCTAACGCGGAATGTGATTGCGCTTCTGGAGACTAATCTGTTGCTTCTTTCCTTTTGACTTTGCTTCGGTGACAGCCAAGGGCCGGCAGTGTTTGCTTGCTAAAGAGATAATGGTAGGCTGATAAAAGAAGACAACTCTGCTCCCTGAGTGATGTGCAGATGTTAGTCACTGATCTCTTAAAAGTCACAATTACTGTGGGTGTAATTTTGGCCATGCTGTTTGGAGCTTTTTCCTCACAAGTAAAGGAATTGCATTAAATATTTCACTGTTTTTCAGGAAAATGGAATTAGATTGGGAAGTGTGTTGTTGTTGATGCTTTGGAGAGAGAGAAAGACAGGATTTTACTGCCCTTGGATTACGTTCTGCTGGGCTACAGTTAGTTCTGTCATTACTTTAGATGAGATGAAAGTCAATGTAAAGACTCCCGTGGACTCCTGTTTCTGAGCAGTGGACCTGTGACCAGGAATATGAAGAAAGCCAAGTGATCAAGACTTACCAAGCAGCACAGAGTAAAAGGAAAGGCAAACAGAAATTTACAGTAGACACAAAGCTTCCTATAAAACTCCATATAGCTGTAAAATATGTTTTTAAATGTATTAGAGACTTTTCTCTTTAAGGTTAGTTTTTCTTATTTTGTCAGATAGGCAAAAGCAACAGATTTTCCTTGGCTATCTTTTGCTAGCTGGTCATTGTCAGTGTAACCAGTATCTGAGATCCCTGCACTGTGACCTGGCGTTCATCAGAGCAACGGACATGTTGTTGAAATGATAAGCCTAAAAGCTTGAGGGTAAATTAGCAGAACTTCCTGTAATCATTGAACTTTTCTTCACATCAGATGTTCTGGTCCTTATGTATTTTGAATAATAAGAGTATAGTATGCTTTTTCAGTAATCCCTTTTGCTACATATGTACAAAAAGAGAAATCCATACACATGCTCATCCCATGTAAGTACATATATATATGTGCGCACACACACACACACACACACAGAGAGAAGGAGAGAAATCCATAGTAGAATCAAGAAAATACTGAACTGGATGAATTGTAGGGCTTGTTTTCTTGCCAGACAGCAGTGTTCTTTGAAGCACGAATAAGAATTAATGCTACCAAGGTCAACAATTAACCCCTGGACAATTGGAGTGGTGGAGGTTAGAAGGTGACATGGGTGGTTCCAAAGTGCTGCTTCCAGACTGTTCAACACCATTTTGGTTTTGAGGAAAAGTGGAATGTTAGAAGGAGAGGAAAAAACTTATCTTACTGTTCAGAGCTGGTAGTACAGAATTGCCTTTTGATTTTATTTTCATGGGAATGTATGTTTCGTACTTGATAGTGAACTTTTTCCCTAAACCTCTGTTTCCCGTGATAGTTAGAAGTTTGAAAAATCAATGCGAAGGAAACAGCTGTGTGGGGTTGGAATAAAACCTTGACCCACTAGGCCACAATTCATCCTTTAGAACATTAAACAGGGGATCGCACCAGAAAAGAATGGTCAGTAAAGCGTGGGGAGAAAGGACAGAGGAATTTGGAAACTGCTGAAGTTGCTTTCATTTCATTTTGGGCACGGGGGAAAAATCTGAATGAGAAGTTGATGGTAGAGGTTTTGATCTTGTCACTGAAATTGATAGAAATATTGCCGTCATTTCTAGAGGAAACGGATGTAGCCTCACTATTTAAGATTCAGTGCTTCTCCATTGGTATAGACTAATTCACTGACACCTAGAAAAGGTTAGGGTTGGGTTAGGTTAGGGTTTGTTCCTTGGGAACTGATTTGTTCGGTATGACTTTTGAGACAGAATCACAGAATAGCTGAGGTTAGAAGGGACCTCTGGAGATTGTCCAGTCCCCCCCTGCCGTGCTCAGAGCAGGGTCACCTAGAGCAGGCTGCCAAAGACCATGCCCACTTGCATTTTGATCATCTCCAAGAATGGAGACTCCACAACCTTTCTGAGCAAGCTCTTCCACCAGCTGCCCTCACAGTAAATTCTTTTTTGTTATGCTTAAGTGGAGTTTCCTGTGTTTCAGTTTGTGCCCATTGCCTCTTATCCTGTCACTGGACTCCACTGAGAGTCTGGCCCTGTCGTTTTTACTGCCTCCCATCAGGTATTTGTACACATTAATACACTCGTTGCCCTTCCCCCCACCCCCGAGCCTTCTCTTCTCCAGGCTGAACAGTCCCAGTTCTCTCAGCCCCTCCTCATAGGAGAGATGCTCCAGTCGCTTAATCATTTTTGCTGGACTCACTCCAGTATGTCCATGTCTCTCTTGTACCAGGGCACCCAGACCTAGACTCAGCACTCTAGGTGCGGTCTTACTGCTGCTGAGTAGAGGGGAAGGATCACCTCCCTGGACCTGCTGGCAATGATCTTCCTAGTGCAGCCCAGGAGGCTGTTGGCCGCCTTTGCTGTGAGGGCACATTGCTGGGCCATGGTCAACTTGTTGTCCACCAACCAGGACGCTCAGGTCCTTCTCTGCAGAGCTGCTTTCCAGTCTGTTGGCCCCCAGCCTGTTTTGATACATGGGATTGTTGCTGCCCAAATACAGGACTTGGCATTTCCCTTTGCTGAACTTCATGAGGTTCCTCTCTGCACATTTCTCCAGCCTGTTGTGATCCCTCTAAGTGGCAGCCCAACCCTTTGGAGTATCAACCACTCCTACCAGTTCATGATGCCCTTTCATCAGGTATCAGGTGGTTCAAGTGCCCCATGTGTCCCAGGGCCTGCAAACATGAGGCTTCCTCCAGTTGTCTGAAGAAGGCCTCATCTACTTCTTCCTGATCTGGCAGTCTGTAGCAGACACCCACCCACAAAGACTTTTTGCAGACTCTGCAAGTTGTACCTCAAATTTGTTTAGGAAATGCAAATTCATGCTGTTTGCCTTCCTTTTCATGGACTAAATTTGATGTGACATCAACACACAGGCTGTCGCTGTTCTTCTGATGTAATCTGAGGGATGAAATAAAAGATAATTGCTTAAAATTTTGGTTAAACTTTAGGAAGTGACACTATCTCAGTTGGTGTGTGAGAAGGTGAGAGAAGAGGAGGAAGGTGCTGACTAGTTCAGTAGTTGAAATGGTTAAGTAATTTTCTAAAAACCCAGTAGGTACATGAAAATGAGAGAGTTTTTGATTTATTTGAATCTCTGAGGAATATAATGTGAAAGCCTCTTCAGGTTCTACTGCCTGGCCAGAGACTGCAGTGAGTTTAATAAAAGCCACAGCTAAATTTACCAGGATGAATTGCTGCTTCGTGCATGAAATAGATGCTCTAGTCTTGTGCTGGTGATTTGGTGATGTCTTGGTGATGACCTTTAAAACTGTGGAACCAACATGCAAAACTTTTAGTGGATTATTCACTTGATCATTTTTTGTACCCCCTGGACTCTTATATGATTGATAAATATCATTTAAGAAACCCTCAAAAATAAGATATGAGAGATTTAAAGAATTGTGCTTTTCACAACAATAATACTTCCCTTTTCCCTGAGAGATGTTTAAGAAGCTAGTCTAACAGCAGTTTATGCTGCAAAAGATGTTGGTAGCTCACTGTAATCCGGTTCCATATGAAATTCCTGGTGTTATTCTTTAAAGCTCTCATGGGGCTTGACTTAAATGATGAGCCTGTCGTCCCTCTCTTTGTGTGCGGTGCTTTGTTACCCACTGCGGTGTCTGGGCTCATCTCTTGACAGGCCTTTGCTTGAAAGCCCAGGCGGGGAGAGAGAAGTCGCTGTATTTTTTTCAGGGCTAGATCACCTAAGGGATGCCCCGTTCCAGTGCCTAAGGGAGTCTTCAGCGCCAACCTCTGTACCTAGGCTTCCCCTTTAACTTATGGTGAGAATAAAGCGTTTAGGAGTGGGATTAGCAAAGGCTAGGAAACTGAGCGGAGAAGCCAACAGGAGGCGGAGGGGAGAAGTACATCAGGGCATCACCTCTTAAAGGTAATAGGTCAGCTGTGGTATGGATGTTAACTCTCCCCTGGAGAGAAAATGCCTAATGACACAGAGATGAGGGATTTCTGTTGGTACAGAAGAGACTTGGGTTTGAGTCGGGCGCTGTGGAGATTTGAAAATACTTGTGCTGTTTCCGAAGTGGATATCTTAAATGCAGCGTTATGTGAACATATACAGCTGGTTCCTGCTGAAAATCTCATCTTGGTAATCTTGAGTAGATGGAATGAACTGTCAGTGTCCATTAGATGCTGGAGACAAGCAGTGCGTATTTGAGAGTCTTGCCAGAGTAAAGAGCAGCTCAGCTGGTGAATAGCTCAGCTGCATCAGGCTTTGCAGGAGCAGGGTGAGGGGTGTTTTATGTGCCTCCTGGTGGAAACGCCAGTGTCTACAGGACTTTGGGAATCCGCAGAGTTAGGCCACATATAGTAAAGACTTTGACAGTCTCACTAGCACCTAAATGCTGGACGTAAGTGACTACTTGCTCTTTCAGATTCTTAGTGGTTTTGGTTCTGACCCTAGAGGGATCAGGTGATCCTACAGTTTTGCTTTGTTCAGAGGTTATTGCATAATCCACACTTATACCTAGGCTCTCATGCAGTTTCAGAATGGCAGAAGGTTCAGCAGTGTCTTAGCTAACTAAAGCAAAGACTCAGTGTAGAAAAGGAGAATTTAATTCCTAATAGGAAGTGTTCTTTAGTTCTTTAGAGCTTTAGTTTTGCCGCATTTAAGTGACAAGCATGTTAGAAATGTATATGTGCCTAGGTTTTTATTGAAGTATTGTTTTTTCTTTATTTATGTGTGTTCTGTATAGTGTCTTCAAAATGCAGTTTGTCCCTATCTAACTAGCAGGTGGAATCTGAGAGCAGATCATCTGCTCACTTGGGCCTTCCCATGCTGCTGTACTTTAGCAAGCGAGGCTGTTCTTGGCATTTGTAAGCTAAGCGTGGTCAGTCTGGGTTATTGCTTGGATGTATAACCTCTGCAGAGGACACAGGTGTTCTAGGAAGTGATGGAAGAAAACATCATCTTTCCTTTGAGTCAGTCATAAATCCTGTTAGAGTAAAGTCTGAAAGATTAAGCTAAGATTCTTTCGACTTATTATTTAAAGTCCCAAAGACCGAGAGCAGTAAAATTTTTCCAAGGCTCTCTGCTAACATAGCTGATGCATTTTGCTTCACATGCATTTCTCCTGTTGTTTTGGCTGAAAATATTACCGTTCACTTCTTGTCAGGAACTGTTGCATAATACTGTTGTGTGCTTCTGAACAAATACAGCCTTTTACGCCGATCTGCTTCAAGTCCTGAAGCAGACTCACTTTCTCTTCTCTCATAGTAGTACCTATTTATTCTCTTTATCAAAACCGTCTTTTGTCTTATATGATCTCTTTGCCCCTTTTTGTTCAATCCCGGTTCCCTGCCAGCCTTCAGTATTTTCTTTTTGGAAGTTCAAATAGATCTAATTATAAGCAAAAATACCTTCTGAGAGTGGAGATAGTCTGAGACTGTGTCTGGAAGAGATCATTGCCTTTGTGGGAAAAACTCTTCTTGTCCTGTTGTTGGAAATGCTGTTTCCTCTCTGACTATATATCTTCAAAAAAAAATCTGTGTTAAAGCATTTCAAAATATCTGAGCTGGATTTCTGCTTATCCTGGCTGGTGAAGTCAATATGTACCTGGTGACTATGCAATTGCCCCTACTCTGATTGCCTGAGAACCACCCGCTGCAGTGCCCTGTGACTCCCAGCTGCTCACAAGTGATCCTGCAAATTACAGGTTTCAATCCCTGTAGTGCAACAAACCAGAAAATATTCTGCCTGGTAAAAAAATGATTGTGATTATTCTTTACGCATCTCCCTTTTTTTCAATGTCATCTTGTATTTATCAGAACGAACAGCATTTGGACTCTCATAGTTACATCTGGCTTGACTGTCTGATGAACAAGCGTAGTTATGAAAGAGACGGTTTCTTTAAGGGGCTGTTGGCATCCCAGTCTTCACCACTGGAAAAAGTTGTAAAAAAATGAGTGAATGTTGATGGTGCAGGAAACATGGGTGTGTGTTAAAAGACTAAGCTTAAGCTCAGTGTAGTCATAAAACAATGATTTCAAATTATTGACTTCTGGAATGTGAAGTCATGAAACTTCAGTTATGGAAAATCTTTTTATATTAAAGAAATGCATCTTAGGTCACAAATAGTTTCCTTTGTCTTTCTCAACAGCCAGGCCTCTGTGGGTTCTTCGCCAGCTCTCAGAAATGATCCTAATTCGGCGATGTTAGTACTGGATTGTACTGTCTGGTCATAGTGGGGAAAAAATTTGGCCAAAATCAAGATCCAGTTTCTGCTGTTCCCTCTGCTATAGCCTTCCTGCATTGCCTGTAGATGTTCTGCGTTACCTGTCAGGCTGCTCAAGGCACAAACTCTTTCAGGACCGCTCAACATTGGCTTTGTTGTCAGTGGTAGAATATGTTCTACTGCCTGCTTTTGTAAATACTACTGCAGTTTCTCTTCTGTCACCATGGTGTACTCCTGACTTGCTTTACAATGTGAGTAATAATAATAATAAAAGGTTCTATTATTTATTTACAATTATGTATAGTAGTGAACATTTTGCTGAATCTAGTCATAGGTTTTAAGCCTATGGCCATTTACAGTACATTAGGGTTGCTAATGGAAGAGACACTAAGATTTGTTACTATGCTTTAGATAGGATCCTGTGATCACTCCAGCAAAGTCTAGTTAGAGGATAATCAAACTAGCACTCTTCTGCAGGACGTGTTAGATGCAACAGATCTAACAGATGACAGGCTGGGCTTAATTTTTATTTGAAGACATGAAAGATGCAGTGCATTTCAGTGCTGGTAAAAGTGCTGCTTCTCTGGAAGTTTTAGCAAAGTTAAAATGGTTCTACAGGCCAAGCAGATAGAAAAGTTAAAAAAAAAAAAAAAAAAAAAAAGCCGCCTCTGGCCAAGAACAGAATGTGCATCCAAAATGTTCCTTTTTCAAATGTAAATAATTCTTATAATTCCAACTTCTAAAAAGCTAAAAGTGCTGTCAGACAGCATGGAATGAGAGAGCATCTCGAAACATAGGGGATAAAACCTTGGAATAGAAAACAGTGAAGGACTAATGGCTTGATCTTTTGTTGCCTGCTGTACCAGAGAAAGGAGTGTTGACTGGAGCCATGTGTTGCATCATATGAAGTGCTGTATTGCCAAAAAGTACAGGCACGCTTCCAGCCTCTGACTCTGGCAATTCAGACAACTTGAGTATTACACTTGTACTTGGTGATCTCAGTTGAATGCTGAAAAAATTCTTTCCCTTAGATACTTGCAGAAGCTTTATGCTTGCATCCAAAGGCAGCATTTAGTTTTGATGCATACGTTAAGATATATTGCACTTTATGTCGAATACGTACTTTGTACTATATGATTTGCTTTAGTGTTTCCTGGTTGAATAGAGAAGGGAATGGCAAAAATGTGGTGGAGAAAGAAAGTACTTAGGATGTGTTGTCGTCAGAAATGGCGCATTCAGCAAAGTCATGTGAGAAGAAAGCAACCCTAAAACTTTTCCCTAGGGAGCTAGAAGACGAAGCTCGGAATAATTGTGCCTTACCTGGTCTGGTCTGTGCTTTCACCCGGCCTGTGGAAAGTTATCACAGCTTTGTCTTTCCCTGGTTGTTACTAGATCATTTTTGAAAGCAACAGCAGAGATACAGAAAGTGATATTACTCAGCTGACTGTATCGAGATGTCTCAATATTTGGAAGCCATGCTGTGTCATGTTGATGAATGGTTCCATTCTCCCATTGCTACAGCGGACAGGGAGAAGAGTTCCAGAATACATCAGGGTAGTTCATTATCTTCAGAGAATGTACTGGCCTGAAAAGACTATGAATGTGGAAAACATATATGTGTGTGTGTATATATATATATTTTGTTGTTGTTTAATTTTATCTTATATGGTGTGAGCAGCCATTTACTTAGGGACAGTGCACTGAAAAATAGCAGCAGCATCACTTGAAGTAGTAGCTGAAGCAAACAGGAAAATGATGATATTCAGCCAAAAGTTTTGCTCACATTGTGTATTGTGGAAGGTTTTCTTTTGTGTTGAAATGCAAGGGAGTTATCACTGTAGTCTCTAGGTCATTTTACTAGTGACTGTGACTCGTGGATTCCAAATAAATTCAGATTGATGAGCTTCTCAATATTAATAAAGTACTTGCTAGAGTGGGATGAAGCTATGGGTTTTTTTGTTTGCTTTTTGCATATTCAAATTCTATTTGTTATTCCTCAAAGGGTAGGAAAATGAATTGAAATGAGTGTTTAACTTCTTTCTTAAGCATCGGGGTGAGAAAATGAGAAATAAAAGACAGGAAAATGTTGTAGCTCAAACCCTCAAATGACAAAACGAGGCAATGTTAAACTTTTTGGGGCTTTGAATTACATGATCAGAACAATGCCACATTTGAGCATTTGCAGCCCTGGTTTAGGTGTAAGTACCTGTGAGGGATAGATTTCTGGCTGCAAATTGCCCCAGGCAGCATTCTGATCCTTCGGATTCGTGGAGTGCCTGAACCCTGTGGAATCTCTGCTCCTATTATGTGGAAGATACGCTGATGGTGATGGGCGGCAGCTAATGCTGAGGATGTACAGAGAAAGTGAGTGTGAGTTTTGAGAATTAGGTACCTGCTTCCCACTGACAAGCAGAGCCTAGGAGAGACCTTTTCCAATTTCCCTGTAACCAGGCAATCTTGTTGGTAGTGCTGCAGGCTAAGGCCTGTGGCAGGGCTGCAAGTGAATCGTGTTTTCCATGGAGCTGGTTGGAAGCTTTACCCACAAGCTTGTTCTTCCTCTTCTGCGATCTTGTTTTGCGTTTGTCAGAAGGCAGCAGGCATGGATGAGCTTCTTCCTGTGTGAACGCTGTTGATGTGCACGACAAAATTTAGCCCTAGTTCATTTGCAGAGCATATGTGATCTTGGCTTCCTTACGATCACTGATGATTTATTCCTGAACACGGATCGCTAGGCCCTGGATCCTTACAGTAGACGGTCCATGCCTCCCACGTGCTTTGTTACTGACAGAGAAGAGCTTATTAGCATTCTTGAGATTAATGTTTCCTGATCATTCTCAGGAACAGAGCAAAGGACTGCATCACCCTGCTTGGTATGAGAGGAAAGGAAAGGTTAAATGTGAGGTGCCAGTTACAAGCTGCCTATTCTACTCAAATATTGTACTAGTTGTGAGTTTTCATTGTAAAGAGAAGTGAACTGTCTGGAGGAATCAAGTAGCCTGGAAAATGGGCCTCTTCTGATTCAGTGATATCAGGGTGGAATCGTAAAAACACAGAGTAGTTTAGGCTTGGTGGAACCTTTGGAGGTTTCTAGTCCAACCTTCTGCTGAAAGCAGGACCAGCTTAGCTCAGGGTGCTCAGGGCCTCGTGCAGTTGCGCTCCAAGTATCTCCAAGGGTGGAGATTGCATGCCTCTCTGGGTAACCTGGCCAAGCATTTGATCACCCTCACTGTGAATCTTGTTTCCTAATAGCTCATCGGAATTTCCCTTGATGCACCTTGTGCTCGGAACCTTTTATTCTTTCCCTGTGCATCTGAGAAGAGTCTGACTCCATCTTCTGCCTAACCACCTGTTAGGTAGTCATAGACAGCAGTAAGACCCCCTTTGCCTTCTCTTCTGCAGACTGAACAACCCCGCTTCCTTCATATGCCATGTGTTCCAGCCCCGTGACCATTCTGGTGGCCCTCCCCTGGGTTCACTCCAGTTTGTCAATGTCTGTCTTGTACTGGAAGTCCAAAACAAAGTAGGACCAAATCCATTAGTGTGGATGAAGTCGCGTTGTCTCTACACCTGCTTAGGCTGACACGCAGTTTAGAGGAAGCATTGGTTCTTCTTAATCTAGAAAGAAAAAAAATCAGAGCTCTTGCAAAGAAAGCACCCCAAAACATTTGACTGATTAATATGAGTTAAGTAAGGCAATTGATTTGATGGGATATTTTTCTTTCTTTCTTTCTTTCTTTCTTTTTTTTCATTTTCTTAGAGAAACTGAAATCCTTTTCCAGATCTGAGATCTCCTAGGCAAGCAATGCCAGCAGGAATCATAAAAGCCTGAGAAGAGCAGGAGACTAAAGAAAAAGTGCAAGATCTAGTTGATGCTCAGTATTCCTTACACACAATGCAATGACTAGTTAAAATGATAAGAAGACTTATAGTCAAGCTTTAAGGAAATTGTAGTGTGATGAAGAAGAGGGGAGAAAACTGGGAAGCACTGGGAGCAGTGATGGTGATGTTTGTTTAGACAGAGGACATTAATAGCAGGTATTCTGAAAGTAAATAGCAGTTGCAGAATGCCAGTGCTTTAATAATCTACTCCTTGAAATTCCTACTGTGGCTGATTTGAGTTATGCTAAACGTGCAGGACCTAGAAACACATCCTGTGCTGAAGTGTAGAAAGATCAGTGTTGTCTTCAGAAGTCAAATTCTCCTGCTGAGTACCCTCAGTCCGTGTGGATTAGTCAGGGAAAGGCTTTCAATCCCAGTAACTCAATAATTGCTGCAACGCCAGATGCTGACTGACACGGCCTGATACTGAGCTTTAGTGATGTTCTGAATGTCATGTCAGAAGGAATAGATCGCAAGGAAAGTGTCTGGGAATATGTTGCAGTGCAAATAGTCGTAGTGTTTGTAGTATTTCTGGAATCTTTTCTCTTGCCTAGGGAGTATCTTGATGAAATCAAGACAGACTTGACTATGTTTAACATTTTGGAGAAAGAAGGCATTAATGATATTTTTCTTAAGGTCAGTTCTCATCTCAGAACCATTTCTTCATTTCTCCTTTTTCCAGTAAGAGGTGGCTCTGATTGCAGGAGATCATTTAATCCAATTTAGTAATAGCCAGAAAAGGGAGGCTTTTTGGTTACTTGTATTAATACATCTTTCTTGCTGTTTTCATTTTTTCCCTATTCTTCATGAAAGAGTTTTAAAAATGTGAAGACATTGTAGTGAAGAGGGAAGAAAATGATGAGCCGTTATGTATGCAGAGCTAGATACAGCATTGAGGTAACTCTTCTGTCATTGCAGTGAATAGTATACCTCCCTTAACCTCAGGCTAAGCACAGACCGCTACGGAGCTGCTTTTTTTTTTTTTTGGGGGGGGGGGGGAATTCCGTGTACCTAACATGGACTTGCTTGAATATGAATATGACTGCAGGCATACCTCGGAGATATTGTGGGTTTGGTTCCAGACCACTGCCATAAAGCAAATATCACAATATTTCTAATGCTTTTTTTAACCACTTCATTCTATTGCCATGGCACCTGGTATTCATGGCTGGCTCCAAACTCTTGCTCGTCTACCTCATCTGTAGAAGCCTATGCAAAAAGGTATTTGTACATGTAGACCAATTCAGTCATCTCTTAGCTGTTCTGCAAAACAGGGGAAGGCATGATGCAGACACTGTAGTAGGGTAAAACAGCAGGACCCATCTCTTAGTTAGAACTGCCTCTATGTTACTCTGCCTTTGGTTTACACCTGAAAGTGTGTGTAGCACAGGTGGCTACATGAACTTTCATGCCCTTGCTGTCAGGATGGTCCTTACTCTCATTTTGGACCATGTTAGGTCAAAGGAAAGGAGACCTGGTCAATGTAAATGTAAGGCATTTATCTCCTTTTTCTTTAAGTTCCTCATTCTGCCTTCTGATCCTCGCTAGTAAGGCTGGCCTGGGGACTGGAAGAGCAGGTCTCCCACCTGGCACCTGCGTATGCTCCCTCCGGTCACTGGTTCTTGCTGTACCAGTTCTGCGGACTGTCAGCAGGAACAACTGGTGTAATATCTGCAAATTCCAGCAGAGAAGACCCCACTACCACCAAAGTACTGACCTCGCAGGTGAGTGTGAAGTACTTGATTCCTCGCTGGCACTGGCTCTTAGTGACCGGTTGCCTTTTGGGACCTTGACTATAAAACTGCAAAGAGCAACTGAGGAGGAATACTACTCCTTGCCTGGATTCGACCAGTGTCTGTCACCTGGAGATCAGGTGTTTGTACTGTAAGTGCCCATGCAGAAAGTGCTGCTCTTTTGTTTGGGGCGCTTTAGTACAATACTGAACCCTCTGTTACCTCTGGTGAAAAACTTGACCTTTGTTGGAATTAATTTTTCTTAGTTCAGCTCTAAGCCCCTGCTGCATGCCGTTTCACTCTGCCTCTGGATAACTCTTGCCGTGTGTCTATGGGTTTCTGAACGAGAGGAATGAAAGGAGCGTGAAGCAGGTGATGAGATTAAATTGACTACAGAACAGGATTGGAACCGAAAATGTTAAACTCTTGCTCTGCCTCCAGTTGCCCTTTTACCAAATAAGAAAAGCTGTCTTTAGATCAATGGTGGGCACCTGAAAAGAGAATGACATGTGAAAGAGAACAGAGGGAACCTCTGCAGAATTCACAATGAAGGTGTGAGTACAGCAAGTAAAAGCCAGTGGAAAAGTAGCAAATGAACAAAGATTGCCCCTGGAGGGAGTCTCAAATATTTGTCCTTCTGTCTCCTTATAGAAAAAAGATTCAAATGCCTTTAGGAGTAAAAACACACTGTGGATAGTGTTTGCTTAATATGTGAGTCATGCCTGGAAAAATTCCACAGCAAAACAAATTTATTCATGATCAGCTTACTTGAATATAATAAACTTGTCCACAAAAATTTGATGCAAAGTCATCATATTGTATCAAGCAACATATTGAAAAACATTTCATCTTGGGATTTGTCTTGCTAGTGCTAGTTAACCCTCTTCCATTTTTAATGACGTACATGATACTTTCATTGGTGGTGTGAATTGCTTGCTCATGGGGAAGCTGTGGATACCCCTGCCACCTAAAGCGTTATATGTTACTGTTTTCTTTCTGTGAGAAGCTAGGGTTGACAGTGTTGGATCAATGACTCTAGCTAGCTAGTTACATGTTGGAGCTTGATGATAGGAGAAATGGTTAACACCAGATGCCATACACTAGACATGTTTAACAAGATGACTGATATGAATCATTTACACGTTCGCATTAATTTAAAATCTTGAAATTCGGTGCACTTGTTTCTTATAGGATATCAAGTGTGGGAAATGATTGCATCTTTAATGTTTTCATCACAGTTCAGTGATAGATCACTAAAAAGACCAAGGATACAACTTGTCTTCAGAGCGATAAATTCTGTATACGGTGGTGAACTTAAACTACTGTAGTGGCTTAAATGGGAGTTGTATTGTTCTAAGCCTGCATATCCTGTAAAGAGTGATGGAAACCTGTGCCTACGAAAAGTATTATGCAGGCTAGGGAGAGAGGCTGGCGTTTATTTGGATTCTTGAGACTAAAGAGCACAAGGCCATTCTATGCGGCCTGAATATGACAGCCATACTGTCCAGCTAGGATAATTTTAACAGGGATGTGAAATAACTAAGATACTTTTCATAGCTCTAAAGTCATGGCATCATCAATACTGCTATTGAACCTGGGCATTACAGCTGAATGAGGTCATATTCTCGTGTGGCATTGGTTAGAAAACATGAAGGCGATGCTGGCTTGCATGGGACCTTGAATGCTATGGAGAATATGATAATACATGTATATTCTGTATAAGTCTTAAATAGTATGTCAAGTTCTGGTCATCTCTGTCTCATGGAAAAGATTCAGTGAAGGGCAATTGAGAAAAGATTTTTAATCTTTGAGGAGAGGAAGAAGAGAAAATAGATTGAAAATATGTAAAGCATGAATAACTGCAGAATACACTTTGGAGCTTTTTTCTGCTTCTCTCATAGAAAAGATAAGAGATACTCCATGAAATTCAAAACCAGGAAATTCAAAATCAATGAAAGAAATCTACATCTGTTGTTTAAATATATAAATAAAATTACTACCCAAAGAAGTTGTCAATGCTTAAAATGTAGTTATATTTGAAAAAAGACTCGGACGTGGATATTAGGAATGTCCGGTGTCATCATAATTAAATGGAATAAACTTTGCTCTAGAATAACTATTTCAGGATTTTGTTTGCTTCTGTCCAGTAAAGAACAAGATATGCTCCCTACGGACAAGGGCAAATGAACCTGCATGAGCCTGTGGTGGAGTGTTTGCCTGTTGCTCTGCAGCATCTTGATCCAATCACTGATAGAGACTAGACTGACTTCAGATCTTCAGTGTGATAATTGCTGTGTCCCTGAAACAGCAAGTTAGTTTGTCCACTTCAAGGCTGTATGTAGTCTTTTATTCTGGATCTTCATTTCGTCCTGAAGTGCTATTCCACCAATTGTTTGTATTACCTGTTTTTTGAATCGATTACTGTCACGCACAGAAACTTGCTCACCTGGTGAGGAGCCCTAAGTGCAGAAGAGTCTGCCTGTCTATGCAGTATAGAGCGAGCTGGTCTGGATCATTTGGTCTGCACACAAAGTGAGCTCACACTGAGCATGTTGTGACTGAAGACTAAGAGCATTAGGTACTGTGGCTTATTTTAGTGCTAGTGGATGGTTATAATTAAGGGAATTTGCAAGCAGAAATGTTGTTTAGGCTGTATGTACAGAAATAACACCATATGGATTAAATCCTACAGATGTGCACATTTTTATATGAAAATGTGACTGAATAAAAATCAACATGAAACAAGGACAAGGGAGAAGCCCTCTAGCAGTATCTGCAAATGGGAGAAAGGCATTATTTACTTATTATGTGTTCAGCAGGATCAAACGGGACAAAAGTTGGAGGACCAAAAAGGAAGAAGGGCAGAGTGCAGTAGGTGATTGGTTGGAGGTTTTAGTCCCTGCCCCCGCCAGTTCTGCACCCCAGCGATGCGGTGGTGTCGCATCTGGCATCTGCAAGGACAGCAGTAACAGCGCTGGACAGTGCTACTGATCAGGGCTGAAGGGGTAGATTCAAACACTGCCAGCTCCTGCTCTCAAGACCATCCTGGTGCACGGCCCAGAAGGGCATGGCAGATGCTAGAGCTGGAAGAGGAAGCAGTGTCACTTGTCAGCTGCCTTTGGACTCTTCGTACTGAACGCAAGCTGGCTAGGAAAGAGGATAAGTGGTGAAGTATTGAAGGAGGCACCAATTTCTTATTTGGTGGCTGAGCAAAAGCCAGTACGATTTATGCTCCCGGGAGGTAGAGCAGGATTTAAGTTGCAAGCTCCCCTGCTTTACCACTGGGCCTGCTGCTGAATTCAGTAAGAACCAGTCTATATTTCCGTAGCTGTCTTGGCAGGACATCAGTGGAATAGAGGTTTCCCAAAGCTTTTTGCCCAGAGAGTATGCAGAGATGGAAAAATCCCTTTTTTTTCAGATGTCTAGTATACTCTTATTTTAATTTCTTCTTAATATTTTTGGGACAAAATCTCCCCTCTGTCTCTCCTCTACAACCTTTTTTTTTTTTTTTTTTTTTTTTTTACAAAAGACAGGGTTTTCCTCCTAGGATTCTGCCTGGCACCAGATGGGAAAAGGTCAAAACTTCAATAGTAACTATTTTATCACCATTACGAGTCAAAGGGTGTGATAACATCAAATTACATCTTCTTGACCTATGTCATCTGCAGTCCTGGTACACGCTCTTTTTCTGATGGAGTCATAAGTTATTCCAGGTCAAGCCTTGAGAGCAATATCCGAATCTGCTTACGAACACAGAAGACTGAATTAGTCAGATTTGTACTTTTTCACCTGCTGCGGCAAGTGTTCGTTGCTGCACTTCTGCTGCTTTGTTTTGGCCTTTCCTGCTCTCTTTTACTCAATGAGCCTTGTAGGTGTCAGCCAGCGAGTTCTAAGCGGACAGATATTAGCTAGATTGTGGTGGCATCCCCAAAGCATCTAGCACTGTCGAAACACAAAGGAATGTTGTCTTTTCCACAAAGACGATAAACACTAGAAAAACAGTAAAAAAGGGATGCAGCGAGAGCTACACCAAGCAACTCTAACGATCGGTGTGATCATAAATACATAGTTCATTGTTCACATATTTTTATGTAATTTTTACACTGTGTATGTATAACTAAACACAGTAAATTATCTTCCTCTTTCCATACATTGGCCCCCTCGCCCAGCTGTTTACCAGCTTTGGTTTATTCACTTTAAGGTAAATAAAATGTATTTAAAAATTAAATAAAAATGGGACTAAGTAAAAGATTTTGCTCTGTAGTTTCCTGTAGACTGTGAAAATGGGTCAGTGAAGGAATTTAAGTTCTTGGGTGGAAACGAGTGAAAGGTTCCTGTTTGCTCTCATTTGTCGTTTTGCTAGAAATGTAATAAACCCTAGGTACTAGAGTAGGATATTGTTGTTTTCAGGTTGATAAAGTCTGCCTAGAAAGTACTGTTCAATTCCTTTAAATTAGAGACCTGCCAAATTATAAACCAACCCAGTGGAACACAAGAAGTTCTTATGTGTTTTCTCGCTTTCATTTTGTGATGTGCAATATCCTGCCCTTTATTAAACCACCTTAAGGATGGACAGTGAGTATCAAGGATAAGCCTGTTACTGTTCCCAAAGGCCTGCTCAATCCCTCATTTCTTTGAATTCTTATTTTTCCTAAAACTAGTATCTCTCATCTGGAAATGATGTCATGCTGTCAGGCACCCACATACACACAAAGAAAACCGTAGAAGATTCATGGGGAAGAGACTCTCGGAGGTCCCTTGGCTCATCTACCTGACTAAGGCAGAACCAACTCTATCTCAGCTATTCCTGGCAAATATTTCTCTAACCTTTTCTTCAGATCTCCAATGCTGAAGATCTTACAGTCTCCTCAGGCTGTCTATATCATTGCTTTGCTGTTAGCCTTATAAAGGTCTGGTGAATGTCTAACCCAAATGTTACTTGCTGTGATTCTTTATGTGGACATACTTTTTGGGAACGAATATTTCATGTATGGTTGTAGAGTTGCAGAAAATTTGAAGTATAGCCCTTGCCCTAAAAAAGAAGTCTAACTTCCATCAAACATATGGTTTAGTGATTACGGAAAATGGCATTTCAGACACAAATACGTATTTTTATTCACTAAGCAGGGTGTTACATTAGTGAGCATCCAATCATCAAATGTGTAACACCACCACTTTACATAACATTATTTTTCTTTGTTGGAAAACCAAAAGAGTCAAGGGGAATGCTGAACGCTTAGGTTTATTATGTGGTCTCCATAGTTAAGACAGGCATCCCAGTAACTCTAGCTGAAGTCGCACATCAGGTTGGTAAAAACTAAAGTAATCCACCTGAAGTGTTTTGTCTGTGGTCCTTTGCTGAACAAGAATTTATGGAGGCGGGGAATTCAGAAGGCAATTGGACAAATACATTTCAGTTCAAATATAGTTTCAGTTTTCCAATTTTTTTTTCCAGACCCTAGAAATCTTCTTTTATGCTTTTTAAGCCTGGGGAAGAGTAAAGGCTCAGTAGTGACTGGTGTCTCTGAATCTTTCTGGCAAGTCTGATGAATTGAAGGCTGTATTCCTCCCATCTCTCTTCCCATTCCCAACTGCGAAAGCTGGGAGCTTAGTCACCCAAGGCTCCCTCTGTAGTTAATGGAGAGAGAAACAGGCAACTTCAGATGGCCAATGAACTGTGGAGTCAAGCTTAATAAATTGCAGATAATATTTTTTCTGCCAAATCAAGGCAGTTTTCTGAAAAATGTAATTAATAAAATACACTTTTTTAGGCAGTCTGCCATTTAAGTCATTCTAAGAGAAAATCACTTTCATTTAAAAGCTACTAAGTAAAAGGAAATAAGGAGTCAGTTGGAATGAGACATAGCTAGTCATTTGTAACCATACAGCCTACGGGTTGATGGAACTAGCTTAAACTATGAATCGCTATGAAATAGTTTATGTTCCCAGTGTTTTAGTGCTTATTTATTTGGCTTAATTGTTTACTCCCTTAAGTTTATCAGGAAAGGGCTTAGTCATTCAACTCGCAAAGCAATTTTGTTGCCATCTCCCAGTGTGGAAAGGATAATTTATCTTGTGAATGTCCTGAATGGTTTTCATTTGCTCGGACAGACAGGAAATAACCATTCCCATGCTTGCCTAATTGGTTAAAAATGTGTTTATTCGTTGGAAGGTGAAACCTTCCCTCCCCTAGTGCTGGGAAGTGATCACAGTGCAGATTAATTATAATATAGATATTGATACACACATTTATATATACACCTGCACATGCATGCGCACACCGAGTTAGCAAGCTGTATGTCAAATCATATGATGATGATTAATGTAAGTAGCTATTTGCTGACTTGCATCTGCAGCCAGATGTGGTGATAGCTTCCCTGAGGTGATAATGGGTCTGCAGAGCTCAAGCCCTTTGCTGTTTTTGAGGGATAAGGTAAAAACCTTATTTCTTTGTGGCAAGAGAATTTTAGTATATTTTCTGTCCATTAGCCCAGGTGTGTGAGATGAATTTGATCTAGCGACTTTGGCTCGGGAGAGTGAGCAGAGCCAGTGAAAAGAAGAGCAGTGGTTTGGAATAGATTCTAGGTCACAGGTTTTTTTATAATATATATATATATTTTTTGCTTCTAAAGATATAAATTTAGAAACTCATTAAAGTTTTGTCCTCATGGATTAGACACTCTTAAAACAACCCCTGGATTTTCTCTGAAAGAAGTGATGGAATTTGCTGCCAAGATTAAGGACAGACTATGGGTGTCAGCCGAAGCTCATGGAAGTCAGTGAGAAGCCTTCACTGACTTCTAAGGGCTTTGGGTATGGTTTGAAGGGCTTTGAATTTTTACAGGAAAAGCAAGCTTCTGTTATCTGCTGGATAAGTAATAATTCATTGCTCCTTGCTAATATAAGCCATGGGCATTGATTTTTCTATAGGTTTATGTGTGATGGTTTATAAGACTCTAATTTTGATAAATGCTTTCTACTTGCAGATGTGAGTAATCTCTTACTGCAGTGTCTGTACAACTGCCATTTAGCATGTGGTTGTTATCAGAAGGTAATTTTTTTAGAGCTTAGTTTGACTTAAACGTTTGTTGTTTTTTAAAGTAGAAGAAATATCTGTAACATTGCAAAAATGGAAAAAAAGCCCATATGTCTTTCAGATGGCCGAGAAATCTTTGAGACTATTGATTTAGGTTGTACCTTAAAAGGATGACCACTACTGTACCGTTTTGCCTGTTGAAGATCATCGTGCACACAAAATCCACTGCTGTCTAAAAAATTGAATTGGTATTTGAAAGATCTTTCTGCAAATCTCTATTCCTTCCACCCCTTTCCTCTGAGACTACTTCAACTTTTTAGATAGGTTTTTCTCCGCTTCTGATTATCAGCTGCAACTCAAAACATAACCTGTAAGAGTCTCACAAAAGATTGATGTTCTTGAGATGTTGAAGTTCTCATTTAGGGCCTTGCTGCGTTTGGGTATTTTGGAAGCATTTCAGAAAAAATCACAGATTCAAACCAGCCTTTTGTACCGTTCATGGGTAATTATGTCTTCACTACACTACAGAAGGTAAACAGAAGGAAACTGGTATTTCTGCTTTCTGAAAAATTTCCTTATGTTGTTCCTTAGGTATGTGGCACAGCACTGGTTTTGGGACGTATAGTTCACATTTGTCATCAAATACTCTGTACTTTTACTTGGAACCAGTGTGACTCAGCTAGGTTGTCTGCTCCCTTCATATACAGCCTTTTCTTTGAGCAAAAGTACTTGAAAATTTAGATCTTTCTAGAGCTACTGGGGAACAATATTGAAAATATTAACAGGAGATGTTTTTAACATAGCCCACTTGAAAAAGAACCTGCAAAGAGTGTTTCATGCAAAGCTCTTGTTTGTTTGTTTGTTTTAGTATAAATTGCAATAATGGAAAATGAAACAGACCTTTGTCCTATAAACTGTTCAATTTACATAATGAAAATAGAAATCTTCAGTTCTGTTCTCCTATATAGCTTTACTAGACAACCTTTTTGTTTTTTCAGTGCCCAATATCACACAGAAAGTGTCTTACTCTTCTGGTGCAGAAGTTTCATTCATTCATTCATAGCCTTACTGGCAGCAGATTATGCAAGGTGGGAATAGGCTATTAAGTCACCATCAGTTTATTTTGAGGCAGAATGTTCATTGTCAGACTGTTCCCTGCCCTTGATGTTTCTCCTGGGTCCACATGATCTAGTGATGCAAATTCCTTCCTTTGTGAAACGGAGGTGACTTGGACCCACGTGGCCACATTGCATGCGTTCCTGTTGCACCGAATTGCATGGAAGGTCCAGCATATCTACATTCAGCAGTTAGTATCAGATATTAATAATGTTGTTTACAGCTATTACTATTGGTTTGTTACGGGTTCATTGGTGCACTAGGGCTAGGTTTCTGGTGATATATTACCCTAATTTTGGTCAGGAGTGAAATAATATAATCCTTGGTTCTGATGGCATTCATCTAAACCTGTCTGTCACCTGACAAGGTGTTTATGCAGAAAGAGTGAAAGATTTGCAAGTCTGGATTATGCAGTGTTTTGGCAGACTAGTGTGTTGGAACTTAGAAAGTTTTGGCACTTTGCATGAAAAACTTGGCTGAAACTTTTCAGGAGTTCCGACTGGTTGAACCCCAGATGCATTGATCATAGCTCCCAGGCAGGACAAGGTTTTCATGGAAAGCACCAGGTCTCTGGACGTGGGGGTGCTGCCTGGTGAACTGCTGCCAGACCAGGGCATGGATTCTACCAGCGCCAGCTCTCTGAACACTTGCTGGGCTGGAAAATCCTGACCCCGTTAGGTAGGTAAAGCCACAGGCTGTGCTTTTTACTTGGAAAAAAATTGGCAATCAGCTTGTTTTGCTCTTCAGTTTGCTCCTATTTGGGTATTTGCTAAAATGGCAAAAAATTGCTCAAGAAAGATTCTCAATCAGAGAGCACTCAGACACTGAAAATTAGAGATAGGTGCACAGTTAAAATATTTTGACCAGCTGCCTATTAATTTTAAACAGAATTGTGTAAAGAGAAAAATACAGGAAAAAATACAACTGCATGGAATAAATGTGTCTCTCAAATACGTGTACACTCTGCATTTAACTTACTTGCCCTGAAACCTTTTTTATTTTTTTTTTTAAGTCTTTTTTCTCTTGTCCCAGGTAATCGAGCTTTCTTTAGCAGTCTCTCTTTAGAGTAACACCGAAGCCGAGGGAATGTGAAAATCATATTCTTAAAGCCCTATTTCTAGAGGTGTAGGACGGAAACATTAAAAAAATCACTCTTGGGTGAAATCTGCTGTGTGAAGTCTCTGGTGTCCTGGCAGTGAAAGGTTCACTGTTCCATTATCTGTTCTTTAGATCCTATGATATCCCCCAAAGTGTCTTTCTCAATTTATTTTTGTGTAGGAGAGAAGTAAGGGAGGGTGATAGAATAGCATCTTGGAAATACCATTGCTTTCAAGGCTTTTCACCATGAAGATCTCAGTTGAGATCTGACTTTGAAGGTGTCATGAGACAACCACTGATCTTTCTGTAAAGGTAGGGCTTCTAAATCCAGCTCCTGGTGGCGATGGTTTGCTTTGAAAATCCTCTGATGCATTTGATGCTCTTTTAAACAACTGTTATTAGAACTCCAGAGTAGTGGTCAGACCAGTTGTTCGGGGTATGTTTCAGCTGTACCTTCCGAGCAGATTCCAATCTCCGGTGACGTGAAACCAGAGCAGTTTTGGCTCGGTTATGATTGTTCCACAAAAGAGATGGAGCCGCTCCATAGTTGCCTAGGGACGAATGCCAGCAGACGGATTTCCTCGAAGAGTCCCTCAAAGGCACATACTTAGGCTATCATCCCTTCAACATGTCGCATAGCTCTGTAGATGGACTTGGGTGCTGGGAGGAAACAGAATTTCTTGGGCTGTGGTAGTGCCAAATGTAAGATCCAGCCAGAAAAGGCAGTCTCCTGTTTTTTACTCTTTCATATGCCACCATGCCTGCCAGGCCAGATCTTGTCCATGGCAACCTTAGCTCCTACCGATCAGTTAACAGTGCTGACGTGACTTCATCTTTGGGAGAATGGAGATGTCAAGGGAGTGGAAGAGCTGGAGCGTTTGGAGAGAATACAAACGTGACTGTGGTTGTTAAAATCTACCTGTGGCATAGATGCTGCAGCATTTCTCTTTAAGCAAAAAGTCACATAAAGATGGTTAGCGTGCAGTTTTTGTGGGCAGTAGGTGAGAGGCACTGTGATCTTGGAGGTGACCGTTTTGCATACGTGGGGAAAAAATGAATGCCCCAAACCAAATAAACCGTTGCAGCTGTCTAATACTACACGTGCTTAAAGCTTGTAAACTGCACATAGTTCTAGAGAGTCTCTGAAGGTCTTACAGGAGCTCTCTGATCCACTGAATTAATAATAAAAGGCACATTTTAGAAGTTACACGAAAAGCAGTTGATCAGAGTTTTACGAAAAGATATAGCAAGTGGAATGTTTTTCTCACCTTCCTCATCTTTAATTCTTTATAGGGAAAGCAAAGAAAAATACATTAAAAGTCATCTTGTACAAAAGTGCTGAAAATGTAACAATGTTTGAAGGATAGTGTGTCTCATGATGGGTGGTAATGGAAGATGCCACAAATGCCACAAATGCCACAAATCAGATGATTGATAAAATGAATGCGCTTGCAGATAGGAGATGCTCTGCCTATTGAGAGCTCAGTATTACGGTCCGAAGAATAATTTGAGAAGGTGACCGCTGAAATACAGAGACATCTGTCCACCATGTGCGATTTGAAACTGTTGCTGGTTTCAGATGTCATCTGTTCCTTAGCATGTTTTGCAATATATTCCGTTGTCATGATTTACAACAGACGGCATTTACTGAGAGCTATCGCATCCAAATAACTATGAATCTGCAAGTGTCTCACTGTAATTTAAACGCCCCTCATTTAACTAATACCTTTGCAGAGGCTCATGCAAGAAGTCATTTTAGTAATAATTAATTGCTAGATTCTTATAACTATTGCCTTTGCCTCAAGGGCAAGCAAATCCTATTCGTTCAGTTTCAATTGCAGATGCTGACGTCTGCTCTTTTTCATCTAGGCGGTGAAAGGGCTCAGGAGTATGACAGAGACTATTCTTCACTGGGATATGGCTTCTTGGATGTACTTAAATGCGCAGGTACTTAGGATCACGCTTAGGTGCGTGTGTTAGTGTTTGGATGGGAGATACTTCTGAAATGAATTGGGCATTTCTTGAGGAAATGGGTTTTTGTCCTGACGGGCTTTGGTCCTGTGAGCTGTGGTGCGCAGCCAAGGCTTTGTACTTGCTCTTCATGCCAACCTTGAGTTTATGTGCACGATCAGGTCCTGAGTAAAGGGAGCTCAGCATGACCAAAGGTAGCAATTTTGATCCTTATTTATTTAACAGAACTGCTGTTGTAAGTTGCCCTTAAGAAAACCCAATGTTTGGGAAGAATGTCTGTAGCATTAGGATATGGTACTTCCTCTTCTAAGTACAGAAAACTGTATACAGCCTCTCAGATTCTGTCATGTTGAAAGTCCGGGTATATGGCAGTTACTTCTTTAAACACACTAAACCGTTAGATTATTTGGTGAAGGTAAAAATTATTTGCTCTATTACTTTCACAGAATTACTTTAAGTGCTTTACTATTCCTTACACTATCTGTTAAGAGTTTTAAAACCTAAATGTGATGCTATTTTAATGCAACATATTATTTATTTAATATTTCTGTTAATCTCCTCTTAATTATTTGTGTTACTTAAGTTTTATAAGTTACTGCTACAAGATATAGCTCCTTTTGCTGTAAGAAACATTGTGCTGCCATGTATTATACTTCAGGTGTAGGTTAAGACTCAAACATCATGCATTATGTCCAGATTTAAGAAACAAAGAGAGTCATGAATCTCAGTTCTCTCTCTCTGCTCCTCTTGACTTTCATGTCTGCTGTGGCTTTGAAGTGAAATACCTGCAAACTGCAAAATTATTTTCTGAGGTAAATTTAAAGAATTGTTTGAGCAATTTACATTTGTGTATACCCATTTTGTAAGCTTTTACATCTCCATGTAAGTTAGGATTTAAAAAAAATTCTGAGTGTTCCTCTAACTTTTCCGCTGAAGTCAAGAGAGACTTTTCCTGGTAACTTCAAGGAGAACAGAGCGGGCATTGGCTGCCTTTCAAAATCTGACCCGTAATTTATTAAACAATAAATCCATGTCAGCAACAGTGGATTTACAGCGGATGTCAGCATGTACAGTGTAAATACATTCGCTGTATGCACACGTACAGTACTGTATGTACAGCACTACAACACTCGCAGTGTAGATATGCCCACTACATTAATCATTGCGAAAGCGTGAGAGTTACCACTGGATTAGCTGGGACGTTGCTCGGCTGTTAGCCAAGGCCAGGCTGCCGAAGTGGGGCAGGTCGCAGGCGTCTCCTTAGGGAACTTGCCTTGGTGGCTGCTGGTTTACTCGCTGCCTGTGTATGGGGCCAGGCAGCATCGCAGCTCTGCTGGGACAGGCAGCGTGCAGACACATCGCCCGAGGCAGTCCCTTTTCCTGAAGTGGTTACATCTGGAATAAAGAAATGAAGATGACCTGGGATTTACTCAGAAAGGCAGGTTTCAAACTGGGGTCAGCAGCCGTGGTCCTGACGCCAGCGACAATTTAATGCCTCTGGTCTTGGTGCCAGCTGCCCTTTACTTGGGGGGGGCTGTGCTTGTTGACACAAACTAGAGAGCTCTTATGGTGTCTGAAGAAATTACTGATACGGTAGTTGGTGATGAAAACACAAATACGTGCATGTGTTTTATATTATATATATATTACATTTCTATTATGTTTTATATTATATATATATATAATGTGAAGTAAAAATCAAGTGGTTACGCTTTTACTGTGCTGAATACAGGTGTTCTAACAGCAGGAAGGATCACAGGGAAATCCAGTGTATGTAATGCAACAGGATTGCGTAAATGTACTACTGTCTAAAATATTTATTGTTCTGTGTTAGTAGAGCTCGCATCTTCACAATTTTCTGTGTATTACGAGAGCCTGAGTCGGTGCATTTAGAAGAAAAGTGAATACTAGAAATGACGCTGGCACAGCTTCCTTCTGCCGGGGAGGTGTTATTTCCCGGGGATATTTACTGGCGAGGGCTAGCGCCATTGAAGGGCGGAAGAAGAGACGTCTGTGGTCCGCACGTTGTTCCCCTCGGTCTGCAGTCTATGAAGTTAGTTGGGCGTCTCAGCACGGTGGCCCGAAACGACGGGAAGGCTGAGCCCCCGCTCGGCGCAGGGGGGCCCGGCACGGGGGCTGCTGCCGGGAAGGGCAGAGGGGGAAGGTAGTCCTGCACCCGTCTGCTCGCAGCCTGCTCTGTCTCTTCTGAAATGCAGAAGTAGGTCTCTTCCCCGCCTTGCTTTTGAGGACCAGACTCTCAAGATGATAGCTTCGCTGTCCCTTTTGTGCTCTGTTTTTACCTTAGTCTCCAATTAATTCTTTGCATAGTCGACAAGCAAGGGAAAGACTATCCGCTCTGCCTCGGTCCCTTCCTCTCCCACCAAGCCTGAGGCTTGGCGTGTCGAACGTTTGCCTGAGGTGCCAGCTCCACTCGGAGCTCCTTTGCTCTGTCAAGCTGGAGCCGTTTTAGGCAAGTCCAGAGGCGCAACAGGTTCCCTGGCAAATTTTACAGTTTAAAATGTGATGTGACCAAGGAGCTTGGAGATGGTGTTTAAGCAGATTTTTTTCAAGGTTAGAGTTTTTGATGTGGAAGTCCAAGTTCCACCTAAATGCCCTTATAAGCATGGAAATCTGTTTTAAATCTGACTTGCAAGCATAGGCACATCTGATTGGTAGAGGCACACTGTGATAAACGCACATATTTCTGTTTTACGAAGCGTCACTTGGTCTTCCAAGCAAAAAATGTTGTTGTTAACAGAACCAAGGTGATGTTTGCATTCTCATGAAATCGTCTTCTTCTGTTTTCTGGCCATCAGGAGAGCCTGCTGCTCCACACCGGCTTTCTGTCTGGCCTAGCATCCTGTCTCCAACAGTGGCCATAAGTAAATGCCTAGGATCAAGGCAAACAGTGTTCTACTTTTCTCCCAATACCTCCAGCCTCCAAGTATTTTCATCTTGGAGGACTTTCTCTCTTATTGTGGCTTGTCTGCTTTGTTTATCCACTGTATTACAGTTTTTCTTCAAAGTTAGGAAACTCTAACCTTCTTTTAACATCAATGAAGCAACTAGTATCTTCTGCACTGATGATTTATTGTTTAGAGTTAATCAAAAGGCGGTATGTAGATACCCAGTGGTCAATTTTTGCAGAGAACTATTATTAGTATATTTGGAATCAACATTTTTTAAAAATCCAGAAAAACAGAGTTTTAGTTCTTGAGTTGAAGCAGTTTCAATGGATTATTTTCCGAGCTTATGTCAGTACTAGAGGTATTACATCTTCTACCCTTACTTTACCTCAAATATAAAGGCATTAGATAATATCCCTTCCACCTGCCTTATTGCGCTTGGCGCCCAAGCTCTCTTGAACAAGTAGAAGTATAGGTTGAACCCTTGAGTTTTCCCTTTGTATGGGATTCTGATCTATCTGTTTCACGAGGAGCTAACAGCTGGGTAAAGGTCCTCATATTTTAGGAAGTTCTCCAGTGCTGTCCCACATTTGCCTGTACCTTGTAACCCCCCTTGTCTCTGTAACTTCCATTAGCTCCAGGGTGCCAGAAACGACCTGCTAGATCATGCCCATTTCATCAGTGTGGGCTCTCTTACTCCCCGCACATCTTCTGCACCGCTCGTCTTCTCTTTACCAGCCTGTTTAAGAGACTGTCGCATCAGCTGGCTGGAAGAAGATATTGGCGTCCTGGTTAAACATTGTTCTGAGAAGGGAGGTTACAGGGAACATGGTTTTTGGAAAAAAAGTGTTTGTGTGAACCTATTTGGAGCTGGGAGAGCAGGATCAGGTGGACAGATGTCTGCTTAAGAGAGTGCATTACTTAGATGTCTGTCACATAGCAAAGGGTAGCGTCTGTGAGTCTAACAACTGCATGTCCACATGCTGCTTGCTGCGGGGATTTTGAGCTGCTGCCTCGAGTGCAGAGCTCACAAATCAGCATGACTGGGGAGTGCACCGGTTTCTAGAGGAGCAGGCCCTAGAGCAGCTTCTAGTAAACGAGGAGGTGAAGTGACAAGGACAGAGCTAACAAAAATTGGGATGTTGGAACAGAGTCTGAGTCAAGCTCTGCAGGGGAACTATGAGGGGAAGATGCTGCAGCTGTTCCAGTTCAGAAATGGTCATGGGGAATACTGTGGACTGAAGCCTGCAGGCTTTCCAAATCTTTTTGGTTACTTCGGATGTTTTAATGTTGTTAATAATTTGTTTTTCTCAATGTAATATTTGGGTTGTAATAGAGATAAGAGAAACAGAAGTTGGCTCTTTTATTATCCAATATATGCAATTTCACATACGCCGCAGAAAAATGAACAGATTAGTTACCCTGTAAACTGCTGGAGCACGCTGCCTTGCAATCCCCAGCCCTGCATCACTTTTCTCCGTGGTTTATCATGACTGTATGAGAAAAGTGGTGCCCAGAACATCCTGTTTCTTCTTCTTTGCTCAAATTTTATGATGGTAGAAGTGATGGTACCTGTGCCAATGGTGACAGTTGTGTTTTCTAGTTATCCTTTTAAGACCTGAAAATTGTGGGGCTACTTAGAAAGCACCACTTTATTTGGAGGGGAAAAAAGGACCTTGCTTCTCCAAATGGGTAAACAGGAGACCTGCTTAGCATCCTGGCATCATGAGACTTGGTACAACCAACAGCAGTTGATCACAAACCGTCCTGTAAGGCCATTCAGTCCACAAGACCATCAGCTAGTGTCCTTTGCTTTGACTGAGATGCTCGCACCTGTGAGGAATATATGAGTGCAGTTTGGGAACCTAGCATGCTCTGAGTAACCCATCATCTCAATCTCCAGTATTATTCCAGGCATAGTGCCTATTTGTGCTGTCCTAAGGGCGGCTCATTTTTAGTAACTCCATGCCAGTCTCGTGTTGCGGTACTGACATTTTACTTGCTAGTACCAGCTGGTTAGTAGTAGCCCCCTTGGTAAGGAGCCTGCTCAGAGCTGATAGCATCCTACTTCTGTATCTCCACAGCCTCCATCACCTCAGTGCCTGGGCAGTGCAAGGCTTTACGCTAGTTACCCCCATCTACGTGACCCCATTTACCAGAGGGAATTCGCAACGGCAGGATGCTGCGGGTGTCTCAACACTGCTGCGTTGCGGCCCAGCATGGCTGGCGTCTTTGCGTTGCAGTGCACCCTGCTGCCTTCCTCTCAAGAAGGGCTGAAATGTTACCGCCATCTCCACTGGAAGAGTGGAGCTGCAGTAAGGAGCAGCTCATCCTGCCATGCTGGATCCCTGCCTTGGCACCAGCCGGAGCAGATGAAAGTCAGGAACGCAGAGAGCCAGAAGTGCTGAAGGGTGGAGACCGGGGACGCTTTGGGGAGGGTAGGTGAGCTCTCCTGTGAGGTATGGGGAGTCTGTGCCTGGTGTGACTTGGACTGGGGGCACAGGGGTAGAACAGGAAGAGAAGGCGAGTGTGCAGCTCTGCAGCGTGAAAGCTTGTTTGTGAGAGGCTGCCTGCGTGCTGGGGACTCTCCCCCAGCTGTGCTCTGCAGCGTAGACAGAGGTGCCGCAGCAAGCGTGCGGGCTAGGAAGGCTGGTCTCCAAAGGGAGCCAGGCTCACGTGCACGTCCTCAGGGCTAACCCTGATGTGGAACAGAAAAGTCTTTTTTGGCTTTACTTGTCACTGGATCAATGCCTTTTTACTACTGGCCTTAAAAGGAGGAAAAAGAAAGAAAAAACAGAAAAGAAGGGAATCTGTCTTTAGAAAGTTAGAATTTAATGTGACATCTTCAACCATTCTAAAAGAGCAGAGGATAATCTAGCTTAAAGAACATTATGAGGTATTTAATAGAGTGAGATCAGGCATAGACACACAAAGAATGGATAAAGCCAAGGCACAAATATGCCCTTGGCAGCAACATACGGGTCTGATACAGTTTGACATAAGCCCAAAATATCTACCAGCTTGAAGAGCGTGGATGTCAAAAGAAAAAGAGATCAGCTACATCAATATTGATGTTCTCTAATAACATGTTAGAATGATGGATTTGGAGAAAGAGCAGATTGTCACTGAATTTCGCTAAAAGCAAGATATTATTGTCGCTATAATAATTTGGAAAAGAATTTGAGTTTCATTCCTGAAATGAAGCACTGCACAATGATCATATTTGCAATCATCTTAAGAGCATGGGAAGCTAAACTGTGGAAGTTCATTTGGTGAAATTGCAAAGTTTTTTCTGTTTTTTTCCACTGGAAAGATCAAATGAATTTGAATATTATTTGTCACTGAAATAAGACTTAGACTACACTAATGGTAAATTAATAGTCCTATAACTTAGTTCTTTGGTTTGCTCCTGGTCTTCTGATCATGTTTATTGCAGGTTTTTTTCACAAGCTCTTTTTTGGAGTGAACCGATTAGTTCTCTCTGAGACAAAACCCGGGGATATTTTATTCTGGGAACTGCTTTCTACAGCTGTTATAGACAAGACCATGTCACGTTTAACTTCCTTCGCCCTGCGTGATCTAACACTTTCCCAGCATGCGTTGTACACCTCCCACTCTGTCATGTCATGTCCCACATACATACCATGCTGCGTGCTTAAAAACACCGTTCTGGTAAGACGGGACATGTTCCTCACAATATTCCAGATGCTTTGCACTGAAGAAAACATGCAGGGATCTGTGGCTTAGAGCCCTAGGGGCAAACAAACTCGCTGAGTGTGGACTTGGGCAGGCCGCACTGGTGTGGACGAGAGCCACTGTGAACCCCTTGGCCTAAGAGTGGGTGACTTTAGCGGTGTGGATGTATCCCGAAGGAGCAATGTGTAAAGAAATATTTGGGAAAGAATATGAGAATGGGAGTTTTTTCCATCTTTAATAGATAGTGATATAATTTAGGAGCATTAATGTAGGAACATTAATTTATTCAGTATAAATCTGGTTGTGAGAATGGAAATTGTTCAAAATTGTTATTTCAGTAAAACTTCTGCTTAGCAAAGGAAGCCTGGAAGGAGCACAAATAATGCAACCAAGAAGCCCGTAGTTGATGAAACTGGTAATTTGGCTACCACAGTGTCATGTCTCTGTGGTCAGATCTTGTTGAGATGTTGACCCAAATTAATTGTCTGTTTTTATCTGCATTTGATCTCAACACAGTTAACAGTTTTGTGCTGTTACTCAGAATACAATACTAGAGCTTTTATAGTGTTAATACAAATACCGTTTTTTCCTTTTGTATTTTAGACAGAGGGAGCTCCCTTTAGAGCTGTATTTGGAAGTTTGTATATAAGCAGTCTACTAGTCAAATTTAAGATCTGGCAAGTAATGCAGGGCTTTTATGTGTACTTGCAGTTGTGTGAAAATTATAGATATTAAATAAATCTACTTGGGAAGGATAAAACAGAAAAGGTTTTATGACTAATGACATCAGCTGAAAAATCCTGTTTGCTCAGGTTATTTTTCGGAGCAGTGATTGCCTGATATATTGTAGCATCTTATAAAATGCTTTAATGTCAGATAACAATAATGTTATGAAGAAATGCTATGTTTCTGTTCTCCTTGACTTTGGGAGACATTTGTTTTCAGGTCAGATACATATTCTTGTTGAAAATAAAGCATTGTGATCATCAGTTCGTTCTGCCTCAGTTTAAACTTGCTTAATTTTCATGTGAAAATTTGCCTGGAAAAACAAGGAGAGCGACAACAGGTGACCATTTTCTGGCAGGCAGTTTAAGGTCTACATTTAGTTAGGGCTCTTTACTGGTCTCCAGGCTAGTTAAGAAGAGATGGATTTTATAGTCCCTTCCATAAATACTTTTACGATGCAACTTTTTGGGGATGGTTTGCTGTCGACATTACTGATGACAGCGTTTCACTTTGTGTATTTTCAATTCCTCGTTCTCTTGTGTCCTTGACTGCCTTTTCCACTCTCCCTTTCCTCTAAGCTCATGCATAGCATCACAGTATAAATACATTAACAGATACTGAAATATATATGCATCTAGCCTATACATCAAGAATACTCAGATAAATAAGGATTTGCTAGATCAGGCCTTTGGTAGCTGACCTAATTTTCAGTTTTCATCAGATTACAAAAGGAAATTTAAACAAATGTTTCACACTTTAAAAGGGTTAAAACGCCAGGAGATTTTAGACCAGATCCTCAGCTGGTGTAAACTGGCACTGTGAGGTTCTGAGCTGGCAGTAGAGCTGTCTTTTTGGAGGCAGCAGACATCTCAGCGCTAGACTCCAACATATAAGTGAAGGAATAAAACTGAGAGGCAAACTTTGCCGAGAGCTATGCAGCATATACGGAACTAGTAAATGGTAACACAGAAAATGCCTCGGAGTTAACGGGAATTCAGAAGGGAGCTTGCATGAACTAAGCTGGTGAGCCCGGCATGCTCTGAAGGGGTCGCCGGGGGTATATTATAGTGCTTTTGTAGCTGTGCTCGGGTTTGGCTCAGGCCTGTGGATCCGATTAGCTTGAGGCAATTGTGCCCCCATGTGCAAATCAGTGCCCGCCCTGCCCCTGGATTTTGGGGCCAGGAAAGCTGGCTGGCTTCCACCCGGGCAGAGCTGGGGTGTTAGTCAATGTGTTGTCAGATGTGGATAATGGGGAAGTTGGACTTGAATGTGAGCTTGGTGCCCAAGCTGACATAGCAGCAGAATTGTAACCAACAAATTGGGAGATTGCTAGTGCCGAAGAAAGCCCCTACTTCAGTCCCTCAGAAAAGGTGGTTCCACAAAAACCATCTTCTGTAGAAAACAGCAGAGAGGAGAAAAGAAATGTGCTGGGAGCTATTGCCAACACTAATGGCCATACCAGTGAGGAAGCTTCTACAGCTCCTCGCAGAAGCGCTACTGCTGGGAAAGGAGCTGATTTGATGGGAGGGACCCTGTCGTCTATAGTTAATTGAATAAGCTGTTCATTTTCTAAGTGCTCATCCGAACCGGGCTTAGCAGCTCTCCAGAGATGCACCCATCACTAGCTATGAAAATCGTTATGCCGTAGAGCACACAGAACCTCAGATTACCTCTTTCCCTTTTGTTGTACAATGCTATTTTTAATGCAGTGCCTTGCTGTGCAGTAATCGTTCTTGACAAATTTCTGTCTGTTGTCCTCATGCTCTGTAAATTCGCATGCACTATCTGTGCGTGCATATTTTAGCCTACTGCAGTCTCACAAGAGCAATAAGTGACACCTCATGTCCTGTCACTTTTATTTTATGGGCAGGCTGGCACGGTGATTTAGATATCAGAGGAGAAGGGTACACAAATTCATCTGATAATTTATATCAGAGAACTGCTCTGGTGTCAATGCAGCTTTGCAGGTTGATATCAACTGCCAGTACTGCCCTGACACCGATGGATTCCATACAGTTAGACATCAGAGATGTAGTTGTTTCTCTTTGTACACTAGTTACATGGTAGTGTGAGTACATATAAATTAATGGAATTGACATCTCAAAGAAAGTTTAATGGATCGTTGAGTCAGGAGTAAACCCATGGTGGACTTCCACCTAAGTATGAGGAGGTCCTAGAGTCATAGCAGTGATTCTGTACTGAGAAGAGGTCTTTTCTCTTACAGTGACCAACTACTTTCTCAGGCATGTATTTTTTCTAGGTACAGTATTTTAATGGCAGAATTTCTGTGTGCCCCCAAAATGCATGATACAAGACCTCTCAGATGCTTCTAGCGATGGATCTTGGATCTACTCTTCTTACAGTAAATTCTTGGGAACAGAACAGACCGTGACTCATTTTCCAGGGGGAAATAAGACCATTGATTGAAACATTCAGATGCTCTTTCAATACTCATATCCATGGGAAATGTTATTCTCCATAATCAATCGATTTATCTTATGAAGGCCAGTGATGTTACTCGTGAGGAGGGTGGGTGGGATTTTGCTCTGCAGCCAAGCAGCTTTACGAGAGCATATGCTAGTACGGTGCTGCCCTAGCTTGCACGAGGAATAATAGTTGTAAGGATGCTGTGTCTCAGGCGGTTGTGCACTCTATCAGCCAGACTCCAAGCTCTCTCAGGACCCTGGAGATGCACACAACTGATTCCCAGCACAGGCTAAAGCCAGGACAACGCACCTGATTCCCAGCACAGGCTATACCTTGTGCCTCCGTGCTGGCTAGCTGTGGTATTCCCTGCAGGCTGGATCACTGCTTGCATGGGAAGTCTGCATGTGCTGCACCAGCCCTCCGCTTCCTGGTGTGGAGGGACCTCTTTGGCTGCATCTGCCAGCAGAAGACAGTCTTCTCTTTCTGAGTTTTGAAGTGGTGACCCTGTAGAAGAATGCATTGCTCTTGTCCAAGCTCACAGAGCTTGGGGTATGGGATAGAAGAAATCAAGTCTGTGTTGCCTTTCTGTAAGGTTTCCTTTGTCTGAGAAGGGACTATAAATATTGTTTTAAAGTGCAGTAGTTTAGAATCCAAAGTGACAAAGAACTGGATTAATTCTAGTACCAGCATTATTTGTAGTGCCCTTGAGAGGAACAGAGCTGCATGTTCAAGGGAATTTTAAGAGAAGAAGGCTGCTGCGAGCACAAGTCAGCATGTGGCACAGGCTCTGACACTAGTCTACACAAGCAGATCTATGTGGATAATGAGAGTTTTTTTCTTTTTAATTTTAGAATCAGCCTTGTCCTGTGTTAGGCAGCTGGAGGCAAGAGGGAGACAGCTGGAAGAGGAAAACCGCGTGCTGCCCCAGGTGGGTGACTTCCTGTTGGTGGGAGCAGTCGTGGGTAGCTAGACAGTAACTCTTGAGTCTCAGTGCTTCAGATAAAGTCAGCATTTCTGTGATCTGGCTTTGCATTTGGGTGATCAAAGGCTCTCGCATCTTTTCTTTCTCTCTCTCATGGTTGAGTGGAACATTTCTACTGGTGTATTTAAGACTATGACAATACTTTCATTCATTTTTCTCCATTTTTCAAAGGTGTTGATACTTTGCTGAGAAAAATTCACTGGAAGCTGCTACTTATATTCTAATTCAAAATTCCTTTAACAGTTGAAAATTACAGTAAGCTGACCCTTTACATTCTGGTTTCATTCCAAGAGGTTCTTGTAATTAGAATATCAAATACTTTTTAGAGTTAACTGAAATATTTTGCTCTAAATGTGCAACGATTTTAAATAATAATAATTGGGTTATATGATTTTTAATATTTTGAGGAGTATAGCAGTACTTAAATGCAAGACTGAAATTAAATTGAATAAATAAATAAGCAAATATGAAATTAAAGGTTTTCCTAATATGTTTCTAAAAATGAAAAGTTTACAAGTTGATTAAGAATGAATCAAAGACACTTCTATTAAATTTCATTAAATAGTCCTTCAGAAAATCAGTAATGTCTCCAAGTGAAGTTGCCCACTGGAAAAAAAAAAAGCATTTTGGTTAACTGAAGCACTAGTTTAAATGAAGTAATTGCTCTGAAGAACGAAAATGCTTTTCATTGAACTTAGTCAGAACACTGTCGTTTGAATATAAAATCCAAGATAACAGTGAAATGTAGGAAGAAGTAAAAGCCACTGACTCTGATTTATTCATTTATATAAGCCAAGATGCAAATTCTTTAGCTAGAAGCTATTTCCTTCCTTAAGCAGATTCTAAGCAAAGTTATTTTCTCAATCGCAGTGTAACAATTAGAAAGGCCTCTGTAGTCCTATCTCTTGCTTTGGTCTTGACTTGTTAGGTGACCTCGTGAATTTATTTAATTTCTCTGTACCCTAATTTGTTAATCTGGAAAAGAAGAGCAACGGGAATGGTTAAATGTCTATCCAGTAACATTTATATGGTCTTGAATAGGAAAGAAAAAGTGAGATGCTCTCTGGTGAAGAATATTATTTTCTTGTCAAGGAAGGTATTCAGGGCAAATGCTAAAAAAAAAAGTTGCCTGAAAACTACCATTGTGATTTGCCTTAGGTCTGGAAGAGCACTGGGAGATAAATCATGCAGACCGTTCTTTGTGGGCAGCCTTTAGCAGTGACCATATGTTCTATTTGTCCAGCTTTGGAGGTGTCCGGGTGGAGGCCCATTAAGCGGATTGCCCGATCGTGTCAAAGACTGGAACGCCCACGTTCTGAATGTTGAGTTCTTTGAAAATATTTTCGCTGGGGTGCCCAAACCAGAAATTGCTTGTGAAAACAGTGCCTCCCCCTGTAGCTATTGCAAAAGTAATCCAAACAAAGTGTGCTGAATGTGGGACATTTAAGGGGGAAAACTAAGGCAGCAAGTCTGCAAATTGCTTTTCACTGATACACAGGTCTCAAGCCCCAGGTTTGTCATATGTTTGGTTTTGCTGGCACCAGGATCTACAGCAGAGTTCTGAAAAATATCCTAACGTCTCTGAATAGTTTATCGTAAGAAATAATGAGTGACATGGGTTCACATTTCCTGGCGTGCCTTCCTCACCTTTCCTGCTGAAGAAAGTCACTGCTTATGGGAGAGGAGGGAAGGGAAGACACGAGGCTTATTCTGAGTTTGCGCTTGGTTGCATTGGCGTTACGTTTGTACGAGTTTGTTCGGGGAGTTTGTTGTTCCTGTGGGTAACACCCTGAATGTGCTGTCAGTGCTGGTCAGGCCCCGTCGGAAACACGAGGACACTGGATGGAAATGCACGAGCTCCTGGCACGGGTCTGATTCCGTTTAATGGGAGGAATGGGAGGTTGTTAGGCGTTAAGCCAAACGCAGTGCTTTTGACAAATCAGCTGAAAATATGTGACAAGCTACACGACAGACGAGGGGTTTTGGCGCAGCTATTACCTAGTCCCAGTGTTGCGCCTTAAAATCTCAGCAGTGCTTCAGCGCGAGTGCCTTCTGGTTTTTGTATAGGCCTTCATTATTTATCGCTGGTTGGCATATAGCAGCACTGGGAGGGTTTGAAAGTTGCAGAGCTGCACTTGGTGTGAGAGAGGTGACGGCTCCCGCTCATGGAAGTGACTCTTCTACTAGTTCTGTCCTGAAGAGTGCCCCCTCGCTATCTAAGACACTTTTTTCTCTCCTCCTGCTGCACTTCTCCTCTTTCTCCCCTCTGCTTTCTCTCAGTATCTATCCTATTCCTCCTTTTCTGCTTATTTATCACTCATGAAAATATACCAGCACATCTGTTGACACCCTCTTCAGATAAATCACTCCTTTCATTTACCACTTAGTTATGATTCTTTCCCAGTTTCTCTTGCTTTGCTTGTCTCCTTCCATACATATTATTTTTCTTTTCAAACCCCACCGACCTCTACTATAAAGGTTTTATTAATATTTAGTGGCAAGAACATTTCCGGAGAAGATGGTCTTAAGTGCTGCCATCGCTGCTCAAATGGGATCTGAGTTCAGTTCACTCTGCTGTACCGACAGACTTCCTTGTCTGGGGAAAAGCAGCAGCAGCCCTGAGTCAATATTTTAGTCTGATCAGGTAACAGAAAAGGTATAAAAATGCCCGTGTTCACTTAAGCCCGTTAGTGTCTCTTCCTGTGCTGCACAGTTGTGCTGGTGATGGTTTATAGCGTACTAGTGGGTTTAAGAGTTATGAGAAGCTATAGATGGGCTGTAGGTTTGCTTTGCTGGTGAAGGCCATAATTAGCTGTTTTCTTCTTTTTCCCCCAGATAGCGTGGAACAAGATATGATCCAGACCCTTTCAGTTTCTGGCCACAGATAGGATTTTTGTGCAAGAAAGCAGATACTTTCCAGGATTTATGGTATGCAGCTGGGTCTTCTGTAGAGAATGCCAAACTGAGGACTCGGCTGAGTCCGAGACGAGGGGTGTACACAGCTCGCACTGGTGCTTCTCAAACCCTGACGTGGGTAAGGGTGCTTGACAGCAGCGTGTAGAGGCAAAAGAATTTGAGAGAGAACATTTCTGTTCTGCCGGATGCGTTTCAACCCAGAGGAGTTCCCACCGGGTTCAGCACACAGCTGCACGTTTCCTGTGCTGGGGCTGCAGCGATGCTGGCGCAGGGACGGCTCTCTGCAGCAGAGGGGCAGGGGGCTGCTTATTCCGGCAGTGGCTGTCTGCTGCTGCCTTGCAATGTTCAGGGAACTACAGCTTCGCTGTGGATCAGTTTTTGCCGTAATGTTCAAAGAAATGCGTGGTAGTGTGGCCAGCAGTCTAGCCAGAACAAAATTTGTGTATTGTAGTGAAGATACCTAGCAATAATCAAGAAAATCAATTAATAACAGCTGAGGTTCTGACCAGATTCTTTGTCTCAAGGTATCCTAAGTATAAAGTTTCCGCCTTGGTTTGTCTGGGCTTGCCCATATGGCAAGAACTTATTTGCTTGCCGTTACTAAGACACAAAATTCAAGAAAACCTGGGATACAAAAGGAGTTTCCCGTTTAGAGGGAAGGACGTTTTTTTTCCCCAGAGTAATTTCCAAATGTCCTGAGTTAACTTGTACTCAAAATTCTCTACTAGAGTTCACTGAATTTGCCAAATTTTAAGTTGTGTTGATTTGTATATGCATGTCCTATAAGATTCGGAGACACTAGAGCCCCGAGCCTTTTCCTCTTACAGGTTTATTAGCCAGCAAAGGAGGTTTATGAAGGGCCTGCTGAAAACGGCTGCTTCTGAAGGTGTGTAGCCAGCAGTAGCTTGGGCCGTGCAGAAAGACTGTGCATTTAATATACCATGAAGATATGTGGATTTAGGCAGAAATGTGGAGAAGTACAAGTCTTTACTGAGGCCTCTGAGCACAGGAATTATGCTGAATAACAGCAGCATTTTTAAGTTGTATATTATAATTGACAGGAGTGTTTCCTAAAAAAAATTGTTGCTGATTTGTTTGGTGCCTGATTTATCCAGCAGAGCAACATACTGCAGTTTATTGCTTTCCGTTTTCCCTTTCTCCTGCCTGCTTGAAACAAGCTGACAAATGCAGCCTGTGTTTTCTTCGGAGCTAACGGGGAAATTGAGGGCTGAGGAAATAAGAAAACCGGTTTGAGAATCAAATAGTGCTTGAAGCGGCACGGCAGTTACCCAGCAGGAAGAATGCACTTCCCTAGTAAAGCACTTGCCTCTGGGATCAAAGCTTCCTGAAGAACAAGGTCTTTTGCCTTTGCTGAGCTAGAACTGCCGCTGGTAAGTGTGCGGTGCGGTGCCTAGTGGGCAGGAAAGTTGTGTTTTCTCTGAAGCCTGCTCTGGAGGCGACTGCTGCTGTCCTTGGGGCAGCGATGTACTGTGTGTCTTTCGCTTCTCGGCTATTCCTGCGTGGGATGGGGAGAGTGCTAGTCGAGCAGTAAGTGGCAAGCTTCCTTTGAAGGACGCTTGCAGGTCAACTGAATGTAATTTGAGTTACGCAGTGTGTTTTGCACTGCAGCGGTTTTCATTCATGACTGTCCTTATCATCTGTACGAATAGAAAAAACAATGTTTTCTACTGGCTCAAGTAACCAAAGGCTCCTGATGAGTTTTCTCCACCAAGGAGAATCCTGTTCTGCACAGAGGTCTCTGTTCTGTCTGGGAACAGTGCACAGTGCGGCGTTTGCCTCCGGCACTGGGCGAGAATGGCCTGATTATCCCTAACTTTTTGTAGCCAACGAGAGGGAGATACTAAATTTCCATTCATCTGTTGCTTTGTTAAGTGGCATTATGGGCTTGAGGCAGGTTTCCTGTGCTTTCTGTTCACTAAAGAGTTGCTTATTGCCATTAGGTATTTTGTGGATTTACTTACAACAGAAAATGGATCTGCACATTTACTGATTGCACTTCTCTCTGTTACCTTTGCGACAAAATATGTAGGGAATATTATGTGTGTTCTGCCTCCTAAAGTCAATGTGCTTTCTGCAGCTGCATAATTTAGACACAGTATGCGTTTGACTCGGAGGAGCCAGTCTGCAAACCGTGCTGTAGCTTGGGCAGATGGGCTAGGCAGGGGCAATAGGGAAGTCTGACAGTGTAGGATGAAGGACAAAGTCAATTCTTTCTCTCACATTGACCGTGCGCAGTACCATTTACTCAAAATGGCTCAAGATGTTTAAGATCAATGCAGATTTCAGCACTGCTCTATGGAGCCATGACTTTATGACTGTTTGATTTGTTTCCATGTCCACAGCTTGGTTCCTGGATAATAGATGAGAAGATCTGTCCTAGACACGGGGACACGTGGGACGCCCATTTTGAGCGGCTGAAAACAAATGCACTGTGTGGTGTTAGAGAAGAGGAGAAAGGGAACAGGGAATTCTCCTCCCTTCCTCAAGTTCCTGCTCAGCATGTGGTTATAATCGATCAGCCTTGGTCTGGCAGTGGTGGAAAAGGGACTCAGTGGAGAGAAAAGCAGGTCACGTTTTGGTGGAAGGATGAACATTGCCATACTCCCCACTGGCAAGCAGCTCCTGGGACAGTGGGTCTGAAAAGCCCACTTTTCTAGTCTCTTGAGGCATCTTGTTTGCAGATACCAGCACTTTGGAAAAATGTCTTTTCCTCTAGTTTTGCTTTACTGCGTCAGAAACTTGTCATGGAGTCAATAGGACCCAAGTATCTTTAGGCTCACAGGACTTGCCGAAGAAGAACAGACCCATGTTCAGACTGGTCCGGTCTTCTGTCTCCTCCGGTAGCTGGAATAAGCTTCCTCCAAAGAAGGCAGAAGCTGTACTGCATTTGCAGAGTGGCCTAACCTGAGGTCTAAATTGGTCTGAAACGCACTCAGAAGCAGATCTTCCATCTTTCTTCCTGTGTAGTTCATGCCCCTCTCAAATGACAGGTGCACCATGCAGAGGAGGATGGTGATGCAAAATTATCCTAGATTTCCCTCTTTAATCCAGATTAAGCATCTTAAAAATCTGTAATGTTTTGAAACATTAGCTAGTGCTCTTGTTTGCCATGGTTTTAAGGCAAACAGGCTTAACTTGGCATACCTTTAAGTATTTTTAAGTAGGGTCAGATTTCCATAAGGTGTCTCAAACTGTGTACACCGAAATGGGGTTTCTTAGAATAACCATTTACTTTGGGAAAGGAGGGCCTATCCCAAAGTTCCCAAACACCCTTACGGTCTCTTCCCAGTGTTGCTATGTGACATCAGCCCAGTGGCACCAGCTCTGGCACTGTGACCCGGATTCATCCTTCCTAATTTTAGGTACAAGTCAGGAGCACAGTGTCTCCTGCAAAATCAGCAGAGAGAATTAGGCATTTCCTAGCTTAATCTCTCTCTTTGATGCCTCTCTCTTCAGCAGTGAAAGGAGGAACCTGCTTACCTGTATGTCCACTTTTACGCTGCCCCCAGGAGCCTGCGCTTTGGTAAGATAAATGCAGACTTGCTTGTACAAAGGAGAAAGCTGACTACCAGCTTTGGAAAGTGACTCTCAGGTCCAAGAGCGTGACTTTGTGTGCTTACAGGACCCAAAGTAGAATGGGGGCTGTAAACCTCTGCAGAGCTTTGGGAAGCGAAACAACCTTTCTGCCTGAAAATAGAGGTAAATCCAGATTCTGTTCTTAGGATGTGAAGCTAGCTAGGGGGGCTCATGAGAAGCCTCAAAGCCAGGAGGATGGGGTTTAAGGGCTGCAAAGCTTGTTTTAATTTTTAAGAAAAGTTTCCTTCTCTTCTAAAGGACAGGAGGAGGGGGGATAAGGAAGTCCACAGGGGAAACACTAATTTTCAGTCTTCTACTAGCATGTGTTGAGAACACTGTCTGCTTACAGCAATGAATGTTCACAACAAGCTTCTCATTCTCATGAAGGGAGACAGGAACGTGCTGCAGATGGCCCAGAAGTGGCTGTGGAAGAAAGCTGCCTAGAGGCAGCTGAGCTCTGACAACAGCACAATTCGCAGGACTTTCAGGTTTTCTCATATCCAGGAGACTTTATATGTGTCTGTACTAATTTTATGTGCCTTTTAATAGCACTGTTTGTATGATACTGTTTGAAACTGGCCAAAATCGTTGCTGGCCCTTGAGCAGATAAAGAAACAGAATATACTGACTTATAAAAAACAAGGCTGGCTGAGGGAACTTGTCCTAAACCAGAATTGCTCCAATCTGCTTTATTACTCCTTTTCCTTCCTCTTTCATTTCCTTTTCCAAAGTATAGCATTAAGTCTGCCTAGCGGCTAACAGGTCTATAAATCCTTCCCAAAGGAAAATAAGTCCTAACTCTCCCTCCGTACATCACAGCCAATTGATAATAGTTGTTGCTGTGGAGAAGTGTAGGATGATGCACTGCACGTTGCCTTAAACGTGCACCAGTGTTGTCAGCCTAGTTAGGAGACACATTACTGTCCACTACTGTGGCTTACGTTCCTGCCACCCATTCCTTGACGGGACGGGGGCACTTGAAGATGAGTTTGTGTACTGAACGGGATTTAATATTCAGACTCAAGATATCTTTTCTGTGGGCTTAGCATATGCAGCATTCCCATTTTTGAATTGCTTGTAGGGTTTTTTTCGATGTGTGAGGTTCAGTGCTGCAGTCGGGGTGCCCACGTGGCTTAAGGAAGCCTGGGATCAGGTCTGACATATTCAATAACGACAGCAGTTCTCTGTCCCTTGTGCTGTGGGTCATCATTTAGCCCTTGGCACTGGTGTGATCAGTGCAGCATCGCGTACAATGGATTGGGCATATTTTGATGAAGTCAGGCACAGATCTTGCTCTCTCTTCCTCGGTCCCTCTGCATTTCTCTTCTTGCCTCGCTCTCTCCTTCCCTCTCGTCTCTCACTAGCCTTGTTTCTCCTCTTTCTCTCTCCTTCACTCTTACTCTTTCTCTCTCTTTCTCTTGCTTTCTCTCTCTCTCTCCTGCTGTCTTTCTCTACCTCACTTGCTCTCTTTCGCTTTTTTCTCTTCTTTCTCTCCTATCTGCCCGTCCTCCTCCCTCCTCCTGTCTTTCCCTCGCTTTGCCTCTCTCTCCTTCTCTCCTTCATTCTCCTGGACTCTCTTTCTCTGCCCTTCTTTCCTTCTCTCCTTCTCCCGCTTGGTCTCTTTCCCCCTCTGCTTCTCTCTTCCTCTCACCCTCCTCTTTCTCTCCCTCTTTCTCTTTACTATTCTTTCCCCCCCTTTTTCCTCCCTTCCCCCCTCTTTCCCTCTCTTTTCCTTTCCTTCCCCCTTTCTCTTTCCTGCTTTCTCTCTTTGCCTCTTTCTCTCTTGTTCTCTCTCCCTCTCTCTTCTCCTCTCTCTTACTCTCCGTCTTCTTCTTTCTTTCTCTCCCTCTTTCCCTCCCTCTCTCCCCCTTTCTTGCTCGGTTTTTCTCTTTATTTCTTTATTTCTTTCTCTGTTTCTCTCTCTCTTCCTTCTCTCTCTTTCCTTTGCTCTCTCTCTGTCTCCCTCTGTCTCTCCCTCTTTATCCTGCTTTTCCTGTCTTTCTCTCTTTCTCTGATTCTCTTTCCCTCTGTCATCTTTTCTTTCTCACTCTCTCCCTTTCTCTCTCTCCCTTTCTCCCTTCCCCACTCTTCTTCCTTCTCTCCCTCTTTCTCCTTCATTCTTTCTTTCTTTTTCACTCTCTCATTCTCTCCCTTTCTCCCTCCTGCTGTCACTCTCTCTCTCTCCCGGTCTTCTCCCTCTATCTTTATCTGTATCGATCTCCCTCTTACTCCCTCTCTCCTTCGCTTCTTTTGCCATTCCTTTCTCTTGCTCTTTTTCTCTTTGACTTTCTCTTTTCTTTTGCTGTCTTTTTCCCTCTCTCTCCCTCCCTCCCTGTTTTCTTTCTCTTTCACTCTTTCCCTTTTTGCCTTTGCTCTCTCTTTTTTCCCTTGCTCTTCCTCTTTTCCCTCTCTCTCTCCCGCTTGCTTTCCTGCTCTCTCTCACCATCTTCCTGCCTCCGTTCCTCCCTCCCTGCCTCCTTCCGTTCCTCCCTCCCTCCCTTCCTGTCTTTTCCTTTCTTTCCCACTTTCTCTCTCCCGCTTTCTCTCTTTCCCTCTCTCTTGTTCTCCCTCCCTCTCCCTTCCCCTCTCTCTTCCCCCCTCCCGCTCCTTTTTATCATGCTTTGCATCTCTCTCTGTCTTGGTCTTTTTCGCTGCCTCTCTTCCTCCTTCTCTCCCCCTTTCTCCCTCTTTCTTCCCCGTTTCCTTCTCTCCTGTCTTTTCTCACTCGCTCTCCATCTTTCCTTCTCCTGCTTTCTTTCTCGTTCTGTTTCTCTTTTTCTCTCTTCCTCTTTTTCTCTCTTTCTCCCCCTCTTTATTCCCCTTTCCCTTTCTCTCTCTCTCTCTGGTTCTGTTTCCCTCTTTGTTCTTTCTTTCCTCTCTCTCTCTTTCTCTCTCTTTCTCTCGCTCTGGCTTCCTCCCTCTCTTTCTCTCCCTTCCTCCTCCTCTCTTCTTTCTCATGCTTTCCCTTTCTCTTTCTGTCTTCTTTCTCTCTCCCTGTCTTTCCTTCTCTCCTTTTCTCTCTCTCTGCCTCTCCTGTTCTTTCTTTCCCTTTCCCTCCTTATTTTTCTCTTTTATCCATCTCTCTTTGTCCCTTTCTCTCGCTGTTTATCACCTTCTCTCTCTTCCTTGTCTCTTTTTCTTTCTCCCTCTCTCTCTCTCGTCCTTTCTTTCCTTCTCCTTTGTTTCTTCTTTTCTGTCTTTTTCTCTTTCTTTCTCTCTTCCGTCTTTCTCTTCCTCTCTCCCTCCTTATTCCGCTTTCCCTTTCTCTCTCTCTTTCCTTTTTTTCTCCTTGTTTCCCTCTTTCTTTCCTTCTTTCCTCCCTCTCCCTTTCTGCCCCCTCTCTCTCCCTCTCTCTTTCTGTCTCCTTCCTTCCTTTTTCCCTCTCGCTCTTCTCCCCGCGGCTCCGGGCCCCGCCGCTGCCGCTGTCGCCGGTCGCCGGTCGCGGGGCCCCGGGGCGCCGCCGCGCGGGGGCTGCCCGGGCCCTGCAGTGCCCCCGCGGCCGCCAGGCGGCGCCGCCGTGCGCGGGCGAGCGGCGCTGAGGGGCGGCAGGTGCGCGGCGGCCCCGCGCCGGGCCGGGCGGGCGCTACCGGAACCGGAACCGGCGGGGCGGGGCGCTACCGGAACCGGAACCGGCGGCGGCGGCAGAAGCAGCGGGCGGAGCAGGCAGAGGAGCAGCAGCAGGGAGCGGGGAGGCGGGACGGGCTCCGGCTCTGCCGGGAGGCACCTGGGCCCCCCCCGGGGGGGGGTCGCAGCGGGCGGCCCGGGCTTGTCCGCGGGGCAGCGGGGGGCGGAGGCCCGGCCCGGCCCCGCAGCCGCCGGGGCTGGCGGGAGCCGCGGCCGCCGGGAGCGCCGGGCCGGGCCGGGCCGGGCCGGGGGGAGTCGCGGGGGGGGCGGCCCCGGCCCCCGTGACACCCGCGGGCGGGCGGCGGCGGGGCCCGGCCGGGGAGGGCAGGGGAGGGCAGCACCGGGCACCCTCGGGGGAGCCCTGGGCCGGGCCCGGTGCGGAGCCCCGTGGGGCCGCGAGCGCTCCCGGGACACCTCTGCCCTCCCGCGGGGGCCGCGAGCCGCGGAGCTGCCACGCACGGACGGACGGATGGATGGACAGCGCCAAGCGGGAGCCAGACGGAGCCGCTGCCGCCGCTGCCGGGAGCAGGAACTGGACGGAGGGACGGAGCCGCCGCCGGGAGCGGGACGGAGCGCCGGAGCCACTGCCAGGAGCGAGCGCCGGACGGAGCCGCAGGCACAACAGAGCCGCTGCTCGGGCACAACAGCTGGTGCGGAGTGATGAGCTTGTGCACATGGCATCAGCCTGCACTGATGAGCTCACACTGATCCAATAGCCAACTGTTTAATTACTGTTTAATTACTGACAGGGCCATAAATCAGTTGCTATCACAGCTCAGAGCTTGGTGGCATCACTGAAGGTTGCATCAGTGTTGAAGCCTTAGCTGATGGATATGGGATCAGTGTTGGCTAATTCCCTTATGAATATTCAGTGAAGGCTGAGTAATGAGCTCAGGGACATTGGCTCAGGGATGACTAATGACCTCACACATCTGGAATCCCTAGTGACTAGTTAGTTCCTGTTGCTTCAAAACCTCTAAGCTAATTGTTTATTTAGTACTGAAAGTCTTGTGTGAATGTTGACTAATTGGTTTCTATATGTCCACTCCCTGTTGACTCCTCGAACTAATTGAGCATTTAGCTTGTGAATATTGAATCGATATTGACTCTCTGGTCAGGACTGATTCAATACTTCCAAGCTCATTGGTTCATTAGTGGTGAAAGTCTTGGATGAATGTTGAATAAATATTGGCCCTGGAAGATGGTGTCTCCTGGTGTTTCCTCCTCCCCAAAACCACTTTTGCGCCAGAAACTATCTCAGATGCGAGGTTGGGCCTGGTGCATGCCAGCCTCCCTGCCCTCGGGGTACTCACGGATAGACCCCCCCCCCCTTTGGGGAGGGTCCACGCACCCTCCCCCCCACACCACCACCTCCCCCCCACACTACCACCTCCCCCCACCCCAAAAAGGGCCCCCTCAGCCTCCCCTTTGGGGCTGGAAACAGCCAAACTTGCCTCTGTTTCCAAGTCCCCAAAACGCAGGACTCAGTCTGTGTCTTCAGCCACAGAAACAGCCAAGGGAGCCTCCATTTGTGGCCCCCAAAACACAGGGCTTAGCCTCTCTTTGGACCCCCAAAATGCAGGACTCATTCACCTGTTCTTGTGCTTGAAAACAGGGACTAAGCTGCCCTCGGTGGCCCCAAAACACAGCACTGGCCTCTGTTTTTAGTGCCCAAAACAGCTGACCTCGCCTCCGTTGCCAAGTCCCAGAAACATGCGACTCCTTAGTCTCTGTTTCTGGACCTGACAACATACGACTTGGTCTCCGCTTTGAGGATTAGAAACAGCCACCTCTGCCTCCCTTTCAGGCCCCCCAAAACACAGGCCTTAGCTGCTGTTTGCAACCACAGAACACCCAACTAAAAGCCCCTGTTTCGGGCCCCTAAAGGCAGGCCTGAGCCTCCCTCTCCACCCCCCAAAACAGCCCCCGAAGCCTGTTTCTGACCCCAAACCCAGGGCTTCAGCCCTGCTGCTGAGCTCAGAAACACAGGCCTGCGGCACCCGCTTGAATGCAGAGCCTGGGGCCCCCAAAACGCAGCATTTGGCCCCTCCCGGCAGAGCTGGAAGCAGCGACCTCGCCTCCCTCCTCCAGCCCCCAAAGCCCCCCGCGGCCGCTGCTCCGGAGCCCAAACCCCCGGGAATGAGGCCGTGCTTCCAGCCCCGGGAGCAGCCGGGCTCCCCCAGCCCGTGTCCCGCCCCGCAGCCCCGCCCGCGGCCCGTGTCGCCCCCGCCCGCCCCTGCCCCGGCCGTGTGCGGGGCCCGGCGCAGCAGCCCCAGCCCGGGCGGCCCCGGGCGGCTCTGGGCCCTGCTCGGGAGCTGCGCCGGGGCGGCCCCGCGGCGAGGGCGGCGGAGGGCAGCGGAGCGGAGGGCAGCGGAGGCCCCGGCCCCGGGTGCGGGGCAGCCCGGGCGGGCGGGGGGGGCGCCGGGCTCCGGCCCTTCGCGCTTTAGCCCCCGGCCCGGCGCGGCGGGACACGAGCCGCGGCCGCAGCGGGAGCAGCTGCGCTGTGCGGGCCGGGCCGGGCGGGGCGGCGGCGCGGGAGGAAGCAGGGCCCGGCTCCGGCCGCCGCAGCCCGGCAGCCCCAGCCGTGCTCGCAGCCCCGGCCCCGGCTGCCCCCGCCCGGCCCCGCGGCCGAGCCCCCCCGCTCCTCACCTGGGGCCGCCGCCGCCGCCCGCCCGGCCCCGAGCGCCCGCGCCGTGACGGAGCCACAGAGGCAGCGAGCGGCCCGCCGCAGCCCGCGCACGCGCCCTGCCGCCCGCCCCGCCCCCGGGCCCGCCCCCCGCTCCCCTGGCTCCCCTGGCTCCGCCCCCGCCCCCAACCGCGCTCCCTCCCGGCCCCCCGCCTCCCGCTCCCCTGGCCCCGCCCCCAGTCCCCGCCCCTCTCCCTCCCCGCCCCGCCCCTCTCCTTCCCCGCCCCGCCCCCGTCGCCACGCGTGTCACGAGCGCGCCGTTCTCGGCCGGGCCGCGCGCGCTGGGCGACGTCCCGGCAGCGCGGGGGCGACCGGCGGGTGCCGCTGCCCCGCCGCGGGCCCGGGCTGCCCGTGTCCGGCCCCGGCCCCGGCCCCGGCGCTGCACTGTGCCCCCCGCGCCCGCCATCCCCGTCCCGGGCTGCAGCCGCGCCGGCCCCGGCGGCGGCGCGGGGACCCCGCGCTCGGCTCGGCTCGGCTCGGCTCGGCTCGGCTCGGCTCGGCTCGGCTCGGCTCTGCCTGCCGCGGGCGGCGCGGGGGCCGGGGCCGGCTGAGGGCGGCTGGGGCGGCGCGGGCCCGGGCGCGGGCCCGGGCGGGTCGCTCCGTGTTGGCTGCAGCCCGGTGACGGGCGGCGGCGCGGGGCATCGTCGCCCCCTTCCCCCCCCCCAACCCCGCCGGGACGGAGCCGCGCGGGGCTTCGCGGGGCGCCCGGGGCCGCGGCGGATCTGCCCCAAGCGCCGCCGTGCGCGGGGTCCCGCGTGGCGGCGCCGCAGGGCGCAAAGGGGCCGCTCGTGCCCCGCGTGACCGGCGCGGCGCGGCTCTGCCCGAGGCGGCACGTGGCGGCCGCGGCCCCTGCGGGCGCCGTTGCTGGCGGCGTTGTCCCAAATCGGGGCTTCATCGCCCGGGCTGCAACGAGTCAATGCGCCCACGGAGCCGAGACGTGGGTTCATTTCGCGGCTGCGCGCGGTCGGCGCCGGGGGTGAATCCCCAAAGGCAGCAGCCAGGCTGCTCGGCATCGCTCCGGCCGGACGGGTTTTCTCGGCCAGAAGCTGCCTCTTGTCCTGCCCCGGTACAGGACGGGTTCAGTTAGTTGCGGGCTGCTTCCGCTGCGCTTCTCACTTCCGCACGCCCGGTGGGGAAGGGGCTCCCACGGCTGGGGGTCTTCAGCCTGGTGGGGGTGAGTTTTAGCATTATAATGGTGTTATAATGAAGAAAGTTCACTCTCGGTTACAGCTGGCTGTTGTTTTTTCCTGACTGATCAGATATAGCCATGTTCCCAGGTGCTGTCCTTGAAGCTAGGAAGCAAGGAAGGTAGCAGTGTCCCCCCGGGGTCAGTACTGGGTCCAGTCCTGTTCAACCTCTTCATCAATGACCTGGATGAAGGCACAGAGTGCACCCTCAGCAAGTTTGCTGACGACACCAAACTGGGAGGAGTGGCCGATGCACCAGAGGGCTGTGCTGCCATTCAGAGGGACCTGGACAGGCTGGAGAGGTGGGCGGAGAGGAACCTCCTGAAGTTCAACACAGGCAAGTGCAGGTTCCTGCACCTGGGGAGGAATAACCCCCTGCACCAGTCCAGGTTGGGGGTTGACCTGCTGGAGAGCAGCTCTGCGGAGAAGGAGCTGGGAGTGCTGGTGGACACCAAGCTGACCATGAGGCAGCAATGTGCCCTTGTGGCCAAGAAGGCCAATGGTCTCCTGGGGTGCATGAGGAAGAGTGTTGCCAGCAGGTGGAGGGAGGTGATCCTGCCCCTCTCCTCAGCCCTGGTGAGGCCACACCTGGAGTCCTGCGTCCAGTTCTGGGCTCCCCAGTACAAGAGGGATGTGGCACTACTGGAGCGAGTCCAGCGAAGGGCTACAAAGGCGATTAGGGGACTGGAGCATCTCTCTTATGAGGAAAGGCTGTGAGAGCTGGGCCTGTTCAGCCTGGAGAAGAGAAGGCTGAGAGGAGATCTTATCAACGTGTACAAGTATCTGAAGGGAGGGTGTCAAGGGGATGGGACCAGACTCTGTTCAGTGGTGCCCAGCGACAGGACAAGAGGCAACGGGCACAAACTGAAACACAGACACTTCCATCTGAACATGAGGAGAAACTTCTTCCCTGTGAGGGTGACACAGAGCACTGGCACAGGTTGCCCAGAGAGGTTGTGGAGTCTCCTTCTCTGGAGATACTCCAAACCCTCCTGGACGCGATCCTGTGCAATGTGCTCTAGGTGACCCTGCCTGAGCAGGGGTGTTGAACTAGATGATCTTCTCCTGAGGTCCCTTCCAACCTCAACCATTCTGTGATTCTGCGATTCTATGATATGTGAGAGCATCGGGACCTCCTCCTTGCTGGGAGAGAGCACCAAAGCCACCAGGAGCACTAAGGGAAATGTACAGCACCAGGAGAGCTCTGGTTGCTTCAGGCGGTGCACAAGGCTCAGCGAGGCTAGAAATGTTCGTGCTAAGGCCAAACGTACAGAGGGAGTGGTGCCAGCAAGAAAGCAGGAGAACGAAACGCAGCTTGATGGGTGATGGGAGCTGGGGCACAGGCTTGGCGCTGGAGCCCCCACGCCTCTCCACAGCTGCCCCCGGGCCAGCTGCCGAAGCGCAGAGCTGGGGCTGGAGCAAAGCGGCTGCAGGGGGGGCGGGCAGGAGAGCAGGGAGCGAGGCTGCAGCAGGCGCTGGCGCGGAGCTGCAGAGCAGCGAGGCGAGCGCAGGGGCCCGAGCGTGCGGGCAGAGAGCCGGGCTGCCGCCGAGGGGCTCCTCGAGGGCGGCAGCAGCAGCAGCAGCAGCAGCAACCGCGGCTGCCAGCAGGCCCGGGCTGCCCGCACAGGGCGGCGCCGGCGCGCGGAGGGAGCGCGGGCCGCGGCGGGGGTGCGCGGCCCCTGGCGCCCCGCGGAGGCGCGCGGAGGGCGCCCGTGAGCTCACAGAGGGGCCCCGCGTTGCGCTGCGCTGCGCTGTGTTGCGTTGCGTTGCGTTGCGCTGCGGCGTGTTGCGGCGTGTTGTTGTGCTGCGCCCGGCAGATGCCGCTCCGCGCGCGCGTTGCTCGAGGGCGCCGGCGGGGGGCGGCTGCTGGCGACGGGCAGCATGGTGCGAGCGCGGGGGGCGTCCGCCCCGGCCGCCGCCTGCTGCTGCTGCTCGGCCTCCTGGCGGCCCTGCGTGCCCGGGACAGCCGGGCTGCTCCGCGGGCAGCGCCGGGCCCAGGTAGGGCGGGCGGTGACGGAGGCACCGCCGCCCCCGCACGGCGCGGCGCGGCAGCCTGGGGGCCGCGGGGCCGGCTGGCGAGCGGCCGGGGCGGCTGCGGCCGGGGCGGCAGGAGGCGGCTGCCGGGCTGCGGGGCCGCGGCGGCGGCGGGGGCCGGGAGCGGCTCCGCGAGGCTCGTGGGGCCGCGGGGAGGCTGGGGGCACTGGGGGCGCTGCGCGGGGCAGCGCCGGCGCCGGGAGCTGTCCGTGGAGCAGCGCCTGGCGCTGTGTGGCGGGAGCTGCTGTCCCCGCGCGTGGCTTCAGCGGTGCCTGGGGGCGATGGCAATGGCGGCGCTTGGCCGGGTGCCAGCGGTGAGCCTCACGGACGGGCTGGAGGCGAGTCGTCAGGGGATCTTCCCTGGAAAGGCTGGAAGCACGGATGTCCTCGCGCCGCTTTGGCCTTCAGCGGGCCGGCGGGCTCTTGTGCCCACGTGGTGTAAATGAGCCTTCCTGCGCTGCGGTGCTGAGGCTTCTCCGTTTGTAGAGTCCTGGCTTCCTTGGTGGGCGTTTGAGAGCTCCCCGGAAGAAGGCACCGAGGGGCCCCGTGTGTTTGTGCCGGGGGCGCTTGGGGGCTGTCGTATAGCGCCTGGACAGAGGGTTTGGAGAGCTGCCAGGTCGCAGCCAACAGGTGCCCCCGGCCCCTCTGCAGTTGTGAGGCTCTCGACCTGCCTGTGTGACCTGGGGAAGGCTTCCGAGATCTGCGCTGGCCGCTTTGGCTCGCAAAGCGCTGTTGGCGAGTGCCCCCAAGCCAGTGGCTGCTGCAAAGCCCGGGGGCATGATGGGGTGGAGTTTACAGCTTGTGTGAACTCCAGGTCGTCCCTTCCCCCAGCAGCTCTGTGCCTGCTGACATTTATGCCCATACAGTGCCAGTGCAGACACCCGCTAGGTGTCTGCAAGGTGCACGGGAGCAGAAGTATGGTGTAATTATATGTTCCCCGTCATTCACCACCCTTCAAATCAGCAGTCGTCTATGGAAATACTTAATGAGAACTGTTCCCGTCTCGGCTTGGTTACAGATGCGGCTGTAGTGGGCGTTTATCCAGCTTCTCAGCTGCATCCTGTTGCTGAGCCTCGGGGTCTTCCCAGGGGTACGTAGTCCATTTTTACTTCCCTGAAAGAAGAAGAACTTACTTTGTACTATTCTGTTGACATGAAATTGTACTTCATACTTGCTCTTCAGGTCGTCCAAGGGCTTTAGAGCCGCGGGGGCGCCCCAGGGGTAAGTTGTGAGCATTTCTTTACTTTGAGAGCTGCCAGGTGCCAGACCAAAGGTCATCTCTGCCCCTCCACAGCTTTGAGACTCTCGACCTGCATATATGTCCCATGTCATGACGTGACCCCCCCCCCTTCCATTCATTACACCTGCTTTGTGAAGAAGCTGGTAGCAGCTTGTAAGGAAAACTGGCCACCTATGTGTTGGCTTTCTGCTCTGCCTGTAGGTAATGGTTATCCAGATTTTCAGCTGTACCCCCTTCCCGAGCCTCGGGAGGATCTGCAGGGTAGGTAGTTAAGATGCATTCACTTCACAGAAGAAGCTTTTCCGTTTCCAACTTTTCTTGGTGTGGAGTGTAACCGAATAAGTGCTTGGCTGCTGCTCGCACAGACGGAAGAGCAGAGTGGGACTCGGGAGGCCTTCAGAGATGTGCCTCGGGGTGCTTTGCCTTGCAGAGCCTTTGTGCTGCTTCCAAAGCCTGCTGCAAAGCCAGCGGGCTTGTTGGGGTTGAGTTTACAGCTTGTGTGAACTGCAGGGTGTGCTTTCCCGCGGCAGCTCTGTGCCTGCTTAGATTGGTACCCATACGGTGCCTGGGCACGCACGTGGTGAGCGTCTGCAAGATGCTCGTGAGTGGAAGGGCAAGACAAGTGCCTAGCTGTGATTCTGTGTTCCCCGCCGTCATTCACTACCATTCAAATCTGAAGAAGCATATGGAAATCTGTGTAATGGGAGTTGTTCCTATGTGTGTTTGGTTACAGGTGTGGGCATAGGTGATGGACATTTGTCTTCTCCTCTGGACCCTGGATTTGAACCTGGAGGTGAGTAGTCAGCAGATAGTCAGTTGAACAAATAGGCCTTTCTTTTCTCACTCTGTAGCGCCCTCCTGAGGAAGCCAAAGTCTGCAGCACACATCCCCTGACCAAAGGGCAGCAGAACAACTAGGGGTAACGCTGGTTCGGTCTTCCACCGGCCCGCGGGCTCCTGTGCGTGAGCAATGTAAATGATCCTTGTTGTCCTCCGGTTCTACAGGTTGCCTGCTGGTAAAGTTCTGGTTTCCCTGGTGTGTGTTAGAGACCTCCGCAGAAGGAAGCACCGAGGGGCCGGATGTTTGTCCTGGGGGTGCTTGGGGGCTGTTGGGTAGCGCCTTGAAGGAGGATTTGGAGAGGTGCCAGGTCCCAGCCAACAAGTCCCCCTGGCCCTCCTGCAGCTGGGAGACTCTTGACCTACATGTGTGTCCCCCATTCCCCTTCCGGAAATTCACGGCAAGTCACTTCTGCGGAAGTATGTGGCACCACGTGATGAAAACTTGTCTTGTCTGTGTTTGCTTACAGGCATTCCTGCAGGCAGTGGCCTTCCAGCTGCTCAGCTGGATCCCATCTCTGAGCCTGAGGGGCATGCGAGGAGTAAGTGGTGGAGATTTATTCACTTCCTGCAATGAGCATTTTGTTTGAGAGTTTTATTCATGGGCCGTGTAGCTTAATTCTTTGGCCGAGGCTCATGCCTGCAGAGGAGCAGAGTGGGCTTTGGGAGGGCTTCAGAGATGTACGGTGGGTGTTCTGCCTGGCTCCTCCAGCCTTGTGCTTCTTGCAGCGCCTACAGCAAAGGCAGCAGGTTTTTGGGGTTGAGGTTACAGCTTGTGTGAACTCCAGGGCATCCTTTCCCTGCATGCTCAGATTTGTAGCCACATGGTGCCTTTGCAGGTACCCGATAAGTATTTGCAGAAGACTCAGGAGTGGAAGGGTGGGACAAGTGCCTTGGTCTAATGATACATTCCATGGTCATTGACTCCCATTCAAATCTGAAGCAGCCTACGGAAAGAGCTCTGCTCGTCTCTTTGGTTACAGATGTGGCCGTAGAGGATGTCCCTGCAGCTTCTCAGCTGGATGCAGGTTTAGAGACTCTGGGGAATCGTGCAGGTGGGTCGTGACTATTCTCCTACTGTTTTGGTTTACTTGAAAGAAGCAGCATTTCTTTGTGCATGTCTCGTTCATGTGAAATTCAGCTTAATCCTTTCTGTTTAGGTCCTTGGCGGCGAAAGGAAAAGTCTTCTCAGAAATCTTCTGAAGTCCTACAGGAAATCTTGAAGGACTTGGAGAGAGCAGCTGGTGGGTAGATTTCACTGTGTGTTAAGCGCAATCATTGTAAACCCGAGGTTTTAGAAACAGGAATGGATAAGCTGTAGCTTACGCAGGAGAAAGGGATTGACCAGAGCCTTGCCGCAGTGACGCACCATTTCACACCTTGCAGGCGCTGGCAAGCTGCAGAGCTTGTTCGGGGTCTCTTCTACGAGCGTGTTCTTCACCATGTTTGTGAAAGCGCCCTGGATATAGAGCGGCAAGAGCTTGGGGCTCAGTGCACTCTATGTGACTGCTGTGCATACTGTGTGGTGGATTTGGCATGATGAGCCTTATTGAATGCTTTCCTTCAAAGAGAGCAGGAAAAAGCTGTAGCCGGTTCAGCTGGGAAAAAGGCCTTCTGAGAAACAAGGCTCATCATGCCAAATCTCTCTTGCCAATTCTCAAAAAGGCACCAAGTGGAATGGGAACGAGAGGATCACATGCAATTGTCTCGTCTCCCCACCCAAACAGCCGGTGTTGCTGCCCGTATTGGTTATCTGGAAGATTTTGCGCGCTTTGATTTTTCTCTACAAAGGACACATTGTTTGGGCTAGTGACCGGGTGCCCGCCCTGAAACGCCAGGTTTTGTTTCTGAGGTTTTTCCTGAAGCCTTTTGAAAAGTATTGCCTCCTGAAGATACCGTGAGGAAGTGGATGAGGAACAGTTCCTTCTAATCAAGCTGTCTTGCTTTCTTTCCAAAGAGAATCATCAGGAGACCCTGGAGAAGGAGACCTTTCCGGCAGTCCCTGATGAAGAAGGAGAGGCAATTCAAGCAGCGGGCATGCCAGGTACTTGCTGTCCATTGTCATCTGGTGTAGGAACTCCAAATCCCTGTGTGTCTGCAGGCTCTTCCCTGGGGGCCCACTACTGCACAGCATGTCAGCAACCAAATGTTCAAGTATGAGGGCACCGGAAGTGTTCTGAAACAAGCCAGGAGCGGCTTTCTGAAGATGACTTTTGTCTCTGGCGTGTGGAGATGATTGCAATTAGTGTGCCCGAGATGTGCATAGCAACCTTTGTGGGTCCTGTTAGACAGCCTCACTTCCCCCCCCCCCCCCAAGCAGCTCCCAGGGATTTCGGGGCTTTGCCATTTGGGGAACGAGGCAGTTTTAACCACATTGAGTGCAGGTTCCACAGGCTCCACAACTCTTAATCGACTCGACCTCCTGCCGTGTCTGCATCTCAGAACTTGCAGGGAGTCCCCAGAGGCCCTAGGTGCAGAAGGAGCACAGAATGGGATGCCTGCTGTGAAAGGAGGTCCCGAGTGATGCCCTGATTCAGCGGTCGGGCAGGGGTTTGGAGGGAAGCTCGTCCGTCCTTCTGCATGCTGTGTGCCTGAGCAGTGCTGAGGCTTTACCTCTCTCTGATTCTTGACAGGGCTTCCAAGTGTGTCATGGCCCGGGGAAGCCCTCCACGACAGGAAATACTCCTTTTTTCCAAAGCACCGAGGTACTGAGCAGTCTTGCAGGGATGCCTAAGTGAGAGAGTTGTTCTGAAGATGTGGAGCACACAAGTGGTGTTTGGAAGAGCGGAGGGCAGAGGAAGGGGAGGTGGTGCCTGTGTTGGAGAAAAGGCAAAGGGAGAGAGCCAGGTTCAGGTGTCTCCTTTGCTGCCGGCCGCCCCAGAGGAGCTGGCCCTGGCTGCTGGGCTGGGGAGCGCAGCCAGCACCATTTCAGCTGGAGCCGGCACACGGTGTAGCCAGGAATTGTCCCAAAGGGTCAGAGCATGCCTCCATGCAGCAGCACTTTTGAGCCTCAGAAAGGCGAGAGAGCACCAAAGGAATTGTGGGATGTAAAGGATCGCCAGAAAGGGGGAGCAAACCCATCCAATTGGGAGAACTGGATTATGGCCATCGCAGAATGTAAACAAGGCTGAGAGGCTAAAGAGAGACTCCAAAGCGTGCTCATTTGCAGTGACTTGGGCACTTTGCTGCTACTGAAACCAAGGAAGCGTTGCAGTCCCCGAGATTTCACTCCTTCAGAGATGCTAAGAAAGGGGAAAAAGGAAATTTCCTGGGAATGTCAAACACATTGTGAGATTATCAGCAGTTCAGAACACAGTAACATATGGCCTTATGTAATTTCCTCCAGGTTTGGCGAGTGAGAGAAGCGCAGCTGCTGCAGATCCAAAAGATGTGTGGAAGCATCGCGCGATAGGCACTGCAGCAGCCTTGGGGATCCTTGTGGCTGGAGCAGTGTTGTGCTGCCTAGTTATTTTGCTGCGGAGGAAGAGGAAACGGTGCGTGTGCTTTTTTCCCCTAAAATTCTGTATTAGACGGCTGCTATTAGTAAGGAAGAGTTTACAGATGTAGTCTTCAGGAGGGCAAAGTTAGCTGTTGACGGCGCTCTACTGAGATTTCTGGTGTAAGATTTTCTGTTTGGCCCCTTAGTTCGTAGCAATGAGTATTCTTTGCTGAAAGCCATTCCTGCTGTTGCCAGTATTACCTAATACTGACACTGTTGCTAAAAGAGAAGACGCAGGCACAGACGAAGGCAAAGCCAAGTCAGGAAGAGAAACAAAGAAGGGCGAGATTGCCATAGAAAGCAAGAACTGCAATAGCTACAGTCCACTATGAGGGAATTTGGCGACAGAAATCACCTTGTTATCTAATGCCATTAATTCCAAATGTGCTGCTCAGCCTAGCTGTCATTGCAGCAGAAGTTGTGATCTTGTTTCCTTGGGGATACCCTGGGTAGTCGCTGTCAGTCAAATATTACAAGTTGAGTATTGGTCTTTGTCAGGCACGCTGAGAAGTAAGACTAGGCAGTTCTCCTAGATTCTGGCATACTGTGCAGTACTTCAGTCCCCGCTGTTTCTCAGAGTTCGATCCCCCTCCCAGCGTGTGCAGAGAAGGCAGGTCAATGTGGTACGGGCCAAGAAGAACTTGAGAGGCCGCTAGGCTTGGGTGGCCGGTGCAGGGGAGCAAAACCAACGCTGTGTGGGTGCAAGTGTGCCCTGTTTTCTACGTGTAGCTTTCGGTACCCCACAGCTCCTACTCGGAGGCAGGGTGCCAGGCACCATGGGGGCTGCACGCTGCTCCGCCGGCACCCTCGCATCAGCTGTGGCCTGGCCCAGCCAGGTGGCCGATGGGGCCCGGAGCAGCAGCCCTCGGAGCCCGTCCACACCGCGGGGCTGCTGCGCCCCAGCAGCTCCAGGCTCTCCTGCGCCCTGGGACCCACAGCCTGCGTGTCCTGAACAGCCACCTCTCCCCGCAGGAACCTCCGCGCAGCCCAGAGATCCAGCGCAGATGCCAGCGGCCGCCTCTCATGCCGGGACAACTGGTCCCCCACCCCAGCGCCCGGGAGACCTGGACCCAACGCCAGCGGCCGCCCCTCGCCCCCGGAAAACCGCCCCGGCCGCCCCAGAGAAGGGGACCCACCACGCGCGGGCAGCCGCCCACCCCGGCCGCCCCCGCCGCGGCCCTCGCGGCCCCCCAGCACTGCGCCGGCACCTGGGCACCAGCAGCCAACGGCCGCGGCCCAGATGCAGCCGTGGGCGAAGCAGCAGCTGCCACCCGCTGTGCCCGGTGCCGTCCAGCCCCCTGCAAAACCGCCTCCCCGGCCCCCCGGCCCCCCGCCTGTGCTTCCCTGCTGCTGCACTGGAACCAGCTGGAGCCAGTCGAAACCTGGGGGCATTTAGGTCCGGTCGTGGAGGCAGCCAACGATTATATCATAATAAATATCTATAAACTGCCCAGCCGGCAGCAGTCAGGACCCAGGAGGCACAGGCCTGCAGCCCCTCTTGCCCTTCAGCTCCAGCCAAGGGGCTGCGGGAGCTCTCCCCAGGATGGAGCGCAGCTCAGGAGGTAGGGAGCGTGGGAAGACTCACTTCAAGAGCTCGCTCCTGATCTCCGCTGAAATGCTAGTGTGGACGTATGCGTAGGGAGAGCACCCAGTGACCTTCAGACATGACGGAGGCTGGCCAGGGAGGTCCTGCCTGGGAAATTCATGGTGGGGCTGAGCCAGAATATAGTCCAGGCAGACAGAAGCTAAATCGCCAACCTCTAGCAGTTCTTCTGAACGTGCAAATGAGAATTTATTCTGGGCTTTCAATTCTTAAAGAATTTAGCACAATTTTTCACAGGCAGGAAAAATGCCATATTTGGAGCCAGAGGGCAAACTGCTCCCAAACTTGAAGTCCTTGCATCAATAGCTTGGGATCAGTACAGCCTCCAACAACAGCCACCAGCATTTTCTGACCTTAACACTTCTGACCTGTTTTCCCTCAAACTTGCATGTGAACTGAACTCTTTTGGCAATGCAGCACTTCATCCAGGGTAGCTATATCCTGGCAAAGCTGTAGGCACTAGAGGAATGGATCTTATGGTGGAAACTGCTGGAGAGAAGCGCTGGGAAATGCTGTGCACATGCTGAAAAGGTACAGAGTCGCCATTATAGCTGCTGTAAATAACCTGTACCTACTGTACTGTTACAAGCTGAAAGGAAAACATGGGTGAGTTATCACAGCAAAAAAACACCATTCGGGGGCTTTTGTTTGAATTCACTACCTGCTACGGATGACTTTTACACTTGTCCCAGCATTAAATTTTTGTTTCAGCTCTAGATGCTGTCAGAAAAACCCTGAGCATTAGAGAGCAAAACCCACCTATATCTGCCTCAATTAACTGCCATGTTCTAGTGAGAGCATTGCTGTACCTCAAGCTCACGCTGTTTCTTTCTCTCTTCAAACTGCAACCTCAGCTCTGCAACTCTTCCAAAGCAGCTCTGTACATTGCATCTTGGGCATTCTGGAGCTCAACGATCTGATCAAAACCAGCCCGAAGCTAGTTGAGAGGTACCTGTGAGATCGTACAACAGCAGAACATTGAGGAGAGTTCTACAGTGAAAGAGACTCTTTGGAACATGCAGAAATTTAATCTTTTCAAGCACAGCCAGACAGGCTGCTTTGCAGGGCCCCAGGTCAGCTGCTGCCTGAGAATGCAGCTTCTCCGGACCAAAAGCAACTGGCTCACATCATTGCAGCAAGTTTTATAATCAGCACCCACGTGTGTGTGCAGGGACTAGGTACAAAGCCTACCACAAGTCTTATATCAGAGGGGGAAAAATGACTTTTCCCGGTGTTCCTGTGACATAACAGAGGAGAACTGCTAACCCATGAGCCAAGATCACAAAAGCTACAGCTTAACGCAAAGGTAACGACTTACCCTGGAGTCACTATCCAGCAAGCACCGAGCGATGATTGTGTCCAGAAAAACCTCATGAGCCGCAATGATGTGATCCAAGTCCTGTGCTTGTCGGACCTTGTTCCGGAGTTCATCCCACGAACATTCAAGTGCCTGGAGCAATGATTCAGGATGGGGCTATTTTGATTTGCTAGATGACAAGCTCTTTGAAATTTAACACACACAACACGCACAGCATATTAGAAGCGCTTCTTTTTTAAGCAACCAACTGGGTGGATAAAGTGTACCTCAAATGTAATGTAATAGTGCATTTGATGAATGAAATGGACCATTTCTGATGCCCGAACGTGACACTGATGCAGCACCCCAGCAAGCTCTGTAAAAAATTCAAAGAGATGGTATGTTAAAGACCAAAAGGACAGTGATAGCCATCAAACCAGCTTGGCAATGGCTTTTTTTTTTTTTGCCAAACGGAGTACCCCACAAAACAGCCACTAAACTTGGATGGTAACTGCAATACTGGCTGGTAACGCAAGACCAAAGAACTTTGCGCAATGAACTTCTTGAAAACAGAGCCAAAGACGATGCCGGCTGTGTGATCAGACAGCGCTGAAAACCTGCGGAGCATCACAAGAGAAGAAGACCCTTGCAGTCCCCCAAGAGACCAAAATACAGTGAATGCTGCATGCACTCTTTGGTAGAAAGTCTAAGACTACAGATCCGCAGTTGCTTCTTCTTTCGCTCTCCTCAGACCTCTTGCAATGAGCCTTCAAAGACAGAGGTAGCATAATCTGCATTACTTAATTACACTGAGACCAAAATGGAGGATGGCTGTGACGGGACTGGGCAGTTCATGACTCGGGTGTTCCAGGCTCCGTTCCTCATGCCACCACAGAGACACAGGGGCAAGTCATCCTGACAGCCTCAGCTGCTCACCTGTAGAAGAGGGTATCTCTGTTGCAGAAGGGTAGGCTCAAGAAAACCAGCAATGGCATAATTCTCCAGTATGTGCATATTCAACGTTCTGGAACTAGGCGGTTGTCTGGGGAGAGGAAGACCTCTCTCTCGGCAGCTGCCAAACTGATCGTGCTGCTGTAGACGAGCACACGAGACTGCTACAGAAGGAATGCTGCCTTTTCATATGCTGCGATGTTACAGAACCATACGCTGCGCTGAATGATAGACCAACAAGCTCCTCTGTTCTTCATTCCTCACACCTTTGCAGGAAGACTGCCTCCAACATCTTGTGTTGCATCAACTTGAAACAGGGTCAATGAAAATAACTTCCCGGGTTGGCCGAAGAGCAGAAATTCCCTAACATTGGTGATGAGAGTGTATTTGTATTCCTTCTTCAGACTACTGACACGAAAACAGCAAGCTTGACCTTACTGCCTGTAATTCCTCCTTTAAAGGATTAAAATCCCGGGTGTTCATATGGTTCGGGAACGGGGAATAAAGCTATCCTAGAAAGAGAACGCGACCTCTAGGGAGTGGGCAAAGTCCCTCCAGCTGCTCCTTCCATCCATCCCTCCAGCCAGAAGCCAGACCATGTCTTTGTCAACACACTCCCCTTTCTCGGGGGTACACACCCAGAGAAGCCCACGCTGGCCTCCTTCCGACAGCAACAGCTATAAGGGCCTGGCCAGCATGCTAAAAAACGGTGGTGTTTAACGTGCAGCCGAAACGGAAGGTGGTGAGCAATGGAGCTTTTATCTGCAAACAACTGCTCCACGGCAAAGCATAAGGAATGCCTCCCGGCAGGGGGAAATAGGAACAAAGACCAAACTTGCTTCTGAGAAAAAACAAAGCCCTCACAATGGGAGATGCTTGCAGTCTGAAAACTGCGGGCTGAGGAAAATGAGATTGGTTACCTGCCCCCTCGTCTCAAAGGAGTCCAAAAGGGAGAACACCAAAACACACTGGCTTGGAGTCAGAGAAGCGCTCACTGGGCACAGAGAAATGACAGTAAAGTAAATGCCACTTCCCAGGAACAGGAGGGAAACAGAGTCATGCCAAAAAGTCCCACAGACCAGCTCTGTGAATCGGAGCAGACTCAACAAGAGCCTCTTTCCCAGCCGCCTCCAGAGGCAGAGGCGTTCTTTGCCTCCTCACGTCTAACTAAACCCACAGCAAAGTGCCTCAGAGCTGAAGAGCAGCCTTGGACTCTGCAAATAAGGAGGCAACAAGCTCTGAGAAGAAACAAATACTGTGCCAGCGCCTGCATGTCCACGCTTTGTTCCAAAGCCATCTACTTGCCACTGGAAACTTGGGTCCTGCAGGAAGAGAAGTATTTGCACCTCGGGCATCTTAAACTCGTGTCCAGGCGGACGATTCACGTCCACGCCTGGGAAGGGGCAGAACCCACCTGCGTGCTAGTTATGGCCGGTCTTGCAGAAGAGAGCCCTTCACGCTCCTGTGGCGTCATTGTAGAAGTCGGGGGATGCGCAAGCCGAACCATGAGTAAAGACAGAAATGCCTCCCTGCCTGTGCACATTCTTCTGGGCCACTGATTCTTTCCTCTGAGACCTTTCCTGCCTCCCCTGCCCCCAAGCTTTTGTGACTCAGAAATCACTCAACATCACCTTGAATGGACAAGAGGAAATGTAATCGATGCCCTTTGCCTGGAAGAGCTTGTGCTTAAGACACAGGGTCCGTGCTTCTGCTAGGAAAGCCAGGGGCAGGTGGCTGGGCAGGCTCAGCTCTGCTGCTCCACCGCAGCCCACGAATGCCAGCCCTACCAGAAGGTGTGAAAAATGCAGGAAGCTCCCTGCCCTTCCGTTCTCTTTCCTGCCCTTCCCAAAGGTGCTGTTCCCCTGATCACCAGGGCCACAAACAGTCACTCCTGCCTTAGAGAGGGACACCTACAGGCCAATACCTTATTGCCAAGACTGCAAGCCATCAGTTGACTACACCACGAGTGTCCCAGCTCTTCAAAGGACACAGCACAAAGGTGAGGGTTTTACCTGCACCAGTGTTGGGCACCCCCATGCTCGTAGCCAAAAGAGTTAAGGAAGAAGTAGACGATTTGCTTACACTACTCGAGGGAAAGGCAAGCAAAGAGCTTGCGTATTTGCCACTCCCATCAGGAACAGAGCAGCAATGGCCGGAGAAGGGAAGCTCTCCAGCCAGTCAAGGAGTTCCTGCTTGGGGATTTCTCTTAAGAGGCACGTGGCTGAAAACACCCGGGATGCGGGCCTCTAGTAGCTGTGGTACTGTAACACCAAAGCTGTGCAAAACTCATACAAGCAACACTAAACATGGACACTGACGTTTCCGCTTTACCCCTCTACTCCCACCAGCCAAAAAGGTCCCAATTCTAAACATCTAGACCCATCTTGGTAAACGTTACCATGCCACAAAGAAGTGTATCCCTCCGGAGCTAGAGTTACTGAGAGACGTGCAGCTAGGTCCGAAAAGGCAAGCCTGAGTCAGCACCCGTGCTCAGAGATTCTACGAGCTTCTCAGCTCAGAAGTGCCACCTGAAGGTCCCAAGCCCTTCTGAGCACACCAGAGCTGCTACACTGCACACCTTCCACTTCCTTCTCCAACAGCTGCTCCTCCTAGCTGAGCCTCTTCTGCTCTGCTCGGAACTAAGCCAGAGCACCGGCAATGCGGGAGGGGAAAACACCCAACTTGGGAAGGCTTGTTACTTGCAGCACAGGAGAAAGGGAAACACAGGGGGCAGTGGGAAGGCCTCAAGGAAGCTGAACAAAAGGGAATGGAGAAGGACCAGGCAGTAGGAGGCAGCTTGCCTCTCTCTCCTGCTCCCTCTGCTATTCAGCTTCAGAAAGGTCTCTTTTGAAAGCTGCTCTCCCTGCCTCAGAGCCAGCCTGAGTCGAGGCTACAGTTTTTCCTCAAGTCACACTGCATCTGTGAGCTCCTGAAGTCCACAGGTGGCCTGGTAAACAGGTCTGAGGGACTCCGTAATTGAAACAGGCAGACACGCAGTTTGGGGTCTCTCAAGGGGGAGGGCAATGGCAGTATTCTCCAGTCTCCAGTTGCCTGCTTTTTCCTTCTCAGCATGAGGAGCGCAGAGTGGGAAGACACGCAAGCCATCCTCAAGCCATCCTCACAAAGTCCAGCTTCCAGTGCCAGGATATGGGAGCGCGTCAGGAACTCCTTCTTGCCGAGAGCAGCAAAAGCCACCAGGAGCACAAAGGGACACGAGACCTCTGTTTGGTTCTGGTTGTGCACAAGGCTCAGTGAGGCTAGAAATTTTTCTCTTAAGCTAAACCTAAACATTCAGTGACACCAGTAAGAGACAAGGAGTCAAAATCATATCTTTCTGGTCATTGTGCAGCTCCTCAAACACCTTCATCAAAAAGAAAAAAGAACCAAATAACACCCCCATAGGCCAGTAGCTGACATGCTAAGCAGGGCCAGAACATGTTTGCTAGATACATGCTAGAGCAACGATCGAAAGAGGCAATGTTTTCTGGATTTCCGGGTAAAATCTGTGCAAGAAGTCCCCCGCCAGGAGTGCATCTTTCAGGCCGTAGCATGAAGTTAGACATAGAAGAGCTAGCGTGTGCTACCTGGTGTAGTCTTAAGACAGGGTTGTTGAGAAAAGTAATGGTAAGCACAAGGAGGGAACGCTGGTGGAGGGAAGGTGAAATGCGTACAAGGAAAATAGACCTGAGCACTTCTTTTATGCCATGCTGAACCTTAATGCTCTATACCAAAAGGAATGTATATTCAAAGTGCTCAGGTTTCGCAGAGTTGCCACTGTGTGGATTATTTGTTTCTGTCTTAAACATACAGAAAACAATCTCTATCCAACTCTTCTACCTGCTCCATTCTGAACTTGCAGTTAGGAAACTCGACGTTTTCTCTGACGTCAAAACTAGAACCCTGTGATGCAACAAAGCTAGGCATAAAAGAGATTGTGTTACAGAAAAGTAAAGGCTACAAAGGCAACTAAAATGTTATATTGCCTCAGTTTCCCTTCTTTATTTATCTTCTGTCTTCAAATCAAGAAGCATACTGAAGCTTAATTCATTAAGCATCCATAAAGCAGTATGTTTCAGATGAAAACCCATTTGATGAAGAATACGTAATGTGTATAAGCAGCAGCTGGAAAGCCAGCGAAGTCACAGAGCTTCGCATGGGCTGAGCCATGTACCCAGAAGATCTCCATCATATGATTGGGATCTGTCAACAATAAAAGGACAAAACATCTGCAGACTTGGCCGGCACCTTCTTCTGTTACACTCCATGACTGAACTTTACTAATCCTTAAAGCACACTCTGCTAATTTGTTAGATGTAAATTAGAAAGTGCAGTCTACAAAAGTAAAATGACTTTAGCTGTATTATGACAGTGTTCCTACTGCTTGGCTCTTCCACAAAAACACCTGCCTTGAAAAGAGTCACTTCACTGCTTGCTTTCTTCTTTCCAGAGAAGAACTCCACAAGTGACCTGGGGAGCTCGACATGAAGAGGGGAGGGTGGGAAGGCACACAAGCCAGCCTCACAAAGTCCAGCCTCCGGTGCCAGGAGGCACCTCTGGTGCTGATGATAGCAAACTGGGAGGAGTGGCCGATGCACCAGAGGGCTGTGCTGCCATTCAGAGGGACCTGGACAGGCTGGAGAGGTGGGCAGAGAGGAACCTCATGAAGTTCAACACAGGCAAGTGCAGGTTCCTGCACCTGGGGAGGAATAACCCCCTGCACCAGTCCAGGTTGGGGGTTGACCTGCTGGAAAGCAGCTCTGCCAAGAAGGAGCTGGGAGTGCTGGTGGACACCAAGTTGACCATGAGGCAGCATTGTGCCCTTGTGGCCAAGAAGGCCAATGGGATCCTGGTGTGCATGAGGCAGAGTGTTGCCAGCAGGTGGAGGGAGGTGATCCTGCCCCTCTCCTCAGCCCTGGTGAGGCCACACCTGGAGTCCTGCGTCCAGTTCTGGGCTCCCCAGTACAAGAGGGATGTGGCACTACTGGAGCGAGTCCAGCGAAGGGCTACTAAGATGATTAGGGGACTGGAGCATCTCTCTTATGAGGAAAGGCTGTGAGAGCTGGGCCTGTTCAGCCTGGAGAAGAGAAGGCTGAGAGGAGATCTTATCAACGTGTACAAGTATCTGAAGGGAGGATGTCAAGAGGATGGGACCAGACTCTTTTCAGTGGTGCCCAGCGACAGGACACGAGGCAACGGGCACAAACGGAAACACAGGCAGGTCCGTCTGAACATGAGGAGAAACTTTTTCACTGTGAGGGTGATGGAACACTGGCACAGGTTGCCCAGAGAGGTTGTGGAGTCTCCTTCTCTGGAGATATTCAAAACCCTCCTGGATGCAATCCTGTGCAATGTGCTCTAGGTGCCGCTGCTTGAGCAGGGGGGTTGGACTAGATGATCTCCAGAGGTCCCTTCAAACTTCAACCATTCTGTGATTCTGTGAATTTGCAGAGCACGTGGACATCTAACCTTGTCCCTACCAGGCCTAAGAACTAGGCTGAGAACCACCTACCCAGGGCTCCCTCCTGCCCCCGGGAGCAAAGGAGCCTCCAGCTTGTCCAGGAGCAGACTGCATGAACCTTGCAAGAGGAGCATGCCACAGGTAGCAATCAGGAAAAGCAGGAGAGGACAAGGCAGTAAATCGGGGCCAGACGCTAAACCCGCAAAGGAGCAGGCAGATGACACCACTGCCAATAATCACACACCCTCTGAGCAGGCCAAATACCATAACCCACGGTCACCTCGCACCCTCCTTAAGCTGCCCCACAGGTGGGTGAAGAATTCAGACCTTTGGTGGCACCTGCGCAAAGGCAACATATCCTCCCCCTCCACTGCCACAAAGGCCGCCTGGGGACAGGATGCAAGTTCTCCCCAGACACGTTAACAAGGCAGCTCACAACTGAATTTCACCTTGACTCACAGGCTGAGCTCCCTCCAAAGGAAACAGAAACCTCAGCTGCTCAAGGACAAAATATGAGCGTGAAGAAGGCAAGGTCACAGAGCAGTTCAGTTGCCTGCTGGAGAGCAGGCTCTTCTCTGTGCTCCTGAAAATCCTTCTCCCATTAACAGGAGAAACACCAAGAAGCACTTGAAAAATACAACCACTGTGAGAAGAGCTGCCATGAATGCCTGCTCCAGAAATCACTCCAGGTGCAGCAGGTCACATTTCACCCACTGATGGGGTCACAGGACTGCCCCCCATCTCACATCCTAGTCCTAACCATTGACCTTGTCAGCTGAGGGAAAGGTTCTCCAAGCACATACATACACACTTGCTATACCTTACTTCCATAAATCAAACAGAGGGTGCAAAATAAAATAGCAATTACGTTGAATGGCAGTGCTCGGACTGATTGGCTGGGAGGCAATTTCTTCAAAATGCTGTGCAGTTCTTCTGATAGAAAAGGGTACAAAACATTAAATTAGAAGTAACCCACAAAAGTCAAAGAGGAATAACAGAAGAAAGTATGCGAGAAAAGCTGTCTCAAGGGACTGACTACCCATCCTCTCCTCTCCTATCACTGCCTCCCTCCTCCCTCCGAGAGGAAAGAAACTTTTCTTGGACTGTAGTTTCCCATAAAAAGCACATGACAAAAAAAATAGTACGGAAAAACTCAAGGCCACCTTGCTTCGAACGAAGAGCATCTCCTTTGAGCTGCTCTTCAGCTCAGCTACAAAAGGCTGCCAAGGCACCATCAGCAATTCCTCTCCCTTGCTGAGACGATGGTCCCCAAAAGCCCAGCTGAGTTGCCTTCCAACTCAGCAGGTACCTTTCCACTCCCCTCGATGGTTAAACTAGTCAAGCCCTACCCATCAGCTGCCCAGCCTGAGCACAGGGGAGGAAGAAACCCCACAACACTGGGACTTAGTCTCACTTCCGCACAGTCCCCTTCAAACCACCTCTGAGGGGTCAGAAGCTTGGCAAGGGAGCATCATGTCTGCACAGTGGGGCAAAGGAAGCTGAATGCAACTGAGACTCGGACTCCGAGCAGTTGCCTCGTCATTTGCTTATGTGGCTTTCTTGGTCCTTTGTGTCCAGAAGGAGGAAGATCATTTGCTGGGCTGCTTTCTTATTTCAAGTATTTTCAAGGGGCTCCATTGCTTATCATCAAATGCCGCTTTGTCTGCCGCCCCTCCACACACCATCCTTCTCTTGGGGAGATAAGGAATGGTAGCTTCAAGGGCCACGAGGCAGTTGCACCTCAACAGTCAGTGCCAAACACCACAAGGTCACGTACTGATGGGAGTGAGGCACCTCAGAGAAGAGCCCTTAACACCAGCTGCCCAGAAAGGACAAACAGCCAAAATGTTTTCCTCCCCAAAAGGGCTCGCTGCCCTGGCTTTTCCTCTCCCTTTAAAACCTATTGCTTTTTCAAAGCCCCCGAATGGTGAGCTGACAGCCTGGGAGGTGAATTGCTGTGTCTAAAAGCCCTCACTGAGGATGTGAAGACTTTAAAAAGCCTGGGGGAGAGGAAAAAAAGGACACACTAACATTTCCTCCCTTTGCTCGAGGAGGCTGTAGTTAAATCCAGGGTCCCTTTGTGCTGGGCGCTGTAACACCTCGCGAGAGAGAAGGCCTGTGCCAGAGAGCTCCTCACCTCCACGGCCACAGCCCAGAGCAAGGACCAGGGCAGCCAGGTGAGAGCAGCCGCCACGGACAGCCCAGGCAGCAGCAGGGATGGGACAGGCCTCCAAATCTCTTCTGCAGCTCCACAGCCTCCTCTCACTGCTGCACTCTGGGCTCAGCCCAGCCCCTGTGGAGCTGCAGAGCAAACACACAAAGTCTGGGTCTTCCTCTCTTCTTTAAAGCAAAGGCTTGTTTCCCTCCCTTACCAATTAGAGTGAGGAATATTAGGCTGCAACTGTCCCATATAGGTCTCAAACTCCTCCTTGTCCAAGACGCTCGAGTGTTTTTCCCCTGTCCTTCCTGCTGCTGAAAGGTCCCACAGAAAGGCTTGGTCCTGCTGAGTCCCCCAGGTCAGACAGTGCTTGGGAAGAGCTCAGCCTTGCTGCTTTGTCCAATTTGTGTCAGACCTCCTGAGAAAACTGAGGTTGTGTGAACCAGCAAGCAGTTTTGTTGTTGGTTGTTGTTTTTTTTTTTTTTCTGTAGGGGAAGACTAGTCTCTCTCAGATGCCTGCTCCATCTGCCTGGGCTTGCACTGCCCAGGGCAGAGAGCAGCCAGTCCCCTCTGTGCCCAGTGTGTCCCCCAGCAAGGCCCCTTTGAGCAATGGGGCAGTTGCTCTGCTGTTGTCAGACGACCCTCTGGAGCCTGGGGGTGGCTTGGGACAAGCAGGGAGGATCTTCAGTCTTCTGGTAGCTCCCAGCATGGATGTGGGTGGGATGGGGCTGGGGGTGGCATGGGAGGGCAGGAATGGACACAGCCCAGAGGGGTGAGGGGGAAGGCGCATTTTGAAGGGGGGATGTGGGCAGTGACACTGAGCCTGTGCTTCCAGTTTTCTTTTGGTCAGGTATTGCTGGATTTCTCCCCTGAGACTGAGCTGCTCCAATGCCATCAGCTCTCCGCCTGGCTTTCGGAAAGGTTTGTTGTTTTTGCAGCAGTTGAGGCAAAGCAGAATTACCAACCCCCTGTCAGGTCAATACAGGCAAAGGGAATCACTGCGCGCGCCATGCTGTGCATGCACGAGCCTTCCTGGGTCAGCTGTGCTGACACGCTGGTTGGGCTAATGCCCTTTGGTTGGCAAGCAGTTGTGTTAGCAGCTGCCCCAGCAGGGTTAGTACCAAAACATCTTCCGTGGGTGGGTTTTTTTTCCAGGCTTTGGGTTATTTATTTATTTATTTTTAACCTCCTCATGTGGTTCTGAATAGGGGGGTGATTCATTTCTCTCTCTCTGTGTGTGTTTAATTTTGCCTCAGTCTACCATTTTCTGCTTTAAACTAAAGGACAGCTCTTGGTTTGGTTGTGCCATAGGAGGAATGTATGAGCTTGGCACTGTGAAAACTGAGACAGAGCTGTTTGTATCTGCTTGAGCCTAAAGGGAGATTCTGTGCATGCCTGGCATATAAAACTTGAAACTAAAAAGAAACCCAAACCCCACAATAAATTCACCACAGGATGCCCAACCTTCAGATTACCCGTAACTCAATGCCTTCCCTATACATCACAGATGCAACAAATTAGCTGCAGGGGTAATGATAATCTTAAAGCAAACACAGCTGGGTGTGGATGGTAGTAAGGAAAGTCACTTGGATACAGCAGCACTTACTGAACGTAGTTTGGGGCCATATGAATCTACTTTGCAGTGGATGTGCAGCTTTTGAGCTCAAGAAAAGGTTTCTTGACTGTTGGAATCAAGTACAAACCCTTCTTGCTCTCTGCGCAGAGTGAGTCCTCTTGCTGTAGCGTGATTCCATTAGGGGCTTCTCAGCGGAAAGGGCAAAAAAGGGTTGAGAAGGCTGAAAGGCTGAAAAAGTTGCAAGCGCAGTGAAAAGGATGAGGGCTCGTGTAGATAACGCCCAGGATCAGCTCGCGGAATAAAGGCAGCCTCTCTAAGCAAGGACAAGGGAGTTTTCCCCAAAGCAGTGTCTAGTTTAGGCTGTGTGGAGGTTTTGGGCAAGTTGCTTTAACAGCTGGTGCTGGGCCGGGCATTTGAAAGTAGTAATGAGCCGGTGCAAGCGCAGGCAGCCTAAGTGGGCAGAGCAGGGCCTCTTCCCTGGGGCCCCAGGCTGCAGGGCTGGGATCAGGCACTGTCAGGAGCCCAGCGCTGAGGGGTCTTTTGTGGGGTGGGCTGAAGCTGGGGCACTTTGTGTGGGGTGCCGCTGCTGGGCGGGCCCTGCTGCGAGATGAGACAAGCAGGGGAGACAGAGGCAGAGCGAGCCCATGAGGGTCTGCAGCCAGCAAGGAGCCGCTTGCACTGTGCAAGTCCTGCCCAACAGTGCCCAGGCGCTGAGCAGAGCCACGGTCGTGCCAGAACCACAAAACTCTTTGCTGCAGCATGAGCGCTGCCCCGGCCACAGCCTCCACGCTCACCACAGAGCTAGTTATTTCACCTGTCGTCAGCCCCAGAGCCCCTACCACTAACCTCGTGCAGCCCCCGGTGCCGTGAGCGCTTCTGGCAGCGCGGCCGTGCTGGGCTCTGCGGAGGTCGGGGGCTGCTGAGCTCAGGGCCGGGACCTGGGGAAACGCAGGGGGCTGGGTGGGAGCTGCCTGTTGCTGTGAGAGCAGCCTGGACTAGATGCAGCTGCTACTTGCAGCTGGTGGCTTCGGGAGGGGAGAGACTCTGCTGCACAGCTGTAAGGGAGGTGGTGCTGGCAGGGCTGAGCCTGCGGCAAGCTCCGGCCTTGGCCTCGGCAGCCCCAAACTGAGCCCGGCAGCCCTGAACGCATAGGAGCAGCAGGTGCCGCCAGAGGTGTCTGCGGGCAGGCCGGGCTGGCGCTCGGTGCAGCTGGCCCGAGGAGCTCCTGGGTGCCTTCGCTGCCTCCGTTGCCACACTTGCCTCCTGGCAAGTTTTAGCTGTCTTCGGCTGAGCTCTGGCCAGTTTTGCCCCCCCCCTTCCCTTTTCTGCAGGGCAGCCTGGTTTTGAGGGCTTTAAGGGAGAGCACAAGAAAGAATTGCCCAAACCTCCAGGCTTGGGCCGAGGGGCAAACGCTTGGGAAGGAAGAGGCAGGGCTGCAGCAGGCAGTGGTGGAGGAGTGAGGCTGTGCGGAGGGAAAGGGGTGCTGGGGTGGAAGAGGGGAGAAAGAAGGCAGCATTTCAGTGCAGACATCTCAGCCCATGGGCCAGCACGTTCCTGAAGCCGGATCTCCTGGCAACCTGAGCCCTGGCAAGCCTGGCCTGGGCTTCAAGCAGGCGTGGGGGCTGGCGCAAGGTCTTCTGCGGGTCAGAGGCTTTGGCGTGATCCTGTTTCCCTTGTGGTGCTGCGGTTGTGGAGCAGTGGTGCAGAGGGATAACCACGTACTTCCGCGAATGGGAGCAATGTGCCTTCCCTCGCCTGGAGGCAGCCCAGCTCTGTGCTCCCACTTACCTCCTCTTCTGCTGCGTGCGCAGGAACTGGCGGGGCTGTGAGGAGGAAGAGGTGAGCGTTGCTGCTTTTGCAGCCGTGGGCAGCGGTGGGCACATCCGCGGGGGCCGGTTGGGCTGTGCGCGGCGCTGTGCGAGGAGCCCAAGGGAGCAGGCTGGCCGTGCAAGTGCCCCAAGCCGGGAGCCTGCAGGCCACGTGCCGCAGCGAGCGGTGCTGGCTGGCGGCAGGACAGCAGCTCCCCGTAGCAGCTCTGAGCTGGGAGCTGCGGGGCTGGGAACATGCCGGGAAGCATGCGAATCCTGGGGCCTTTTGGCAGGGCGGGCTCCGGGGCGCGGGGAGGAAACGCTCTCCGTGCTGGCGAGCGAGCCCTTCTCGCCAGGGATGAAGGGGAAGGGAAAGCCCCCTGTGCGGGAAGGGCAGGCTGGTGCCTGGGGGAGGTGAGCTCTCCCTCAGCCCTCGACACGGTGTGTCCCTGTCCCGCAGCAGGTCAAGCAGGCTGTCCTCAGGGCGATGGGTGCCATGATGGGTGTCCTCGTGCACGCAGAGGAGCACCACAAGCACGCCTGGGAGCAGCTCCTCTGGCTCCTGCAACAGCATCGAGAAGTCCAGGAGCCCTTTGGGGTGACCGCGGCGAGGTGTCGTGCAGGGCACGGTGCAGCTGGGCGTTGTGCACGCGCTGCAAGGCGTCGGGGAGGGTGCTGGGAGGAGCCGTGGCCCCTTTGAGCAGGAACAGGGGGAAGAGGGGCCTGTGGCTTCCTGGGCTCTTGCTGGAAGAAAGCAGCAAGGCAGGAGGGCCAGGAGGGAGCAGCGAGTGACCGGGGTGAGCGGCTTGGGAGGGGAGGCTACGCTGCCTCACGGGTCTTGGGAGCGTGCGAGGAGCCCTGCCCTCGCACCCAGGGGCCATGTCCAGCCCCTGTGAGCGGGGTGATGTGCCGGGAAAGGCTTTCCCGGTGGGGCTGGGCAGAGGAGAGCGACCTCGTGGCGCTGCTCTGCGGAAAGGACAAGTCAGAAGCCCCGTGCGGGGCTTCCCTGGAAGTGGGTTCAGGCCGTGGCGTCTCCCAGCGCTGCTGGTTTCTCGCTTTGCAGGCAGCTTATGGTGACAGCCCCCCCCCCCCCCCCCCCCCCCGCTCTCCCTTGCAGAGTCTCGGCTGCTTCCTAGGGGCTGTGGCAGGGTCGAGACCCTTGTGCTCTGGACCAACCTTGTGCCTTTATCTATACCGCCGGCAGGTATTATGCCGCCTTCCGACATAATGCGGCCTCCCGCCACTTATTACGCTCCCTTCCGCCATATAATGTCCCCCTGCCATTTATTACACCCCCACCCCTTCTGACATATTAGGCCCCCCCCACCACTTATTTGGCCCCTTCAGACATATTGCACCCCTCCTCCATTTCTTACGCCCTCCCCCCCACAACTTATCACCCCCTGCCCTGGGCACTTCTTACACCCCTCTGCAGGTTCTTATGTCCCCTTCCGACGTATTACACCATCCCGCCAACTGTTACGCCCCCTTAGGACATACTGCGCCCCCTCGACCATTTATTAACCTCCCCATCCAGTTCTTAGGCCCCCCTGCTCATTATTACACCACCTCCTGATAAAACACACATCCCCTCCACTTATTATTAATATCTTATTCTTGATGTCAAAACCGGTCAACGTCAATAGTCATCGGTGGCTACCGCAAGCACCATGGGCTCTAGACCAAAAGGTACGTGTGCGAGTAGGGAAAGAGAGGTATTGGTGCCTATCATCACTGGGGTTCCGTATTGATTGATATTGCCCCCCTGTTGCTTATGAAGCCCCCTGTAAATTATTTTGCTCCTCCGCCATGTGTTATGCCCCTTTCTGAGATATTATGCCCTCCCAGCCACTTATTACACCCCCCGCCGGTTATTATGCCCTCTGCTGACATATTACACTCCCCGCCATCTCTTTCGCTCCTTTATGACATATTACGCCCCCCACAGCCATTTATTAAGCCCCCCAGCCACTTCTTATGCCTCCCTGCTCATTATTACAGGCCCTCCTGACATATCACACACCCCCTCCGTGTCTTCTTGATATCTACATCAAACCCTTTCGAAAGGTGTGGAATTCGGCAGGCATCGATGCTGCTCGATCTTGTGAGGGATCGATACTGATACGTTCAGTGCCTCCCAAGAGCAAAATGGGGGCGAGCGCAAAAGCGATAGCTGCCTGTTGAGATGAGAGGTATGGGTGGCTGTGGGCACGTGTCGATACCGACAGTCACCGATACATCTAGATGCACAGTGTTCTTGATGCCGCTAAATGCATATGGCAATCGAAAAGCCTCCATGCCTGCTGCCGTGGAGAGGTATGGATGTGTAGTGAGAGGGATGGACATACTTGGAAGCTGTGCCCTAGTGATCGGTATGGAAATCGATACTGGTAGAGGCCTGTCAATGTCAAAAACAATGTCGATAGTTGTCGATGCCTAGGGAGAGCAGCATGGGCCACAGAGCGAAAGGTAAGCATGCGTGGGGGGAAGCAGACGTATCAGTACCTATCGATAGGGTTTCATATCTGTATTGATCGATATCGCGCCCCCCCCATTTATTATGCCCCTTGCAATTTATTAAACCCCCTGACATATCATACCCCTCTGACACTCACTCTTGATACCGATGGCTTTCTATAGCTGTGGCTTTGGACAGGCATCGATGATGCTCAATATTGAGAGGGATCGATGTTGATACATTTGATGCCTGGCAAGAGGAAAGGGGGGGCGAGATCGAAAGCGATCGATGCCTGTCGAGATGGAGAGGTATCGATGGCTGTCGGCAGGGATGGATATGGACACTTATCGATAGCTGTCAATGCATAGTGCTATTGATGCCTCTACGTGGGTCTGGAAATGGAGAGTCCTTGAAGCCTGTTGGGATGGAGAGGTATCGATGTGTACCGAGAGGGAAGGATAAGGTAGGGTATCGTGCCCTAGAGGTACACCTGGAAATGAATATTCGTCAAGGCCCATCGATGTCAAAAATGGTCCATGTCGATAGTTGTCAGTACCTCGGGAGAGCAGCGTGGGCCTCGGAGAGCAAGGTATGCATGCGCGTGTGGAGCAAGGGGTATTGGTGCTTATCAGTAGGATTTGATATCAATATTGTTATCGAACCCTCTCGATAGGTGTGGAATTGGACAGGTATCGATGGTGCTCGATATTGAGGGGGCCTGAGGTCAACAGGTTCGATGCCTGCCAAGAGGAAACTGGGAGTGAGGGTGAATGCAAGAGATGCCTGTTGAGATGGAGAGGTATCGATGGCTATCGGCAAGGATGGATAGCGACAGTTACCGAGAACTAAGGATCCGTCGTGCTCTCGATGCCTCGAAGCGGGTCTGGAAATCCACAGGCCTTGGTGCCTGTTGAGATGGAGCGGGAGCGATGCGTACCGAGAGTGACAGCTAGGGATGTCGTGCCCTGACAAAACATGTGGAAATCAGTACTTGCCAAGGCCCGTCGAGGTCAAAAACGGTCAACGTCAAGAGTCATCGGTGCCTACCAAGAGCAACATTGGCCCCAGAGCGAAAGGTGTGCGCGCGTGTCGAGAGCAGGAGCTATCAGTGCCTACGGAAAAGGTTCAACGTTAAGTCGCTGTCTTACTGCAATAAATGTAGTGCTGCTTCCCTCTTACGGGTGAGGTGCGTCGCTCCTTTCGTGCGTGCTCGCGTGAGTGCTCACACAGCCACGCACAGATGCGAACGAGCACTCACGTGAGAATGCACTCACACGATCATGCACTCAGCTGAGCAAGCACTCACACGCGTGAGCACTCACGTGAGCGAACATGCAGTCACGTGAGAACACATGAGCGAGCACTCATGCGAGCCCACAAAGGCAAGTGAGCACTCCGGTGAGTGAGCAGTCACAAGAGGGAGCACTCCGGTGAGGGGGCACTCCGATTATCGAGGACTCCGCTGAGCAAGCACTCCGGTGGGTGAAGACTCCAGCAGGCGAGCGAGCTCTCTGGCGGGCGGGCACTCCTGTGAGAGAGCACTCGGGCAGGTGATCAGCCCAGTGAGTGAGCACTCCAGTGAGTGAGCACTCCGGTGATCAAGCACTATGGTAAGTGGAAACTTCAGTGTGCAAACAATCTGAGTGAGCACTCACATGAATGAGCACTCTGGCAAGCGAGAACTCAAATGATTGAGTGCTCCGGTGAGCGAGGACTCATGTGAGTGAGTACTCCAGTGAGCAAGCACTCCAGTGAGTGAACACTCTGGTGAGCGAGCACTCACACAAGTGAGGACTCCAGGGAGCAAGGACTCTGGGGAGTGAGGACTCCGGTGACAGAACACTCTGGGGAGCGAGCACCTCACACGACTGAGCACTCCAGGGAGCGAGCGAGCACTCTGAGTGCAGCAATCGCACGTTTGAGCACTCACATTTGTGAGCACTCCGGTGAGCGAGTTTTTCTGGCGAGGGAGCACTCACATTTGTGAGCTCTCTGGTGAGCGGGCACTCACATGAGCAGGTGCTCCGGTGAGTGAATACTTTCGCAAGTAGACTCTCTGGCGAGAGAGCACTCACGTGAATGAGTACTTTTGTGAGTGAGCACTCTGGTGAATGAGTAGTCCAGTTAGTGAGACCTCCGTTGAGCGACCACTCACATTAGTGTGTGCTCCTCTGAGCGAGCACTCCTCTGAGTGAGTGCCCCGGTGAGTGAGCACTCCGGCAAGAGAACACTGCAGTGAGTACTCTGCTGAGCGAGCACTCACATGAGGGACCACTACAGCAAGGGAGTGCTCCGGCGAGGGAGCAATCACACAAATGAGCACTCTGGTGAGCCAGAAAGCACTCATGTGAGCGAGCACTTACTTGAGTGAGCCCCCCGGTGAGTGAACATTCACAAATGTGAGCACTCCAGCAAGCGATCCCTCTGGTGAGCGAGCACTTGCATTAAAGAGCGCTCCAGTGAGCAAGCACTCTGGTGAGCAAGCACTCTCACGCATAAGCGCTCTGGCGAGCGAGCGCTCCAGTGAGTGAGCACTCACAAGAGTGAGCACTCCAGTGAGTGAGCGCTCGGGTTAATGAGCACTACGGTGAATGAACACTCTAGTGAGCACCCTGTGAGCGAGCAGTCTGGTAAGCGAGCAAGTAGTCTGGCAAGCGAGCACTCTGGTGAGTGATCACTCCTGTGAGTGAGCCATCACATGAGCTATCACTGCAGTGAGCGAGCATTCCACCAAAAGAGCGCTCCAGTGAGCGAGCGCTCAGGTGAGTGAGCTTTCCACCGAGAGAGCCCTCCGGTTAGCGAGCCCTCTGGTGAGTGAGCGCTCACCCCTGTGAGCGAGCACCCCGGTAAGCGCTCACATGAGTTAGCACTCCGGTTAGTGTGCACACCGGTGAGTGAGAAATCCAGTGAGCGAGCGCTCTGCTAAGTGAACACTCATGCGAGTGAGCACTCCAGTGATCGAGCACTCCGGCACGCGAGCAGTCCAGTGATTGAGCACACACATGAGTGAGCACTCCGGTGATCAAGCACTCCAGTGAGCGGAAACTCCAGTGAGCGAACACTGTGGTGAGTGAGCACTCACATGAATGAGCACTGCAGTGAGCAAGGACTCTGGTGAGTGAGCACTCCGGTGAATGAATATTCTGGTGAGCGAGCACTGACACAAGTGAGCACTCTGTGGAGCCAGAAAGCACTGCAGTGAGGGAAGACTCTGGTGAGCGAGCATTCTGGTGAGTGAACACCCTGGTGAGCGAGAATTCACGTGACTGAGCACTCGGGAGAGTGATCAATCACATGAGCAAGCGCTTTGGTGTGTGAGCACTGCGGTGAGAGAGCACTCTGTTGAGCGAGCACTCTGGTGAGTGAACACTGAGGTGACAGAGCACTCTGGTGAGTGAGCACCCTGTGGAGCGAGGACTCTGTTCAGCGAGCACTCATGTGAGCAAGCCCTCCTGTAAGTGAGCACACCTTTGAGTGAACACTCTGGTAAGTAGGCACTCGGAGCAAGCACTCCGGTGAGGAAGGACTCACATGAATGTGCACTCCAGTGAGCCAACACTCCTGTGAACGAGCACTCTGGTACGTGAGCACTCCAGTGAGCAAGCAGTGCAGTGAGTAAGCACTCCGGTGATCGAGTATTCGCATGAGTGACCTCTCAGGCAAATGAGCACTACATAGAGTGAGCACTCTGGTGAACGAGCACTCCGGTGAGCGAGCGCTCACACAATTGAGCGCTCCAGTGAGCGAGCACTCTGATGAGATGAACTCCAGGGACTGAGCCCTACAGAGAGCATGCACTCCTGTAAGTGAGCGCCCTGGTGAGTGAGTGCTCACATGAGCAAGCACTCTGTTGAGCGAGCACTCTGAGTGAACAGTGAGGTGACAGAGCACTCCGGTGAGTGAGCACCCTGTGGAGCGAGCACTCCGGTGAGTGAGCACTCACATGAGTTAGCACTGCGGTGAGCAAGCACCCTGTGGAGCGAGTGCTCCGGTGAGTGAGCGCTCACAGAAACAAACACCCTGGTTAGGGAGCACTCACGTGTTTGAGCACTCTGGTGACAGTGCAAACATGAGTGAGCCCTCCGGTGATCAAGCACTCCAGTGAGTGGAAACTCCAGTGAGGGAACACTCTGAGTGAGCACTCACATGAGTGAACACCCAGGTGAGTGAGCACTCACGTGTCTGAGCACTCCAGTGATCGATCACTCCGGTAAGCGAGAATTCCGGCGAGTGAGCACTCTGCTGATTGAGCACTCTGGTGCATGAGTACTCCAGTGAGCAAGCAGTACGGTGAGTAAGCACTCACATGAGAGAGCTCTCAGGCAAGTGAGCACTACATCGAGCGAGCGCTCCGGTGAGCTTGAACTCTGGCGAGCGCGCGAACTCTGGTGAGCAAGAACTCGAGCAAGAGGATGAACTCTGGAGAGCGAGAACTCTGGTGAGTGAGAACACTGGGGAGTGAGCACGGGGACTCTGGGGAGCGCGGGAACTCTGGGGAGCTCGAGAACTGTGGTGAGCGTGAACTCTGGGGAGTGAGAACACTGGGGAGCAAGCACGGGGACTCTGGGAAGCGCGGGGACTCTGGGGAGTGCAAGAACTGTGGTGAGCACGGGAACTCTGGGGAGTGCAGGAACTCTGGTGAGTGCGAACTCTGGGGAGCGCGAGAACTCTGGCAAGTGCAAATCTGGGGAGTACGATCTCTGGCGAGTGCGGGAACTGTGGTGAGTGCGGGAACTGTGGTGAGCATGAACTCTGCGGAGCGCGGGAACTCTGGTGAGGACGGGAAATCTGGCGAGCGCGAGAACTCTGGTGAGTGGGAACTCTGGGGAATGCAAGAACTCTGGGGAGCGCGAACTCTGGGGATAGCGAACTCTGGCAAGCGCGAACTCTGGCGAGCGCGAGAACTCTGGCGAGGACGGGAAATCTGGCGAGCGCGGGAACTCTGGTGAGTGCAAGAACTCTGGCGAGTGCGAACTCTGGTGAGCACAAGAACTCTGGTGAGTACGGGAACTCTGGCGCGTGCGAACTTTGGGGAGCGCGGGAAATCTGGCGAGCGCGAGAACTCTGGTGAGTGCGAACTCTGGCGAGTGCAAGAACTCTGGGGAGCGTGGGAATTCCAGCAAGTGCGAACTCTGGGAAGGGCAGGAACTCTGGGGAGCGCAAGAACTCTGGTGAGCACGAGATCTCTCGGGAGCGCGGGAACTCTGGCAAGCGCGAGAACTCTGGCGAGCGCAAACTCTGGCAAGAGTGAGAACTCTGGTGAGCGTGGGAACTCTGGCGAGCGCGAGATCTCTCGGGAGGGCGGGAATTCTGGGGATCACGGGAACTCTGGGGAGTAGGAACACTGGTGAGCGCAAGAACCCTGGCGAGTGTGAACTCTGCTGAGCGTGAAACTCTGGGGAGAGCAGGAACTCTGGGGAGCGCGGGAACTCTGGCGAATGAGAACTCTGACATTTGCGAGAACCCTGGTGAGTGCTAACTCTGACAAGCGCGAGAACTCTGGTGAGTGCGAACTCTGGTGAGCGTGAGAACTCTGGGGAGTGGGGGAAACTCTGGCGAGTGCGAACTCTGGGGAGTGCGGGAAATCTGGCGAGCGCGAGAACTCTGGTGAGGGCGAACTCTGGGGAGCACAAGAACTCTGGGGATAGTGAACTCTGGCGAGCGCGAGAACTCTGGGGAGCGCGAACTCTGGCGAGCGCAGGAACTCTGGCGAGCGCAGGAACTCTGGCGAGCGCAGGAACTCTGGCGAGTGCGGGAACTCTGGCAAGCGTGGGAATTCTGGTGGGCGCGAGAGTTCTGGGGACCGCGGGAACTCTGGGGAGTGTGGGAACTCTGGCGAGTGCGAACTCTGGTGAGTGCGGGAACTCTGGTGAGCGCAAACTCTGGTGAGCGGAAGAACTCTGGTGAGCGCGAACTCTGGGGAGTGCATACTCTGGGGAGTACGAGAACTCTGGAGAGCGCGGGAACTCTGGGGAGCGTGGGAGCTGTGGCGAGCATGAGAATTGTGGCAAGCACGGGAACTGTGGCGAGCGCCAGAACTGTGGTGAGCGCGAGAACTCTGGCGAACGCAAACTCTGGGGAGCGCGAACTCTGGGCAGTGTGTACTCTGGGGAGTGCGAGAACTCTGGCAAGAGCGAACTATGGTGAGCGTGAGAACTCAGGTGAGCATGAGAACTCAGGTGAGCGCGAACTCTGGCGAGCGTGGGAACTCTGGGGAGCGCGGGAACTCTGGCGAGCGTGAGAACTGTGGCGAGCACGAGAATTGTCGTGAGCACGGGAACTCTGGGGAGCACCGGAATTCTGGTGAGGGTGAACTCTGGGAGCACAAGAACTCTGGGGAGTGCGGGAAATGTGGCGAGCATGGGAAATCTGGTGAGTGCGAACTCTGGTGAGTGCGAACTCTGGTGAGTGCGAACTCTGGTGAGCGCAAGAACTCTGGGGAGCGCGGGAACTCTGGGGAGTGCGAACTCTGGGGAGCACAAGATCTCTTGGGAGGGTGGGAACTCTGGCGAGCGCAAGAACTCTGGTGATAGTGAACTCTGGCGATAGCGAACTCTGGCAAGCGTGAACTCTGGCGAGCGCGAGAACTCTGGTGAATGAGAACTCTGACAAACATGAGAAGTCAGGTGAGCACGAACTCTGGTGAGTGCGAGCTCTGACGAGCGCAAGATCTCTGGGGACGGTGGGAACTTTGGGGAGTGCAAGAACTCTGATGAGTGCGAACTCTGGCGAGCACGGGAAAGCTGGGGAGCACAGGAACTCTGGGGAGTGCGAATTCTGGGGAGCACGGGAACTGTGGCAAGCGCAGGAACTCTGGGGAGCGCGAACTCTGGGGAGCGCGAACTCTGGCGAGTGTGAGAACTCTGGCGAGTGCAAACTCTGGCGAGTGTGAGAACTCTGGTGAGTGCAAACTCTGGCAAGCGCGGGAAAGCTGGGGAGCGCAGGAACTCTGGGGAGTGCGATTTCTGGGGAGCACAGGAACTGTGGCAAGCGCGGGAACTCTGGGGAGCGTGAGAACTCTGGTGAGTGCAAGAACTCTGGGGAGCACGGGAATTCTGGCGAGCGTGAACTCTGGGGAGGGCGGGAACTCTGGGGAGCATGGGAACTCTGGGGAGCACGAGAAATCTGACGAGCGCAAACTCTGGGGAGCGCGATAACTCTGGGGAGTGCGTACTCTGGGGAGTGCAAGAACTCTGGGGAGCGCGAGAACTCTGGTGAGTGCGAACTCTGGTGAGCGCGAGAAATCTGGGGAGCACGGGAACTCTGGCGAGCGCGAGAACTCTGGTGAGTGCGAACTCTGGTGAGCGCAAGAAATCTGGGGAGCGCGGGAACTCTGGTGAGTGGGAACTCTGGGGAGCGCAAGAACTCTGGGGAGTGCGAACTCTGGCGAGTGCGATCTCTGGCGAGCGTGACAACTTTGGCGAGCGCGGGAACTCTGGGGAGCGCGGGAACTCTGGGGAGTGCAAACTCTGGCGAGCGCGAAAACTCTGGTGAGCACAAACTCTGGGAAGTGAGAACTCTGGGAGCACAGGAACTCTGGGGAGCGCAATCTCTGGGGAGCGCGCAAACTCTGGCGAGCGCGAACTCTGGCTAATGCGAACTCTGGGGAGCGTGAGAACTCAGGTGAGCAACAACTCTGGCAAGCGCAAGAACTCTGGGGAGCGCGAAAAGTGTGGGGAACGCAGGAACTGTGGCAAACGCGAGAACTCTGGCGAATGTGAACTCTGACAAGCGCGAGAACTCTGGTGAGTGCGAAGCCTGGAGAGCACAAGAAATCTGGGGAGCGCGGGAACTCTGGTGAGTGGGAACTCTGGTGAGTGGGAACTCTGGGGATAGCGATCTCTGGCGAGCGCAAGAACTCTGGCGAATGCGAACTCTGACAAGCGCGAGAACCCTGGTGAGTGCAAACTCTGGCAAACGCGAGAACTCAGGTGAGCGCGAAATCTCACGAGCGCGGGAATTCTGGTGAGCGCAAGAACTCTGGTGAGTGCGAACTCTGGGGAGCGCGAGAACTCTGGGGAGTGCAAGAACTCTGGCGAGCGCGGGAACGCTGGGGAGCGCGGGAAATCTGACGAGCGCAAACTCTGGGGAGCACGGGAACTGTGGCGAGCGCGGGAACTCTGGGAAGCGCGGGAACTCTGGGGAGCACAGGAACTCTGGGGAGCGTGGGAACTGTGGCGAGAATGGGAACTCTGGGAGCGCGGGAACTCTGGGGAGCGTGAGAAATCTGATGAGCGCAAACTCTGGGGAGCACCATAACTCTGGGGACTCCAAGAACTTTGGGGAGTGCGGGAACTCTGGGGAATGGGGGAAGTCTGGGGAGGGCAGGAACTGTGGCGAGTGCAGGAACTCTGGGGAGTGCGAGAACTCTGGTGAGTGCGAACTCTGGCGAGCACAAACTCTGGCAAGCGTGAGAACTGGCGAGCGTGAGAACTCTGGTTAGCGCGAACTCTGGGGAGCGCAGGAACTGTGTCGAGCATGGGAAATCAGGGGAGCGTGGGAACTGTGGCGAGCACGGGAACTCTGGGGAGCGCGGGAACTGTGGCGAGCATGGGAACTTTGGGAGCGCGGGAATTCTGGCAAGCGCGAACACTGGCGAGCGCGGGAGCTCTGGCGAGCGTGAACTCTTGTGAGCACGCGAACTCTGGCGAGTGCAAACTCTGGCAAGCACGAGAACTCTGGGTATAGTGAACTCTGGCGTGCGTGGGAACTCTGGGGAGCGCGAGAACTGTTGCGAGCGCGGGAATTCTGGGCAGCTCGGGAAATCTGGGGAGCACGGGAACTCTGAGGAGCCCGAGAACTGTGGCGAGCACAGGAACTGTGGTGAGCGCAAGAACTCAGGTGAGCCCAAGAACTCTGACAAGCGCGAGAACCCTGGTGAGTGCGAACTCTGGCGAGCATGAGAACTAAGGGGAGCGCGAAGTCTGGCGAGCGCGGGAACTCTGGGGAGCGCGAGAACTCTGGCGAACACAAAATCTGGTGAGTGCATACTCTGGGGAGTGCAAGAACTCTGGGGAGCATTAGAAATCTGGTGAGCGCGAACTCTGGTGAGTGCAGGAACTGTGTCGAGCACGGGAAATCTGGGGAGTGCGGGAACTCTGGCGAGTGCGAGATCTCTCTGGAGGGTGCGAACTCTGGGGCGCGCGGGAACTCTGGCGAGCGCGAACTCTGGCGAACGTGAGATCTCTCGGGAGGGTGGGAAATCTGGGGAGCACGAGAACTCTGGCGAGTGCGAACTCTGGTGACCGCAAGAACTCTCGGGAGGGCAGGAACTCTGGGGAGCGCAATCTCTGGGGAGTGCGAGAACTGTGGCGAGCGCGGGAACTCTGGGGAGGGCGGGAACTCTGGGGAGCGCGAACTTTGGGGAGCACAAGAACTCTGGGGAGCGTGGGAACTCTGGGGATAGCAAACTCCGGCGAGCGCGAGAACCCTGGTGAGTGCGTACTCTGGAAAGTGTGAGAACTCAGGTGAGCAGAAACTCTGGCGAGTGCGAGAACTGTGGCGAGTGTGAGAACTCTGGCGAATGCGTACTCGGGGCAGTGCGAGAACTCTGGGGAGCGCGAGAAATCTGGTGAGCGCGATAACTCTGGGAAGTGCGAGAAATCTGGGGAGCACGGGAACTCTGGGGAGCGCGATAACTCTGGGAAGTGCGAGAACTCTGGGGAGCGCGGGAACTCTGGGGAGCACGGGAACTGCGGCGAGCACGGGAACTCTTGGAGTGCGGGAACTGTGGCAAGCGTGGGAACTCTGGGGAGCGTGAGAAATCTGGCGAGCGCGAACTTTGGGGAGTGCAGGAACTGTGGCGAGCACGGGAACTCTGGGGAGCGCGGGAACTCTGGGGAGCGCAATAACTCTGGGGAATGTGAGAACTCTGGGGAGTATGGGAACTCTGGGGAGTACGGGAACTCTGGGGAGGGCGGGAACTCTGGGGAGCACGGGAACTCTGGGGAGCGCGGCAACTTTGGGGAGCGCGAGAACTCTGGGGATAGCAAACTCCGGCGAGCGTGAGAACCCTGGTGAGTGCGTACTCTGGAAAGTGTGAGAACTCTGGTGAGCAGAAACTCTGTCGAGTGCGAGAACTCTGTCGAGTGCGAGAACTGTGGCGAGCGCGGGAACTGTGGCGAGCGCGGGAACTCTGGGGAGCACGGGAACTCTGGGAAGTGTGGGAACCCTGGGGAGCACAGGAACTCTGGGGAGCGTGGGAACTGTGGCGAGAATGGGAACTCTGGGAGCGCGGGAACTCTGGGGAGCGTGAGAAATCTGACGAGCGCAAACTCTGGGGAGCGCCATAACTCTGGGGACTCCAAGAACATTGGGGAGTGCGGGAACTCTGGGGAATGGGGGAAGTCTGGGGAGGGCGGGAACTGTGGCGAGTGCAGGAACTCTGGGGAGTGCGAGAACTCTGGTGAGTGCGAACTCGGGTGAGCGCAAGAACTCTGGGGAGCGCGGGAGCTCTGGGGAGTGCGAACTCTGGCGAGCACAAACTCTGGCGAGCGTGAGAAGTCTGGCGAGCGCGGGAACTCTGGCGAGCGCAAACTCTGGTGAGTGCGAACTCTGGCGAGCGTGAGAACTCTGGTGAGTGCGTACTCGGGGGAGGGCGAGAACTCTGACGAGCGCAGGAACTCCGGCGAGCACGAACTCTGGGGAGGGTGGGAACTCAGGTGAGCGCGAACTCTGGCGAGTGCAAGAACTCTGGTTAGCGCAAACTCTGGTGAGCGCAGGAACTGTGTCGAGCGTGGGAAATCAGGGGAGCGCGGGAACTCTGGGGAGCGCGGGAACTGTGGCGAGCACAGGAACTCTGGGAGCGCGGGAAGTGTGGCGAGCACGGGAACTCTGGGAGCGCGGGAATTCTGGCAAGCGCGAACACTGGCGAGCACGGGAGCTCTGGCGAGCGTGAATTGCGAGCACGCGAACTCTGGCGAGTGCAAACTCTGGCAAGCGCGAGAACTCTGGGTATAGCGAACTCTGGCGTGCGTGGGAACTCTGGGGAGCGCGAGAACTGTTGCAAGCGCGGGAACTCTGGGCAGCACGGGAAATCTGGGGAACGCAGGAACTCTGGGGAGCGCGGGAACTCTGGTTAGCACGAACTCTGGGGAACGCAGGAACTGTGTCGAGTGCGGGAAATCTGGGGAGCGCGGGAACTGTGGCGAGTGAGGGAAATCTGGGGAGCGCGGGAACTGTGGCGAGAACGGGAATTGTGGCAAGCGCGGGAACTCTGGGGAGTGTGGGAATTCTGGGGAGTGTGAACTCTGGCAAGCGCGAGAACCCTGGTGAGTGCGAACTCGGGTGAGCACGAGATCTCTCGGGAGGGCGGGAACTCTGGCGAGTGTGAGAACTCTGGTGAGTGCAAACTCTGGGGAGCGCGGGAACTCTGGCAAGCGCGAGATCTCTGGTGAGTGCGAACTCTGGGGAGCACGGGAACTCTGGTGAGTGCGGGAAATCTGGTGAGCACATGAATTCTGGGGAGCTCGAACTCTGGCAAGTGCGAACTCTGGTGAGCGCGAGAACCCTGGTGAGTGCGAACTCTGGGGAGCGTGAGAACTCTGGTTAGCATGAACTCTGGTGAGCGCAGGAACTGTGTCGAGCGTGGGAAATCTGGGGAGCGCACGAAATCTGGGGAGCGCGGGAACTCTGGGGAGTGCGGGAACTCTGGGGAGTGCGGGAACTGTGGCGAGCACAGGAACTCTGGGAGCGCGGGAATTCCGGCAAGCGCGAACACTGGCGAGCACGGGAGCTCTGGCGAGCGTGAATTGCGAGCACGCGAACTCTGGCGAGTGCAAACTCTGGCAAGCGCGAGAACTCTGGGTATAGCGAACTCTGGCGTGTGTGGGAACTCTGGGGAGCGCGAGAACTGTTGCGAGCACGGGAACTGTGGCGAGCACGGGAACTCTGGGAAGCGCAGGAACTCTGGGGAGCACGAGAACTGTTGCGAGCGCGGGAACTCTGGGCAGCATGGGAAATCTGGGGAGCGCAGGAACTCTGGGGAGTGCGGGAACTCTGGTTAGCGCGAACTCTGGGGAGCGCGGGAACTCTGGTTAGCGCGAACTCTGGTGAGTGCAAGAACTCTGGTGAGCGTGAGAACTCTGGCGAACACAAACTCTGGTGAGTGCAAGAACTCTGGTGAGCGTGAACTCTGCGGAGCGTGGGAACAGGCCTGCCTTTAGGGGCCCGAAACAGGGGCTTTTAGTTGGGTGTTCTGTGGTTGCAAACAGCAGCTAAGGCCTGTGTTTGGGGGGCCTGAAAGGGAGGCAGAGGTGGCTGTTTCTAATCCTCAAAGCGGAGACCAAGTCGTATGTTGTCAGGTCCAGAAACAGAGACTAAGGAGTCGCATGTTTCTGGGACTTGGCAACAGAGGCGAGGTCAGCTGTTTTGGGCACTAAAAACAGAGGCCAGTGCTGTGTTTTGGGGCCACCGAGGGCAGCTTAGTCCCTGTTTTCAAGCACAAGAACAGGTGAATGAGTCCTGCATTTTGGGGGCCCAAAAGAGAGGCTAAGCCCTGTGTTTTGGGGGCCACAAATGGAGGCTCACTTGGCTGTTTCTGTGGCTGAAGACACAGACTGAGTCCTGCGTTTTGGGGACTTGGAAACAGAGGCAAGTTTGGCTGTTTCCAGCCCCAAAGGGGAGGCTGAGGGGGCCCTTTTTGGGGTGGGGGGAGGCGGTGGGATGGGGGGGAGGGAGGGAGGGAGGGTGCGTGGACCCTCCCCAAAGGGGTGGGTCCATCCGCGAGTACCCCGAGGGCAGGGAGGCTGGCATGCACCAGGCCCAACCTCGCGTCTGGGATAGTTTCTGGCGCAAAAGTGGTTTTGGGGAGGAGGAAACACCAGGAGACACCGTCTTCCAGGGCCAATATTTATTCAACATTCATCCAAGACTTTCACCACTAATGAACCAATGAGCTTGGAAGTATTGAATCAGTCCTGACCAGGGAGTCAATATCGATTCAATATTCACAAGCTAAATGCTCAATTAGTTCGAGGAGTCAACAGGGAGTGGACATATAGAAACCAATTAGTCAACATTCACACAAGACTTTCAGTACTAAATAAACAATTAGCTCAGAGGTTTTGAAGCAACAGGAACTAACTAGTCACTAGGGATTCCAGATGTGTAAGGTCATTAGTCATCCCTGAGTCAATGTCCCTGAGCTCATTACTCAGCCTTCACTGAATATTCATAAGGGAATTAGTCCACACTGATCCCATATCCATCAGCTAAGGCTTCAACACTGATGCAACCTTCAGTGATGCCACCAAGCTCTGAGCTGTGATAGCAACTGATTTATGGCCCTGTCAGTAATTAAACAGTAATTAAACAGTTGGCTATTGGATCAGTGTGAGCTCATCAGTGCAGGCTGATGCCATGTGCACAAGCTCATCACTCCGCACCAGCTGTTGTGCCCGAGCAGCGGCTCTGTTGTGCCTGCGGCTCCGTCCGGCGCTCGCTCCTGGCAGTGGCTCCGGCGCTCCGTCCCGCTCCCGGCGGCGGCTCCGTCCCTCCGTCCAGTTCCTGCTCCCGGCGGCGGCGGCGGCTCCGTCCAGCTCCCGCTTGGCGCTGTCCGTCCGTCCGTGCGTGCGTGGCAGCCCCGCGGCTCGCGGCCCCCGCGGGAGGGCAGAGGCGTCCCGGGAGCGCTCGCGGCCCCACAGGGCTCCGCACCGGGCCCGGCCCGGGGCTCTCCCGAGGGTGCCCGGTGCTGCCCTCCCCTGCCCTCCCCGGCCGGGCCCCGCCGCCGCCCGCCCACGGGTGTCACGAGGGCCGGGGCCGCCCCCCCGCGACTCCCCCCGACCCGGCGCTCCCGGCGGCTGCCGGGCCGGGCCGGGCCGGGCCTCCGCCCCCCGCTGCCCCGCGGACAAGCCCGGGCCGCCCGCTGCGACCCCCCCGGGGGGGCCCCAGGTGCCTCCCGGCAGAGCCGGAGCCCGTCCCGCCTCCCCGCTCCCTGCTGCTGCTCCTCTGCCCGCTCCTCCCGCTGCTTCTGCCGCCGCCGCCGGTTCCGGTTCCGGTAGCGCCCCGCCCCGCCGGTTCCGGTTCCGGTAGCGCCCCGCCCCGCCGGTTCCGGTTCCGGTAGCGCCCGCCCGGCCCGGCGCGGGGCCGCCGCGCACCTGCCGCCCCTCAGCGCCGCTCGCCCGCGCACGGCGGCGCCGCCTGGCGGCCGCGGGGGCGCTGCAGGGCCCGGGCAGCCCCCGCGCGGCGGCGCCCCGGGGCCCCGCGACCGGCGACCGGCGACAGCGGCAGCGGCGGGGCCCGGAGCCGCGGGGAGAAGAGCGAGAGGGAAAAAGGAAGGAAGGAGACAGAAAGAGAGAGGGAGAGAGAGGGGGCAGAAAGGGAGAGGGAGGAGAGAAGGAAAGAAAGAGGGAAACGAGGGGAAAAAAGGAAAGAGAGAGAAAGGGAAAGCAGAATAAGGAGGGAGAGAGGAAGAGAAAGACAGAAGAGAGAAAGAAAGAGAAAAAGACAGAAAAGAAGAAACAAAGGAGAAGGAAAGAAAGGACGAGAGAGAGAGAGGGAGAAAGAAAAAGAGACAAGGAAGAGAGAGAAGGTGATAAACAGCGAGAGAAAGGGACAAAGAGAGATGGATAAAAGAGAAAAATAAGGAGGGAAAGGGAAAGAAAGAACAGGAGAGGCAGAGATAGAGAAAAGGAGAGAAGGAAAGACAGGGAGAGAGAAAGAACAAGACAGAAAGAGAAAGGGAAAGCACGAGAAAGAAGAGAGGAGGAGGAAGGGAGAGAAAGAGAGAGAGGGAGGAAGCCAGAGCAAGAGAAAGAGAGAGAAAGAGAGAGAGAGGAAAGAAAGAACAAAGAGGGAAACAGAACCAGAGAGAGAGAAAGAAAGGGAAAGGGGAATAAAGAGGGAGAGAAAGAGAGAAAAAGAGGAAGGGAGAAAAAGAGAAACAGAACGAGAAAGAAAGCAGGAGAAGGAAAGATGGAGAGCGAGCGAGAAAAGACAGGAGAGAAGGAAACGGGGAAGAAAGAGGGAGAAAGGGGGAGAGAAGGAGGAAGAGAGGCAGCGAAAAAGACCAAGACAGAGAGAGATGCAAAGCATGATAAAAAGGAGCGGGAGGGGGGAAGAGAGAGGGGAAGGGAGAGGGAGGGAGAACAAGAGAGAGGGAAAGAGAGAAAGCGGGAGAGAGAAAGTGGGAAAGAAAGGAAAAGACAGGAAGGGAGGGAGGGAGGAACGGAGGCAGGAAGATGGTGAGAGAGCAGGAAAGCAAGCGGGAGAGAGAAAGGGAAAAGAGGAAGAGCAAGGGAAAAAAGAGAGAGGAAAGGCAAAAAGGGAAAGAGTGAAAGAGAAAGAAAACAGGGAGGGAGGGAGAGAGAGGGAAAAAGACAGCAAAAGAAAAGAGAAAGTCAAAGAGAAAAAGAGCAAGAGAAAGGAATGGCAAAAGAAGCGAAGGAGAGAGGGAGTAAGAGGGAGATCGATACAGATAAAGATAGAGGGAGAAGACCGGGAGAGAGAGAGAGTGACAGCAGGAGGGAGAAAGGGAGAGAATGAGAGAGTGAAAAAGAAAGAAAGAATGAAGGAGAAAGAGGGAGAGAAGGAAGAAGAGTGGGGAAGGGAGAAAGGGAGAGAGAGAAAGGGAGAGAGTGAGAAAGAAAAGATGACAGAGAGAGAATCAGAGAAAGAGAGAAAGACAGGAAAAGCAGGATAAAGAGGGAGAGAGGGAGACAGCAAAGGAAAGAGAGAGAAGGAAGAGAGAGGGAGAGAGAAAGAAAGAAAGAGAAAAACCAAGCAAGAAAGGGGGAGAGAGGGAGGGAAAGAGGGAGAGAAAGAAGAAGACGGAGAGTAAGAGAGAGGAGAAGAGAGAGGGAGCGAGAACAAGAGAGAAAGAGGCAAAGAGAGAAAGCAGGAAAGAGAAAGGGGGAAGGAAAGGAAAAGAGAGAGGGAAAGAGGGAGGAAGGGAGGAAAAAGGGGGGGGAGAATAATACAGAGAAAGAGGGAGAGAAAGAGGAGGGTGAGAGGAAGAGAAAAGCAGAGGGGGAAAGAGACCAAGCGGGAGAAGGAGAGAAGGAAAGAAGGGCAGAGAAAGAGAGTCGAGGAGAATGAAAGAGAGAAGGAGAGAAGGAGAGAGAGGCAAACCGAGGGAAAGACAGGAGGAGGGAGGAGGATGGGCAGATGGGAGAGAAAGAAGAGAAAAAAGCAAAAGAGAGCAAGTGAGGTAGAGAAAGACAGCGGGAGAGAGAGAGAGAAAGCAAGAGAAAAAGAGAGAAAGAGTAAGAGTGAAGGAGAGAGAAAGAGGAGAAACAAGGCTAGTGAGAGAAGAGAGGGAAGGAGAGAGCGAGGCAAGAAGAGAAATGCAGAGGGACCGAGGAAGAGAGAGCAAGATCTGTGCCTGACTTCATCAAAATATGCCCAATCCATTGTACGCGATGCTGCACTGATCACACCAGTGCCAAGGGCTAAATGATGACCCACAGCACAAGGGACAGAGAACTGCTGTCGTTATTGAATATGTCAGACCTGATCCCAGGCTTCCTTAAGCCACGTGGGCACCCCGACTGCAGCACTGAACCTCACACATCGAAAAAAACCCTACAAGCAATTCAAAAATGGGAATGCTGCATATGCTAAGCCCACAGAAAAGATATCTTGAGTCTGAATATTAAATCCTGTTCAGTACACAAACTCATCTTCAAGTGCCCCTGTCCCGTCAAGGAATGGGTGGCAGGAACGTAAGCCGCAGTAGTGGGCAGTAATGTGTCTCCTAACCAGGCTGACAACACTGGCGCACGTTTAAGGCAACGTGCAGTGCATCATCCTGCACTTCTCCACAGCAACAACTATTATCAATTGGCTGTGATGTAAGGAGGGAGAGTTAGGACTTATTTTCCTTTGGGAAGGATTTATAGACCTGTTAGCCGCTAGGCAGACTTAATGCTATACTTTGGAAAAGGAAATGAAAGAGGAAGGAAAAGGAGTAATAAAGCAGATTGGAGCAATTCTGGTTTAGGACAAGTTCCCTCAGCCAGCCTTGTTTTTTATAAGTCAGTATATTCTGTTTATTATCTGCTCAAGGGCCAGCAACGATTTTGGCCAGTTTCAAACAGTATCATACAAACAGTGCTATTAAAAGGCACATAAAATTAGTACAGACACATATAAAGTCTCCTGGATATGAGAAAACCTGAAAGTCCTGCGAATTGTGCTGTTGTCAGAGCTCAGCTGCCTCTAGGCAGCTTTCTTCCACAGCCACTTCTGGGCCATCTGCAGCACGTTCCTGTCTCCCTTCATGAGAATGAGAAGCTTGTTGTGAACATTCATTGCTGTAAGCAGACAGTGTTCTCAACACATGCTAGTAGAAGACTGAAAATTAGTATTTCCCCTGTGGACTTCCTTATCCCTCCTCCTCCTGTCCTTTAGAAGAGAAGGAAACTTTTCTTAAAAATTAAAACAAGCTTTGCAGCCCTTAAACCCCATCCTCCTGGCTTTGAGCCCCCCTTCTCATGAGCCCCCCTAGCTAGCTTCACATCCTAAGAACAGAATCTGGATTTACCTCTATTTTCAGGCAGAAAGGTTGTTTCGCTTCCCAAAGCTCTGCAGAGGTTTACAGCCCCCATTCTACTTTGGGTCCTGTAAGCACACAAAGTCACGCTCTTGGACCTGAGAGTCACTTTCCAAAGCTGGTAGTCAGCTTTCTCCTTTGTACAAGCAAGTCTGCATTTATCTTACCAAAGCGCAGGCTCCTGGGGGCAGCGTAAAAGTGGACATACAGGTAAGCAGGTTCCTCCTTTCACTGCTGAAGAGAGAGGCATCAAAGAGAGAGATTAAGCTAGGAAATGCCTAATTCTCTCTACTGATTTTGCAGGAGACACTGTGCTCCTAACTGTTGTACCTAAAATTAGGTAGGATGAATCCGGGTCACAGTGCCAGAGCTGGTGCCACTGGGCTGATGTCACATAGCAACACTGGGAAGAGACCGTAAGGGTGTTTGGGAACTTTGGGATAGGCCCTCCTTTCCCAAAGTAAATGGTTATTCTAAGAAACCCCATTTCGGTGTACACAGTTTGAGACACCTTATGGAAATCTGACCCTACTTAAAAATACTTAAAGGTATGCCAAGTTAAGCCTGTTTGCCTTAAAACCATGGCAAACAAGAGCACTAGCTAATGTTTCAAAACATTACAGATTTTTAAGATGCTTAATCTGGATTAAAGAGGGAAATCTAGGATAATTTTGCATCACCATCCTCCTCTGCATGGTGCACCTGTCATTTGAGAGGGGCATGAACTACACAGGAAGAAAGATGGAAGATCTGCTTCTGAGTGCGTTTCAGACCAATTTAGACCTCAGGTTAGGCCACTCTGCAAATGCAGTACAGCTTCTGCCTTCTTTGGAGGAAGCTTATTCCAGCTACCGGAGGAGACAGAAGACCGGACCAGTCTGAACATGGGTCTGTTCTTCTTCGGCAAGTCCTGTGAGCCTAAAGATACTTGGGTCCTATTGACTCCATGACAAGTTTCTGACGCAGTAAAGCAAAACTAGAGGAAAAGACATTTTTCCAAAGTGCTGGTATCTGCAAACAAGATGCCTCAAGAGACTAGAAAAGTGGGCTTTTCAGACCCACTGTCCCAGGAGCTGCTTGCCAGCGGGGAGTATGGCAATGTTCATCCTTCCACCAAAACGTGACCTGCTTTTCTCTCCACTGAGTCCCTTTTCCACCACTGCCAGACCAAGGCTGATCGATTATAACCACATGCTGAGCAGGAACTTGAGGAAGGGAGGAGAATTCCCTGTTCCCTTTCTCCTCTTCTCTAACACCACACAGTGCATTTGTTTTCAGCCGCTCAAAATGGGCGTCCCACGTGTCCCCGTGTCTAGGACAGATCTTCTCATCTATTATCCAGGAACCAAGCTGTGGACATGGAAACAAATCAAACAGTCATAAAGTCATGGCTCCATAGAGCAGTGCTGAAATCTGCATTGATCTTAAACATCTTGAGCCATTTTGAGTAAATGGTACTGCGCACGGTCAATGTGAGAGAAAGAATTGACTTTGTCCTTCATCCTACACTGTCAGACTTCCCTATTGCCCCTGCCTAGCCCATCTGCCCAAGCTACAGCACGGTTTGCAGACTGGCTCCTCCGAGTCAAACGCATACTGTGTCTAAATTATGCAGCTGCAGAAAGCACATTGACTTTAGGAGGCAGAACACACATAATATTCCCTGCATATTTTGTCGCAAAGATAACAGAGAGAAGTGCAATCAGTAAATGTGCAGATCCATTTTCTGTTGTAAGTAAATCCACAAAATACCTAATGGCAATAAGCAACTCTTTAGTGAACAGAAAGCACAGGAAACCTGCCTCAAGCCCATAATGCCACTTAACAAAGCAACAGATGAATGGAAATTTAGTATCTCCCTCTCCTTGGCTGCAAAGTGTTAGGGATACTCAGGCCATTCTCGCCCAGTGCCGGAGGCAAACGCCGCACTGTGCACTGTTCCCAGACAGAACAGAGACCTCTGTGCAGAACAGGATTCTCCTTGGTGGAGAAAACTCATCAGGAGCCTTTGGTTACTTGAGCCAGTAGAAAACATTGTTTTTTCTATTCGTACAGATGATAAGGACAGTCATGAATGAAAACCGCTGCAGTGCAAAACACACTGCGTAACTCAAATTACATTCAGTTGACCTGCAAGCGTCCTTCAAAGGAAGCTTGCCACTTACTGCCCAACTAGCACTCTCCCCATCCCACGCAGGAATAGCCGAGAAGCGAAAGACACACAGTACATCGCTGCCCCAAGGACAGCAGCAGTCGCCTCCAGAGCAGGCTTCAGAGAAAACACAACTTTCCTGCCCACTAGGCACCGCACCGCACACTTACCAGCGGCAGTTCTAGCTCAGCAAAGGCAAAAGACCTTGTTCTTCAGGAAGCTTTGATCCCAGAGGCAAGTGCTTTACTAGGGAAGTGCATTCTTCCTGCTGGGTAACTGCCGTGCCGCTTCAAGCACTATTTGATTCTCAAACCGGTTTTCTTATTTCCTCAGCCCTCAATTTCCCCGTTAGCTCCGAAGAAAACACAGGCTGCATTTGTCAGCTTGTTTCAAGCAGGCAGGAGAAAGGGAAAATGGAAAGCAATAAACTGCAGTATGTTGCTCTGCTGGATAAATCAGGCACCAAACAAATCAGCAACAATTTTTTTTAGGAAACACTCCTGTCAATTATAATATACAACTTAAAAATGCTGCTGTTATTCAGCATAATTCCTGTGCTCAGAGGCCTCAGTAAACTCTTGTACTTCTCCACATTTCTGCCTAAATCCACATATCTCCATGGCATATTAAATGCACAGTCTTTCTGCACGGTCCAAACTACTGCTGGCTACACACCTTCAGAAGCAGCCGTTTTCAGCAGGCCCTTCATAAACCTCTTTTGCCGGCTAATAAACCTGTAAGAGGAAAAGGCTCGGGGCTCTAGTGTCTCCGAATCTTATAGGACATGCCTGTAAAAATCAACACAACTTAAAATTTGGCAAATTCAGTGGACTCTAGTAGAAAATTTTGAGTACAAGTTAACTCAGGACATTTGGAAATTACTCTGGGGGGAAAAAACGTCCTTCCCTCTAAACGGGAAACTCCTTTTGTATCCCAGGTTTTTCTTGAATTTTGTGTCTTAGTAACGGCAAGCAAATAAGTTCCTGCCATATGGGCAAGCCCAGACAAACCAAGGCGGAAACTTTATACTTAGGATACCTTGAGACAAAGAATCTGGTCAGAACCTCAGCTGTGATTAATTGATGTCACTACATTAATGAACTATTACTATTAAACTGAGGATAAGATTACTTGAAAGAACTGGGTTGGTGGATGCTGCTGATTTTCTTTCAGCAAATATTTGATGACATGATTAGGTAATATGGGCTTGTTCAACGAGTTTAATTACATTCTGGTTGAAGAAGTCTCCTCTGTTCTTCTACATGCCATGGAAAGGAGGAGACAAAACAATATTAGATTGTGAATGGCACAGATTTCACAAAGTGAGTGAAATACTGTTTAACCAAGCAGTTACCATCTTCTAATTAGATTTATAACTAGAATCAGGCCATGCAGAGGGAAAATCAAGAGCATAAATCTCAGCAAAAGGATTTCTGAAAGATTTGGAAATATAGGATGAAATAAAAGGTGATAATGTAATAGAAGAGAAGAAAGCAAGACGGAAATGGAAAGTGTCGCAAGTGCTTAAAAATAAAAGCGTGTGCCCAAGGGTCATGTCTGCCATTTCACACTTAGACATACCAGGACTGGAAAAGGCTAGCAAGGATGCAAAAAAGAAAAAAGTGCTTGAAGCAAGAGTAGATATGAAAGAGATGCAACAAAAGGAGATGCAAAAGAACAGAAAGGTTAGCAAAGGGAAGCTGGGGAAAGAATGAGGAAACAGAGACAGAAAAACCCACATGAGTGACAACAGAATTGCTCAGGTTCAGTCCTGCGTTAAAGCTCCCTCATGGCTTTGGGACCAGTGCTGGCTCATACATGGCCAGCTCAGAGATGGATGCCTGCATCAGACCTCACGGACACGTCTTAAGATCTAACCCTGATATGAGAGGAAAGAAATCCTAATCCTTTGGAGAAAGATGTGCATTTAGTTGGGCATAAAAAGACTCTGAGGCCGGTGACAGCATGTGGGTAATCTTCAACTCAGGCCCAGCGAGGCCCAGAACATTGTGAGGGCAGACCTGGAAGGCATGAAGCCTCACACCACATCCACGGGAAGGGGGCAAAATTCTGTGATCAGCCACAGATGAGGAAAAGGGGGGGCTGGCCGCTGCAGCTGCTTCCTGAAAAATCCTGCGTCTATACAGTGCTTTGCCACCTGGGTGCCAGGCTCTTCCAAGGGCTCTCCAAGTTTAGCCACAAGCCTGGCTTCCAAACCTGCCATGATCTAAACCCGCAATGTCATTTTGCACAAAACTCGCATGAACGTCTGACTTCTTGTGCTTGCTTCTTGATGCTGACTTGGTCTGTTAAGGGTACTCCAAGCACAGCTGGTGGCTCCTGCCAGGAACATGCTGAAGAACGATAACACACACGCCGGTGTATTCTTGTACATCAATATTTCCAGGTTTTCTCTGCTGCACTGAAGGACCCACTAAGCAGAGGGTTAAAAGACAGTCCCCGTTTTGCCATCCTGCCTTCCAGATAAACTAGACACTTGCCAGCTGGCCCAGAGAAAGCGGAAGAAGGAACAGCAGACTGGCTGCGGGACCAGGGAAGGCTTTGCGGAACGGGCACAGCTTAATACACGAGATGCACTTTAGGTGCCTGTTTCCTCGTGGTTTGTGTTTCTTCTCAACCATCCTGTTGTGACTACAGAGCTTAAGCTGTTTGCGGCAGGCTCTGCCTCCTGCATTAAATATCCAAGCAGCAGCTGGCAGAGCAGAGATCTGGTCCTGCGTGGGTTTTGCTCCAGACGTTACATTAGCAAATAGCAATAAGTGATCAAAAGAGGAAACTGAAAGGAAGCAACTTAACGCAGAAAACGGAGAGGAAATGAGAGATCCCCCTGGGGACCCTTTTTGCCGACTTGCTCGCCAAGCCCTGCACTAGCACGTTGCCGTGTTAACTCCACTGGGTCCAGCGGAGGCAGGGTTGCCGTGGAAGTCGGAAACTCCGTTCCTTGAGCGCTCTCGTGGAGCCTCTGGCCCCAGCGGCCGATTCTTTCTGCTTGCTCAGGAAGCAGTGTCCTGGCGATATTTCCTTTCTCTTTCATTAAAAGGTATAACCAAATTACGAATACAAAGAATTAGAAGGCGGAGATATCTCACAGCTCTCCATCTGCGCCACTTGCTCCCTCCTCCCATAAAACAAATAAAAATTGAAGTAATTTAAACTGGTGCCTTGCCAAGAACATCTTTTTAAAATGCATTCATTGTCATTAGGACAGATGTCCACATTCCCGTAACATTTCAGCTTAGCTTCTCAGCCCTGAAATAGCATCCCTAAAAAAACTGAGGAATGTCTTCAGTGAATTGACATGTGGGTGCCAGATCCTGATCTCACTTCCACCAGTGTAAAACACGGTTAGCAGTTCTGCACCACATCAGGTCTGGGAGAACTCCCCTGTTTTCAGTTATCGGAAGTTATTCACTGACCTAACTGATACCATAACACAGCCCAGGAAGCTGTAATTGGGATCTGAATCCACTGTTTGATCCGTACATATTTTCTTGATCATTGCTAGGCATCTTCATTACGATACACAAATTTTGTTCTGGCTAGACTGCTGGCCACACTACCACGCATTTCTTTGAACATTACGGCAAAAACTGATCCACAGCGAAGCTGTAGTTCCCTGAACATTGCAAGGCAGCAGCAGACAGCCACTGCCGGAATAAGCAGCCCCCTGCCCCTCTGCTGCAGAGAGCCGTCCCTGCGCCAGCATCACTGCAGCCCCAGCACAGGAAACGTGCAGCTGTGTGCTGAACCCGGCGGGAACTCCTCCGGGTTGAAACGCATCCGGCAGAACAGAAATGTTCTCTCTCAAATTCTTTTGCCTCTACACGCTGCTGTCAAGCCCCCTTACCCACGTCAGGGTTTGAGAAGCACCAGTGCGAGCTGTGTACATCCCTCGTCTCGGACTCAGCCGAGTCCTCAGTTTGGCATTCTCTACAGAAGACCCAGCTGCATACCATAAATCCTGGAAAGTATCTGCTTTCTTGCACAAAAATCCTATCTGTGGCCAGAAACTGAAAGGGTCTGGATCATATCTTGTTCCACGCTATCTGGGGGAAAAAGAAGAAAACAGCTAATTATGGCCTTCACCAACAAAGCAAACCTACAGCCCATCTCTAGCTTCTCATAACTCTTAAACCCACTAGTACGCTATAAACCATCACCAGCACAACTGTGCAGCACAGGAAGAGACACTAACGGGCTTAAGTGAACACGGGCATTTTTATACCTTTTCTGTTACCTGATCAGACTAAAATATTGACTCAGGGCTGCTGCTGCTTTTCCCCAGACAAGGAAGTCTGTCGGTACAGCAGAGTGAACTGAACTCAGATCCCATTTGAGCAGCGATGGCAGCACTTAAGACCATCTTCTCTGGAAATGTTCTTGCCACTAAATATTAACAAAACCTTTATATCAGAGGTCGGTGGGGTTTGAAAAGAAAAATAATATGTATGGAAGGAGACAAGCAAAGCAAGAGAAGCTGGAAAAGAATCATAACTAAGTGGTAAATGAAAGGAGTGATTTATCTGAAGAGGGTGTCAACAGATGTGCTGGTATATTTTCATGAGTGATAAATAAGCAAAAAAGGAGGAATAGGATAGATACTGAGAGAAAGCAGAGGGGAGAAAGAGGAGAAGTGCAGCAGGAGGAGAGAAAAAAGTGTCTTAGATAGCGAGGGGGCACTCTTCAGGACAGAACTAGTAGAAGAGTCACTTCCACGAGCGGGAGCCGTCACCTCTCTCACACCAAGTGCAGCTCTGCAACTTTCAAACCCTCCCAGTGCTGCTATATGCCAACCAGTGATAAATAACGAAGGCCTACACAAAAACCAGAAGGCACTCGCGCTGAAGCACTGCTGAGATTTTAAGGCGCAACACTGGGACTAGGTAATAGCTGCGCCAAAACCCCTCGTCTGTCGTGTAGCTTGTCACATATTTTCAGCTGATTTGTCAAAAGCACTGCGTTTGGCTTAACGCCTAACAACCTCCCATTCCTCCCATTAGACGGAATCAGACCCGTGCCAGGAGCTCGTGCATTTCCATCCAGTGTCCTCGTGTTTCCGACGGGGCCTGACCAGCACTGACAGCACATTCAGGGTGTTACCCACAGGAACAACAAACTCCCCGAACAAACTCGTACAAACGTAACGCCAATGCAACCAAGCGCAAACTCAGAATAAGCCTCGTGTCTTCCCTTCCCTCCTCTCCCATAAGCAGTGACTTTCTTCAGCAGGAAAGGTGAGGAAGGCACGCCAGGAAATGTGAACCCATGTCACTCATTATTTCTTACGATAAACTATTCAGAGACGTTAGGATATTTTTCAGAACTCTGCTGTAGATCCTGGTGCCAGCAAAACCAAACATATGACAAACCTGGGGCTTGAGACCTGTGTATCAGTGAAAAGCAATTTGCAGACTTGCTGCCTTAGTTTTCCCCCTTAAATGTCCCACATTCAGCACACTTTGTTTGGATTACTTTTGCAATAGCTACAGGGGGAGGCACTGTTTTCACAAGCAATTTCTGGTTTGGGCACCCCAGCGAAAATATTTTCAAAGAACTCAACATTCAGAACGTGGGCGTTCCAGTCTTTGACACGATCGGGCAATCCGCTTAATGGGCCTCCACCCGGACACCTCCAAAGCTGGACAAATAGAACATATGGTCACTGCTAAAGGCTGCCCACAAAGAACGGTCTGCATGATTTATCTCCCAGTGCTCTTCCAGACCTAAGGCAAATCACAATGGTAGTTTTCAGGCAACTTTTTTTTTTTAGCATTTGCCCTGAATACCTTCCTTGACAAGAAAATAATATTCTTCACCAGAGAGCATCTCACTTTTTCTTTCTTATCCAAGACCATATAAATGTTTCTGGATAGACATTTAACCATTCCTGTTGCTCTTCTTTTCCAGACTAACAAATTAGGGTACAGAGAAATTAAATAAATTCACGAGGTCACCTAACAAGTCAAGACCAAAGCAAGCGATAGGACTACAGAGGCCTTTCTAATTGTTACACTGCAATTGAGAAAATAACTTTGCTTAGAATCTGCTTAAGGAAGGAAATAGCTTCTAGCTAAAGGATTTACATCTTGGCTTATATAAATGAATAAATCAGAGTCAGTGGATTTTACTTCTTCCTACATTTCACTGTTATCTTGGATTTTATATTCAAATAACAGTGTTCTGACTAAGTTCAATGAAAAGCATTTTCGTTTTTCAGAGCAATTACTTCATTTAAACTAGTGCTTCAGTTAACCAAAATGCTTTTTTTTTTCCAGTGGGCAACTTCACTTGGAGACATTACTGATTTTCTGAAGGACTATTTAATGAAATTTAATAGAAGTGTCTTTGATTCATTCTTAATGAACTTGTAAACTTTTCATTTTTAGAAACATATGAGGAAAACCTTTAATTTCATATTTGCTTATTTATTTATTCAATTTAATTTCAGTCTTGCATTTAAGTACTGCTATACTCCTCAAAATATTAAAAATCATATAACCCAATTATTATTATTTAAAATCGTTGCACATTTAGAGCAAAATATTTCAGTTAACTCTAAAAAGTATTTGATATTCTAATTACAAGAACCTCTTGGAATGAAACCAGAATGTAAAGGGTCAGCTTACTGTAATTTTCAACTGTTAAAGGAATTTTGAATTAGAATATAAGTAGCAGCTTCCAGTGAATTTTTCTCAGCAAAGTATCATCACCTTTGAAAAATGGAGAAAAATGAATGAAAGTATTGTCATAGTCTTAAATACACCAGTAGAAATGTTCCACTCAATCACGAGAGAGAGAAAGAAAAGATGCGAGAGCCTTTGATCACCCAAATGCAAAGCCAGATCACAGAAATGCTGACTTTATCTGAAGCACTGAGACTCAAGAGTTACTGTCTAGCTACCCACGACTGCTCCCACCAACAGGAAGTCACCCACCTGGGGCAGCACGCGGTTTTCCTCCTCCAGCTGTCTCACTCTTGCCTCCAGCTGCCTAACACAGGACAAGGTTGATTCTAAAATTAAAAAGAAAAAAACTCTCATTATCCACAGAGATCTGCTTGTGTAGACTAGTGTCAGAGCCTGTGCCACATGCTGACTTGTGCTCGCAGCAGCCTTCTTCTCTTAAAATCCCCTTAAACACGCAGCTCTGTTCCTCTCAAGGGCACTGCAAATAATGCTGGTACTAGAATTAATCCAGTTCTTTGTCACTTTGGATTCTAAACTACTGCACTTTAAAACAATATTTATAGTCCCTTCTCAGACAAAGGAAATCTTACAGAAAGGCAACACAGACTTGATTTCTTCTATCCCATACCCCAAGCTCTGTGAGCTTGGACAAGAGCAATGCATTCTTCTACAGGGTCACCACTTCAAAACTCAGAAAGAGAAGACTGTCTTCTGCTGGCAGATGCAGCCAAAGAGGTCCCTCCACACCAGGAAGCGGAGGGCTGGTGCAGCACATGCAGACTTCCCACGCAAGCAGTGATCCAGCCTGCAGGGAATACCACAGCTAGCCAGCACGGAGGCACAAGGTATAGCCTGTGCTGGGAATCAGATGCGTTGTCCTGGCTTTAGCCTGTGCTGGGAATCAGTTGTGTGCATCTCCAGGGTCCTGAGAGAGCTTGGAGTCTGGCTGATAGAGTGCACAACCACCTGAGACACAGCATCCTTACAACTATTATTCCTCGTGCAAGCTAGGGCAGCACCGTACTAGCATACGCTCTTGTAAAGCTGCTTTGCTGCAGAGCAAAATCCCACCCACCCTCCTCACGAGTAACATCACTGGCCTTCATAAGATAAATTGATTGATTATGGAGAATAACATTTCCCGTGGATATGAGTACTGAAAGAGCATCTGAATGTTTCAATCAATGATCTTATTTCCCCCTGGAAAATGAGTCACGGTCTGTTCTGTTCCCAAGAATTTAGTGTAAGAAGAGTAGATCCAAGATCCATTGCTAGAAGCATCTGAGAGGTTCTGTATCACACATTTTGGGGGGCACACAGAAATTCTGCCATTAAAATACTGTACCTAGAAAAAATACATGCCTGGGAAAGTAGTTGGTCACTGTAAGAGAAAAGACCTCTTCTCAATACAGAATCACTGCTATGACTCTAGGACCTCCTCATACTTAGGTGGAAGTCCACCATGGATTTACTCCTGACTCAACGATCCATTAAACTTTCTTTGAGAAGTCAATTCCATTAATTTATATGTACTCATACTACCATGTAACTAGTGTACAAATGGAAACAGCTACATCTCTGATGTCTAACTGTATGGAATCCATCGGTGTCAGGGCAGTACTGGCAGTTGATATCAAGCTGCAAAGCTGCAGTGACACCAGAGCAGTTCTCTGATATAAATTATCAGATGAATTTGTGTACCCTTCTCCTCTGATATCTGAATCACTGTGCCAGCCTGCCCATAAAATAAAAGTGACAGGACATGAGGTGTCACTTATTGCTCTTGTGAGACTGCAGTAGGCTAAAATATGCACACACGGATAGCGCATGCGAATTTACAGAGCATGAGGACAACAGACAGAAATTTGTCAAGAACGATTACCGCTCAGCAAGGCACTGCATTAAAAATAGCATTGTACAACAAAAGGGAAAGAGGTAATCTGAGGTTCTGTGTGCTCTACGGCATAACGATTTTCATAGCTAGTGATGGGTGCATCTCTGGAGAGCTGCTAAGCCCGGTTCGGATGAGCACTTAGAAAATGAACGGCTTATTCAATTAACTATAGACGACAGGGTCCCTCCCATCAAATCAGCTCCTTTCCCAGCAGTAGCGCTTCTGCGAGGAGCTGTAGAAGCTTCCTCACTGGTATGGCCATTAGTGTTGGCAATAGCTCCCAGCACATTTCTTTTCTCCTCTCTGCTGTTTTCTACAGAAGATGGTTTTTTGTGCAACCACCTTTTCTGAGGGACTGAAGTAGGGGCTTTCTTCGGCACTAGCAATCTCTCAATTTGTTGGTTACAATTCTGCTGCTATGTCAGCTTGGGCACCAAGCTCACATTCAAGTCCAACTTCCCCATTATCCACATCTGACAACGCATTGACTAATACCCCAGCTCTGCCCGGGTGGAAGCCAGCCAGCTTTCCTGGCCCCAAAATCCAGGGGCAGGGTGGGTACTGATTTGCACATGGGGGCACAATTGCCTCAAGCTAATCGGATCCACAGGCCTGAGCCAAACCCGAGCACAGCTACAAAAGCACTATAATATACCCCCGGCGACCCCTTCAGAGCATGCCGGGCTCACCAGCTTAGTTCATGCAAGCTCCCTTTTGAATTCCCATTAACTCCGAGGCATTTTCTGTGTTACCATTTATTAGTTCCGTATATGCTGCATAGCTCTCGGCAAAGTTTGCCTCTCAGTTTTATTCCTTCACTTATATGTTGGAGTCTAGCGCCGAGATGTCTGCTGCCTCAAAAAAGACAGCTCCACTGTCAGCTCAGAACCTCACAGTGCCAGTTTACACCAGCTGAGGATCTGGTCTAAAATCTCCTGGCGTTTCAACCCTTTTAAAGTGTGAAACATTTGTTTAAATTTCCTTTTGTAATCTGATGAAAACTGAAAATTAGGTCAGCTACCAAAGGCCTGATCTAGCAAATCCTTATTTATGTGAGCATTCTTGACGTATAGGCTAGATGCATATATATTTCAGTATCTGTTAATGTATTTCTACTGTGATGCTATGCATGAGCTTAGAGGAAAGGGAGAGTGGAAAAGGCAGTCAAGGACACAAGAGAACGAGGAATTGAAAACACACAAAGTGAAATGCTGTCATCAGTGATGTCGACAGCAAACCATCCCCAAAAAGTTGCATCGTAAAAGTGTTTATGGAAGGGACTATAAAATCCATCTATTCTTAACTAGCCTGGAGACCAGTAAAGAGCCCTAACTAAAAAGTAGACCTTAAACTGCCTGCCAGAAAATGGTCACCTGTTGTCGCTCTCCTTGTTGTTCCAGGCAAATTTTCACATGAAAATTAAGCAAGTTTAAACTGAGGCAGAACGAACTGATGATCACAATGCTTTATTTTCAACAAGAATATGTATCTGACCTGAAAACAAATGTCTCCCAAAGTCAAGGAGAACAGAAACATAGCATTTCTTCATAACATTATTGTTATCTGACATTAAAGCATTTTATAAGATGCTACAATATGTCAGGCAATCACTGCTCTGAAAAATAACCTGCGCAAACAGGATTTTTCAGCTGATGTCATTAGTCATAAAACCTTTTCTGTTTTATCCTTCCCAAGTAGATTTATTTAATATCTATAATTTCCACAGAACTGCAACTACACATAAAAGCCCTGCATTACTTGCCAGATCTTAAATTTGACTAGTAGACTGCTTATATACAAACTTCCAAATACAGCTCTAAAGGGAGCTCCCTCTGTCTAAAATACAAAAGGAAAAAACGGTATTTGTATTAACACTATAAAAGCTCTAGTATTGTATTCTGAGTAACAGCACAAAACTGTTAACTGTTTTGAGATCAAATGCAGATAAAAACAGATAATTAATTTGGGTCAACATCTCAACAAGATCTGACCACAGAGACATGACACTGTGGTAGCCAAATTACCAGTTTCATCAACTACGGGCTTCTTGGTTGCATTATTTGTGCTCCTTCCAGTCTTCCTTTGCTAAGCAGAAGTTTTACTGAAATAACAATTTTGAACAATTTCCATTCTCACTACCAGATTTATACCGAATAAATTAATGCTCCTACATTAATGCTCCTAAATTATATCACTATCTATTAAAGATGGAAAAAACTCCCATTCTCATAATCTTTCCCAAATATTTCTTTACACATTGCTCCTTCGGGATACATCCACACCGCTAAAGTCACCCACTCTTAGGCCAAGGGGTTCACAGTGGCTCTCGTTCACACCAGTGCGGCCTGCCCAAGTCCACACTCAGCGAGTTTGTTTGCCCTTAGGGCTCTAAGCCACAGATCCCTGCATGTTTTCTTCAGTGCAAAGCATCTGGAATAATGTGAGGAACACGTCCCGTCTTACCGGAACGGTGTTTTTAAGCACGCAGCATGGTATATATGTGGGACATGACACAACAGAGTGGGAGGTGTACAACGCATGCTGGGAAAGTGTTAGATCACGCAGGGCGAAGGAAGTTAAACGTGACATGGTCTTGTCTATAACAGCTGTAGAAAGCAGCTCCCAGAATAAAATAACCCCGGGTTTTGTCTCAGAGAGAACTAATCGGTTCACTCCAAAAAAGAGCTTGTGAAAAAAACCTGCAATAAACATGATCAGAAGACCAGGAGCAAACCAAGGAACTAAGTTATAGGACTATTAATTTACCATTAGTGTAGTCTAAGTCCTATTTCAGTGACAAATAATATTCAAATTCATTTGATCTTTCCAGTGGAAAAAAACGGAAAAAACTTTGCAATTTCACCAAAGGAACTTCCACAGTTTAGCTTCCCATGCTCTTAAGATGATTGCAAATATGATCATTGTGCAGTGCTTCATTTCAGGAATGAAACTCAAATTCTTTTCCAAATTATTATAGCGACAATAATATCTTGCTTTTAGCGAAATTCAGTGACAATCTGCTCTTTCTCCAAATCCATCATTCTAACATGTTATTAGAGAACATCAATATTGATGTAGCTGATCTCTTTTTCTTTTGACATCCACACTCTTGAAGCTAGTAGATATTTTGGGCTTATGTCAAACTTTATCAGACCCGTATGTTGCTGCCAAGGGCATATTTGTGCCTTGGCTTTATCCATTCTTTGTGTGTCTATGCCTGATCTCACTCTATTAAATACCTCATAATGTTCTTCAAGCTAGATTATCCTCTGCTCTTTTAGAATGGTTGAAGATGTCACATTAAATTCTAGCTTTCTAAAGACGGTTTCCCTTCTTTTCTGTTTTTTTCTCTTTTTCCTCCTTTTAAGGCCAGTATTAAAAAGGCATTGATCCAGTGACAAGTAAAGCCAAAAAGGACTTTTCTGTTCCACATCAGCGTTAGCCCTGAGGACGTGCACGTGAGCCTGGCTCCCTTTGGAGACCAGCCTTCCTAGCCCGCACGCTCGCTGCGGCACCTCTGTCTACGCTGCAGAGCACAGCTGGGGGAGAGTCCCCAGCACGCAGGCAGCCTCTCACAAACAAGCTTTCACACTGCAGAGCTGCACACTCGCCTTCTCTTCCTTTCCTCCCCCTGTGCCCCCAGTCCAAGTCACACCAGGCACAGACTCCCCATACCTCACAGGAGAGCTCACCTACCCTCCCCAAAGCGTCCCCAGTCTCCACCCTTCAGCACTTCTGGCTCTCTGCGTTCCTGACTTTCATCTGCTCTGGCTGCTGCCAAGGCAGGGATCCAGCATGGCAGGATGAGCTGCTCCTTACTGCAGCTCCACTCTTCCAGCGGAGATGGCGGTAACATTTCAGCCCTTCTTGAGAGGAAGGCAGCAGGGTGCACTGCAATGCAAAGACGCCAGCCATGCTGGGCCGCAACGCAGCAGTGTTGAGACACCCGCAGCATCCTGCCGTTACGAATTCCCTCTGGTAAATGGGGTCACGTAGATGGGGGTAACTAGCGTAAAGCCTTGCACTGCCCAGGCACTGAGGTGATGGAGGCTGTGGAGATACAGAAATAGGATGCTATCAGCTCTGAGCAGGCTCCTTACCAAGGGGTCTACTACTAACCAGCTGGTACTAGCAAGTAAAATGTCAGTACTGCAACACTAGACTTGCATGGAATTATTAAAAATGAGCCGCCCTTAGGACAGCGCAAATAGGCACTATGCCTGGAATAATACTGGAGATTGAGATGATGGGTTACTCAGAGCATGCTAGGTTCCCAAACTGCACTCATATATTCCTCACAGGTGCGAGCATCTCAGTCAAAGCAAAGGACACTAGCTGATGGTCTTGTGGACTGAATGGCCTTACAGGACGGTTTGTGATCAACTGCTGTTGATTGTACCAAGTCTCATGATGCCAGGATGCTAAGCAGGTCTCCTGTTTACCCATTTGGAGAAGCAAGGTCCTTTTTTCCCCTCCAAATAAAGTGGTGCTTTCTAAGTAGCCCCACAATTTTCAGGTCTTAAAAGGATAACCAGAAAACACAACTGTCACCATTGGCACAGGTACCATCACTTCTACCATCATAAAATTTGAGCGAAGAAGAAGAAACAGGATGTTTTGGGCACCACTTTTCTCATATAGTCATGATAAACCACGGAGAAAAGTGATGCAGGGCTGGGGATTGCAAGGCAGCGTGCTCTGGCAGTTTACAGGGTAACTAATCTGTTCATTTTTCTGTGGCGTATGTGAAATTGCATATATTGGATAATAAAAGAGCCAAATTCTGTTTCTCTTATCTCTATTACAACCCAAATATTACATTGAGAAAAACAAATTATTAACAACATTAAAACATCCGAAGTAACCAAAAAGATTTGGAAAGCCTGCAGGCTTCAGTCCACAGTATTCCCCATGACCATTTCTGAACTGGAACAGCTGCAGCAACTTCCCCTCATAGTTCCCCTGCAGAGCTTGACTCAGACTCTGTTCCAAGATCCCAGTTTTTGTTAGCTCTGTCCTTGTCACTTCACCTCCTCATTTACTAGAAGCTACTCTAGGGCCTGCTCCTCTAGAAACCGGTGCACTCCCCAGTCATGCTGATTTGTGAGCTCTGCACTCAAGGCAGCAGCTCAAAATCCCCGCAGTAAGCAGCATGTGGACATGGAGTTGTTAGACTCACAGTTGCCACCCTTTGCTATGTGACAGACATCTAAGTAATGCACTCTCTTAAGCAGACATCTGTCCACCTGATCCTGCTCTCCCAGCTCCAAATAGGTTCACACAAACACTTTTTTTCCAAAAATCACGTTCCCTGTAACCTCCCTTCTCAGAACAATGTTTAACCAGGACGCCAATATCTTCTTCCAGCCAGCTGATGCGACAGTCTCTTAAACAGGCTGGTAAAGAGAAGACGAGCGGTGCAGAAGATGTGCGGGGAGTAAGAGAGCCCACACTGATGAAATGGGCATGATCTAGCAGGTCGTTTCTGGCACCCTGGAGCTAATGGAAGTTACAGAGACAAGGGGGGTTACAAGGTACAGGCAAATGTGGGACAGCACTGCAGAACTTCCTAAAATATGAGGACCTTTACCTAGCTGTTAGCTCCTCGTGAAACAGATAGATCAGAATCCCATACAAAGGGAAAACTCAAGGGTTCAACCTATACTTCTACTTGTTCAAGTGAGCTTGGGCGCCAAGCGCAATAAGGCAGGTGGAAGGGATATTATCTAATGCCTTTATATTGGAGGTAAAGTAAGGGTAGAAGATGTAATACCTCTAGTACTGACATAAGCTCGGAAAATAATCCATTAAAACTGCTTCAACTCAAGAACTAAAACTCTGTTTTTCTGGATTTTTAAAAAATGTTGATTCCAAATATACTAATAATAGTTCTCTGCAAAAATTGACCACTGGGTATCTACATACCGCCTTCTGATTAACTCTAAACAATAAATCATCAGTGCAGAAGATACTAGTTGCTTCACTGATGTTAAAAGAAGGTTAGAGTTTCCTAACTTTGAAGAAAAACTGTAATACAGTGGATAAACAAAGCAGACAAGCCACAATAAGAGAGAAAATCCTCCAAGATGAAAATACTTGGAGGCTGGAGGTATTGGGAGAAAAGTAGAACACTGTTTGCCTTGATCCTAGGCATTTACTTATGGCCACTGTTGGAGACAGGATGCTAGGCCAGACAGAAAGCCGGTGTGGAGCAGCAGGCTCTCCTGATGGCCAGAAAACAGAAGAACACGATTTCATGAGAATGCAAACATCATCTTGGTTCTGTTAACAACAACATTTTTTGCTTGGAAGACCAAGTGACGCTTCGTAAAACAGAAATATGTGTGTTTATCACAGTGTGCCTCTACCAATCAGATGTGCCTATGCTTGCAAGTCAGATTTAAAACAGATTTCCATGCTTATAAGGGCATTTAGGTGGAACTTGGACTTCCACATCAAAAACTCTAACCTTGAAAAAAATCTGCTTAAACACCATCTCCAAGCTCCTTGGTCACATCACATTTTAAACTGTAAAATTTGCCAGGGAACCTGTTACGCCTCTGGACTTGCCTAAAATGGCTCCAGCTTGACAGAGCAAAGGAGCTCCGAGTGGAGCTGGCACCTCAGGCAAATGTTCGACACGCCAAGCCTCAGGCTTGGTGGGAGAGGAAGGGACCGAGGCAGAGCGGATAGTCTTTCCCTTGCTTGTCGACTATGCAAAAAATTAATTGGAGACTAAGGTAAAAACAGAGCACAAAAGGGACAGCGAAGCTATCATCTTGAGAGTCTGGTCCTCAAAAGCAAGGCGGGGAAGAGACCTACTTCTGCATTTCAGAAGAGACAGAGCAGGCTGTGAGCAGATGGGTGCAGGACTACCTTCCCCCTCTGCCCTTCCCGGCAGCAGCCCCCGGGCCGGGCCCCCCTGCGCCGAGCGGGGGCTCAGCCTTCCCGTCGTTTCGGGCCACCGTGCCGAGACGCCCAACTAACTTCATAGACTGCAGACCGAGGGGAACAACGTGCGGACCGCAGACGTCTCTTCTTCCACCCTTCAATGGCGCTAGCCCTCGCCAGTAAATATCCCCGACAAATAATACCTCCCCGGCAGAAGGAAGCTGTGCCAGCGTCATTTCTAGTATTCACTTTTCTTCTAAATGCACCGACTCAGGCTCTCGTAATACACAGAAAATTGTTAAGATGCGAGCTCTACTAACACAGAACAATAAATATTTTACACAGTAGTACATTTACGCAATCCTGTTGCATTACATACACTGGATTTCTCTGTGATCCTTCCTGCTATTAGAACACCTGTATTCAGCACAGTAAAAGCGGAACCACTTGATTTTTACTTCACATTATATATATATAATATAAAATATAATAGAAATGTAATATATGTATAATATAAAACACATACACGTATTTGTGTTTTCATCACCAACTACCGTATCAGTAATTTCTTCAGACACCATAAGAGGCGCTCTAGTTTGTGTCAACAAGCACAGCCCCCCCCCAAGTAAAGGGCAGCTGGCACCAAGACCAGAGGCATTAAATTGTCGCTGGCGTCAGGACCGTGGATGCTGACCCCAGTTTGAAACCTGCCTTTCTGAGTAAATCCCAGGTCATCTTCATTTCTTTATGTCAGATGTAACCACTTCAGGAAAAGGGACTGCCTCGGGCGATGTGTCTGCATGCTGCCTGTCCCAGCAGAGCTGCGATGCTGCCTGGCCCCATACACAGGCAGCGAGTAAACCAGCAGCCACCAAGGCAAGTTCCCTAAGGAGACGCCTGCGACCTGCCCCAGTTCGGCAGTCTGGCCTTGGCTAACAGCCGAGCAACGTCCCAGCTAATCCAGTGGTAACTCTCACGCTTTCGCAATGATTAATGTAGTGGGCATATCTACACTGCGAGTGTTGTAGTGCTGTACATACAGTACTGTACATGTGCATACGGTGAATGTATTTACACTGTACATGCTGACATCCCCTGTAAATCCACTGTTGCTGACATGGATTTATTGTTTAATAAATTACGGGTCGGATTTTGAAAGGCAGCCAATGCCCGCTCTGTTCTCCTTGAAGTTACCAGGAAAAGTCTCTCTTGACTTCAGCGGAAAAGTTAGAGGAACACTCAGAATTTTTTTTAAATCCTAACTTACATGGAGATGTAAAAGCTTACAAAATGGGTATACACAAATGTAAATTGCTCAAACAATTCTTTAAATTTACCTCAGAAAATAATTTTGCAGTTTGCAGGTATTTCACTTCAAAGCCACAGCAGACATGAAAGTCAAGAGGAGCAGAGAGAGAGAACTGAGATTCATGACTCTCTTTGTTTCTTAAATCTGGACATAATGCATAATGTTTGAGTCTTAACCTAGACCTGAAGTATAACACATGGCAGCACAATGTTTCTTACAGCAAAAGGAGCTATATCTTGTAGCAGTAACTTATAAAACTTAAGTAACACGAATAATTAAGAGGAGATTAACAGAAATATTAAATAAATAATATGTTGCATTAAAACAGCATCACATTTAGGTTTTAAAACTCTTAACAGATAGTGTAAGGAATAGTAAAGCACTTAGAGCAAATAATTCTTACCTTCACCAAATAATCTAACGGTTTAGTGTGTTTAAAGAAGTAACTGCCATATACCCGGACTTTCAACATGACAGAATCTGAGAGGCTGTATATAGTTTTCTGTGCTTAGAAGAGGAAGTACCATATCCTAATGCTACAGACATTCTTCCCAAACATTGGGTTTTCTTAAGGGCAACTTACAACAGCAGTTCTGTTAAATAAATAAGGATCAAAATTGCTACCTTTGGTCATGCTGAGCTCCCTTTACTCAGGACCTGATCGTGCACGTAAACTCAAGGTTGGCATTAAGAGCAAGTACAAAGCCTTGGCTGCGCACCACAGCTCACAGGACCAAAGCCCATCAGGACAAAAACCCATTTCCTCAAGAAATGCCCAATTCATTTCAGAAGTATCTCCCATCCAAACACTAACACACGCACCTAAGCGTGATCCTAAGTACCTGCACATTTAGGTACATCCAAGAAGCCATATCCCAGTGAAGAATAGTCTCTGTCATACTCCTGAGCCCTTTCACCGCCTAGATGAAAAAGAGCAGACGTCAGCATCTGCAATTGAAACTGAACGAATAGGATTTGCTTGCCCTTGAGGCAAAGGCAATAGTTATAAGAATCTAGCAATTAATTATTACTAAAATGACTTCTTGCATGAGCCTCTGCAAAGGTATTAGTTAAATGAGGGGCGTTTAAATTACAGTGAGACACTTGCAGATTCATAGTTATCTGCATGCGATAGCTCTCAGTAAATGCCGTCTGTTGTAAATCATGACAACGGAATATATTGCAAAACATGCTAAGGAACAGACGACATCTGAAACCAGCAACAGTTTCAAATCGCACATGGTGGACAGATGTCTCTGTATTTCAGCGGTCACCTTCTCAAATTATTCTTCGGACCATAATACTGAGCTCTCAATAGGCAGAGCATCTCCTATCTGCAAGCGCATTCATTTTATCAATCATCTGATTTGTGGCATTTGTGGCATCTTCCATTACCACCCATCATGAGACACACTATCCTTCAAACATTGTTACATTTTCAGCACTTTTGTACAAGACGACTTTTAATGTATTTTTCTTTGCTTTCCCTATAAAGAATTAAAGATGAGGAAGGTGAGAAAAACATTCCACTTGCTATATCTTTTCGTAAAACTCTGATCAACTGCTTTTCGTGTAACTTCTAAAATGTGCCTTTTATTATTAATTCAGTGGATCAGAGAGCTCCTGTAAGACCTTCAGAGACTCTCTAGAACTATGTGCAGTTTACAAGCTTTAAGCACGTGTAGTATTAGACAGCTGCAACGGTTTATTTGGTTTGGGGCATTCATTTTTTCCCCACGTATGCAAAACGGTCACCTCCAAGATCACAATGCCCCTCACCTACTGCCCACAAAAACTGCACGCTAACCATCTTTATGTGACTTTTTGCTTAAAGAGAAATGCTGCAGCATCTATGCCACAGGTAGATTTTAACAACCACAGTCACGTTTGTATTCTCTCCAAACGCTCCAGCTCTTCCACTCCCTTGACATCTCCATTCTCCCAAAGATGAAGTCACGTCAGCACTGTTAACTGATTGGTAGGAGCTAAGTTTGCCATGGACAAGATCTGGCCTGGCAGGCGTGGTGGCATATGAAAGAGTAAAAAACAGGAGACTGCCTTTTCTGGCTGGATCTTACATTTGGCACTACCACAACCCAAGAAATTCTGTTTCCTCCCAGCACCCAATTCCATCTACAGAGCTATGGGACATGTCGAAGGGATGATAGCCTAAGTATGTGCCTTTGAGGGACTCTTCGAGGAATCCGTCTGCTGGCATTCGTCCCTAGGCAACTATGGAGCGGCTCCATCTCTTTTGTGGAACAATCATAACCGAGCCAAAACTGCTCTGGTTTCACGTCACCGGAGATTGGAATCTGCTCGGAAGGTACAGCTGAAACATACCCCGAACAACTGGTCTGACCACTACTCTGGAGTTCTAATAACAGTTGTTTAAAAGAGCATCAAATGCATCAGAGGATTTTCAAAGCAAACCATCGCCACCAGGAGCTGGATTTAGAAGCCCTACCTTTACAGAAAGACCAGTGGTTGTCTCATGATACCTTCAAAGTCAGATCTCAACTGAGATCTTCATGGTGAAAAGCCTTGAAAGCAATAGTATTTCCAAGATGCTATTCAATCACCCTCCCTTACTTCTCTCCTACACAAAAATAAATTGAGAAAGACACTTTGGGGGATATCATAGGATCTGAAGAACAGATAATGGAACAGTGAACCTTTCACTGCCAGGACACCAGAGACTTCACACAGCAGATTTCACCTGAGAGTGATTTTTTTTAATGTTTCCGTCCTACACCTCTAGAAATAGAGCTTTAAGAATATGATTTTCACATTCCCTCGGCTTAGGTGTTACTCTAAAGAGAGACTGCTAAAGAAAGCTCGATTACCTGGGACAAGATCAAAAAGACTTTAAAAAAAAATAAAAAAGGTTTCAGGGCAAGTAAGTTAAATGCAGAGTGTACACGTATTTGAGAGACACGTTTATTCCATGCAGTTGTATTTTCTCCTGTATTTTTCTCTTTACACAATTCTATGTAAAATTAATAGGCAGATGGTCAAAATATTTTAACTGTGCACCTATCTCTAATTTTCAGCATCTGAGTGCTCTCTGATTGAGAATCTTTCTTGAGCAATTTTTTGCCATTTTAGCAAATATCCAAATAGGAGCAAACTGAAGAGCAAAACAAGCTGATTGCCAAATTTTTTCCAAGTAAAAAGCACAGCCTGTGGCTTTACCTACCTAACGGGGTCAGGATTTTCCAGCCCAGCAAGTGTTCAGAGAGCTGGCGCTGGTAGAATCCGTGCCCTGGTCTGGCAGCAGTTCACCAGGCAGCACCCCCACGTCCAGAGACCTGGTGCTTTCCATGAAAACCTTGTCCTGCCTGGGAGCTATGATCAATGTATCTGGGGTTCAACCTGTCAGAACTCCTGAAAAGTTTCAGCCAAGTTTTTCATGCAAAGTGCCAAAACTTTCTAAGTTCCAACACACTAGTCTGCCAAAACACTGCATAACCCAGACTTGCAAATCTTTCACTCTTTCTGCATAAACACCCTGTCAGGCGACAGACAGGTTTAGATGAATGCCATCAGAACCAAGGATTATAGTATTTCACTCCTGACCAAAATTAGGGTAATATATCACCAGAAACCTAGCCCTAGTGCACCAATGAACCCGTAACAAACCAATAGTAATAGCTGTAAACAACATTATTAATATCTGACACTAACTGCTGAATGTAAATATGCTGGACCTTCCATGCAATTCAATGCAACAGGAATGCATGCAGTGTGGGCACGTGGGTCCAAGTCACCTCTCTTTCACAAAGGAAGGAATTTGCATCACTAGATCGTGTAGACCCAGGAGAAATATCGAGGGCAGGGAACAGTCTGACAATGAATATTCTGCCTCAAAATAAACTGATGGTGACTTAATAGCCTACTCCCACCTCGCATAATCTGCTGCCAATAAGGCTATGAATGAATGAATGAAACTTCTGCACCAGAAGAGTAAGACACTTTCTGTGTGATATTGGGCACTGAAAAAACAAAGTTTGTCTAGTAAAGCTATATAGGAGAACAGAACTGAAGATTTCTATTTTCATTATGTAAATTGAACAGTTTATAGGACAAAGGTCTGTTTCATTTTCCATTATTGCAATTTATACTAAAACAAACAAACAAACAAGAGCTTTGCATGAAACACTCTTTGCAGGTTCTTTTTCAAGTGGGCTATGTTAAAAACATCTCCTGTTAATATTTTCAATATTGTTCCCCAGTAGCTCTAGAAAGATCTAAATTTTCAAGCACTTTTGCTCAAAGAAAAGGCTGTATATGAAGGGAGCAGACAACCTAGCTGAGTCACACTGGTTCCAAGTAAAAGTACAGAGTATTTGATGACAAATGTGAACTATATGTCCCAAAACCAGTGCTGTGCCACATACCTAAGGAACAACATAAGGAAAATTTTCAGAAAGCAGAAATACCAGTTTCCTTCTGTTTACCTTCTGTAGCGTAGTGAAGACATAATTACCCATGAACGATACAAAAGGCTGGTTTGAAACTATGATTTTTTCTGAAATGCTTCCAAAATACCCAAATGCAGCAAGGCCCTAAATGAGAACTTCAACATCTCAAGAACATCAATCTTTTGTGAGACTCTTACAGGTTATGTTTTGAGTTGCAGCTGATAATCAGAAGCGGAGAAAAACCTATCTAAAAAGTTGAAGTAGTCTCAGAGGAAAGGGGTGGAAGGAATAGAGATTTGCAGAAAGATCTTTCAAATACCAATTCAATTTTTTAGACATCAGTGGATTTTGTGTGCACGATGATCTTCAACAGGCAAAACGGTACAGTAGTGGTCATCCTTTTAAGGTACAACCTAAACCAATAGTCTCAAAGATTTCTCGGCCATCTGAAATACATACGGGCTTTTTTTCCATTTTTGCAATGTTACAGATATTTCTTCTACTTTAAAAAACAACAAACGTTTAAATCAAATTAAGCTCTAAAAAAAATTACCTTCTGATAACAACCACATGCTAAATGGCAGTTGTACAGGCACTGCAGTAAGAGATTACTCACATCTGCAAGTAGAAAGCATTTATCAAAATTAGAGTCTTATAAACCATCACACATAAACCTATAGAAAAATCAATGCCCATGGCTTATATTAGCAAGGAGCAATGAATTATTACTTATCCAGCAGATAACAGAAGCTTGCTTTTCCTGTAAAAATTCAAAGCCCTTCAAACCATATCCAAAGCCCTTAGAAGTCAGTGAAGGCTTCTCACTGACTTCCATGAGCTTTGGCTGACACCCATAGTCTGTCCTTAATCTTGGCAGCAAATTCTATCACTTCTTTCAGAGAAAATCCAGGGGTTGCTTTAAGTGTGTCTAATCCATGAGAACAAAACTTTAATGAGTTTCTAAATTTATATCTTTAGAAGCAAAATATATAGAGAGATATTATAAAAAAAACTGTGACCTAGAATCTATTCCAAACCACTGCTCTTCTTTTCACTGGCTCTGCTCACTCTCCTGAGCCAAAGTCTCTAGATCAAATTCATCTCACACACCTGGGCTAATGGACAGAAAATATACTATAACTCTCTCGCCACAAAGAAATAAGGTTTTTACCTTATCCCTCAAAAACAGCAAAGGGCTTGAGCTCTGCAGACCCATTATCACCTCAGGGAAGCTATCACCACATCTGGCTGCAGATGGAAGTCAGCGAATAGCTACTTACATTAATCATCATCATATGATTTGACATACAGCTTGCTAACTCGGTGTGTGCATGCATGTGCATGTGTATATATAAATGTGTGTATTAATATCTATACTATAATTAATCTGCACTATGATCACTTCCCAGCACTAGGGGAGGGAAGGTTTCACCTTCCAACGAATAAACACATTTTTAACCAATTAGGCAAGCATGGGAATGGTTATTTCCTGTCTGTCCGAGCAAATGAAAACCATTCAGGACATCCACAAGATAAATTATCCTTTCCACACTGGGAGATGGCAACAAAATTGCTTTGCGAGTTGAATGACTAAGCCCTTTCCTGATAAACTTAAGGGAGTAAACAATTAAGCCAAATAAATAAGCACTAAAACACTGGGAACATAAACTATTTCATAGCAATTAATAGTTTAAGCTAGTTTCATCAGCCCATGGGCTGTATGGTTACAAATGACTAGCTATGTCTCATTCCAACTGACTCCTTATTTCCTTTTACTTAGTAGCTTTTAAATGAAAGCGATTTTCTCTTAGAATGACTTAAATGGGAGAATGCTTAAAAAAGTGTATTTTATTAATTACATTTCTCACAAAACTGCCTTGATTTGGCAGAAAAAATATTATCTGCAATTTATTAAGCTTGACTATGCAGTTCATTGGCCATCTGAAGTTGCCTGTTTCTCTCTCCATTAACTACAGAGGGAGCCTTGGGTGACTAAGCTCCCAGCTTTCGCAGTTGGGAGTGTGAAGATAGATGGGAGGAATACAGCCTTCAGTTCATCAGACTTGCCAGAAAGATTCAGAGACACCAGTCACTACTGAGCCATTACTCTTCCCCAGGCTTAAAAAGCACAAAAGAAGATTTCTAGGGTCTGGAAAAAAAATTGGAAAATTGAAACTATATTTGAACTGAAATGTATTTGTCCAATTGCCTTCTGAATTCCCCGCCTCCATAAATTCTTGTTCAGTAAAGGACCACAGACAAAACATTTCAGGTGGATTACTTTAGTTTTTACCAACCTGATGTGTGACTTCAGCTAGGGTTACTGGGATACCTGTCTTAACTATGGAGACCACATAATAAACCTAAGCGTTCAGCATTCCCCTCGACTCTTTTGGTTTTCCAACAGAGAAAAATAATGTTATGTAAAGTGGTGGTGGTACACATTTGATGATTGGATGCTCACTAATGTATAACACCCTGCTTAGTGAATAAAAATATGTATTTGTGTTGGACATGCCGTTTTCTGTAATCACTAAACCATATGTTTGATGTCCATCCTTAAGGTGGTTTAATAAAGGGCAGGATATTGCACATCATAAAATGAAAGAGAGAGAACTCATAAGAACTTCTTGTGTTCCATTGGGTTGGTTTATAATTCGGCAAGTCTCTAATTTAAAGGAATTGAACAGTACTTTCTAGGCAGACTTTATCAACCTGAAAACAGTAATATCCTACTCTATTACCTAGGGTTTATTACATTTCTAGCAAAACGACAAATGAGAGCAAACAGGAACCTTTCACTCGTTTCTACCCAAGAATTTAAATTCCTTCACTGACCCATTCTCACAGTCTACAGGGAACTACATAGCAAAGTCTTTTACTTAGTCCCATTTTTATTTAATTTTTAAATACATTTTATTTACCTTAAAGTGAATAAACCAAAGCTGGTAAACAGCTGGGCGAGGGGGCCAATGTATGGAGAGAGGAAGATAATTTACTGTGTTTAGTTATACATACACAATGTAAAAACTACATAAAAATATGTGAACAATGAACTATATATTTATGATCACATCGATCGTTAGAGTTGCTTGGTGTAGCTCTCTCTGCATCCCTTTTTTACTGTTTTTCTAGTGTTTATCATCTTTGTGGAAAAGACAACATTCCTTTGTGTTTCGACAGTGCTGGACACTTTAGGGATGCCACCACAATCTAGCTAATATCTGTCCCCTTAGAACTCGTTGGCTGACACCTACAAGGCTCATTGAGTAAAAGAGAGCACGAAAGGCCAAAACAAAGCAGCAGAAGTGCAGCAACGAACACTTGCTGCAGCAGATGAAAAAGTACAAACCTGACTAATTTCATCTTCTGTGTTCGTAAGCAGATTTGGATATTGCTCTCAAGGCTTGACCTGGAATAAGTTATGACTCCATCAGAAAAAGAGCATGTACCAGGACTGCAGATGACAACATCAAATTACATCTTCTTGACCTATCACACCCTTTGACTCATAATGGTGATAAAATAGTTACTATTGAAGTTTTGACCTTTTCCCATCTGGTGCCAGGCAGAATCCTAGAAAGAAAACCCTGTTTTTTTTTTTTTGTTTTTTTTTTTTGTTTTTTTTACAAAAGAAAAAAAAAATTACATATATGGGGTTGTAGAGGAGATAGAGGGGAGATTTTGTCTCATAAAAATATTAAGAAGAAAGTTAAAATAAGAGTATACCAGACATCTGAAAAATAGGGATTTTTCCATCTTGGCATACTCTGGGCAAAAAGCTTTGGGAAACCTCTATTCCACTGTTGTCCTGCCAAGACAGCTACGGAAATATAGACTGGTTCTTACTGAATTCAGTAGCAGGCCCAGTGGTAAAGCAGGGGAGCTTGCAACTTAAATCCTGCTCTATCTCCTGGCAGCATACATCGTACTGGCTTTTGCTCAGCCACCAAATAAGAAATTGGTGCCTCCTTCAATACTTCACCACTTATCCTCTTTCCTAGCCAGCTTGCGTTCAGTACAAAGAGTCCAAAGGCAGCTGACAAGTGACACTGCTTCCTCTTCCAACTCTAGCATCTGCCTTGCCCTTCTGGGCCACGCACCAGGATGGTCTTGAGAGCAGGAGCTAGCAGTGTTTGAATTTACCCCTTCAGCCCTGATCAGTAGCACTGTCCAGTGCTGTTACTGCTGTCCTTGCAGATGCCAGATGCAACACCACCACATTGCTGGGGTGCAGAACTGGCAGGGGCAGGGACTAAAACCTCCAACCAAACACCTACTGCACTCTGCCCTTCTTCCTTTTTGGTCCTCCAACTTTTGTCCCGTTTGATCCTGCTGAATACATAATAAGTAAATAATGCCTTTCTCCCATTTGCAGATACTGCTAGAGGGCTTCTCCCTTGTCCTTGTTTCATGCTGATTTTTATTCAATCTCTTTCATAACTCTTCAGTCACATTTTCATATAAAAATGTGCACATCTGTAGGATTTAATCCATATGGTGTTATTTCTGTACATATAGCCTAAACAACATTTCTGCTTGCAAATTCCCTTAATTATAACCATCCACTAGCACTAAAACAAGCCACAGTACCTAATGCTCATAGTCTTCAGTCACAACATGCTCAGTATGAGCTCACTTTGTGTGCAGACCAAATGATCCAGACCAGCTCGCTCTATACTGCATATACAGGCAGACTCTTCTGCACTTAGGGCTCCTCACCAGGTGAGCAAGTTTCTGTGCACGACAGTAATCGATTCAAAAAAAAACAGGTAATACAAACAATTTGTGGAGTAGCACTTCAGGATGAAGTGAAGATCCAGAATAAAAGACTACATACAGCCTTGAAGTGGACAAACTAACTTGCTGTTTCAGGGACACACGAATTATCACACTGAAGATCTGAAGTCAGTCTAGCTCTATCAGTGATTGGATCAAGATGCTGCAGAGCAACAGGCAAACACTCCACCACAGGCTCATGCAGGTTCATTTGCCCCCGTCAGTAGGGAGCATATCTTGTTCTTTACTGGACAGAAGCAAACAAAATCCTGAAATACAGTTATTCTAGAGCAAAGTTTATTCCATTTAATTATGACGACACCGGACATTCCTAATATCCACGTCTGAGTCTTTTTTCAAATATAACTACATTTTAAGCATTGACAACTTCTTTGGGTAGTAATTTTATTTATATATTTAAACAACAGATGTAGATTTTTTTCATTGATTTTGAATTTCCTGGTTTTGAATTTCATGGAGTATCTCTTATCTTTTCTATGAGAGAAGTAGAAAAAAAGCTCCAAAGTGTATTCTGCAGTTATTCATGCTTTACATATTTTCAATCTATTTTCTCTTCTTCCTCTCCTCAAAGATTAAAAATCTTTTCTCAATTGCCCTTCGCTGAATCTTTTTTATGAGACTGAGATGACCAGAACTTGACATACTATTTAAGATAAGACTTATACAGAATACACATGTATTATCATATTCTCCATAGCATTCAAGGTCCCATGCAAGCTAGCATCGCCTTCATGTTTTCTAACCAATGCCACACAAGAATATGACCTCATTCAGCTGGAATGCCCAGGTTCAATAGCAGTATTGATGATGCCATGACTTTAGAGCTATGAAAAGTATCTTAGTTATTTCACATCCCTGTTAAAGTTATCCTACCTGGACAGTATGGCTGTCATATTCAGGCCACATATCGTGGCCTTGAGCTCTTTAGTCTCAAGAATCCAAATAAATGCCAGCCTCTCTCCCTAGCCTGCATAATACCTTTCTTAGGCACAGGTTTCCATCACTCTTTACAGGATATGCAGGCTTGGAACAATACAACTCCCATTTAAGCTACTACAGTAGTTTAAGTTCACTACCGTATACAGAATTTATCGCTCTGAAGACAAGTTTTATCCTTGGTATTTTTAGTGATCTATCACTGAACTGTGATGAAAACATTAAAGATGCAATCATTTCCCACACTTGATATCCTATAAGAAACAAGTGCACCGAATTTCAAGATTTTAAATTAATGCGAACGTGTAAATGATTCATATCAGTCATCCTGTTAAACATGTCTAGTGTATGGCATCTGGTGTTAACCATTTCTCCTATCATCAAGCTCCAACATGTAACTAGCTAGCTAGAGCCATTGATCCAACACTGTCAACCCTAGCTTCTCACAGAAAGAAAACAACATTAACATATAACGCTTTAGGTAACAGGGGTATCCACAGCTTCCCCATGAGCAAGCAATTCACACCACCAATGAAAGTATCATGTATGTCATTAAAAACAGAAGAGGGTTAACTAGAGCTAGCAAGACAAATCCCAAGATGAAATGTTTTTCAGTATGTTGCTTGATACAATATGATGACTTTGCATCAAATTTTTGTGGACAAGTTTATTATATTCAAGCAAGCTGATCGTGAATAAATTTGTTTTGCTGTGGAATTTTTCCAGGCATGACTCACGTATTAAGCAAACACTATCCACAATGTGTTTTTACTCTTAAAGGCATTTGAATCTTTTTTCTAAAAAGAGACAGAAGGACAAATATTTGAGACTTCCTCCAGGGGCAATCTTTGTTCATTTGCTACTTTTCCACTGGCTTTTACTTGCTGTACTCACACCTTCATTGTGAATTCTGCAGAGGTTCCCTCTGTTCTCTTTCACATGTCATTCTCTTTTCATGTGCCCACCATTTATCTAAAGACAGTTTTTCATATTTGGTAAAAGGGCAACTGGAGGCAGAGCAACAGTTTAACATTTTTGGTTCCAGTCCTGTTCGGTAGTCAATTTAATCTCATCACCTGCTTCACGCTCCTTTCATTCCTCTTGTTCAGAAACCCATAGACACATGGTAAGAGCTATCCAGAGGCAGAGTGAAACAGCATGCAGCAGGGGCTTAGAGCTGAACTAAGAAAAATTAATTCCAACAAAGGTAAAGTTTTTCACCAGAGGTAACAGAGGGTTCAGTATTGTACTAAAGCGCCCCAAACAAAAGAGCAGCACTTTCTGCATGGGCACTTACAGTACAAACACCTGATCTCCAGGTGACAGACACTGGTCGAATCCAGGCAAGGAGTAGTATTCCTCCTCAGGTGCTCTTTGCAGTTTTATAGTCAAGGTCCCAAAAGGCAACCGGTCACCAAGAGCCAGTGCCAGCGAGGAATCAAGTACTTCACACTCACCTGCGAGGTCAGTACTTTGGTGGTAGTGGAGTCTTCTCTGTTGGAATTTGTAGATATTACACCAGTTGTTCCTGCTGACAGTCCGCAGAACTGGTACAGCAAGAACCAGCGACCAGAGGGAGCATATGCAGGTGCCAGGTGGGAGACCTGCTCTTCCAGTCCCCAGGCCAGCCTTACTAGCGAGGATCAGAAGGCAGAGTGAGGAACTTAAAGAAAAGGAGATAAATGCCTTACATTCACATTGACCAGGTCTCCTTTCCTTTGACCTAACATGGTCCAAAATGAGAGTAAGGACCATCCTGACAGCAAGGGCATGAAAGTTCAGGTAGCCACCTGTGCTACACACACTGTCAGGTGTAAATCAAAGGCAGAGTAACATAGAGGCAGTTCTAACTAAGAGATGGGTCCTGCTGTTTTACCCTACTACAATGTCTGCATCATGCCTTCCCCTGTTTTGAAGGGAACAGATAACTTCCCGTCAGGATACCTAGGAAGGCTGAGCTACATCCATACGTGCAGAGCTCGAAGCCCTCCTGCCAGCCCGGCTGCCACTGCACCCCGGAGGGCTCAGTCGCCGAGCCAGCTCACACCAGCGGCATTGCACAGCCCTCCTAGTCAGTCTTCTGCTGCAGTAACCATCAGAAGCTCCACAGGACAAGGACGGGGGCCCTGCTGAATCAGAAAACAGTTCTATCTTGCCAGTACCTTCTCCTCTAGGTAACTGCAGATTTTGGCTGCCTGCAGACCACCTGGGAGAAGGTAAGCTGTGTTTCTGTGCTGTATAGCACAAAACAGCTTTCACAGAGACAGTACTTTCCTGCTCAGATGTCCCCTCAGTTGAGAGAGGTTTCTAGCAACCCACCTATCCCATTATCTGTAAAATGTTGGATGTCCTATTTTAACCCAACAGAGATGCTTCTTGCCTTGTCTAAAGTTTTCCTTTATCATTCCTAGGAGATGCTGGAAAGCCTGCTGTCTTCTAGTGAGCTTTAGTTTTAAACCTTTAAGGCACAATACTGAAAGTTAATGGTGTTAAATTACAAGACGAATAAAAATAGCAGCTGATAAAAATCCCTGTAAAAGTGAAATACAGCTTACTCTTCTTGCAACTTCATATGCAGCTTACATTTCTTCATAAAGCCTCAGAAAAGGCCAGGAGACAGACCATTTATCAGGAACCATCAAGCTAGATTTTCAAGTCAGGCTAAAAAGATCCCAAGGGAGCTGTTCGCTTATAACTAAAATTACCCATGAAGTAGGGTTTGGAGCTTAATTTCCTTACCTTTGAACCCCAAAGCAGAATGTTCAAAATCAGAAAACTCTGTTCACAATTTAATTCACCTTATTTTTAAAGTCCTTCTGCAGCATCGATCAGCTTGCATTTGCTATCAGGCCTTCGTTGTGCATCAGACTATAAAATACACACGTGGCCCTTTGCAGGCTGTCAGCTCATTAAGGAGAGAGCGTTAAAAGCTACAGCACTGTTGGGACACCCTCCAAACTATACGTTTGGACGTGTCATTAAGCATTCGCAGAACAGCCAAGAGATGACTGAATTGGTCTACATGTACAAATACCTTTTTGCATAGGCTTCTACAGATGAGGTAGACGAGCAAGAGTTTGGAGCCAGCCATGAATACCAGGTGCCATGGCAATAGAATGAAGTGGTTAAAAAAGCATTAGAAATTTAATAAATCAGTTCCAGTCCTGAAACATATCACTCAATACAGGCGTACCTCGTTTTATTGTGCTTTGCAGATTTTTTTTTTTTTAAACACGAACTGAATGTTTGCAGCAACCCTGTGTCAAGCAAGTCTATCGGCACCATTCTTCCAACAGCATATGCTCACTTCGTGTCTCTGTGTCACACTTTTTTTTAAGACATAATGCTATTGCACACTTAATAGACTACAGTATAGTGTAAACATAACTTTTATATGCACTGGAAAACCAAAAAATTCATGTGACTTGCCTTATTGCGATATTCGCTTTATGGCGGTGGTCTGGAACCAAACCCACAATATCTCCGAGGTATGCCTGCAGTCATATTCATATTCAAGCAAGTCCATGTTAGGTACATGGAATTCCCCCCCCCCCCCAAAAAAAAAAAAAAAAAAGGCAGCTCCGTAGCGATCTGTGCTTAGCCTGAGGTTAAGGGAGGTATACTGTTCACTGCAATGACAGAAGAGTTACCTCAATGCTGTATCTAGCTCTGCATACATAATGGCTCATCATTTTCTTCCCTCCTCACTACAATGTCTTTACATTTTTAAAACTCTTTCATGAAGAATAGGGAAAAAATGAAAACAGCAAGAAAGATGTATTAATAAGTAACCAAAAAGCCTCTCTTTTCTGGCTATTACTAAATTGGATTAAATGATCTCCTGCAATCAGACCCACCTCTTACTGGAAAAAGGAGAAATGAAGAAATGGTTCTGAGATGAGAACTGACCTTAAGAAAAATATCATTATTGCCTTCTTTCTCCGAAATGTTAAACATAGTCAAATCTTACTTGATCTCATCAAGATACTCCCTAGGCAAGAGAAAAGATTCCAAAAATACTACAAACACTACGACTATTTGCACTGCAACATATTCCCAGACACTTTCCTTGCAATCTATTCCTTCTGACATGACATTCAGAACATCACTAAAGCTCAGTATCAGGCTGTGTCAGTCAGCATCTGGCATTGCAGCAATTATTGAGTTACTGTGATTGAACGCCTTTCCCTGACTAATCCACACAGACTGAGGGTACTCAGCAGGAGAATTTGACTTCTGAAGACAACACTGATCTTTCTACACCTCAGCACAGGATGTGTTTCTAGGTCCTGCATGTTTAGCATAACTCAAACCAGCCACAGTAGGAATTTCAAGGAGTAGATTATTAAAGCACTGGCATTCTGCAACTGCTATTTACTTTCAGAATACCTGCTATTAATGTCTTCTGTCTAAACAAACATCACCATCACTGCTCCCAGTGCTTCCCAGTTTTCTCCCCTCTTCTTGATCACACTACAATTTCCTTAAAGCTTGACTATAAGTCTTCTCATCATTTTAACTAGTCATTGCATTGTGTGTAAGGAATACTGAGCATCAACTAGATCTTGCACTTTTTCTTTATTCTCCTGCTCTTCTCAGGCTTTTATGATTCCTGCTGACATTGCTTGCCTAGGAAATCTCAGATCTGGAAAAGGATTTTGTTTCGGTTTCTCTAAGAAAATGAAAAAAAAGAAAGAAAGAAAGAAAAAGAAATATCCCATCAAATCTATTGCCTTACTTAACTCATTAATCAGTCAAATGCATTGGGGTGCTTTCTTTGCAAGAGCTCTGATTTTTTTTCTTTCTAGATTAAGAAGAACCAATGCTTCCTCTAAACTGCGTGTCAGCCTAAGCAGGTGTAGAGACAATGCGACTTCATCCACACTAATGGATTTGGTCCTACTTTGTTTTGGACTTCCAATACAAGACAGACATTGACAAACTGGAGTGAATCCAGGGGAGGGCCACCAGAATGGTCGGGGGCTGGAACACATGGCATATGAAGGAAGCGGGGTTGTTCAGTCTGCAGAAGAGAAGGAGAAGGGGGTCTTACTGCTGTCTATGACTACCTAACAGGTGGTTACGGAGCAGATGGAGTCAGACTCTTCTCAGATGCACAGGGAAAGAATAAAAGGTTCCGAGCACAAGGTGCATCAAGGGAAATTCTGATTAGCTATTAGGAAACAAAATTCACAGTGAGGATGATCAAATGCTTGGCCAGGTTACCCAGAGAGGCATGCAATCTCCACCCTTGGAGATACTTGGAGTGCAACTGCACGAGGCCTTGAGCACCCTGAGCTAAGCTGGTCCTGCTTTCAGCAGGAGGTTGGACTAGAAACCTCCAAAGGTTCCACCAAGCCTAAATTAGTCTGTGTTTTTACGATTCCACCCTGATATCACTGAATCAGAAGAGGCCCATTTTCCAGGCTACTTGATTCCTCCAGATAGTTCACTTCTCTTTACAACAAAAATTCACAACTAGTACAATATTTGAGTATAATAGGCAGCTTGTAACTGGCACCTCACATTTAACCTTTCCTTTCCTCTCATACCAAGCAGGGTGATGCAGTTCTCTGCTCTGTTCCTGAGAATGATCAGGAAACATTAATCTCAAGAATGCTAATAAGCTCTTTTCTGTCAGTAAGAAAGAACGTGGGAGGCATGGACCGTCTACTGTAAGGATCCAGGGCCTAGCGATCCGTGTTCAGGAATAAATAATCAGTGATTGTAAGGAAGCCAAGATCACATATGCTCTGCAAATGAACTAGGGCTAAATTTTGTCGTGCACATCAACAGCGTTCACACAGGAAGAAGCTCATCCATGCCTGCTGCCTTCTGACAAACACAAAACAAGATCGCAGAAGAGGAAGAACAAGCTTGTGGGTAAAGCTCCCAACCAGCTCCATGGAAAACACGATTCACTTGCAGCCCTGCCACAGGCCTTAGCCTGCAGCACTACCAACAAGATTGCCTGGTTACAGGGAAATTGGAAAAGGTCTCTCCTAGGCTCTGCTTGTCAGTGGGAAGCAGGTACCTAATTCTGAAAACTCACACTCACTTTCTCTGTACATCCTCAGCATTAGCTGCCGCCCATCACCATCAGCGTATCTTCCACATAATAGGAGCAGAGATTCCACAGGGTTCAGGCACTCCATGAATCCGAAGGATAAGAATGCTGCCTGGGGCAATTTGCAGCCAGAAATCTATCCCTCACAGGTACTTACACCTAAACCAGGGCTGCAAATGCTCAAATGTGGCATTGTTCTGATCATGTAATTCAAAGCCAAAAAAGTTTAACGTTGCCTCGTTTTGTCATTTGAGGGTTTGAGCTACAACATTTTCCTGTCTTTTATTTCTCATTTTCTCACCCCGATGCTTAAGAAAGAAGTTAAACACTCATTTCAATTCATTTTCCTACCCTTAGAGGAATAACAAATAGAATTTGAATATGCAAAAAGCAAACAAAAAAACCCATAGCTTCATCCCACTCTAGCAAGTACTTCATTAATATTGAGAAGCTCATCAATTTGAATTTATTTGGAATCCACGAGTCACAGTCACTAGTAAAATGACCTAGAGACTACAGTGATAACTCCCTTGCATTTCAACACAAAAGAAAACCTTCCACAATACACAATGTGAGCAAAACTTTTGGCTGAATATCATCATTTTCCTGTTTGCTTCAGCTACTACTTCAAGTGATGCTGTTGCTATTTTTCAGTGCACTGTCCCTAAGTAAATGGCTGCTCACACCATATAAGATAAAATTAAACAACAACAAAATATGTATATATACACACACATATATATATGTTTTCCACATTCATAGTCTTTTCAGGCCAGTACATTCTCTGAAGATAATGAACTACCCTGACATATTCTGGAACTCTTCTCCCTGTCCGCTGTAGCAATGGGAGAATGGAACCATTCATCAGCATGACATATCATGGCTTCCAAATATTGAGACATCTCGATACAGTCAGCTGAGTAATATCGCTTTCTGTATCTCTGCTGTTGCTTTCAAAAATGATCTAGTAACAACCAGGGAAAGACAAAGCTGTGATAACTTTCCACAGGCCGGGTGAAAGCACAGACCAGACCAGGTAAGGCACAATTATTCTGAGCTTCGTCTTCTAGCTCCCTAGGGAAAAGTTTTAGGGCTGCTTTCTTCTCACGTGACTTTGCTGAATGCGCCATTTCTGACAACAACACATCCTAAGTACTTTCTTTCTCCACCACATTTTTGCCATTCCCTTGTCTATTCAACCAGGAAACACTAAAGCAAATCATATAGTACAAAGTACATATTCGACATAAAGTGCAATATATCTTAACGTATGCATCAAAACTAAATGCTGCCTTTGGATGCAAGCCTAAAGCTTCTGCAAGTATCTAAGGGAAAGAATTTTTTCAGGATTCAACTGAGATCACCAAGTACAAGTGTAATACTCAAGTTGTCTGAATTGCCAGAGTCAGAGGCTGGAAGCATGCCTGTACTTTTTGGCAATACAGCACTTCATATGATGCAACACATGGCTCCAGTCAACACTCCTTTCTCTGGTACAGCAGGCAACAAAAGATCAAGCCATTAGTCCTTCACTGTTTTCTATTCCAAGGTTTTATACCCTATGTTTTGAGATGCTCTCTCATTCCATGCTGTCTGACAGCACTTTTAGCTTTTTAGAAGTTGGAATTATAAGAATTACTTACATTTGAAAAAGTAACATTTTGGATGCACATTCTGTTCTTGGCCAGAGGCGGCTTTTTTTTTTTTTTTTTAAACTTTTCTACCTGCTTGGCCTGTAGAACCATTTTAACTTTGCTAAAACTTCCAGAGAAGCAGCACTTTTACCAGCACTGAAATGCACTGCATCTTTCATGTCTTCAAATAAAAATTAAGCCCAACCTGTCATCTGTTAGATCTGTTACATCCAACACTTCCTGCAGAAGAGTGCTAGTTTGATTATCCTCTAGCTAGACTTTGCTGGAGTGATCACAGGATCCTATCTAAAGCATAGTAACAAATCTTAGTGTCTCTTCCATTAGCAACCCTAATGTACTGTAAATGGCCATAGGCTTAAAACCTATGACTAGATTCAGCAAAATGTTCACTACTATACATAATTGTAAATAAATAATAGAACCTTTTATTATTATTATTACTCACATTGTAAAGGAAGTCAGGAGTACACCATGGAGACAGAAGAGAAACTTATTTACAAAAGCAGGCAGTAGAACATATTCTACCATTGACAACAAAGCCAATGTTGAGCGGTCCTGAAAGAGTTTGTGCCTTGAGCAGCCTGACAGGTAATGCAGAACATCTACAGGCAATGCAGGAAGGCTATAGCAGAGGGAACAGCAGAAACTGGATCTTGATTTTGGCCAAATTTTTTCCCCACTATGACCAGACAGTACAATCCAGTACTAACATCGCCAAATTAGGATCATTTCGGAGAGCTGGTGAAGAACCCACAGAGGTCTGGCTGTTGAGAAAGACAAAGGAAACTATTTGTGACCTAAGATGCATTTCTTTAATAAAAAAAGATTTTTCCACAACTGAAGTTTCATGACTTCACATTCCAAAAGTCAATAATTTGAAATCATTGCTTTATGACTACACTGAGCTTAAGCTTAGTCTTTTAACACACACCCATGTTTACTGCACCATCAACATTCACTCATTTTTTTACAACTTTTTCCAGTGGTGAAGACTGGGATGCCAACAGCCCCTTAAAGAAACCGTCTCTTTCATAACTACGCTTGTTCATCAGACAGTCAAGCCAGATGCAACTATGAGAGTCCAAATGCTGTTCATTCTGATAAATACAAGATGACATTGAAAAAAAGGGAGATGCGTAAAGAATAATCACGATCCTTTTTTACCCGGCAGAATATTCTCTGGTTTGTTGCACTACAGGGATTGAAACCTGTAATTTACAGGATCACTTGTGAGCAGCTGGGAGTCACAGGGCACTGCAGCGGGTGGTTCTCAGGCAATCAGAGTAGGGGCAATTGCATAGTCACCAGGTACATATTGACTTCACCAGCCAGGATAAGCAGAAATCCAGCTCAGATATTTTGAAATGCTTTAACACAGATTTTTTTTTGAAGATATATAGTCAGAGAGGAAACAGCATTTCCAACAACAGGACAAGAAGAGTTTTTCCCACAAAGGGAATGATCTCTTCCAGACAGTCGCAGACTATTTCCATTCTCAGCAGGTATTTTTGCTTATAATTAGATCTATTTGAACTTCCAAAAAGAAAATACTGAAGGCTGGCAGGGAACCGGGAATGAACAAAAAGGGGCAAAGAGATCATATAAGACAAAAGACGGTTTTGATAAAGAGAATAAATAGTTACTACTATGAGAGAAGAGAAAGTGAGTCTGCTTCAGGACTTGAAGCAGATCGGCGTAAAAGGCTGTATTTGTTCAGAAGCACACAACAGTATTATGCAACAGTTCCTGACAAGAAGTGAACGGTAATATTTTCAGCCAAAACAACAGGAGAAATGCATGCGAAGCAAAATGCATCAGCTATGTTAGCAGAGAGCCTTGGAAAAATTTTACTGCTCTTGGTCTTTGGGACTTTAAATAACAAGTCGAAAGAATCTTAGCTTAATCTTTCAGACTTTACTCTAACAGGATTTATGACCGACTCAAAGGAAAGATGATGTTTTCTTCCATCACTTCCTAGAACACCTGTGTCCTCTGCAGAGGTTATACATCCAAGCAATAACCCAGACTGACCACGCTTAGCTTACAAATGCCAAGAACAGCCTCGCTTGCTAAAGTACAGCAGCATGGGAAGGCCCAAGTGAGCATACGATCTGCTCTCAGATTCCACCTGCTATTTAGATATGGAAAAACTGCATTTTGAAGACGCTATACAGAACACACGTAAATAAAGAAAAAACAATACTTCAATAAAAACCTACGCACATATACATTTCTAACATGCTTGTCGCTTAAATGGGGCAAAACTAAAGCTCTAAAGAACTAAAGAACACTTCCTATTAGGAATTAGATTCTCCTTTCCTACACTGAGTCTTTGCTTTAGTTAGCTAAGACACTGCTGAACCTTCTGCCATTCTGAAACTGCATGACAGCCTATGTATAAGTGTGGATTATGCAATAACCTCTGAACAAAGCAAAATTGTAGGATCACCTGATCCCTATAGGGTCAGAACCAAAACCACTAAGAATCTGAAAGAGCAAGTAGTCACTTATGTCCAGCATTTAGGTGCTAGCGAGACTGTCAAAGTCTTTACTATACGTTGCCTAACTCTGTGGATTCCCAAAGTCCTGTAGACACTGGCGTTTCCACCAGGAGGCGCATAAAACACCCCTCACCTTGCTCCTGCAAAGCCTGATGCAGCTGAGCTATTCACCAGCTGAGCTGCTCTTTACTCTGGCAAGACTCTCAAATACGCACTGCTTGTCTCCAGGATCTAATGGACACTGACAGTTCATTCCATCTAGTCAAGATTACCAAAATGAGATTCTCAGCAGGAACCGGCTGTATATGTTCACATAACGCTGCATTTAAGATACCCACCTAGGAAACAGCACAAGTATTTTCAAATCTCCACAGCGCCCGACTCAAACCCAAGTCTCTTCTGTACCAACAGAAATCCCTCATCTGTGTCATTAGGCATTTTCTCTCCAGGGGAGAGTTAACATCCATACCACAGCTGACCTATTACCTTTAAGAGGTGATGCCCCTGATGTACTTCTCCCCTCGGCCTCCTGTTGGCTTCTCCGCTCAGTTTCCTAGCCTTCGCTAATCCCACTCCCAAACGCTTTATTCTCACCATAAGTTAAAGGGGAAGCCTAGGTACAGAGGTTGGCGCTGAAGACTCCCTTAGGCACTGGAACGGGGCATCCCTTAGTTGATCTAGCCCTGAAAAAAATAGAGCGACTTCTCTCTCCCCGCCTGGGCTTTCAAGCAAAGGCCTGTCAAGAGATGAGCCCAGACACTGCAGTGGGTAACAAAGCACCGCACACAAAGAGAGGGACGATAGGCAAAGCATTTAAGTCAAGCCCCATGAGAGCTTTAAAGAATAACACCAGGAATTTCACATGGAACCGGATTACAGTGAGCTACCAACATCTTTTGCAGCATAAACTGCTGTTAGACTAGCTTCTTAAGCATCTCCTGGGGAAAAAGGAAGTATTATTGTTGTGAAAAGCACAATTCTTTAAATCTCTCATATCTTATTTTTGAGGGTTTCTTAAATGATATTTATCAATCATATAAGAGTCCAGGGGGTACCAAAAAGCGATCAAGTGAATAATCCACTAAAAATTTTGCATGCTGGTCCCACAGTTTTAAAGGTAAGACATCACCAAATCACCAGCACAAGACTAGAGCATCTATTTCATGCATGAAGCAGCAATTCATCCTGGTAAATTTAGCTGTGGCTTTTATTAAACTCACTGCAGTCTCTGGCCAGGCAGTAGAACCTGAAGAGGCTTTCACATTATATTCCTCGGAGATTCAAATAAATTGAAAACTCTCTCATTTTCATGTACCTACTGGGTTTTTAGAAAATTACTTAACCATTTCAACTACTGAACTAGTCAGCACCTTCCTCCTCTTCTCTCACCTTCTCACATACCAACTGAGATAGTGTCACTTCCTAAAGTTTACCCAAAATTTTAAGCAATTATCTTTTATTTCATCCCTCAGATTACATCAGAAGAACAGCAATAGCCTGTGTGTGGATGTCACGTCATATTTATTCTATGAAAAGGAAGGCAAACAGCATGAATTTGCATTTCCTAAACAAATTTGAGGTACAAGTTGCAGAGTCTGCAAAAAGTCTTTGTGGGTGGATGTCTGCTACAGACTGCCAGATCAGGAAGAAGTAGATGAGGCCTTCTTCAGACAACTGGAGGAAGCTTCATGTTTGCAGGCCCTGGTACACATGGGGCACTTGAACCACCCCGATACCTGATGAAAGGGCATCATGAACTGGTAGGAGTGGTTGATACTCCAAAGGGTTGGGCTGCCACTTAGAGGGATCACAACAGGCTGGAGAAATGTGCAGAGAGGAACCTCATGAAGTTCAACAAAGGGAAATGCCAAGTCCTGTATTTGGGCAGCAACAATCCCATGTATCAAAACAGGCTGGGGGCCAACAGACTGGAAAGCAGCTCTGCAGAGAAGGACCTGAGCATCAACAAGTTGACCATGGCCCAGCAATGCGCCCTCACAGCAAAGGCGGCCAACAGCCTCCTGGGCTGCACTAGGAAGATCATTGCCAGCAGGTCCAGGGAGGTGATCCTTCCCCTCTACTCAGCAGTGGGGAGACCACACCTGGAGTGCTGGGTCTAGGTCTGGGTGCCCTGCTACAAGAGAGACATGGACATACTGGAGTGAGTCCAGCAAAGATGATTAAGCGACTGCAGCATCTCTCATATGAGGAGGGGCTGAGAGAACTGGGACTGTTCAGCCTGGAGAAGAGAAGGCTCGGGGGTGGGGGGAAGGGCAACGAGTGTATTAATGTGTACAAATACCTGATGGGAGGCAGTAAAAACGACAGGGCCAGACTCTCAGTGGAGCCCAGTGACAGGATAAGAGGCAATGGGCACAAACTGAAACACAGGAAACCCCACTCAAGCATAACGAAAAAGAATTTACTGTGAGGGCAGCTGGTGGAAGAGCTTGCTCAGAAAGGTTGTGGAGTCTCCATTCTTGGAGATGATCAAAATGCAAGTGGGCATGGTCTTTGGCAGCCTGCTCTAGGTGACCCTGCTCTGAGCACGGCGGGGGGGGACTGGACAATCTCCAGAGGTCCCTTCTAACCTCAGCTATTCTGTGATTCTGTCTCAAAAGTCATACCGAACAAATCCGTTCCCAAGGAACAAACCCTAACCTAACCCTAACCTAACCTTTTCTAAGTGTCAGTGAATTAGTCTATACCAATGGAGAAGCACTGAATCTTAAATAGTGAGGCTACATCCGTTTCCTCTAGAAACAACGGCAATATTTCTATTGATTTCAATGACAACAAGATCAAAACCTCTACCATCAACTTCTCATTCAGATTTTTCCCCCGTGCCCAAAATGAAATGAAAGCAACTTAAGCATTTTCCAAATTCCTGTCCTTTCTCCCCACGCTTTACTGACCATTCTTTTCTGGTGCGATCCCCTGTTTAATGTTCTAAAGGATGAATTGTGGCCTAGTGTGTCAAGGTTTTATTCCAACCCCACATAGCTGTTTCCTTCGCATTGATTTTTCAAACTTCTAATTATCCTGGGAAACAAAGGTTTAGGGAAAAAGTTCACTATCAAGTATGAAACATACGTTCCCATGAAAATAAAATCAAAAGGCAATTCTGTACTACCAGCTCTGAACAGTAAGATAGGTTTTTTCCTCTCCTTCTAACATTCCACTTTTCCTCAAAACCCAAAATGGTGTTGAACAGTCTGGAAGCAGCACTTTGGAACCACCCATGTCACCTTCTAACCTCCATCACTCCAATTGTCCAGGGGTTAATTGTTGATCTTGGTAGCATTAATTCTTATTCATGCTTCAAAGAACACTGCTGTTTGGCAAGAAAACAAGCCCTACAATTCATCTAGTTCAGTATTTTCTTGATTCTACTTTGGATTTCTCTCCTTCTGTGTGTGTGTGTGTACGCGTATATATATGTAATTACATGAGATGAGCATGTGTATGGATTTCTCTTTTTGTACATATGTAGCAAAAGGGTTTACTGAAAAAGCATACTATACTCTTATTATTCAAAATACATAAGGACCAGAACATCTGATGTGAAGGAAAGTTCAATGATTACATGAAGTTCTGCTAATTTACCCTCAAGCTTTTAGGCTTATCATTTCAACAACGTGTCCGTTGCTCTGATGAACGCCAGGTCACAGTGCAGGGATCTCAGATACTGGTTACACTGACAATGACCAGCTAGCAAAAGATAGCCAAGGAAAATCTGTTGCTTTTGCCTATCTGACAAAATAAGAAAAACTAACCTTAAAGAGAAAAGTCTCTAATAAATTTAAAAACATATTTTACATCTATATGGAGTTTTATATGAAGCTTTGTGTCTACTGTAAATTTTTGTTTGCCTTTCCTTTTACTCTGTGCTGCTTGGTAAGTCTTGATCACTTGGCTTTCTTCATATTCCTATTCACAGGACCACTGCTCAGAAACAGGAGTCCATGGGAGTCTTCACATTGACTTTCATCTCATCTAAAGTAATGACAGAACTAACTGTAGCCCAGCAGAACGTAATCCAAGGGCAGTAAAATCCTGTATTTCTCTCTCTCCAAAGCATTAACAACAACACACTTCCCAATCTAATTCCATTTTCCTGAAAAACAGTGAAATATTTAATGCAGTTCCTTTACTTGTGAGGAAAAAGCTCCAAACAGCATGGCCAAAATTACACCCACAGTAATTGTGACTTTTAAGACATCAGTGACTAACATCTGCACATCACTCAGGGAGCAGAGTTGTCTTCTTTTATCAGTCTACCATTATCTCTTTAGCAAGCAAACACTGCCGGCCCTTGGCTGTCACCAAAGCAAAGTCAAAAGGAAAGAAGCAACAGATTAGTCTCCAGAAACGCAATCATATTCCGCGTTAGAACAGCTTGAGTGCTCACTCATGTATAGTTTTCTCCTAGAAGCATTACATCTAGCCTGGCATACAGAAAGGCTGTCTCATAGACGCTCATAAAATTAACTTCCTGCACAGAGGCGGCGTCACTTCGTGCCATCAGGATAGCAATAGCCTGGCAACAGGTGGCAACACTCTTGCATTAATTCTACTTTACATCTCTTGTTAAATCCCAGACAGCCCGTATATTTGAACATACAGTTCATTTGTAGAGCTAGAATACAATCTATACTTTATTACATTGCATATGTTCTTGCATTTGACCTATCTTTTTGAAACATGGATATAGAATTTTCCAGACAGAAGTGCATATCATACCTGGAGTTTTGCACAAAAGTATCTATAATACATGGAAGGAAGGGGATGGGGGAGAATATAGCCCACATCCATATCTTTTCCTGAAGGACCACATATCACTCTGTACTGAAATCTGAAACATAAAAATCCTCTCTGACAAACATTTTTGCTTTTCACCAAAAACCTTGGCAGGGTGACCACAGTCCCCAGGCACTTGCACCGTTTTACTCTCCAGTCTCTCCAAGACAAAGCATCTGCTCTCAAACTTTTTAAAACAGAAAGGGAATTTCATGTTAATTTTGTCCAGTTCTAAAATCTCTCTCATCTCATTGATCTTCCATGAAAGTTTTCACTCCCACAATAATTTTGATAAAGTTAACATGAACCAAAGGTAACATTGAGACAAACTGAAAAATTAAAGGTAATCAAGGCTACGCTTAAAAAGAGTCATAACGCTAAAGGCTATGGATTTCAAGTTACTCAAGAAAGCTTTCTCATCTACAGCCTTCAAAAGATTATTTAGCTAGTTCCTTGATAATCTTCAAAACAACAACAAAAAATACTCATCATGAATTACCAAAAAGCCTCAATCGGTCTTCTGAATTGTAGGAAATTGTTTTCAGACCTTAACTAAAAGGCATACATTTACTTAGTAGTGCATTACTAAGGCAAAGCTTGGAATAAGAAGTAGTCATTATTTTTAAAGAGTTTATGGTTGATGCTGTATTTTCTTTATGAAAATATGCTAATGTGAGAGGATATTTCTACAATAAATAAAAATGCACACAAACTCACTCATTCTTCATAAGCATTTTCTTTCTTCTCATTGGCGTACTGTCAATGAGATTTGTGATCCATTCTGGTGTTGTATCACAGCACTGTTCACTACAGGGAGCTAACACTAAGACAGCCTTTCTTATCCAGCCACCTCCCTTTACTCATTTTTCATTTCCTCAGATTATGTAGTCCAGTACTTTTTCATGCTAAGTAAGAACCAAAAGACATTATTTTGGAAAGGTTTATTAAAATCTGCTCAGTCATTATGGTGATTCCAGTCTATTGGGGGAAACCATTTAACATTTAAGATTTTTTTTTTTTCCAGATTTTTCAAATTCTACCCTGTTCATTTAAGTACTGCCTGGTTTGCAGGATTTGTTTCATGTACGAATTATGAATTAGATAATGCTTCGAGCAAGGCATGGGAAAGGAAACTTACCCACGTTAAAAACAGAAGAAACGGGGAGAAATCATTATTCAAACTTCTGCCAAGGATCATTTCCCCTCCTGCTTCCTCCTTGCTCCACAAGTGCTGCAAAGGTAATGAAACATTGACTTACACCAGCAACAAACTGCTGCCTGCAATGTACTGCCTCGAACCCTTTGGCTTGAAAATGAAGACGAGAGACCCCTCACTACCTGCTTCTCTCCCTCCATGAGGCAGCAAACGGGCAATTTCATTTCAGCCCTTCCTGCACGTGTGGATTCAAAGCCTAGATAACGTCAATAAGACTCTAAAAGGACAATTCTTTCTTCTTCCTGCTCCATAATCCCTTTAGCTGAAGGATAGACCAAGCGAGAATCCATCCTTTAGGAGTGTATTCACATTGTCCATCTTTGACTAACTTAGGTGCCTAAATTAGGTGCTTACACTTCCCAAAGTTACTAAAGTCTTCAGAAAATACCTCATACCATCCCCTGGACACTCTGAATACCTTGTATAATGTGTAATATACTTCTGAGAACCTTCATCTGCCGCTGATTTTCTATACTTTTCTGGCTCTGAACAAATCCTTTGCTACCATTTTCATCCATGAGTTTACTTTCCAGCACCTGAAATACAGACTCCAAAATCCAAACACTAGGAAACAACCTCACAGCAACATCCCTTGATAATGCTGCCCAGCGCTACACAGTTCATCCACTTCAGAAAGCTGCATTTCTTCCTCTCTCTCTCTCCAAACATCTTACAGGACTGAAGTTTATGAAAAATTACAGATCCAGCTATTCCCCACCCCCAGCTCTGTTTCTGGGTACGATTATCCAGAGAGCTGCAAGTCCACCTATACGAAATGATGGCGGAAAAAAGACAGGTAGGAAGAGCTTAGTGCTTTTGTTCCAACTAGTACTCATTGTTCTGTTTCTAAAAAAAACCACCTCTTTCTCTTAGCAATAACAACCTTTCCTTTTTTTCAACTTGTGATGAGTTCAGCAGTTTTCACTGCTAGTGAAAAGTGCTAGTAGAGCTGGTTACAATCCTGCAGAAATAGAAGAGCACTGGGGGACCAACAGGAGGAGGAAGCCACACTGAGATACCGTTAAATATTGTGTCCCCTTTATAACTGGAGTCAATGTTTGAGTTTGCTATTTATCACTACAAGAGAGAAGAAGGAAAAAGGAAAAAGGAAAAAAAAAATGCCTAGCCTAAACTGATAACTCTAAAGACCAGAATCTGAGCAAGTAACACACAGACAACTTCCCTGAGGCCCATATAAAAACTTGGAGAACTGCCTAGTGGAAAACATATCAGGATTCTGCTGGAAGATATTAGAAGTTTAAAATGATATGTAGATGGTAGTTTAACATGCTAGTTCAGTGGCGCCTTACATCTATGCAATGTACAACTATATGATTATCAAGTGACACATGACACAACCTTAGTAACTGAAATTAATTTGTTAGTTTTAATTTAATTTGATAGGTCTACCCGTCTGTCACACCTATTATCATGGCATTCGAGCAGTTGACTGAACACTTTTTACTGAATTTGAAATGAAGCAACAAGTGGTTCCCTAAATTCATAACTGCTACCATGTAAGGAAACACAATGTGAATCATCATATTCTTCCCTCATTCAGATAATCTACACGATTTTTTTTTTCCCCCTGAGTGCTAAAGCATAGGCACGTTTAGGAAACACTGTGGGGTTCTTCATACCACCAAATGATGACTCTATATTAGCCAGACAGCACCCATTAAAACAGCTGCTAGACATGGAATAATAAGATGAACCAGGAGCAATTCCTACATCCCTGCCTCCCTCTGAATAATACCTCATCTGCTATCAAAAATAAATCCAGGTGAAGTAAACATTTTAGAAGAACCTATTATCTTTTGTAGTCACTGCCAGATTTGCAGTAACAAACCTCAGCATTGGCTAGGGGGAAAGTCCCTCTTCAGGGGAACAGGGATAGTGCTGTTGAAAGCAGAAGAATCACATCAGATCTGGATGTGACCCCAAGTTTATCTAACGAGATGTATTACACAAACGTAAAAGTCATATACACTAAACTTTTTCCAATACACAAAAGAAATTAAACCTATTTACTACTACACTGCACACAATATATGAGAGATGATGAAATAAGACTGAAACAGAAAACATTAACTAAGTGCTGCATGAAAGGCAGCAATCATAGGATGATGTGTTTTACGAGGACAGACAGGACTCTCACAGCTGGGTTTGTGCTGCAGAACAGAACTTGTAAACTAGTTCTGGAAAACATTTTCTATGACTTTGATCTACGTTAGGTTTGTTTTGCAGTGTCCAAAGCACAGTTTCCAAACCCAAATTTAATTAAACTTTACTTATCAACACGGTCTGAACTTTAGGTCTGCAACAAATTCCCTGCACCATGTGATTTCTTGTAATGAAAAAAAAGCTTTGCACAGCTTTGCCCTTTAAAACAAGACCAAGCCCTCATATCAGCAAATACTGCATTTGTACTTAAAATAAGGAACACACAGACAAGCCTGCAGAAGTCAGCAGGATCACTTCAGCACATTATGTTAGAGCTGTTGGTAAATGACCACGATTTAGAGCCAACAGTGTAAAGCTATGCACTTCATAACTGCAAGGGGAGAGGGAGGAGGGGGGAGGGGGAAATAAATGAGGATTGCAACCCTATGCATCTGCTAAGCTATTTTTTACTTCAGAGCAATGCGCATTGTCCCTGGCCCGACAGATCATTCTGATTATGCTTACATGCACATCACTATGCTTTTAAGCAGCTCTACAATGCTGAAGGAACAGTGCTGTGAGAGCCATCTGGATCTTCCACTGAAAATCTTCATTATATCCTTAGGTACTGCTGGACTCTCTCTCTTTCGCCATATTGCTAAACCCATCTGATTTTGCTAGACTTTTCTTGTCTATTCCTAGACACAAACACACGCCTCCAAAAAACCACACATGAAATTTGGTTGCCAAGCAAGGACTCATGAAAATTCCCTGTTCTCATGGGCAAGATGTTTCTTGGCTGAATCTTCTGTCAAACCCAACAGCATTAGGGTAATGCATTTTGCACTTTGAGGAGAGATGGCTGACACACTAATTTGAAGAATTTATCGTTGCAGCAACAAATCACAAAAAGAGAAGAAACTTACCTAGCAAAACTGAAAATCCAAATAATTCCTCGCTTCCATTCTACCTGTAGATAGTCTAAACTATGCACATAGAATGTAGCAAGAGACTATCCCTGCCCAATACAGGTACTAGCACTGTAAAGCTTTTATCTTGTGTTAGACTTTTAGTTGCTCTTCTAGCATAATTTCTCCATTCTCAATCATAAGACGAGACTTACAGCAGACACCTCAAGCGCTTGAGACGTCAAACGCCACATAGAGTCAAGATGTTACAAAAGTGTCCTGACTGCCCACTATGAGCCAGTCAGAATCAGTACCGCCATGAGGCTAGCCACATTAGGACTGGCAGATGCTGTAAAACATCTCCTAATTTTTGTCTGATAATGGAAAGGGGGGAGGGATATCAATCTGATATCTGCAGCTCACAAAAACCATGCATATTCAATAACAAGGAAACCTTCAGCTATCAATCCTTTTGAAAGTAGAGGGTAGAAGAGTAGAACTTCTTGAAACAGAAGTTTAGATTTCCTTCATATCAGAACAGTCGGCAAAAAGGGATTGCTATCGCTTCCCCTGGAATAAATTTCCAAGGCCCAGCTTGTTTGCATGGTGCCATGCAAAAACTACTGCTCCTGGAAGGCTGTGAACATGGTGGGAATCTGCAAGTGTATAAAGCCTGTCACCTGCATAAACAAATGCAGTATCAAACCCTAAACAGTCTCATTAGCAAGAACAGTATCTCCAGTGTGACAACACGGCGAGTCATTTTGTTTTCAGAAGTAAGATTACAGCACACATCTGTGCACACGTGCATTTCTATAGTACAGTATACAAGTGTCTAGAACAGGCAAGCATTTATTCTAAGTAGCATCAACAGGAGTTTCACATGTTGGTTTAATACTATTTGTGCATACTCCTAAAAGACATGCTAAAATTCTTTATTGAACCTTAATGCACAGGCTTAAGGCTTCAGATGTTAAAGGAAGCATTTTCTGGGAGCTTGTCTTTCAAAGCCTGTCCAATTCAATCCTTACGTGCACTCAAGCTGCAGGCTCCTCTGTAACATAGCTCCTGGGAAGGCACAGGGCAGCACAAGGCCCTGTCATCAGTTTTTTACTAGTTGCATGCCCTAGAGCATTTCCTAGATCGACAGGTAATACGGGTAATGCTTATCACATGCCCATATCTTGATACCTTACATTACTTCAAGACCACCACATTAATCAGCATCCTTGCTTTTCCACTGCTGTGGAAGAGGAGTAGTTTTAGATCTATACCACTCCTTGAGAAAAATATTTTTGCCCACTTCTAAAGAGCAAGTTTGTTTAACAAACTTTTGCTAATTCTCTCTCATGTTCGATAATGGTTTAGCAATGTGCAAAAGTACTCTGGTTATTCTGTTCCTCTAAAAGAACTAATACAAACTGTGTCAGCTATGCCAGGGTCTTCAGTCTCAAAAACATTTTCAGTTTTCCTTCACAGTATATAATGTGTTATTCTGCATTCTTTGGTAAATGAGATTTCTTGCACATTCCAGAATAAACAGTAGTGAAGGTATTTGCTGACCTTTTAAGGCTGTCAAACACCAAAACTCCTTGCTGTGTTCACTGCAAAGTAAATAACTAATATTAAGTATGTATGGGTGTATATATATACACACACACTCTGATATGTTCAAAAAGATAACTAGAATTACGCAGGATGCAATGTAGAAGTGTCTGAAAGACTGATTAAATTAATTTTTGCCTGGTTTTCAATCGCAATCCAATTGCAAAGGAGAATTGAAAAGCCCAAACTGATACTGAAGGCAAATAAGTAATTAGAATGAGCCATTAATTGCTCATCATAGAAACTTTTAGTGGCTGCCTGATGAACTGAAACTGCACAGCAGAAGGCTTGAAAGGAGGGAGAAAGAGTAAAGAAAAGAGGAACCACCACCCCAAATAAACTCCCTTTACAGCCATCTGGAGAGACTGTCTCTGAAGGAGGCAAAGTGGTGCATGCACTGCTTACAAGTGTTCCTAAGAGTGGTCTGACTATGTCTCTGCATATAACATCCCGCTCCCAGGGCAGGAGAAAAAAGACCATACAATTTGCCTTTCTCAGCTCTTTATGACTAACACATCCAGTATCTTTTCCATGAACACTAGAAAACTACTCCTTAGCAACTTTATGGAAGAATGAAGAAAGAAGGGACATCAAAAAAAAAATGTCCTCCCCACCTCCACCAGCTTTTGGAGGAAGCTTCCTCATCATCAATATCCCTTCTTCTCAAGGCAAGTCAGATGAAGTCTTATTGCCTCAGGTGATCTCCTTTAGTGCTAAAAACTGACAATGGCCTGGATATGACCCAACAGTGAGGTTTCTGCAGTTGAAGTGTGACACTTTCTTCTGGATCCCATGAAAATCTTGTAAGAGCAACACTCGTGCTAGTTACTGTAATGCACGCTTAGGAGAGGTTCTCCTTCGCTTGCATCCTCTTCCTAGAGCTACTCAACACAGCCAGTCCACACGTTTCACTACTGCTGACTTCAAGAGCATTTTGGTTCTCAGACCAGACCGACTTTAAACATCCCTAGTGGTCAAGAAACCAATTGTACGAGTGATTTCATCTGCATCTGGGTTTGGTAGACCTCTTTATTTGGACACAACTTGCTCCTCAAGCTGGGATGCCAAGCATGCACCAAGACGGGGAATTTACTAGTCACCAAAGGATCTACAATATTCTGACATTAACCCGCATATTGCTTGTCCTTTGCTGACACTGACTCCACTGTCGCATCAGCGCACATCTGTTTCTCCATGTCTGGCCATTCTCTTCCTATCGCCCTGTATTTAGAACCATCTCCCTGACACTTTCAGCCACTCCTCCACAGGAGTTTAAACATTTCAGACTGCAGTACTTGATAGATAGCAGCAGCAACCATCCACCTGCCAGAAATAAGTCTGCTGGAAAAAATAGAAGAATCAATTAACCAAAAATCTCAAAATATACTAGTTCACCAAGATCCAATCTTCTACATCTGCCAAGTCACACAGATGTTCACACTATGGGAGGCGCCATGGAGATTTACATCTAAGTACTACTTCCCCTGCTCCCTGGCACATTTGCAAGGTGGCACATTACTGATTGACACTAAGGGTCAAATGACCATCTTGCCACAGGTTGTGCTCAGATTTTATTTATTTATTTATTTAAGTCTAAGACCACTTTCTTTTTCCATATTTAATCTCATGGAAGATGAGAAACCTGAAAGCCCCAGCTAATAGCTAACTGCACCCCAGATTCATATCAGCATCTTGATTTCCCAAATGAAGACAATTACAGTTACATGACCATTTCACAACAGCAAAAACGGGCCACCAGAACCAAGACAGAGAAATACAGCTTGCTTTGCAGAAGCTATCACAGCACTTCATTTTTACTCAAAGTTTGGATTTATTGTGAACTTTGTTTTAAACCTGCAAGAAGAGTTCTTAAGCACCCCATAAATGGAAAAGGTACATTAACATATCCTGATGTCTGTTCCATGAAAAATATATAAATAAAAATGCTTTGTTCCTCACTGGCCTGGTTAGCATAATTCAGGAAGGAAGGAAACAGTTTGCCTTAAAACTTGATTTGGAGAGGAAACTCATTGAAAATGTTTGTATCAAGCTAATTGTTCATAAAGGTGTTTTCTAGGCATGTTAGTAACCTCAGCCCCATTCTTTACTCCACACACGAAACACAGATTTCTATAAAAGAAGCTGTTAGAAAAGCGGTGTGATGCAAAAGAATAAGCAGCAGTCTAAAACTCAGAAGACCTAGATTTAAGGTCTAATTGGTGGTTGACTAATCCTGTTTTGTTAACAAGCATAATATTTAAGTCAGGTTAACAGTTCATCCATAGTTCTTCATAAGCATTAGGGCCTCCATTTTGCAAATACATTTTTTGACCTGTACTACTTCTGAGCTGTAGAGAAAAAAGGACCTTCTGATCGCTTTTCATTGCGATCAGGAGAACAAAGGAAGACAGCACTGTCTTGCACTCCTTCAGGTCCTCCAGCTGGTACCACAGCCCCCATCTCTGAAATTGCAGACTTCTTTGGGCCTTTGAGAAGCCGATAGGATCACTGAAAAGCAGAAGCAAGCTTGGCCAGCAAGAACCAGAGCAAGATTTTCACATCCAGAAGTGTAACAGATTGGGCCCAAAGAGAACAGACATACTGCAAATGCCATTTTCCAGCAGATGCACTAATCTGATTAGTCTGATGACCAATATATTGGAGATTTTCAGCCTCTCCTTTTGCCAGATGCTCATGAATTCAGCAAGATTTCAACATAGCACAGAAAAAAGGTTACCACATAACATTCATTTTGGTGGCTTTCAGATCCGATATACATTTGGGTTTGGTTGTTTAGGGTTAGGGTCCGAGGGTTTCTTTACTTTTCTGCACAATACACCTCCAGATTCCTCATTAGGTTTCTGGAGCAATAAAGGAACTGACCCTCAGACAGCCTTTCCCAGTTTGTTTTACCAGATAGACTGGGACACAAGTTCAGTACTTAGCACTGTATAAACAGTCACGCTACCCGGCTGAGGAAGCCAGTTGGTTGATTTATTCATCATCTAGCTAGCATGACTAAACACCTGAGCTCAAGAGATACACCTGAGCATCCGAATACTACACTGATGAGCAGAAACACACAGAAGATACACTGAGCCTCAGTGTTTTGAATTAAGATGTTCCTGGTCCCCTCGGAAACAACATTAACTAATGTTTGCACTCTCTGGATTTATTCTCTCTATTTTTCCACATTTTGGACAGTGGAAATTCTACCACTTTCATCTTCTACTACAGACCCCTTCTGACCAGTTTCAAGATCCTATGACTTCCTTGCATCATGATGTATTTCTGGGTAGCACTTCAAAAACAAATCAAGAAAAATTTAGCCAAGTTTGGGGCTTATTAAAAGTACCTACTTAAAAATGTTAAGTTGGAGAGAAAACGTCCCCGACTGCATTTCCTCAGTCAGCACCTTCTTTTCCTATAACCAAGGCAATGAATACCCAAAATCTCACAACAGGAGGAGAATGGACATGTAGGACTGATAACTCTCATCAACTTACTGAAAGATACATCTGCTAAGTGCACCTTTATCAAACACAAAAACAGACCAAACCAAGACCTGCCACATTAAAAGCATAGAACCTTTCACACTGATAAATTCAACAAATATTTTGCTCTCAAAGAGTAATTATTTCATATTCAAACATCCTTATTAATCCTTCAAATGTACCTCCATTTTCCAAACAGATATCAGAATCATCTCTGTCAACTGAGTGGGTTAGTTAAATAACTATATATATTAAAATAAAAACAGCATCAGGCAATAGAACTGGAATAGAACGTGGTGCCCAGGAAACTGGCTCCTAGCTTCAGCACCCACAGCACACATTTTCAGGTGGCAGCTGATATGCATTGACTTACCTGTTCCATGCACCACACTGCTTGATTTGGGTGGTTGTAGAGTTATCATGAAAGAGGGTAAAGCAAGTCCCTTTTTAGGCTTCCACAAGTATCTTTTCAGTACTCCACGGGTCTGTAACTGCATATAATTGCAGTAGTGTGATCAACACAAGGGGTTAGCACTATCCAATTCATTCTTGACAAAAGAAGGACAACGGAATGACTTGAGGTGATAAAACTCAGATCCAAGCTTCCAAAATAGTCTGATCAGTCATTTTTCATGCTGTCAGGCAACCCAGCAATTCATTTTTATCAGCCTAAGCACAACTTTTCAACACACTATAAAAGATATCTTTCCATTTTACTACTTTTATATGGAAGGCAAAATGTCAGTACAGACACCTAAAGACTGAAAGCAGAGTTTGGCTTAATATGCTCAAGATGCTTTTTGTCCTCCTAACTCTCCAAATCATTCACCTGTGCTGTGGCAGCAAGCAGTCAACATGTAGCATTCCGTATTATTGATTGGAGTGTGGAGTTCAGGTGTCAAGTTCCAACAACAAGGAATAAATCAAAAAATTCTTAGCGCCTGTACCTGTAGGAGACTGATTCTGGGATCTTCTGCCTTAATTTAAGGCTGCAGAGCCTTTGGTCTTGCAGGTTGGAGATCTGGTTAGGAGAAAAGAGTTATTGGAATGCTTTGCTTTCATGTTATTTTTATGGACTGCATAATCTTTACTGCAGTGTCTTTAATGATACTGCAAAAATCTAAAATTCAAAGTCTAACTTCAGGTTACAAAAATCTTAAAATAGATACAAGCAAGCAAGACAAACTACAATAACAGGCAAGCGATGTCTGTAAGAGTGCTGCAAGAGCAAGGATATCTTGCTCTTGTCTGGGCACCCAGCTTGAGCGCAAGTCAGGTGCCCAAGGAGTGAAATGATCAAATACTTTAAAGGACTAAGACAATCTGCATGTTTAACCTTTAAGCATTCAGTTGAACGCATTTGGTGTATTGTTTTATTAGCTGCCTTCAATGCAGTGTTCTTTTGCTCTTTCAGAAACAAAGAGTATTTTTTAGAGACCCATCTTCAGGCCATCAGTAATATTCTCAGACCACAAAAAAACATAAGATGGATATTTAGCATTAAGATTCACCCACTGTAAAACTAAAACGGACTCACAAACCAACAGGGGATGTGGGTCACCCATCAATGCTTTTCCCCAGGTTTATCTGAGCTTAGCATGAATATGAGCAACGTAATGAATAAACCCTGCAACCTTTGGTAAAAGTATATATATTGTTTGAATCCAAGTTGCAAATATATATTCCAAAGCCTACAGCAAGTGCTGATCAAGCCAAATTTTTAAAATCCACAGGAATTTAAACAGATGCACTTAAAAGAAACAATCAGTTTTGAGGCCAAACATTTGAAAGAGATCTCACTATTTATCAAATAGAAGTTTGATATTGCAGGTTCTGTCTCATTAGAACCTTAAATTTAAACAATATCATAAAAGCTTCGGAATATTTAGGTAACTTTGATGAAGTACCAAAATAGAGAACTCCAAAAGATATTCAATACTGTCGTTTATCACAGGGCTCACTGATCATAGCTGAAAGATAATGCATCTCTTATTCCTGACAGTGTTTGAACAGTGCTGTGTTCGATTAGTCTAAACCACTTAAAATTATGATATGGATTTTTACAGGTCAGCATTGCAAATACTGTCATCTTTCTCCCCATGCTCTGTCACCTGACACAATACGTGTCATCATCTAGTGCAAAGTTCACACAAATCACGCACAGGAAAAATACAGGGTCAAAGATTTGCTTGCTGAAGTACACAGGTGCAAAAACCTGCTAGATCCCTCCCCTCCCCAAACAATGTATAGGGAGGAACCAGTGCAAATAAACCAGAAGTTTTAGAGCAAAACTGACACATGTTGAAGTAAGCTTATTTATTATTCACAATCAGGCTTCACAGATCTGTTTATCCTTCAAGATAGCCTAGCTCAATATGGCACCTTTCCCATTTGCAATTAATACATCTGCAACTTTTTTCATGGTGTGGACCACATGCTCACGGACAGATCTCAAACTATGATCCTGTTTCTTTTCTATGGATTTTACAAGATTAAAAGCATTAAAAATTTCACAAAGATACTAAGTGTGCATAGACTAGTATCATTAGGGCTTTTTTAAGGACTGATGTCTTTTTTTCCCCTCCCTCCCATGTTATAACTGTAGAATTAATTTCCTCTGAAACAAGTTACTGTTATTAATGGTATATCTCACTGTCTTGCAGTCCCACTGTCCAAGGCTCCTTCCAGGCTAATCCCTCCATTTCCTTATTTCATTTGGCATCTTTGAGCTGTAAGACTGTCTGAAAATTTGATCACAAGTGATCAGATTTCAAAAGAAGGACCTGAGACACAACAAGCTTGGGGGGGGGGGGGGAGGAAGAGGTAAGAGAGAAAGGTAGGTTTTTCTTGCTTGTTTATTTAGGTGTGCTTTTAGGTTTCTTGATTGTAAATGCCCCACACATTACAGAAGATTCTTAATTCATGTATATAAGCACCACTAAAACCCTTCACAGTACTTCAGGTTTGCCATGAAGGTAAAGACCATACTATTAAGCCCTTGAGGCATATTACAAACCACTGCTGGAGAACAAGGATATGGAAAAAAAGAAAAATGCATCCACATACAGAGGACTACAAAAGAACCACCTACAACAATTACAGCTTGCTATACTGGATCAGGCAATTGACCCAATCAGTCTTTTATTCCTTTTTCTATAGTGACCAGTACCAGCTGCTTTAGATGGAGGCGCACAAAACCTCTTGCCATAAACAGAAATGGAATAACACGTCAGAGTGAAATTCATTCTTAGTTTCCATTAGGTAGATGGCAATTTATGCCTTAGACCAAAAGGATCACATCTCTCTTCCAAAGTGTCATGCATTTCCATGTTTTTACATTTCTTTGAATGCTACTGAATGAAAGATAATATGTATGATCCTTTTTAGGACCTCGACAGCTGTTGGGCTCAGTGTCATTTCACAGCAATGAGCATCTGGCTAAATGTGCTAATGGGGCTTAAGAGCTCAGTTACAATTGAGCATCCTATTAAAATACATTTCCAAATTCCATGGTCAAGTGTTCTAGCCCTTTTTCTTTACTAAGGCTTAATACTACAGTTTTCTTCAGACAGGCAAGTGGATACAGTGGACTCTTCTGCAGCTTCAAGTATGCAGTTGTAGTAAAACCTGTAGTAGTAAAACAAGCACTGCATGATTCAGGTTTAACCTTTTTGCAAGAACAGATGCGGTATATTAAAGACTGACTTCTTTCTGCGTGAAGCAGCAAAATTCAGAGCTCAGTGTTTCCATCCTAGCTACTTTGCTCAATGGAACCCACCCTTTAACTGTTCAAGAAGCACACACACAGACAAGATTTATATCAAGATCGTTACTTGAACATAATTCTAAGTGTTCTCTCAGTTACTATAGATCTGTGTATTTGACAATAAGACCTAAGATAAGCTGTGCTTCAGTTCACTAATTGAGACATGACTTGCTAGCTCAGAAACCAATCAGTTTTCATTGCTAGAGTCATTCTAAGTACACAAAGCTTTATTACACCTCGTTAAATACCCTCTAATTTGGAATGCTTCACTGTCCTATAGCACCTGTCAACATCTAAAGAATGTACGTGGTGTGTGAACGGTAAGTACAATATTTTCAGCACCTCTCTACACTGACTGCTTTGTTCCTCACTGGGTATCATTAACCCATTCAACTCGCTGCACAATCTGCAGCCCCCCATTATTACTTTTCTAATAAAATAAAAGCCTCACAAGAAAAAGAAAGGCTCCATTAATAGGTAGAGCTGGAAAGACAGGACACCCTTTGATTAACATGCACAGTACATCCTGCAAGGCTGAAGTGCTTAAACAAGCAGCACTTACCAAGAATTATAATATTATTTCAGCTCTGCATTAAAACTGCCAGAGTTCAGAGAATTTGACAATTTAATCACTGTAATAGTTCTAAAAACATTTTACTATAATAATACCATAACATAGTAACCCAGAAAGCTGTTTGAAGGGCTACATTGCACAATGGCCCCTCCTGAAGTTAAAGGTGCTCTCCCCAAGCAACGATTCCAACTAGGCTTTAACGTACGGACTTTTCATTCTGGTACAAAAGTAGTCTGCCTATATATTTCAGGCAGGCAACACTAACTGCCCCTCCAAGCTCCTGATGACTCAGAAAGCATCAGGAAGGCAAAGAGAAGGCAAATATCTTACAACTTGGCCCAATTATCATGAAAATAAATGAGCTTTTATGTTGGCTTCAGTACATGACGAAACAACCTCCTACTCACTACTTGAGAAATCTATTGTTTTCAAAACATACATTTAAATAAACCAAAAAACCCTGCAACGCATCAGATGCATCCCACGTAGAACACCAGTAAAGTCAGGGGAGCCACACAAATGCTGGCTTGCAGAGTTTGTCAAGACTCTGACAACACCGGCACAGTGATGCACTACGTCAGCCTTCCGCCTCTGGAGGTCTGCGTTCAAATGTCAGTGAAGTTCCAATGGACGCTCAAAACAAGAGATAAGGCCATAAATCTCAAATTAACCAGCCAGCTGGCATAGCCACTAATCTCCATTTCATATTGGTTAAATGCTTGGAAGATAAGGGCACTACTCAGGTCTGAAGCAAGGGTTACTGACGGGACTGTGTCAATGCTTCTGTGCAACTGCAATATGCCTGGCCCTGGCCACATACACTGGGGGAAGTGAGGAACTGATCCAGCAACATAAAAGACTAATTCACCCATAAATGAGTCACCCATAAAAGACTAATTAAAATTAAACATATTTTTAAATCTCTTCCAAATAACTTGCCTGAACTAGGGGTATCTCCCATTCCCTCTAGATGAGCCCCATTCACAAAAAAAATTTTTTTTTTGAACTCTTCTGGCCTTCACACTGAAAGATATTTGTGTTTAAAAGAACAGGAACACATTGAGGTGCTATTCAAAACGGATAAAATCTGCACTCCACTCTCCACCTTTTGAAAGTTATTTCCGATAGCCTTTGAAACATTACCTTTATTGGTGAGTCCCTCTTTGAGGGCCAATTAATCAGAAGGAAACTAGTCTTTAAATAATTTGTCTTCAATAAACTGCCTATCTTGTCCAGCCTTGAACCTGTCTAGCTCTGCTGTGCTTACCTTTGCACAAACTGAAAATGGTACCTCAAGAGGGCAAAAGCTCTTGCTTGTTATTCTATTCACCATCACTTCCCTCCTGCCTTATTAATGCACACAGTCATCACAGGCTAGCTAACAGAGACTTTGTTCTTAAAGATATGTGGCATACTGGTGATGATTTAAAGACAACATATCACTTCCAGGAACCCCTTCCCTGCTCTGGCACTCACAGTGAAAGGGTCACTGCCTGCATCAAGGAAAGACTGAATTAGCATCAAGTCCTGACAGCCAAAATAAAGACATCTGTGCAGCAGAATAAGCACTCTAAAGGGAAAAGTAAGGAAGCAGAGAAAAGAGATGAGAAGGCGGCTCTGTACAGGTAAACCCTAGGCAGGCTTATCCTCTTTTTTTTTTTTTTTTTTTTTAAGTGCATAACAAGGTTCATGTTTTTAATCAATCAGTGATTCAAAATAACCTCCACATCTGTATCTGCAGAACAGCTACCTAACCAAACATCCCCCAGCCTCTAATGGAGCAATAACTATTCCTACCTAAATGTAGGATTTGGCATTCATCCTTATTACATTCCATTGCATTGTTAAGACTAGTTGTCAAGATGCTATCATTGAAATTGCTTTCGGACCTTCCCACAAAGTGGGTCATCTTGAATTTTACAAAGTATACACTCCATTCCTTTAGCAAGTTACGACAGAAAACAGTGAAGAACGACAGACGCCTGTGAAAGCTCAATTCTGATCTTGCCCTTTCAGAAAGGCCGTAAGTACAGACAATTACTGAGAAGATGCATCTCTAGACACATTTTCCAAACTGCTGTGGACCTACCTTATAGGAGTTTAATCAAGCCATGCTTCCCTAGCTTGCTAGGGGATATCAGGTGAGACAGGGCCAAAACCCTTCCTAGTTCAAGATAGTTACATTTACTATCCCCCACTCTCCCCAGCGCCTATTACTTTACAATACATAGGAGAGAGATTGTTTCGTATCATTCTTCTTAACAAGTTGACCTCAACTTATTTCCTCCTTACCACCTAGACATTTAAAAAGTTTAGTTACTTGTTCCAGTATTTTTCCAGATATTATTATTAAATTGACAATTCCACAGTTCTCATTATTCTTTTCCCCCTCAAGACTGGAAAAATCAGCATAGTCTCTCTTCCAAAACTTCACTCATCTTCTTTCAAGATATCAAAGAAGAGATTGAGATTCTCCTTAGAGAATTTACTATGAACTTTATCAGGCCTAGTTTACTCGGAGGGGAAAAAAAACAAAAAACCCCACTAATTATTTTTCTCCTCTTTCCTTTCCTTTTTTTAAGTTTGAGGTCTTACTAGAATGGTTTTAGCCATCCGATCACAGTTCACTAAATGGACTAAGATGGAAGCAAAAAGTAAAAATCCATCAATGAAAAAATCCAGCATCACTTGTAGATGGTATTAAGTAGAAGAGTAGCCGTCATCCTCCTTGTGATAGTAAAATACTTGCAGAATGCTTTTGTCCTTTAAGCCCTTGGTTAGCTGTACTTTCCAACAGCCTTTCTCATTACATCCTCATGTGCTTCTACAATACACAAGTGCAGAAATAGTACCGTGCACACATTTTCATGCATGTGGTTTCTTTTAAGCATGGTCTCAAAAACACCTCAGCTCACATTCTTCTTCTACACTCAGAGGAACTGGATCTCACTCCCACTTTATGGGAACTTCGGTGTTGATTTCCTAATCACTGAGGAGCTCACAACCTAAATGCACTGGTCTTTAACTGTACCACCTACCCTTCTTCCACACCGGGCCCTTAAATGGCAGGGGGATAGGCTGCTTGGTGAGTGATATTTTTGTTTGTTTTGAAGAACACCACAGTAGGTAAGAAAATCCCACCCAGAATGCTCTCAGCTGACAACAAGTCTTCAACCCAAGACAGGTGTTATTCATGTACTGCTTGTCCTGCCTGCCCTAAAAGCATTAACAAAACCAAGGGGGTAGGTAAGGCTTCAGCTAAGCATTCAACACTTAAGCATTCAGAAGCCTCCACCAGGCACTTCAGAAATACTAGCACAGAAGCTGGAAGTGGTGAGTTCACGCAAAGTGTTACATACCATGTGTGGCTGTGGTTTATTTGCAGTCCTGGAAGGGGGGTGACTGTTAAGCTGAATCCTTCCTATGCATTCCCACTTTAAAGTGTAGTGCAACCTCCTATCTCCCACCAAATAGCTACAGAGGGAAGCACATCTCTGCAGTCAGCACTGGCTGATTCCCACTCTGATCCTCAGCTGAACTTCTCAGGAACCAGAGTGCTGCAACATTCAGCCAGCTGGTTTAAACCAGACAAGCTTCTTTATGAACAGACAGTCTTCCCATTAAGATTCACATACTTTTACTGGAAAGATGATCCAGCATATACTCAAACATTTAAAGCAGAACTATTTTTGCCAGTGAAGTTAAAGAAATGTAAATGTAAAGTTCTCCTGTAAGCCCTCAGACATGAGTTTCTAGTAGTTTCATAGCTCTCATATTATAAGCCATGTTTTAGCTTGGCAAATTACCCCACAGAAAGGACTTTGTCAATAAATACAGCATGCTCTAATCACATACATACTCACATATCAGGCCTCAGTTCTCTTGCAGTCTGTAATGCCTGAACCCAATTTATGAGTCTGATGCAAATCCTATGGAATTCAACTGAAAGACTCCCATTGACATGAAAGTTTTAGACCTCTACACTTAAAATAATAAACCCCTGAAATAAATAGTAGATTAATTCACAGTGACAAATAGAAATTCTATCGACCCTGTAGCCTTTGTTTATACAGCAGGTTACTCTTAAGAGTAAATAATACTGTATTAGGCTCTAAATGTCAGATGTGTATTGGGTGCCATCAGGAAAGCTCAATTTACACACAAAGTATGGTGCACTGCTACGAATGACAAGCGAATTATTTTCATTTCAATTGTATGAAAAGTAACATGTAAGCAAGCCTACACAGACACGTGACATCATTTCACTATTTGAGCAGCAGCATATGAGCTATTTCCACTGAAATTAACTCAGTAACATTATTACCGATTTTTGCTCTCTGAAGTCACATTGCACTTTCCTCTTTTTACTCAAAGCAGTAGGTTCTTATTTTATTTTCCTTATAAGCAGCAACACATTTATAGCGGAATTTTTCAAAATTTAAGCTGAGTCTCCATTTAAGACAACAAATACTTTTGCTCAAGACAGACAGCATTGCATTTGTTCTGTACATGAGTCCTCGCACCTCCAGCAGCGCTTACAGTGTTAGTCAGCACTTTTATTTCTAGTCATTAATAACCTCAGCAGGAAGCAAAAAGCACATCTGAAAGCCTTCTGATATTTTCCTTTCACACAAAAGTCAAAGCCCAGAATAAAACAAAAGACTTCTAAAATAGAAAATTTACAATAAACTGCTTAGAATAAAAAAAACTTAGATTGCAAATCCTGAACACATATTAATTTATATTTTTGCACCCACATATTTGTGTCAGAGTTAAAGACTGTCATGTATTATTTGAGACTGCATAAGTGTTCACTGTAAAATGTTTTTACCACTGCTGTTTTCCACCTAATTTCAGCCATCTTCCTATCCCAAATAGCCCTGTGCTCATTAACCAGAACATTTTAAGAGGGATTCCAGCAAAAGATCATTAACTGCTACAACACACCTCGTATTTGGTTAGAGCCTTTAAAATGAAATGTTTTCAACTAACAAGCACCAAGCCAAACGGAGCTTTCAGATCCCACTTCTGTGACTCCACAGCTTGAGGGCACCCGTTTCAGAAGAGACAACGGACCAAAGACAACCTCTCATGTCCCTCATGGGAGCTTAAAGGATGCATGAGGCCCAAACAACGAATGCATGTACCATATCCTGTAACGCGGACTATAGCTACATACCGTATTTCTGAAACCATCATAACATTATATTGCTTAAGAGTTTGACTAAAGCCTGCAGAGATTCCACCTCTGTTCCCTGTACATTTACATACAAAATTTTGGTATAGATAACTGCATATGACTGAATACATTGCTTCCCTGTGGTCATGCAAGTGCTAACAAGACCAGAACTCAGGGTAAATAGGAGCTATTAGTTATGGATGGAACATTTTATTTCAACAGAAACAGCTGGGCTGTCTGCAAACATGCTTTCCAAGAAAGAAGAGCAATTTCAGGTGGACAGTATAGTACTTCTCAGAGCAAGGTCTGATACGCAGAGGAATACCTTCTCCTCTCAGACCTGATTTGGAGTCCACATAAGGCAATGGAGGCCATTCCATCTCATCCAAAGGGAGATGGGCCAGGCCTCTACTGAGCCGGGTAAGTTCCAATTACATGATTAAAATATATTATTTCTACAGAAGAGTCAAAAGATGTTACTCTTCGCTATTTACCATTTATCAACACAAAAACTTCATTCTTGCTGCTCAAACAAATGACAGTCACAGAAGTACTGCTGTAACATTGGAAATGCCCTGCAAAATAATCAAATGGCCGCACAATCAGCCTACTAGCTGAATATATTCTGAATTTTAAAGTAAACTAGGTTTTCACCAACATGATATAATAGACTTACTACTTGATTTGGGGATAGGAATCAAAAATAGCATCCTTTTACATTGCTCATCTGAGTTTAAGGCCAGGTTTCCACACCACTTTCTTACCTATGTTTGTACAATTTTAGCATTTCTTGCTGCAGATGCAAAATTGGCATTTTTGTTACAAGCTCAATGTACAGCTCCCAGTCTGTACTCAGTTGGCAGGTTCATGTATACAGGAACACATAAAACATGCCAATTAAGGTTTACAGATTACATTTGCAGTGATGGTAAATTATATCGGTCAGCACTTCTAGCACTTTTGTGCAACTTCTTCCCTAAAAGGCCGGGGGGGGGGGGGCGGGGGGCGAGGTAGGAGAGCAGCAGTTGAGCCTAGCTGTGAGGATGCGAAGACAAAGTCTTTTCCTCAAGTTTTTAAGGGTTATTCCTTACAGCAAAGCTCACAAGAGTTTAACATTTGACCAAAATGAGACAAAAAGTCAGACCAAAGCCAGAAGTCAACTCACAGCTAACATCTACCTCATGCTTATGTCAAGTTACATAAACATGAGAGAGGCTTGACAACTTATCCGTGTGCAAATTCCTCTGCAAAAGTGATTAATACAAAGGGTGGGACAGGCGATGCTCTGATTCAAGTCGATAAACAGACTCCCAAATCACTGGCTCCCCTCTCCAGCTCCCTGTTATCCGAGTCACAACTGCGGCTATTTGAGATGCCCTGCACAAAGCGGGTCAGTCACCTCAGGTTTAAAGTAACAACTGCTGTCATCCCACTGTTAAAAACACAACAAAAAAGAACTATTTGGATTGAAAATACCAGAAAGCCCACCGTGCTGGGAGCAGAAAACCTGTATCCTTGTCTGTGAATGAGTTTGAAAAATGCATACTTAAGACCTTAAATCACCTTTCTACGTAACCAGTGAATACATTCGTGAACATCATGGGCAAAAGTAAGAAGTCTCTAGGAAGTGCGTTTCCATACTACATGCTACTTACAAGTCAGTGTTGTTTGCTTATTTTAACTGAACTGAATGGAGAAAGAAATACAGCATTTAAAGGAAGTTTTGCAAGGTCAACTTTTAGAACTTACTTATTTGCATCTTCACATAGTTTTCTTACATTCGCCTTATTAATTACCTGTTTTAAAAATTAATTTGAAGTCTCCACACTTACCGCTTTGGGGGTTATCAGCCCTGTGGAATACGCACATGTCACTGAAAGTAATCTGGACTTACACCTACAAAGCAGGTTATCTCAGCTGAAGGCATTCTGCAAGTTATTCATCAAAGATGAACGGACTGATGCAAGACAGCAACATGATAAATGCTGAGGACAGCACCCGGCAGAGAGCTCACTGTCTCCATCTCACAAGCAGATCCAACAACAAGCAGTCAGTTCCAATGATGGCAGAAAGACTTCTCGCAGCTGCTTATAAAATGGGAACACATGAACTCCATCCGAGACAATTTACTATGGCAAAATCCTCACTTTCTTCTGAGCTCTGTTTCAAATCTACGTACAAAGAACTGAGAAATGAGTTTTCAGCTATAAATAAGATGCTGACTTCTTTTATGAAAAGATCTCAGAGCATGTAGAAGAAAAGAGCAGACTACAGAAATTTTGCTAAGTCTACAAAAAGTTATTTCAACAACAGAAGATGTTTATTTGAATTTTGTTTTTAATTATTTCATTTACTCTATTCCAATCCATATTCATTTCAATAATATTGGCATAACCACTTGTCTCCCAAAATACTAAGATACTTAAATTGTGCCTATCTTAAAAAAAAAAAAGTTAATTGCAATCAGTGGGGATATCAGCTCCTTAAAGCTAGGCATGTTTATTGGGTATCTTCCTAAAGGGCAGCAATAACAACAAATATCCCTTAGGATCTTCCTTAATTTTTAATTTGTTATAATTAAATACATGCAAAAATCAAGGCTTTGGAAAGCTTTAGGAGTATCAGATTCATTTATATTGAGCCTAGCTCTTCATCTGGCATCTTCTCCAGAGTTATATGCTTTTCCATAAAGAAGCTTTCCATCAATAAAGAGGAAATGCTAAAATCTTCAAAGCTATAGACAGACTAACTTAGAAAGGCAGAAATGAAACTGGAGACATTCACCTCCATTCTGCTGACTCAAATACAGACAGCATAAGAAACACACATAACTCCTCCCTATCTGATACCTGAGGTAAACATAAGTCTACATAGGGACAGTTTATGTCTACCAACCACCGGGCAGAATCAAGTCCAAAAGTTGTTTCTTGATACCTTACACAAGCACTCAAGATGAACTTTTTCCTCCACTCTTTCATCAATCCACCTAAAACCTGGCAGAAGGACAACTGGGTAAACCCCGATTATTTATCAAGTCAGTTAATACTAACATCAGACTTGTTACCTTTCATTTCACATAAAATACTATTCTTTTTCCAAAAGTGTTGACACAGAACTGAAACTACCTTAGGAATTTTGAAAAATGAACTCTCACTAAATATATTGACCCACCATTCATTCCATTGTATATACTTCTGTGGTGAGGTGACAGCTCATCTGCTACTTGTCTCCTGAGGGGACCTTCTCTGCTGCCTCCACTGAGATGTTTGAGATGCTCTGGGCTCCCTCCAAAATGTTGTTTGAGGTGCTCAGGGCTCGTACCCCTCACTTTGTGCAGATGTTCTGTGCTTCCGCTTGGTGTGCGCTTTTGAAGATGATCTGGGCTGCCACTGCTGTGCTTTTGATGCTCAGGGCTACTGCCAGGCCTGTGCTTTTGAAAGTGTTCAGGGCTACTACTCAAAACGTGCTTTGGGAGAGTTTCTGGACTGCTGCTGCTGTGCTTTTGTTGCTCAGGTGCTTTGACAAGGGTTTTGTGATGTTCTGGACTTGGTCCTTTCAGGTGATGATCAGGACTGCCAGAACCCCTAGGCTTCTGGAGATGCTCGGGGCTGATGCTCCTGTGTTTCTGATGCTCAGGGCTTCCTTCACCCCTGGTTTTTTGAAGATGTTCCGGACTAGTACTCAGATGATGTTTATGATGGTTTGCACTGTCTGGACTTCCAGTGCTAGAAGTACTACTCCCATCACCAACATCTCTTATGGATGTACTTGTTGCAGTTAAGTGGCACAGGCTGATTTGGCTGTCAATAGAGCTCCGGCTGCCTGCTCCACCAGTCTTCTCCTCATCCAGCAACACACACAACTCTTTTAGCTCCAGCTTTTCTTTAACCACTTCTTCTTGCCTCACTTCCAATTCTTTCAGCTTCTGTAGGTAAGAGGCAACCTCTTTGTGCATAATGCTAGCACTGTGCCTGCCCAGTCTCTGCCACTCACGGGATGCTTTCTGGATGATGATAGGCAGAAAGGCAAGAAGGTAACAAAGGTCTCTCAGTTCCTGGTTATCTTCTTGCAGCTTCTGATTGATATCCTTTAAAAGAAAGATAAGCATGAGAGAAGAGTGTCTAAAAAAATTAACATTATACCATTAGCATTGTACAAGTCAGTGAACAGCACTGCTACAAACCATCAGCTAAGCACTCAAGTAAGGCATAAACAATTGTGTGTGTAGATCTGGCATATTATAACTGCATCATGTTTCATACTAACAGAACACCTGTCCAGTACAAAACTGAATATGCAGAGCTAATTTGGAAAGGTTCAATGACTAACTTCCAATATGGTATGAAAATTTCAGGTGTTTAATTAATGCCCAAAGGAAAAACAAAAAAAACAAAAGCACAATGAGAAATCCAGATGATCATACTCTCTCATGATGTTCTCACTCCCTCAGAAATACTCACTTGTAAAGTTATTGCTGACTAAAACCAGAAAGTACATCAGAAATGGTAATCTTGCTCAGATAATTAACACATTTATATTCTCTATTCCCTAAAGCATATTCACATATAAAATGAACTTTTTAGAGATTTAAAATATTTGGGGTTTGTTTGATTCTGCTTCAGATTTGCATAAAAGAATCTTGTCTGTTCTCACTTAATCAGAATTGGTTCAATCACTCTGAAATGAAATAATCTGCTTTAATAGATTTTTCACTTCTAACAAAACAAAGCAGTACATGTTCCCAGTGCCCTTCTCTAACTGAAGAACAGTAATGCTCTGAAGAAAAAAACGTTCAGGCTCTTACTGTAGCAGAAGAATACAGCAAAGAAAACATTTTCAGTATTTCGCCATCCTACTTTTACTAAACTGGCTTGTAACCATATTTGTCTTCTCTGGTCTAAATAGTCTTCCCTTATGTCTGGTATTACAAGCTTAGCCTTATGGAAAGGCCATTTTAGCACAGTTTCTTAAAATAAAAAAGGAAGCTTTTGCAACTCTGCTGGGTGCGTGCCTGAGTGTGTGACCTTCCTCTCAAAATGACTTTGAACTTGACCAGTTTCAACCCAGGTTTGACAAAGGAAAAGTCTCAATGAGGTCGCAAGGTAACCTGAAAAACCTGTACAGGATAGGGATTCTTCAGATGACCCCATGGTGGAAAAAAGTTGAAGTGACAGCCCACAGTTTAGCAGTCAGAGTATCTAAGCAGGCAGCAGCCATCCACTCAAGCCAGGCACAGCTGTTCATCGTTACTCATGGACTTGTTCCTTCACATGGGACAAAGAAGCAAGTAGGTACCCACATACCACTGAAATCCATTGGAGCCCAGAGACCTTGCTCTCCCAAATTCCTTTTAAAAGTTTCAGCTGAGACATCTGAACAAAAGGTAGAAGCCGAACATCACTTAGGAAGTTCAGAATTGAGAGAGGAATTTGTCACTCCTTCCTACACATTTTGGTGTGCTTTGTTACTTAGCTGGCAGATAGATAAACCCATATAACATCACAACACCTTTGAACATAACCAGGAGAATGATATTGCTGCTGTAATTTAAATTGCATTTAAAATGTAAGCTCTGTTTTCACTAAGCTAATATCATTGATGGGTCTCTCTTACCCCCAGGCACCTTCTATTGTCAAAGTGGAGGGAGGGAGGGAGGGAGGATTGCTGTACGCTGCAGAACAGGAAAGCTTGGATTATCAAAGACACTTTCTCAATAATTTAGTTGTCTAAAACCATTCTACAAGTCATGAACTCTCTTCTGTTGTACCCTCACATAACAATTCAAAAGGCCACACTGCACCTGGGTCTCTCCTCCTCTCCAACCTCACCTCAACTAAGGAATTTTACAAAAAGTGCCACGTGTCACAGCAACAAGACAGATAATGCTTTGTAGTCACGTCCACTTTAAAGTAGCTTTCAAGTTCTCCAGCACAGTCATACCTGGTACATCAGGGTAATTCTCTGGCAGTAGTTACGCTGTCTGCCCAATTCTCAGAAGCAGGGAAGGAAACATTAGGGACTACGCTTCCCACCTAGCAAGAGTTAAATTAAGAAGGCATCAATCATCACAGCCTTGGTCTGCCTCTCAGTGCAGTCTGTGGAAGTACACCATTGAAAGTGACTTCCTTAGAGATGCATCCTCAGATGTCCTTTCCAGACAAGGAAACTAGAGAATGATTCTCATCACTCCAAGGCAGAGCCTAGGAAGTCATCTTAAAAAACGTGACAGAAAACAGCATAGGCAAAACAAAGCCTTTTGAATCTCTACAGCTCCGCACATTGTATTCTTTCACATGTATTTCAGATAGAAACACTGAATCTTACCAGAAACCAACGAAGTCTACTGCAAAGGTGACAAGAATTAGATGTTCCCATCAACCCAAAGCGCAGTGGGACACATTACAGAACAGCTGTGCTCCACAGACCGCGGAATAGTTTCTCACCACTTTTAACCGGGCACTTCATTTCCAGCAGGCTCAAATCCTATTCGCTTTTCACGCCATTCTCGGCGAGAACCGCCAGCACATTCACCTGACGAGGGCTGGGCGACGCCACTCGCGGGAGACGCACTCGTGTGCCTGGCACCTACGTGCAGGGAAGTTTTCCGCGCAAGGACCCCACGCCGCGGGAAGGTCGCCAGCCCCCGCGCCCCCCACCTCGGCCCCGGGGCACCGTCGCAGCTCGGGGGCCGCCGGCCCACGCCCCACGCGTGCCGGCAGCTCCGCCGGGCGCAGCTTCGGCCCTGCTCCCCGGCACCGCTCCGTGCCCGCCGCTCCGGCACGGGCGGGCTCCCTTTCTCGCCGCCGCCATGCGCTGGGGACGCACCGGAGAAACTCGCCCCCCCCCGCCGCCGCCCCGCCGCCCGCTACCTTCAAGCCGCGGATCTCGCCGAGGCGGAGCTGGAGGCGGCGGTTCACCTCGCGCATGAGGCTGCTGCGGTCCAGCATCGCGCTCCTCTGCTCGGCCTCGGCCCGGCGGAGGCTGCGGATCAGCTCCTCCTTGCTCCACGCGAGCAGCTCCTCGTCGGACACCTTGCACAAGTCCTCGGCCGCCGCCGCCGCCGCTTTCGATGTGGTGGCGGCCAAAGGGCCCGAGCCCGAGCCCGGCGGGCTCCTCCCGCCCCAGGCGCCCCGCGGAGGCAGCCCCGCAACACCGCCCCAGCCGAGGGCAAGGGCAAGGGGGCGAGCCCGGAGCGCCGCGGGCAGCTCTTCCCGGAGGGAGGAAGGGGGGGGGGGCCGCCCCGCTTCCAGTGACGGCGGGCAGCGCTCCGCCCGCCTAGTTCGTGCCTCCTGTGCCGGTATAGGATATGGGGGGGGGGGGGATACGAAGGGAATCACCTCCGGCCCCAAGCAGCGGATCCTGGAAAAAGAGAGGAAGAGGAGAAGGAAAGGGTGTGGAGGAAGCCGGGCTAGAGTCTGGGGAGCAAACTTCCCCCTTCCAAAGGAAAAAAACAAAAAACAAAAAACACAGGTCTTTCAACAAGTCAACGGTAGCAGCGTGCGTTTCGTCCTCTGCTTCTTAAGAGCTGCTCATCCCTTGAAGCCGTGCTGTCTAACGAGGGCTGCTGTGGCAATCGATTTCTCTTCGGGTGGCAGATGAAGCCACGCAACAGATGAACGCAGAGTCCCGAGCCGAAGCCCCATCGTGCACGGACGGACGGGCGGGCAGAAGCGGGAATCCGCGCAGGGAGACCGCAAGCGCTCCTCCGAAGCCGCCTCTTCCCGCCAGCTTCGTGTCCCCGTGCGCGGGCGGCGGCCAGGGGAAGGGGCGCAGGCGGGGGCTGGCGCGGCCGCCCCACGCCTTGGCATGTGCCCGCAGGGCGGCGGCGCGGCGGCGGCAGCCAGAGGCGCCAGCGGACGCAGCCAGAGGCGCCAGCGGACGCTGCCGGCGCCAGGGAGCCGGCACAGGGCGGCACGCGGCTTTTGAGCGGGGCGCGCAGCACGTGGGAGCTCGCGCGGCGCGGGGGAGGGAGGGAGGGAGGCGGGGAGGCGGCGCCGGCGGCCGCGCGGCACCTGCGGAGGCTGCTCGCCGCGGCGGCCCGGGCGGGACACGCGGGCCGGGTACCCCGGAGCTGCCGCGCGAGGGGTGGGCACAGCCGTTTGCTTTCGCTTACCCTCTGCTGGTCCTCCCCCCCCCCCACCTCCCGAAGGGGCAGGGCAGCTTCATGGAAGCCCATAAAAAACGCCCACAGAAAGCCCAAAGGGAGAGATTTGCTTTTGTGCCCCCCCACCTAGCTCAAAGCACACCTAAACAGAGCATCAGCGCTCTCCTAAGGCCTACACAAGCCTCACATTTCCCTCACGTGGTTTAAGTGACGCTTAAGTAAGCAATTTTATTTCTGGAAATAAATGTACAAACACATTCAACTTCACAGAACTTCTGATACCTCTCACAGGGCGGCTTGCGAGTCGCATTTGATCGCCAAAAGCCAGCACCGCAGCAGCTTTCACCTCATCTTTCATTTACAATGGGAATATTTAAACTTTATAGACCTAATTCTTTCCAGACAAAACTAGATGCAGTTCCGTACTCCAACTCTTTACTCAAGCTGAAGGTAGCATATCTTGCTTTGCCTTTCTAGGTAAGTTCCAAAGACCCCTATTAATTTAATCTCTGCTTCATTTGCTTAGACTTTGCACATGCACAGGGGTCTCTATGCAGTAATTTCAACCCTAGAGCAACTAGGCTGTACCAGAAACAAAGTGAAGCTCCTCAGGAAAAGCCAGAGCAGCTCCTGTTAGACTGGGACTGAAGTGCTCACATGCAGACAAAACAACCAGATTTGGGAAATTCCAGGGGCCAAATCCCCATCGCTTCTTCCTGTATGGCTATATCTCTCTGAACTCTTAGAGTGATTGCAGCTTCCACTGACTTACCTCAGAAATCACCATTTCTTGTACCACTGGTACTAAAACCCCAGCGGGGCAGAGCTCACCATAGGGTAACTGCTTCTGGACCTGCTTCTCAGGCAGTTTTTCATCCTGAGCCTTCTGTTGCTGCAGCTCCACAGCAACTTAAATGCAGCACGCATATATACCTGCACATGAGCCAAACACGGAAGTCTTCCATTAGAAGAAACTGAGGCTTCAAGAGGCAGCAAAACAAAGACATATTCTGGTAACTCATCTCTCCCTGATGCCAACCTTAATCTTACATTTTGAAATTACTTCCTTTCAACATCTATTATTTTGTGCCTAACAGACTGACCTTTTGGAGAAGGGAAAAGTTCCTTCTAGGTTTGCAGGCCACTGCTCTGCAGGAATGTTGGGCTGAATGCCTGGATACCTCAGTTTTGGGAGATTTTCCAACAGTTTTCAAAGATTTTCAGGTATTAAAAAAAGTAACCACAAAAGCCATAACAACCCATACACGCTACTTGTCATACACAGCTTACAATAAAAAGAAGTCTCCCCCAGCTGACAGGGTACATGCATTTGCTTTTTCTCCACAAAAATAATTTGAAGCAGAGTGCCTTGCTGCAATGAAACTTTGCCTGCTGATACTTTCCTACCACTCTCAATCTGCAGAGAGCCTGGGTTTGGCCTCCTGCTGCTTTGCACACCTGGTTAAGAAAAATTAGTTCATATTGCTGCATTTTTCCCACTACATGTGTGGGCTGGGACTCTCTGTGCTTTGCTGTTCTCTTTTTTTCTTTATGGATCAATGCAAATGGCCCGGGTAGAGTTTCTTGTAAGAATCTTTTTCTTCACACAACCCTACGTAATCGTCAAGCATTGCATTTCAATTTGTGAGTGTGCAGGAACACAAGCATTTATGCAGCCTGATACAGTTACCTCATTCAAATGACTTCTCTTTTCATGTCTTAATCCTTTATCTAACTGCAGAAGCCTCTGGGCAGCTGATATCCATTCCATAGTCTTTGTTGTACTAGTCACATTTTTCCAATCAATGAAATCAGTAGCACACTTGCCATATTTTCCCTATTGCATAAATAAATATAAACCTAATACCTCGAGCACATAGGTTTACGTGACAGAGAAAGTGGAGTACGCTAATGAAAACCAACAGAGATTTATGCAAGTCAGGCTGAATAAAGCTCTTACTAATAATTCAATCATCAGTCAGATTTGTCCACTTGAATTACTAAAATACCCACAAAGTTCTACCTTGAATGTCTAGTGCTGATTTCAGCAGTGTCTTGGGACGATGTTTTGGCGCAGCTTTCGCCGGATTTCCCGTTACAGCAAGTACCTGCCGCGCGCAACAACCACCAGGGCGAGGCGGGGGGGGGAGGGGGAGGCGCGCGGCGACCGTTGGGGGGGAGGGGGAGGCGCGCGGCGACCGTTAGGGCGACAACGAGGCAGAAGGGCCGGCGACTGTTACGGCAGCCTGGGCGGGGAGCGCGCGGTGGCCGTTAGGGCGGGGCGCAGGGGCGGGGCGCGCGGCGGCGGCCGTTAAAGTGAGTGGGCTGCGGTGGGGGGTGGCTGTTGGGTGCTGTGATGGGGCGTGTGTGGTGGGGGTTGAGGGTTTTGGTGAGGTGTCCTGCTGAGAGAAAGCGTCGGTCCTGGAGAAGGGCTGGTTCTCAGCCTTGTGGGGGAAGGCAGCTGTAGGCTGGTGGCCGGCTGCCAAAACCCAGACGGAGGCAAATTGCTGCTGCCCCGCAGTCCCCAGGGAGCGGGGAGGAGGTGGCGGTGGCACCAAAGCGGCCTTGCAGGGGCTGCAGCTGCTGGGGGTGAGTGGGGCTGTGTGGCAGCCAGCGGCAGGGCTGCCCAGCTGCCTGTGCCATGCGCTGGGGAAGCCTGTGAGAGTGGTGAGGTGACCCTGAGCGTGCCTGGGTTTTAAAGCCATTTTGGGCTGTGTTGGTGTCCCCTTGGTAGCTTTGCCTCTGCACTCGTGGCTCTTCCCTCGGTTGAGAGGCATTTCTGCTGCAGCATAACGTCTGCAGCCTGTTGCCCCCCAGACGCTCCCCTGGAAGTGCCCTTGTTTGTGTTTCCAAAGCCCTGAAAGTGCTTCCTAGTGCAGCCTGTCCCAGTGCAGGCAAGGAGGCTAGCGCAGGGCAGCCTGGGGGTTCCCTAGTGAAGGCAAGCAGCTGTGTGCAGCAGCTCTTTGGTCATGCCTTGCTTCAGCTGTGCTCAGGGCACCTCTGAAGTGTGTGTTTTAAATGCTAGCAATGTGTGGGAGTGCCTTCTTGAAGGCCAGTGGCCTCTTAAAGCAGACTCTAGCACTTGTGTGGGTGGTGTGAATTTGCCTTGCAGTAAAGCTGTGGCTTGTTGCAAGCTGGTGGGTCTGGGTCTGCTCTCGCAGTGGAGAGTAGAAGGATTTGTAGACTTGGGTGGCAGTTGCTTCCTGAGGCTGCCTTCCGAGTCCCTTAAGGAGTGGTGTTTATCCTGGGGAGTTACAGGCGAGGTGTGACTTTCAGGCGTTGGGTCAGTTGTGAAAGCGTCTCTGAAAGGAGACCCCAGTCAGTCCTGACTGCTTGTCGTCAGCTTCAGAAGTATAAATGAGAAAGCAAAAAGGGAAGCAACCAAAGCCAAGGAGCCTTGATCAGGTGCTGCTGGTATCCACATAAGCAGCGGTGCCCTGGTGGAGTTGCTTGGCCTTTGAGGTGCATCCCTGCAGAGCTGCTTTTCCCTTCGGCTAGGTGTTAGGCTGCTTCTGGCTGTCTGGCCCTGGCTTGCTTAGAAGTGTGGCTGTGTGGCCTGTGTTGAGGAGGGAAAAGCCAAAGGAAGTGAGCTCCAAGGGCTCCATTGCCCCTGGGTGGTCATTGAGTGTGTCCCTTTGTGTTAAGCACCACAGGGTGGGACCTTCCTGCTGTGAATGGGCTGCAAAGGAGTTGCCCTGGGTGGGAGAGACAGCTGCTGAGCTTGTGCTAGCTGCAGGGGAATGGCAAGGTGGGTGTGGGCAGTGGTCTTAGGCAGGCAGGGTGCTGGTGTCCTGTGGTGTGGAAATGTGCTTCTGGGGCAGGCTTTTTATGGTCCTTTCCTGGCAGCCTTGTGCTACCTTGGAGAGCAGGTGGGAACTTGCCTGAATGTTCTCAGTGAGTAGCTAGCCCCGAGGCTGAAGGCAGCTGGTGTTGTGTGGCTGGCTGTTTGAGTGTGTGGCTTGTGTGGTATCAGTTGTGGCTGCTTTATCCTGGCCTGAATGTGCAGTTGTCCTTGAGCGCGGGCAGGCTCCTTCTCAGCAGTGCCTTGTGGTGGGAAGCTCTGCAGCCTCCTTGTGGGGTTTGTTTTATTCGAGATGCTTGTCTTCCTTGGCTGTGGATCACCTGCCTGGGAAGATGTGCAGGAGCTTTAGCTAAGACTGTTACCAGGACCGCATGCGTGATGATTCTGTCAATATGATAGTTCCAGGGAATAGAATGAATATGTATAATCATTCTGGGAAATTCAGCACATATGTGAGAGAGCAATAGAAACTTTGGATGATGTGAGACATAGTGTGCACGTTGGGTGGAGCTATCCCCCGTGCATCCGGCGCTGTAATAAAGAGAATGCCTGCTTCTTAATACTACATTGGTGTTAAGGAGTTTTTCCTCCCGATTTCGGTGACAGCTTTGGCACCCCAGATGGGACCCTGCTTCTGAATCTCAACGCATCTGTGGGATTGCAGGACCTCCAGCCAGCACCGAGGGATTCTCAGGGAGAACCTCTGATCTCCAGACCAAAGAGTTCTGAGTAAGCCCCCTGGGAAGGTAAAGGCATTCCTTTCCTTAATAGGTCGGGTTGCCCGCTGGTCAGATGCAGGGAGCCTTGCAGAGTTGGGTTAGAAGGGTGGAAAAGGTGGGGTCGCCTGCCTGTAAGGTGTGGCGAAAGCCATGCAGGGAGGTCAGGCTGGGCTCTGGAGGTCCCTCAGGGGGAGGAAGGTAAAGTTATTTGTGCACAATTGTGTGTTTATGTGGCAATTTGACATTTGGAATGTTATTGGACTTTGTTTTGTGGATTTTGTGGTTATGGGTAACCAAGCGTCGAAAGAGGGGGGGATTTGGAAGAATTCACCCCTGGGAGGTATTTTAAAGCATTGGAGAGAGGCGGCAGGTCCGCCGGGAGGTACACTTACCAAGAGAACAATTAATTGAATACTGTAATCATCGTAATCATGTATAGTTTAGAAGATCAGGAAAAATGGCCTAAGAATGGAAGTGTGAACTACAATACCATATTACAATTAATGTTGTTTTGCTGGAGGGAGGGGAAATGGGATGAAGTAATGTATGTAGATTTGTTCTTCGCACTAAGAGACCACCCTGTGTGGCAGAAAGATTGTGGGATGATTCCAAGGGATCCGATGATACTAGCACTAGAGAAGGAGGGAAAGGGTCAAAAGTTGAAAAGGTGTTGTTCTGCTTGTAGTATTGGAAAAAGGTGTTTAAAGTATGAACAGGAGGAGGAAGAAGATTTGGAGTTGATGGTTGTTCCCCGACAGAGGTTGGGGGAGGATATTGAGGCTATGTGTGGGGCTGTAGGGGCAGAAGGATTTAGCCCGATTGAGAGGAGAACAAGAGGATGACAAGGGGAAGCGGGGGGCGGGTGGTTTACAGGCTTCCCTTCTGCAGGTGGTTGGAAATAATGGACCAGTAACAGTTAAAGTACCTTTCTCTATAATGGAGTTAAGGTCCTGGAAGGAAATAGCAGGGAACTATAGAGAGGATCCAGAGAGAGTGGCTAAAGTGTTTGAAACTCTAATTAGGACTCAGGATCCAGATTGGAATGATTTACAGGTAATATAAGACACCCTGCTAGATGATACTGAAAAGAAGATGGTATTAAACACTGCTCGGAAGCAAGTGGAAGGAGCACTTGCTGGTGGGGATTTGCAGGGGATGCTAGATCAGAATTTTCCTGCTGCAGAGCCAGGGTGGGATCCTAACCTGCCAGGACCCCGGGGACTCTTAACAAGATATCAGAGATGGATAATGTTTGGCATAAGACACGCCCTGCCAAAAGCAGTGAATTGGTCTAAGCTATATGAGGTCAAACAAGAACCAACTGAATCCCCATCTGCTTTTGTGGAATGATTAAAGGCTACTGCCAGGAAATCTACCAACCTGGATCCTGAGAAACCAGAGGAAGCCCAGCAGTTAGCTTCAACTTTTATGGGACAATTGGCCCCAGACATAAGAAGGAAACTTCAAAAATTAGAGGGGGCAGATTTGAGAGATCTGGGGAAAATGTTAGAAGTGGCCTGGACGGCTTTTAATAATAGGGAAAAGGAAAAAGAAATGCGACATATTCGAAGGGAGTACCTAAGAGAAGGGAGATTGATTGCTGCTTTAAGCAGGGCTCCTGGAGGAGCCTATAGAGAAAGGGAAGGCCCAGGAGGGGGTTACCGAGGTGTGAAAGGGAGTAAGAGAAAGGGAACATGACCTCCTTTTGTGCAACCCCATCTAGCAGATCAGTGTGCGCAATCTGCAAAGAAAGGGGGCACTGGCAAAGGGAATGTCCTCAGGCTGGGAACTTAGCCCCAGCCCTGCAAGCCATTAAGCTAATGACCTTAAAGGATGAATTGTGAAGGGGACTGGGGGAATCATCCGCAGCCGAACCCCTGGTTACACTAAGGCTGGGAAATGAAGAAGTAGAATTTGTAGTTGCTCCAGGAGCCACTTACTCTGTACTTAATACTTGTAAAGGAAGCTTTAGCCATGAAAGTGTAAGCGTTGTTGGTGCTACAGGGAAAGGAGAGAATGGGCCCTTTTTGCAGCCCTTAAATTTTAAATTGGGAAACCAATGGGTGACTCATCAATTTTTATATATGCCTGAATGTCCGATGCCCTTGATGGGTAGGGATTTATTGGATAAGTTGAACACGCAGATAACCTTTAAGAATGGAGAGGTGCAGCCACTAATACCTGAATCAAAAGCTGTGGAAACGAGAATTTTTATGTTACAGAGCAGCACGCAGAAAGCGGAGGAGGAGATTGCTGCTGATGTAGAAGATGCAGTAGTACCCTTGGTATGGGCTAGTGGAATTCCAGGTCGGTCTAAAGTGGCGAAACCAGGAGGTTGTTCTAAAATCTGTGACTAAACCGGTAAGACAAAAGCAGTATCCTATTAGGTGGGAGGCTAGAAAGGGGTTGGAAGAATTAATAAGTAAACTTTTGAATTATGGGTTACTGATAGTGTGAATCAGAATATAACACCTCAGTATTATCAGTAAAGAAACAAAATGGCAAGGAATAGAGGTTGGCTCAGGATTTAAGAGCCGTGAATCAGATTGTTCAAGATATTCACCCAGTAGCGGCTAAGCCATCTACCTTGCTGACATCCCTGAAGGAGGACCATAAATGGTTTACTGTACTTGATCTCGGGGATGCCTTTTTCTGCATACCTCTAGACAAAGACAGTCAGGCGATATTGGCCTTTGAATGGGAAAGCCCCACCACCAGATGCAAAACACAACTTACTTGGACAGTGTTCCCTCAGGGGTTCAAAACCAGTGCAACAATATTTGGCAAGCAATTGGCCAAGGAGCTGGAATCATGGAAAAGGGAAAACCTGGAAGGAACAATACTGCAGTATGTAGAAGACATTTTGTTGTCATCTGCGGAGACTAGGGGAGAGTGTCTACAGATGAGCATAAGCCTGTTGAATTTTCTAGGACAAAGAGGTCATTGTGTAACAAAAAGTAAGGCTCAGGTAGGGAAAAAGACTGTGACTGATTTAGGTCTCGAGATTTCACGAGGACAACGGAGACCGGGAGCTGACAGAAAAGAAGCGCTCTGCCAAACTGCAGAACCAAGAACTGCACGAGAGCTGAGGGCATTCTTGGGTATGGCCGGATGGTGCAGACTGTGGATTCCCAGCTATGGGCTATTAGTAAAACCCCTTTATGAAATTTTGAAGGGGTCAAACAAGAGCTACCTACTATGGACCCCTGAATGCCAAATAGCTTTTAAAGACTTAAAAAAGGCTCTGTCAGCACCTGCATTGGGACTGCCCAATTTGTCTAAACCCTTTGAGCTATTTGTACATGAACGACAACATCTTGCCCTGGGCGTGCTGACTCAGAAACTGGGAACGTGGAGAAGAGCTGTGGGCTATTTCTGCAGACAATTGGGCAGTGTGAGTAAAGGATGGCCAGGGTGTTTGCGTGCTGCAGCCGCAACTGTTCTTTTGATCCAAGAAGCTGGAAAATCCACAACAGGACAAAGAATCATAGTGTATGTTCCACATCTGGGAACAAGAGGGGGGACATTGGCTGTCTCCAAGCCGTGTGCTCAGATATCAAGTTATCCTGTTGGAAAAGGGTGATGTGGAACTCAAAACCACCGCAGCAATCAACCCGGCGATGTTTTTGAACTCAGAAGTAAGGGACCCCGAGCCCTTGCACCATGATTGTCTGCAAAGCATTGAACACGTATATTCAAGCGGACAGGATCTGAGAGATGAACTGCTAACTAATCCTGATTTGGAACTGTTTACAGATGGTAGCAGCTTTGTACAAGATGGGAAATGGGTGGCCGGATACGCAGTGGTCACAGCTACGTGGGTAATAGAGGCTGGGTCCCTAGCCATTAACGTGTCAGCCGAGAAGGCGGAATTGATAGCATTGAGACAAGCCTTGAAGATAGCTGAAGGGAAAAAGGTAAATATAAGGACTGACTCAAAGTATGCATTTGGGGTAGTCCGTACACATGGGGCTACCTGGAAGGAGAGAGGATTGCTGACTGCTCAAGGATCACCTATTAAATACAAGGAAGAAATTTTCCGACTTGTAGAGAATATTCAAGAACCTGGGGAAGTGGCAATAATGCGTTGCAAGGCACACCAATTTGGACAAGCCACAGTAAATGTGGGTAATCGATGAGCCGATAAAACCGCTAGAGGTGGCCGAATGAGGCATCCTTGTATTGGTACCAGTAAAAGAGGTGAAGCTGCCAATTCTGAAACCTAATTACAGTGAGGCAGATCAACAATTAGCATCACTGTTAAAAGCACCCCCAAAGGGAGAGGGTTGGTTAATAACGCCTACAAAACAGGTCATTGTTCCACCGCAGATAATGACCGAAATTGTAAAAAAGAGACACGAAGAAACACACTGGGGTAGTGAGGCTCTGATTTCTAGTCTTCAAAACTCAATTATATGTGTAGGAATGAGTGGAATAGTAAAGTCTGTGATGGCAAAGTGCCCTGTTTGTTTAAAAATTAATCCTATGAACAGGAGAAGACTGCCCCTGGGGACCACTAAGCCCGGAAGTTCCCCCGGAGATTACTGGCAAATTGATTTCTCTGAATTACCAAGGCAAGACAGTTCTAGATATCTCCTGGTATTAGCTGACACCTTCTCGGGATGGCCGGAAGCTTTTTTCCCTGTTGCACCAATAAAGCTAGGCAAGTAACTGAAATATTGCTCAAAGACATAATACCAAGATTTGGGGTACCAATAGGAGTGTCCTCTGATGGGGGCCCACATTTTGTGGCAGATAGTCCAACAGCTAAGTAAAATTCTTGGTATCAAGTGGGATTTACATACCCCGCGGAGGCCTCAGTCGAGTGGGAAGGTAGAAAGAATGAATCAAACTTGAAAGCAACAGATTAGTAAGATATGTCCAGAAACTTCTTTAAGATGGCCCCAGACCCTTCCACTGGCTCTTTTAAGAATCAGAATACAGCCAAGGTCTAGGAGTAAGATTAGTCCTTATGAGGTATTATATGGGGAAACCATACCAAGCGCCGCTGATTCCAGGGGAGATCCCTGTAAAAGGAAAAACAGATTAAAGTTCTATCTGATTTCTTTAGGGGAAGTCCTTGCAGCTCTCTGATGGCATATTATTTTGACAGGACTGCTCGTGTTGGACACTCCTGTCCATCAGTATCAACCGAGAGATTTCGTATACATTAAAAAGGTGGAACTCCAAACCTTTACAAGAGAGGTGGAAAGGACCTTTCCGGGTACTCCTACCTACTTGCACTGCACTCAAGGTGGAAGGGATCAAAGCCTGGGTTCATTACACTCGAGTTAAGCCAGGACCTGGGAGTGAGTGTTGCTGAATTATTTGTAACTTTTGCTTGTTTTTGCAGTTAAAGCGTCTAACCGTTAAAGCGTCTAACCGTTAAAGCGTCTAACCGTTAAAGCGTCTAACCGTTAAAGCGTCTAACCGTGTTTTTTTTCTTTTTTGAGGTTACAAAAGGAAGGGGTGCTAGGTGGTTTGGTAAGGCACAGAGCATGCCTGGGCCTGGTGCAGTGAGTGAAAGGAGCTGGATGCCAGGCCAGAAGTACCCCCACTGGCAATGGTTTTAGTTCTGGTTTGGGACTAGGACTCTAATGTGTCGCTGGGAGAAGAATGCCTCTGGGGCCACATTGCCCCCTGTGGGTAGGGAGCAGTTGACTTGGTCAGATCTGTGTTGGAGGTGGAAGCAGCTGGCAGGCAGAGGGTTCCCTTTTCCCAGTGGTGGTTTCTTGGCCGAAGCCAAGAAACTGCAGCAGCTTCTCTTTCCTTCCGTGGTCTGCTCTGCGCTTGCCTCCTCTTGAAGAGGATGTGCCTGTGCTCCTCAGCGAGTTCTGCCAGGAGCTTGGGACTGCTGTACGTGTCTGATAATCTCTCTTTCAGCATTGTGGTGTTTGCGGTGGTGATCTGCAGGGATGAGCTGCTCTTGCTGGCTGGAGTATGGCTGCACTGACAAGGAGTTGGTGCCCACCTGAGGCTGGAGCAGGACTGCAGGTGTGCCAGGGTAATTCTGCTTCTATCTGGGTAACTTTTTTGAAGCTCAGCCTTGCTGCCCAGACTGACAAAGTAGATAGAGCTTAAAAGCTGCTCTTAAGATGCCTGGAAATAGGAGGTGAGCTCAGCTGAGAGTGAGCTGCTGGCTGCTCTGCAGGGACAGCTGGCCAGAAGGGAAGAGTTCTGGGAGGGCAGGTTATGTTTATGGTGGTGGCGGGATGAACAGAGCTGATGCTGTATGAAAGCAGGGAGAAGGCTGGGGGTTAGAGTGAGCAGAGGTGTGGCTTGTGTGTGCCCAAGCAAGCCTTGCTGCTGGTCAGGGGATCAGTGATGGCAGGAGTGGAGTGGAGGGCTGCTCCTTCTTGGGAGCTGAGGAAAGCCTTTGGAAGTGAAAGGGGGTGGCATGATGTTAAGAAGTTGGGCCGCTCTCATTTTGCCAGGGGCAGATGGGGAGGGCTTTTGTCTGTGCTGTTGAGGTGGGGGCGGGTGTTGCCTGGTGGGAATTTGGGGGTAGTGCTGTCCATGCAAGGGAGTGTCCCAGCAAGGCCAGGGAGCCCAAGTAGTGCAGGTGGCTTGCCCAAAGGCAGATGCTTAAGATTGTCAGCAGCTGATGAGCTGAGGCAGCTGCAGGTGTGACATGTGTTGCTGGGGTGCCTTGCCCCCAGGGCAGCCCTGGCATGTGGCATGCACAGCTGAGAAGCCAAAGAGGTGGGGGAGAAGGAGTGCTGCTGTTGCTGCCCAGGATGCCAGGTGGCAGCTAGTGCCTGCAGGCAGGGCCCCTGGCCCCCAAGCAGATGTGCTTTGTGCCAGTAGGTTGCCCTTTACAAGAGGGGTTTCTCTGGAAAATGAGGAGCACTCCTGTAACTTGGAGCTGCCAAATGGGTGGTAGAGGGGGGCGGAGGGGGAGGGAATGGACTAAAGTCCTTGAAGCCAACTCTTTGGCATATCTCCTCTGGGCAGAGTTGTGGAGACAAGGAGGGGTTTGGCAACCTGTTGAGTGACACTGTTGTCAGAGCCTGGTGCTGCTGAGGGAGGAGGGTGTGTGTGTGTGGGGGGGTGATAGCCCTGTTGTAAAGTACAGTTGCAGAGAGGGCTGCAAGGGTGGCTTGGTGGCTGGAGCAAAGGTGGGGGGTGGCAGGTGCTTTTGTGCCTGGAAAATGAAGGCTAGCAGGGCTGGTTGCTGTACTTGTACGCAAGTCTTGGAGCTGAGGAAAGAAGAAGCCTTAAAAGGCTTCAGAAGCTTGGAGGCATAGCCCCCTAGGTGGGAGGCAGGTGGTCACTGGGGCATTAATGTGGAAGTGAAGAGCAGGTGGAGTGGCCTATGCCAGGGAGAAGTGGCAGTATGTATTGCCTGCTGGAGTCAAGTGAGTTGACCATGTCCCAGTAAAGGGGATGGTTCCTTGGGGCACCACATGTCAGGTGGAGGCAGGAGGAGAAAAGTGTTGGGAGCACCTTGAGCTTGAGAGCAGGATTGCTGTGATTTTTGAGTGCTGGTGTTTGTTTGGGGAAAAGGTAGAAGAGCAGGCTAGAGGAGAGGGGAGAGCAGCCAGGGAGGGCAAGAAAGCAGCTTGGCAAGGAGCCTGTGCATGGAAGCCATTTAGTGCAAATGGGGCAGTGTGAGAGCAAGCTTGCTGCAGGCAGGCAGGCTAACATGTGCTGGGCTTGTTGTCCTGCTGTGTCAGCCTGTCTTGCCTGTTTGACCCCCACAGCAGCTGAGGTGGGAGAGCTGAAGGTAGTGTGCCCTAAAGGTGTGGGAGGGAGGGTGCTGAGGCCTGCCTGGGGCACTGGTGGAGAGTGGATGTGTGGGGGCTGGTGGGGCAGGGCAGAGGAGTTGAGGACTCCCCAGAGCATGTCAGGCTGAAGTTGCAGTGTGGCTTTGTGAGGGAGAGCCTGCCGTGAGGTGGGAGCAGCCAGGGGAGCTGTAGGGGTGTGCCAAGGGGCTCGCCAGGGTCAGAGAGGACAGAGGGCTCCCAAGTGTGAGCCCAGTGTTTTGGGGAGCATGGCTTTTGTGTGCAGTTTTCCCAAGCTGCCTGGGCTGAATTGCTGTCAGGTGCCAAGTGCAGCAAGGGCTCTTTGGCTTCCCCCCTGCCCAGGTGTCAGTGGAGCTAAGCTCTAGTGGTCCAGTCTGTGCCCTTCTGCCCAAAGCTGCAGCTGCTTTGCCAAGTGGAGGGGCAGCGGTTTCCTTTGAAGAGAAGAGGATGTTGTGGAGAGAAGTTTGGGGCTGGTTGTCTGGAACAATTCCAGCAGCTGGCTGTGTACTTGAGGCCTAGTGCAGGTTGCCAGTGCCCAGGGTTGTGGGTGTGGGAGCTGCCCACTTGAGCATGCTGTGCAGGGGAGCTGCTGTGTTTCATGTGTGAGTGAGTGGTGTGTGTGTGCAGGTGTTGAGTGGAGAGCTGGAGGTGCCTTTTGTTTGGAGGAGCAAGTAGGGCTGGGTGTTTAGTGGCTCTAAAGCAGGAAGGAAGGAAGGAGGGTGGTAGGTGTGAGCATGGAGCAGTGGGATGGTCTGGCAGAGAGGTGTTGCCTGGGTGAGCAGAAATGAGTCCTTCTTTCGCAGGACTGCCTTTTGGTGCTTTGGGGGATGCGCCTGCCCCTGCGTGGGATGTGCTTCTCTCTTTGAAGGTTCCCTTTTGTCCTCTGTATGGACCCTGACTCTTTGTGCCAGAGGGGGTTAGCTGCTTTGGCCAAAGCCCTTGGGAGATGGTCCCGCACACTACTTTGGTGCTGTCCGGCAGCTTTTCCCTGGGGCTTGGCCGCTTCTGGTCAGTGTTTGCCAAGAGAGGACTGCTCTGAAGAAGTTGGGGATATCTCGGAGGGTGGGGGCATGTGCCTCAGCTCTGCTTTTCAGGCCCAGGAGGGGCAGCGCCCAGAGATGCCGTTTGTACTGATGGCAAGTGTTCCTTAGTAAAAGGCCTCAGCTTGCTGGGACCCAAAGCCTGAGACCGCTGTGGCAGAGCGTGTGGGCCCTCGGTTGTGCTCTGCCTTCTCTTTGGTGGCAATGGCTTTGCTGTGTTGGTCGCTTCTGGGGGCGTTCTGTGCTTTGTCATACGCAGCGGTGACCAAGCGGTGTCTGCAGGGCACAGGATAATGGCAAGAGGGAAAGGTGCTCAGCAGAGCCAGGACTGCTGCAGCTTCCTGGTGTTGATGCAGTTTTGCAGAGTTGGAGCCCTCTGCAATCTCTGCAGTGAGAGGCAATTTATAATGCTGTGTGCCAAAGGTACCCTGAAAAGCCTCAGCTGTTTGAGCCCTGGGCAATCCTCTAGGCATGACAAGAGGCTTGCAGTTTCTCTTTTTTGGCAGTCCCCTCCTTCGTCTCGGGTCTTTGGAGGTGCAGCCTGGAGTCCTTGCAGCCTCGGTGGTGTGCTGCAGGAATTGCCCAGGCTGGAGTGCAAGCTGTATTGCAGGCCCTTGACAAGGAGTGTTTTTGCTGCTGCTGGGCCAGCTCTGTGGAGGCAGTGTATTTCCCTTCAGTTTTGGGGAGGGTCATGACAGGGTTCAACTGGTGGAAAGTTACAAGCAGCAAAGCGCATGGGAAAGGAGAAGCAAGGAGCGAGGTACAAGGAGTTACAGGTAGCAAAGTGTATGGGAAAGGAGAAGCAAGGAGCGAGGTACAAGGCATGATTGTGCGTGCGTGATCAGTGTAATAACTGGCTACCTGTGATGTAGTCAGCATGATGACTGGCTTAGCAAAGTGTATCTGTAAAACCGCTGAAGCAGCCAACTTAGTATAAATATGCTCAGAAACAAACAATAAATGTCTCAAGATGCACCACTTCTTGAGTCTGTGCCTTCATTTGCTCCAAATGGCGCCCGAACAGGGACTCAGCTCTGCATAATAAGGTGACGTCAATCCGGTAGCGAAACCCGACTGAACCGGGACAACAAGACTGAACCAGGGCTCCAAGCCTTACAAGGAGCGCGCATCCATCACCTCAATGAAGGTGAGCAGTTGGGAATCATGGGGGGAAGGTTATCCCTAGAACAGAAACAAAGTCTTGACGCATTGTAGACTACTTTGGACAGGCACAATCGGGACATTTCAGAGGTAAAGTTACTAACACTCCTGGACTGGATTACGAGAAATGTACCTGACTTCCCTGCTAATGGGACGTTTCAACTCGATGAATGGGCGAAAGTAGGTCAGAGACTATACGAGGAAGTGGGGACTGGAGATGTCGCGGTTTGTAAGCATTTGGCTACATGGGGGAACTGTTACCAGCTCGGACAAGAAGGAGTCTCAACAGGAGGCTCAGACAAACATGCCCAAGGACACCAGTGCACTGGGACTGATACATCCTGAGAAAGTACAGCTAAACCAGCAGAAGCCAGTTGGAGGCAAGATTAGGACTGAAACAGTTTTCCTCAAACAAGGAAGCAGGCCAAGTTGAGACCATGTATGGAAAAGTAGAGCAAAGTTCATGGCAAGACACTGAGTGACACCTCTTCTGACACCACCAGAGACCCCCACAGAAGACCCCCAGAGACTCAGACCGCATGCATAATGATTATGTAAATGTAGTAATTAGTTCTAGGAAATAGAATGAATATGTATAATCGTTCCTGGAAATTTAATGCATATGCATAGGATAGAGCAATATAAACTTTAGATGATGCGACACACGGTGTGCACGTTGGGTGGAGCTATCCCCCGTGTACCCGGCGCCGTAATAAAGAGAATGCCTGCTTCTTAATGCTACATTGGTGTTAAGGAGTTTTTCTCCCGATTTCGGTGACAGCTTTGGCACCCCAGATGGGACTCCACTTCTGAACCTCGTCAGATCCGTGGGATCACAGGACCTCCAGCCAGCACCGAGGGATTCTCGGGGAGAACCTCCGATACCCGGACCGAAGAGCTCTGAACAAGACCCCTGGGAAAGGTAAAGGCATTCCTTTCTTGAAAAGGTCGGGTTAGAGTCCTGCATTGCTTGATTTGTGTGGCAATTTGACATTTGGAACGTTATTGGACTTTGTTTTGTGGATTTTGTGGTTATGGGTAACCAAGCGTCGAAAGAGGGGGGGATTTGGAAGAATTCACCCCTGGGAGGTATTTTAAAGCATTGGAGAGAGGCGGCAGGTCCGCCGGGAGGTACACTTACCAAGAGAACAATTAATTGAATACTGTAATCATCGTAATCATGTATAGTTTAGAAGATCAGGAAAAATGGCCTAAGAATGGAAGTGTGAACTACAATACCATATTACAATTAATGTTGTTTTGCTGGAGGGAGGGGAAATGGGATGAAGTAATGTATGTAGATTTGTTTTTCGCATTAAGAAACCACCCTGAATGGCAGAAAGATTGTGGGATGATTCCAAGGGATCCGATGATACTAGCACTAGAGAAGGAGGGAAAGGGTCAAAAGTTGAAAAGGTGTTGTTCTGCTTGTAGTATCGGAAAGAGGTGTTTAAAGTGTAAACAGGAGGAGGAAGAGGATTTGGAGCTGTTGGTGGCCCCCCTGACATAAGTGTGGGGGAGATGTCAAGGATGTTGTTGGGGAGGCTGAAGAGGCAGAAGGATTTAGCCCGATTGAGAGGAGAACAAGAGGACGACAAGGGGAAGCGGGGGAAGTTTTACAGGCTGCCCTTTGGCAGGCGGTTGGAAATACCGGACCTGTAACAGTTCAAGTGCCTTTCTGTATAATGGAGTTAAGGTCCTGGAAGGAAATAGCAGGGAACTATAGAGAAGATCTGGGGAAAGTGGCAGAAGTGTTTGAAACTCTAATTAGGACTCAGGATCCAGACTGGAATGATTTACAGGTAATATTAGACACCCTGCTAGATGATACTGAAAAGAAGATGGTATTAAACACTGCTCGGAAGCAAGTGGAAGGAGCACTTGCTGGTGGGGATTTGCAGGGAACGCTAGATCAGAATTTTCTTGCTACAGACCCCCCGGGGTGGGATCCTAACCTGCCAGGACCCCGGGGACTTCTAATAAGATATCAGAAATGGATATTGTATAGTGTAAAACATGGTATGTCAAAAGCAGTTAATTGGTCCAAAATAAATGAGGTCAGACAAGAACCGACTGAATCCCCATCTGCTTTTATGGAATGATTAGAAGTTACTGCCAGAAAATCTACCAACCTGGATCCTGAGAAACCAGAGGAAGCCCAGCAGCTAGCTCCAATTTTTATGGGACAATTGGCTCCAGACATAAGAAGGAAACTTCAAAAATTAGAAGGAGCAGATTTGAGAGATCTGGGGAAAATGTTAGAAGTGGCCTGGATAGCTTTTAGTAGGATGCAGTACTATCAGTTGTATGGGCTAGCAGAATTCCAGGTAGGTCTAACTTGGCGAAACCAGTGAAGGTTGTTCTAAAATCTGGAGCTAAACCAGTAGGACAAAAACAGTATCCTATTAAGTGGGAGGCCCAGGTACCTTTGGGCTTCTGACGTTGTTCCATCCCGAAAAGTTGTTAATTGATGGAACTGCCCGTGTTCGGACAAAACGGTCCACCCACAGCTTTACATCAGACTGTAGTAGCGACATAGAATTGTGGGACCCAACTAAGCATGTCTTGAGTAGTATTTTCGCAGGAGTAGGAACTGCTCCCGCTTTATCACAACTTAACAAATTAGGATGCTGGCTTGCAGAGGAAGCAAATGCTACTAGTACTGCTTTGAACGCCCTGTTAAGAGACGTAGATTCAGTTAGACATGCCACCTTGCAGAATGGGGCTGCGATCGATTTTTTTTGCTATTGGCCCAAGGCCATGGCTGTCAGGATTTTGAGGGAATGTGTTGTATGAATCTGAGTGATCATTCTGAGTCAACACATACGAGCATTGCAAGATTGAAGGCGTTAACAAAACAATTGCAAGAAGACGATGGGAAAAACGTATGGGGAATGTTTGGTTGAATATGCTTGCTGTAGGACCTTGGTTAAAACGCATCCTGATTCTAGGACTTATTATAGCTTTTGTATTTGTTGCAATACTAATGTGTGTGCCATGCTTATTGAATTGTGTACAAAGAATGATTGACTGGAGCATGAAGCAAGTCATGACCCTGCAAGTTCATACCGCCTTAGCCTTTCAATTATTAAAGGAAGGGGGAGATGTGGAGGGTCATGACAGGGTTAAACTGGTGGAAAGTTACAAGTAGCAAAGCGCATGGGAAAGGAGAAGCAAGTAGCGAGGTACAAGGAGTTACAGGTAGCAAAGCGTATGGGAAAGGAGAAGCAAGGAGCGAAGTACAAGGCATGATCGCATGTGTGTGATCGGTGTAATGACTGGCTACCTGTGACATAATCGGCATGATGACTGGCTTAGCAAAGTGTATCTGTAAAACCGCTGAAGCAGCTAACTACTTAGTATAAATATGCTCAGAAACAAACAATAAATGTCTCAAGATGCACCACTTCTTGAGTCTGTGCCTTCATTCGCTACAAGTTTAACGCTCAGAATTGTTCCCCTTTGCTAGGAGGAAAGCCAAAGACTGCACTAACTGTAGTGGGACCTCTGAGCCAGTAACTTGTGGGAACCCCCTGGCAGAGGTCAAAAATAGGATGTGGGTTTTTCCTTCTTGGGAGTGATAGCTGGAAGTGTTAGGGGAGTTGCTTCTGTGGAGAAGTAGGAGAGGAGTAGCTGCAAAAGCCCAGCTGAAGTAGGAGCAGGTAGGAAAATGTGTCTGGGCTTGTGGGGCCCTTCCACTCATCTACAAGGTGGTTGATCTGCAAGGCATGGTGGTAAGTGAGCTTTGCCAGGCCCTAGATAGCGCAGCTGCAGGCAAGGCCAGCCTGAGGCACCTTTGCTGTGCCCCAGTGTGGTTTCCCACCAATGGCAGTAACAGGAGCTGGTGCCGTGCTGCTTTGCACTAGCCCTTTAGCCCTTCTGCGGTGGCTTGCCCCTGGGATTTTGGGAGCCGTGCAGAAAGTGGCCTAGAACGCTGGTGCTTCTGGAGGAGCTTGGAGTTGTTTCTGTGTGCTCATGAGGATGCTGCTAGCTTCTTTGCTCTCTTTCTCTAGGTTCCTGCGTGGCATCCCTCTGCGCGCTGTCCGAGAGCCTTCTGCATGCACTGTCACGTATCGGAGAGCAACAGCTTCCTGGGCTGGATTTCGATCAGAGCCATCAAGATGAAGCGTGCACATCATCCTGCATGGTCAACTCTCCAGGTGAGTCCAACTGACCAAACTCTATTCTCTTTATGGGTTGGTGTCCCTGCCAGGATCCTTGAATATGTACCTGCCTGGGATAAGGGCTCATTGGATGCACAAGCAATTTGCAGAGCACGTGGACATGTAACCTTGTCCCTACGAGGCCTCAGAAGAAGGCTGAGAACCACCTAGGCAGGGCTGCCTCCTGCCCCCAGGAGCAACGGATGCGCCGGCTTGCCCAGGAGCAGAGTGCAAGAACCTTGCAAGAGGAGCATGCCGCAGAGCTGGCCTTAACCCTAGATACCCCCCAGAGTTGGAGCAGCCCTGACCAGTCCTCCGTGGCCCTTGACTTGCCAGTGACTGAAAGACAACTGCAACTGCAGTGCAGTGGGGTGACATTTGGCAGCCTTGAGACTGCAGTGCCAGGGACTGTGGCTGCGATGGGCACGAGCGCTTGCGGAGTGGCCTGAAGAAGGCAGAGAGCAAGGGGAGGCCCCTCTGGGTGAGCATGTGCCTCTGTAGGACCTTAGCAGCCCCCTGATGAGGTGTCGCAGCATGCATTGCAAGCAGTGGCCCCATGCCTCCCTTGGGCAGAGGTCAAGGACACAGGCAGCAGCGGGGAAAAGCAGGAGAGGACAAGGCAGTAAATCAGGGGCAGATGCTAAACCCGCAAAGGAGCAGGCAGATGCCACCACTGCCAATAATCACGCACCCTCTGAGCAGGCCAAATACCATAACCCGCGGTCACCTCGGGCCCTCTTTAAACTGCCCCTCAGGTGGGTGAAGAATTCAGACCTTTGGTGGCACCCGTGCAAAGGGAACATATCCTCCCCCTCCACTGCCGCAAAGTCTGTCTGGGGGCAGGATGCAAGTTCTCTGCAGACAGGTTTATGAGACAGCTGCTCAAGGGCCAAATATGACCGTGAAGAAGGCAAGGTCACAGAGCAGTTCAGTTGCCTGCTGGAGAGCAGGCTCTTCTCTGTGCTCCTGCAAATCCTTCTCCCATTAACAGGAGAAACACCAAGAAGCACTTGAAAAATAGAACCACTGTGAGAAGAGCTGGCATGAATGCCTGCTCCAAAAATCACTCCAGGCACAACGGGTCACGTTTCACCCAATGATGGGCTCACAGGACTGCCCCCCATCTCGCGTCCTGGTCCTCACCATTGATGTTGTTGGCTGAAGGAAAGGTTCTCCAAGCAAGTGCAAGGTGTCCAAATATGCTTTATGTATTCTGCTTCTATAAATCAAATGAGGGTATAAAAGGAGGTAGTGATTATGTTGAAGAAGGCTGCCCAGTAGAAAATCAGTTCAAGAACTGCTGGTCAAAGTGCTGTGTACATCTGTCTACTGAGAAGTTGATAAGACCATGAAAGTAAAAGCAACTGGAGAAATCCAAAGATGAACAGAAAAGAACCCAGGAAAAGCTGTCTCAAGGTACAACCTGATGAACTTGGAGTATTGCTCTGTCACGAAGTTGCTTTTCCCATAAAAAAGCAGATCAGACAAGATTGTACAGAGAAGGTTGGGGCTATGTTGCTCTGAATGAAGAGCTTCTCCTTTGAGCTGCTCTTCAGCTCAGCTACAAGAGACTGTAGAAACACCATGAGCAATTCCTCTCCCTTGCTGAGAAGATGGTCCCCAGAAGCCCGGCTAAGTTGCCTTCCAACTCAGCAGGCACCTTTCCCCTCCCCTGGAGGGGAACCTGGTCAAGTCCTACCCATCAGCTGCCCAGCCTGAGCCCAGGGGAGGAAGAAACCCAAAAGGGCTCACTGCCCTGGCTTTTCCTCTCCCTTTGAAACCTCTGACTTTTTCAGCGCCCCAAAACCCTGAGCTGACAGCCTGAGGGGTGAATGACTGTGTGTAAAAGCCCTCACCGAGGATGGGAAGACCTTAAAAAGCCTGGGAGAGAGGAAAGGAAAGAAAGGACACACTAACATTTCCTGCCTTTGCTCAAAGAGGCTGTAGTGAAATCCAGGGCCCCTTTGCACCGGGCGCCGTAACACCTCGCGAGAGAGAAGGCCTGTGCCAGAGAGCTCCTCACCTCCATGGCCGCGGCACTGAGCAAGGACCAGGGCAGCCGGGTGAGAGCAGCCACCACGGACGGCTCAGGCAGCAGCAGGGAGGAGACAGGCCTCCGAATGTCTTGGCTGCACAGCCTGCTCCCAGCCCTGTGCTCTGCAGGGACAGGCTCAGCCCATCCCCTGCAGAGCTGCAGAGCAAGCACCAAGTCTGGTTCTTCCTCTCTTCTTCAAAGCAAAGGCTTGTTTCCCTCCCTTACAAGTTAGAGTGAGGAATATTAGGCTGTAACTGTCCTGTGTAGGTCTCAAACTCCTCCTTGTCCAAGACGCTCGAGTGTTTTTCCCCTGTCCTTGCTGCTGCTGCAAGGTCCCCCCCAAAGGCTTGGTCCTGCTGAGTCCCCAAGGTCAGACAGTGCTTGGGAAGAGCTCAGCCTTGCTGCCTTGTCCAGTTTGTGTCAGGCCTCCTGAGAAACCTGAGGTTGTGTGAACCAGCAAGCAGTGTGTGTGTGTGTGTTTGTGTTTGTTTTTTCCCCCTTTTAGGGGAAGACTAGTGGGTGGATGTGGGTGGGATGAGGATGGGGGTGGCATGGGAGGGCAGGAATGGATACAGCCAGGGGTAGGGAGGGGGAGGTGCATTTTGAAGGGGGGATGTGGGCAGCGACACTGAGCCTGTGCTTCCAGTTTTCTTTTGGTCAGGTATTGCTGGATTTCTCCCCTGAGATTGAGCTGCTCCAATGCCATCAGCTCTCCGCCTGGCTTTCGGAAAAGGTTTGTTGTTTTTGCAGCAGTTGAGGCAAAGCAGAATTACCAACCCCCTGTCAGGTCAATACAGGCAAAGGGAATCACTGCACACGCCATGCTGTGCATGCACGAGCCTTCCTGGGTCAACTGTGCTGACACGCTGGTTGGGCTAATGCCCTTTGGTTGGCAAGCAGTTGCGTTAGCAGCTGCCCCAGCAGGGTTAGTACCAGAATATCTTCGTGGGCTGGGTGGGGTTTTGTCCCCCCTCCCCCCAAGCTTTGGGGTATTTTTTTTTTACCTCCTCCTGGTTCTGAATAGGGGAGTGATTCATTTCTCTCTCTCTCTTTCTCTCTCTCTCTTAAAGGACAGCTCTTGATTTGGTCATGCCATGGGAGGAATGTATGAGCTTGGCACTGTGAAAACTGCAACAGAGCTGTTTTGTATCTGCTTGAGCCTAAAGGGAGATTCTGTGCATGTCTGGCATATAAAACTTGAAATTAAAAAAAAACCACAAAACCCACAATAAATTCACCGCAGGATGCCCAACCTTCAGATTACCCGTAACTTAATGCCTTCCCTCTAGATCACTAAATTGCTGCAGGGGCAGTGATAACCTTAAAGCAAATGGAGCTGGGTGTGGATGGTAGTAAGGAAAGTCACTTGGATACAGCAGCGCTTCCTGACCGTAGTTTGGGGCCCCGTGAATCTCCTTTGCAGTGGATGCGCAGCTTTTGAGGAAAAGGTTTCTTGACTGTTGGAATCAAGGACAAACCCTTTCTTGCTCTCTGCACAGAGTGAGTCCTCTTGCTATAGCGTGATTCCATTAGGGGCTTCTCAGTGGAAAGGGCAAAAAAGGGTTGAGAAGGCTGAAAGGCTGAAGAAGCTGCAAGCGCAGTGGAAAGGGTGAGGGCTCGTGTAGGTAGCGCCCAGGATCAGCTGCTGGAATAAAGGCAGCCTCTCTAAGCCAGGCCCAAGGAGTTTTCCCCAAAGCAGCGTCTAGTTTAGGCTGTGTGGAGGTTTTGGGCAAGTTGCTTTAACAACTGGTGATGGGCCGGGCATTTGAAAGTAGTAATGAGCCGGTGCAAGCGCAGGCAGCCTAAGTGGGCAGAGCAGGGCCTCTTCCCTGGGGCCCCAGGCTGCGGGGCTGGGATCAGGCGCTGTGAGGAGCCCAGCGCTGAGGGGTCTGTTGTGGGGTGGTCTGAGGCCGGGGCACTTTGTGTGGGGCTGCAGCCGGCGAGGAGCTCTGTGCCCGGCCATTTGCGCTGCGTGAGTCCTGCCCGGCGGCGTCCGGGTGCTGAGCAGAGCCACGTCCGTGCCAGAGCCACAAAACTCTGCTGCAGCATGAGTGCTGCCCCAGCCGCAGCGTCTGCGCTCACTGCAGAGCTAGTTTGGGGTCAGGTGCCCTGCAGGGAAGAGTGTGCCCTGGGGAGTGATGGTGTCCCAAGGTAACGCGCTCCGGCTGCGCTTCCCCGCTGCCAGGAGCGAGCCCGGAGAGCAGTGCTTGCCACGTGTTGATGGCTGGGTGGCTGGTGCGTACGGGGGGAGCAGGCAGCCCCGCGGCTTTGTCCTTAACTATAACTGTGCGGCAATGGCTGTGGAGAAGTGGTGGGCAGCGCCATGCAGGGCAGGATATGTGCGGTGTGCCAGGGTGCTGCCCTGCCCAAAGCTTTCTTCCTGCAGCCCCTTTTGGCGCTGTGCTGTGGTCAGCTGGACACCGTGGGGTCTGGCCTCCCTCCTTCCTCCTCGGCGAGCTTGAGCGTCAAGGCAAGGGGAGCGCTGCGTTTCCTTGCTCGCTCGGTCCCGAGGCGCCTGCTTGCCCTCCTTGATCAGGCTGTTAGTGCTCACAGGCGTTTCTGCCGACCTGGAGACAGGGAGTTGCCCTTTTATTTGAGAAGTCCCTTCCTCTTCATGCCTTGCTTGGGCCTTGCTGTAAAACCCAAGGCTTGCTTTCATGTGACTTGTGGGAGTAAAAGAAAGGGCCTTTCTTCTGTGCGTGTACCCCTAAAGGAAGGAAATGGGGGGCAGAGGGGCTGTGTCCGGTGACGGAGCGGCAACAATCCTGCGTTAGGCCCTGTGGCTTCCCAAAGCGCAGCCCCCCCTGCTTAGTGTGGGTCTGACACTCGAGGCCCAGCCTTCTCCCCAGGTTGCTGCTTGAAGGATTTAATCTGGCTGCGCAGAAGCAGGTCTGCTGCCATTTCTGCCTGCGGTGCTCCGGAGGACGGAAGCATCTTCAATTTTGCCGTGCTGGGAAGGACCTTGCTCTGAGTCGGGTCCCTCGTGCGCTTTCCCTGCCCTGTTCTCCTTTGCTGTTTGTGTTTAGGGCTTTTGTGCGCAGCCGTGTTTGCTGCGGGGGTGAGGTGGGAGCTGGCAGTCGCTGGGTCGCTGATGGTTTGCTTGAAGCTCTTTGGAAGAGGGACCCAGTTGAGAAGAGGGGCCCTTTTGGGCTGGGCAAGGCTATTCTTAGGAGAGGGCCTAAAGTGGCTGATGCCTTCCTGTTCAAAATCTCATTGTCCAAGCAGACGCCCTCAGCCGACCAGCAGTGGATTTTGTCTCCAACCACTGCATGCTTTGTAACTAGGAAAGCCCAAAGGAGGGCCCGGTCCCCTGAAAGGGCTGCCCAGTGGGGGTGTCTCTTCCCTCCAGTTCCCCTCTGTACGAGTTCTTAGCCAGCATCAAGGCAGTGTGACAGCTGTGCAGCGCAGCAGCCAAGGGCGCTAGCTGCAGAGCTGCGACTGCGCTGGCTGTGGCTGGGTTTGGGGCTGGCGCTGCAGGGGCGCTGGTTTTAGCCTGAGTTGTGGGTGGACGTGGGCAATGAGACTGGAGCCCGCTTTGCTTGGGATGGGTCCTAGCTAGAGGCTCGAGTAAAGCTGGTGGTGGTGAGGGTCCAAATCCCGCAGCAAGCCTGCTGTGTGTGAAGCGCATCTGCCCCCTGCCCCTTCTTTGGGTCGCTTCATCAGTGCTCTTGCAGTATACCTCTGCCATGCGATTTGGGACCTCCAAAGATGCCCCTTAACTGGATTTTCCGTGTGGCACTTGCACCACTGCGATCTCCTGGTTTGGCTGCGTGTTTAGTTTCAGAGATGAACTCCCAGCTCTTCCTGCTCCCAGCCCAAAAAGCTTGAGAGCAGCTTAGTCCTTGTCAGCTTGTCCTCTTTTGAGGCTGCTTGTCGAGGCCCTGAGAACTGCCCCTGCCTGTGCTTGTAGGTCTGCCTGCCCCGTGTGCCGCTTTGGGGAGCCCCCTGAGTGAAGCCAGCGAGCAGGCAGATGGTGTCAAAGCCATGCTGCCTCATCCATTTAAAGCCAAAAGAGTCCCTCGATGGGGGTGGCATGAGTCCCCGAGCAGGTCCGTGTCTGGGAGCCCCCAGGAGGTTGCTCAGAAAGGCGCCTGGGCCAGCAGCACTGCGGGCTGCATTGCTGGGTGGCGACAGGCAAAAGGGGCAGGTGATGGGGTCCCCGGGCAGCCTGATTTGGGCAGAAGCTGCAGCCCTCGCTGGCAGCTTGGCCTGCCCCCGTCCGTCCCCAGCGGCTGCTTGTAGCCAGCCCCGCTCTGCCTGCAGTGGCGATTCCCGCAGGACCACGTTCCCAGGGAAACCCCCTCATCCCTGGAAAGCAGCTCCATGGCTGTCTGGTCCCAAGCAGCGCCATGCACGGCCTTCCCGCGTTGGGGTCTCCAGGGAGCCCCGTGCTCGGTGTGCGCATCCTCCTGCGTCTCTCCATGTGTGCGGAGGCTGCAGCAGGGTGGGCCAGGGCCCAGCTTTGCTTTGCCTTTGTGCAGGGCTGAGCCCAGGGACCCCGGGTCTATCAGAAGGGCTTCTGGGGCCTCCAGAAACGCAGCTCCGAAATGCGGAAGAGAAAGGCAATGATGTTGCCTTGCCTCTGGCCCCGGCTTTTCTTCCATGGCATCGGGATGAATTAGTCCTGCTACATTTGAGAAAGGGTTGTGTTGTGGGCTGGCCGGGGAGCTGGAGAGCAGTTTGGCAGCCTGTGTGACCTGGCAGCTTTTGTGCTGCTGCCATGGGGCCCCTGGGTGCCAGCGAGGCTTTCTAGGCGGCCGAATGCCCTGGCGCTGGTGTGAGCAGTGGCGCGAGCCGCTCCTGGCTTGCGGGGCCTCTGTGCTGGAGCAATGGCCCCTGTGCGCTAGTGGGAGCGCGCTGGATTTTTCTTCAGGCTCTGGCCCGGGTCTCTCTGCTTCCCGTGTGCCCGGTTTTGTGGCCTGGCTGGGATGGTGTTGTGAAAGGAGTGATGCACTTCACTCGTAAGAGGGAAGCAGCACTACGTTTATTGCAGTAAGACAGCGACTTAACAAAGTTCAATTGTAAATAAGAACGATTTAACGAGGCTCGATTGGCAAGGTTCACTCAGTTATTTACTGCATGAAGGACAGGGTCAGATGCGCGTGCAACAACAGAGACCCTGCCGTCAAGTCACGAGGTTCAGACTGGAGCCCCTTGCTTTCTAAACTCCTTTGGAGAGGAGCCTAGGTGCAGCTGGATCCAGTCCTAGTCCCAGACTTGGTCAACGGTTTATGTCTAAGGGATTATGTGCGCAATTAATCTGAGATATAACTCAGCAAAGTTTCACAAAGTTTGCAAAAGTTCAGCACGCTATTAATCACTTCCCGAGGATCTGTGGCGGGTAAGGAATCTCTCAGCCTCGAGGAGTGACCGTGAGAGGTGTCCCTGCTCAAGAGGAGGTTCTGCAGTGCAGCCCGCTGCTGTGCAGGAGAGCTCCATGGGCTCTGGGCTGCCCCCTATTTATGGGGGGAGATGATTGACTCATCGTCATATTTGCATGCTAGATGGGTCTTAATTGGCGCACGCTCAACTACATAGGTGCTGCTTACAGGGAGGTCAGGTTGAGGGGGAGAGAGAGCACATCAGTGGGGGGGGGAAGGAGCACACTGTCACACGCTGTCTGTGCGCGCTGGCTGAGAGACAGGAGAGAGCAGAGCACGAGGAAGAGGAGGAGGTGCCCGAGACCCTGGAGTCTGAGGAGCAAGGTGGTGAGCAGAAAGTGCCGGCGTGCTGTGTGGGGCTGGGTGGGAGTGGGGCCACGTGTGTCCCTGTGTCCCCTGCCAACCCTGCACAGGAGGCCCGGGCCAGCGTGGGGCAGAGCTGCACCCGGCTCTTGCCAGGGGCCCGGGGGCTGGTTGCTGCCGTGCCGGGGCTGCCTTCAGCGGCGGCTGTTGAGCCGCAGGAGCCCGGCAGGGCTGGTGCGGAGGCGGTGCGGCTGGAGTGCCCTTGAGCCCCGCGTGGGGCCTTGGGCCGTGGCACGGGCAGGGTCCGGTGGGGCTGAGCATCTCACGCAGCCTTTCCTTCTGCCCGCGGGCGCTCTGCCCGCTGCCCAGGCGCTGCTGGCTCGCCTGCTGGTGAGTAGCGGGGCCCCGGGGACAGAGCTTTTGTGGCCAGGGCGAGGGGAGAGGCTGGGAGAGCTGGTGCCGAGGCCGGTGCCCGGCATGATCCCCGGAGCCATGGGGGCGAGGTGGGCTGCAGAGATCCCCCTGCTGCTGCTGCTGCACCTGGCAGGTGAAGTGGCGGCGGGGGGGAGAGGCTGGGGGCGGAGGGGGCAGCAAGATGCCTTCAGCCGCCCAGGCTGGCGGAGGGCGATGGTGGCGGGTTGGCGAGCGCTTGTCAGCGCGATGGCCTGAGGCTTTGGGGCGTCGGAGCACAAAGGAGGCGCCCGGGCCCTGCCGTGGCACTCGCTGGGCTGAGAGCGAGGGCTTTTGCTTCCTCGGGCTTTGCATTAGGGGAAGAGCGAGAGGCGGGTTGCAAGAGGGGCGAGCGGGGAGAGGGGCTGCCACGAAGGGGAGCTCTGCGCTGACAGTCTGTGGGGCCGTGTGGATGCGCAGACGGCCCTGGCCAAGGGCAGGGGAGCATTTGCTTCACGTCTCACTTGGCCCTAGTTCCTACGAACGTCGCTGGAGCTCATCGAGAGCGAGGCCTGGACCGTGGGCCTGAGGTGGGAGCTGAGGCGGCAGCTGGGCAGCTCTCCCCGCCTGTCCTGGGAGAAGGTTTGCTCCCTGCGTGGGCAGTGGAGCTGGCCAGGGCTGGGCGTTGGGGCCGCAGCGACTGCCCCTTTCTGGTGCGTTGCAGGCACTGACTTGTGTTGCGTCTCGCTGTGCTGAGAGCCGCTTCCAGCTGGCGTTGTCCTCGGTCGAGGGGTTCACGGAGACTTTGCAGCAGCAGCAGCAGGTAAAGGGCCTGGGGTGTCGCTGTTTGTTTTCCTTCTGGCCTCTTGTCACTTGTGCCCCAGCGGCAGCCTGGTGGCGGCTGCTGCGTTTTGTTTGCGCCCGTGTTAAGAAGCGCCTGAGCGCTGCGCTTGAAAGGGGCCGTGGCGGGGCTGGGGCGCGTGGGGTGTTTTAGGGCGGGAGGGGGTTGGCGCCTGGTGGGTGGGAGCTGCCCAGCCGGGGCAGCTGCAGCGCTCGCTTGCCCGCCGCCGTGTTGGTGAAGCGCCAGCGGTGGGGGCGAGGGAGGCTCTGCCCTCGGCCCGTGCCTGCGCGAGCTCCGCGCCTGTGGGGTGGGTGCCGGGCGCCGGCGCCGAGCTGCCGGGAGCTCGAGCAGCGCCGTGGGGAGGTGCCGGGAGGTGCGCGGGGAGCTGAGGCGCCGGTGGGGTGCGGGGCAGCTCCCGCCTGGGGAGCGCAGGGGGCGCCGGGCGCAGCGGGGCCGTGGGGTGGCGTCTTGGTGCTTCTCCGGCGAACGCGCAGCAGAGCGACCCGGCGAGGACTCGGGCTGTGCTCGTGGGTGTCTAGAGCAGGATGGCGCTGCGCGCCGCCAGGGAGCAGCTGCTCACCCCTGTTGAGAGCCACGTGGTGGGGAGCGTCCTGCGGCTGTGCCGAGAGGGCTGCTGGGCGGGCGCTGGGGCGCGGGGCAGAGCGGGCCAGGTGCCGCCAGCTCCAGCCTCTCCTCGCCCTTCCCGTGCACCCCTTTGCCGTTGCAGCCGTGCCAGCGCTGCTCGCCCTGCTGCCCTGGGCCGGGGTCGGCGGGGTCTTTCCAGGCGGCAGCCAGGGCAGCTGCTTCCCTGGCCGCGGGAGGCTCCTTCGCGGGAGGGGAGAGGAGGTTTGCTGGCTGGGGCGCAGGTGCCGAGCTGGGGTGCGCTGGGTTGCTGGAGGGCGCAGTGTGCTGCCGGCGCTGTGCTTGGAGGCAGATTGCCCCCAGCCGCGCTGCTCTTTCCACCCTTGGCCGAGCTCCAAGCATGTTTTTGTCCCCTGGCCTCAGGACGCAGAGCTGAAGCTCTCCGTGGTGCAGAGCATCGCTGAGCTCAGCCTGGCCGTCCGGGCTGTGGCCACCTGCTCCGGGTTTGAGCTGAGCTGCGAGTGGAGCTGCTGCAGACGGTGCTGGTGAGCGCCCGGAGCCAGGGCCACTGCGCAGGGGAGCTTTGGGCTGTGCCTGGGGCGGGTTTGCGCAGGGGCGCGCTGGTGTCGTGGGGCCGTGCGCGAGGTCCCGAGCGCCCTGAGCTGCCTCCCCAGCTGGCGGGGCGCTTGGGTGCTGGTGCTCAGGGCCGTGGCGGGCGAGCGCGGTGCGTCCGGGCGCCAGGGAGGTGCCGCCTCGTCCTGCGGGGCCTTGGTGGGAGCCGTGGGGGTGGTGGTGCCGGTGGGACCTGGCAGCAGAGCGCGTGGCTGGGTCGGGCGGGAGGGCTCTCCCGCAGCCCTGCGCGCTGCCCGCTTTGTGCCTGTGTCCCTGTGACTTGCAGGAGGTGATTGAGGAGGAGCCCCCGGAGTCCCTGGTGCACCCCAGGCCGTGGTGGCCGTGGAGCAGTTGAGGTAGGGTCTGTGTGGGGCTGTGGGAGTTGCTGCGTGTCCCAGTGCAGCTGGCTGGTGTGGCTGGGACTGTGGGCACTGGATTTGGGGCTGTGGATGGGGACAATGGCAGTGGTCCTTTGAGTCGCTCTGGAGAGCGCTAGTAAGGCCTCTTTGTGGTTTCCGTCCCCTTTTTCTGCTGGCAGCAAGCTGCAGCCCCGTGTGAGCAGGGAGGAAAAGCGCAGCCTCCTGGCTCAGTGCTGCGAGGGCGTTGTGTGCCTTCGTCACCCGGAGCAGAGGGAAGAGGAAGGGGATGTGGTGGTGGCTGCCGCACGCACGCGGGTACCTGCCGGCCCTTCTCAGCTGCCCCTCGGTGGGGGCCCAGCTCCGGGCGCCCCGCGCTCTGGCAGCCGCTGGCTGCGTTGGCGTCTCCGCGGGGTGCCCGGCCTCAGTCGCCCTTTCTGGTGTCAGGGTGTACAGGCGCCGTCCCTGCGAGCGCTGCGCCAGCTCCTGAGAGCCCTTCTGCAGGCAGAGGCGGCCCCTGCCTGCTTTGAGGACACGGTGCAGGTGAGCGTCCGTGGGGCGGCAGGGAAAGCGTCGCCGCTGCCTGAGCGGGGCGGCCAGAGCCGTGGGGATCCTGCCCGCGGGGCTGCTCCGAGGAGAGGAGCTTCCCTGTAAGCAGGTGCAACACCCCACCCAAATTGGCAGCGAGTGAAAGGGTGCCAGTTTGAGGTGCCCTCGCCCTAGTTTTGCAGCCAAGCTTTTCCCATGGGCAGCAGCTTCCTTGCAGGCAGCTCGCAGTGTCGTGCGGAGCTGCCTGGACGCGCCGCAGCTTCTGCGTAGGCGCAGCCGTGAGCGAGGGGCACTGCCCAAGTGCAGGGCGCCGCGGCGAGAGCCCTGAGCAGGGAGGTGCCCGTGGGGAAGGGCTGCTGGGCCAGGGCTGGGGGGCCTGGAGAGCCTGGGGCTGTGGAGGTGGCAGGGCCGGGAAGGGAGGGGGCTGGCGAGGGGCGCCGGGCGGAAAGAGGCCCGTGGTGAGGCAGGTGCGCCCGTGGCCGGGTGCTGCGGCGCTGGCTCACCTCGGCGCAGGCGTGCAAGCGGGAGAGGGCCCTGCGGGTGGGTGTGCATCCAGCTGCTGGGTGCTCATGAAGAGGCCTGCGAGCGCAGGGTGAGCAGGGCACCCGCGTTGCCTGGCCCCCTCCGCGCTGGCCGTGGCCCCAGCAGGGAGCTGCGCCCGGGCGAGCGCTGGGTTTGGGGTGTCCCGGGCTGCGGGGCAGCCCCTTGTTTGCCCCCTGCCTGGCTGCGGCTTGGGGTGGGGGGTGCAGCCAGGAGAGGGCGAGCGGCTGCAGGGGCTGCCAGTAACCTTTTCGGCTGCCTCTTGCTCCCACAGCGAGGCCATGCCTGCGAGCAGTTGGGCTCCCTGGCGGCGCTGCTGGGGCCTCTGACAAGCGCCGTGCCAGCTGCGTCCCGCCGGCGGGCAGCGACCTGCCTCGGCCGCCTGCTGCAAATTGGAGGTGAGGAGAGCACGCAGGGCCGGTGCCCGCTGCTGCCTGAGGGCAGGACGTGGTCCCCGGTGGCAGGGACCAGCGCCCTCCATGGCCGGCCCCTCGCCTGGCTCGCAAACCCGCTGCGCCGTGTTGGGGGGCCCTGGCTTCGCCCTGGCCTTCGCCGCCCTCCCTCGGGTCCCGCTTTATCCGCGCGCGGGGCCGGAGGTTCGCTGCCTGTGAACATGACTCCCCTCTCTGTTAGCTGCAGCCGAGACCACGGAAGCGGCAGCTGAAGGGATTGGGTCCCTGCACGAGCGGCTGAACGCTGCCACCGCCGAGTCTCTGCCGGCGACCTGCGTCAGCATCGCGAAGGTAACTGGGCCCTGCAAAGCGGGGTGGGGGCCCGGTGCGGGGCTCCTGCCCGTCTCCCTGCTCCCTGCAGGGTCTCGCGCAGTTCTGCAAGTGAGCTGTTGCGTGGGGATGCGTGACGTGAGCACGGAGCAGGGAGCTGGAGACAAGTCTGTCCTTTTGGCCCACGGCAAAAGGAGCAGATGCCGTGATTTGTGTGTGTGAGCGCTGTTGTCAGGACGTGAGTTCTGCTTCTGAGCAACCTGTGACGTGGTCTCTTCCGTTTCTGCTTTCTCCCCAGCTTGTTTGCAAACATTTCCCCCGAGGCCAGGCCACAGACTTCCTGAGGCCCACTGCGGAGAGCCTGCTGTGTGCCAGGCCCATGTGTGCACGGGTCGCTGGGTGGTGGATGCTCCCGTTCCTGGGGGAGTGCGGAGAGCAACCACTGCAGGCGGAGGTGAGAGAGGCGTTTTCTCCGTTTGCCTTTGGTTGTTCTCTGTTGTTGGCTGTTGGCCCCAAAGAAGGACAGGGAAAGGATGCAGCGAGCCGTTCTTTGTTGCCTTCCTCCTTCCAGGTGCCCGAAATGGTGAGCATCCTTTCCACGTGCCTGCGGAGCACCCGGCAGAGCCCCCCGCGGCGGGTTGTGCTGCGGGCGTTGTTGCTCCTGGCCCGCTCTCGCCAACGGCTGGTGCTTGACAGCCTCCTCAAGAAGCGCCTGCGCGCGGACAGGTCTGCGCACTGGCCCTTCCCTCGGCAGCGAGAGCCGGCCCCAGGGCGCCCCTGCGTGGGGGGGTCCCGCTGGGCAGCAGGTGGATTTTCCCCAGGAAAGGCTGAGCGCTGCCGGCTCGGGGGCTCGTGTCCCCGTGCCCGCCCGGGCCTCGGCAGCCCTGTTGCTGCAGACGAGGAGAGCGTTTGGCCTCTCGCGAGGACGTCGCAGGTGCACGAGGATGCGGGCTCCCGGGCAAGCGTCTGTTCCCTTGCAGCGACACAGCGGAGCTGCGGAGGAACCTGGGGAGCAGCGCCCTGGGGGGCCGCACGCTGGTGCACTTACCTGAAAAGTTCAGGGCAGCTGGAAAGAGCAGCCGGAGGAGCGAGTGCTGTGCTTGGGAGCCGGGCAGCGCGGGAGCCTTGCGCGGTACGGCCAGCGGCGGAGGCGTTGGTGCTGCTTCACGTCTGCTTTCCAGCTTGGGCTTGAGCGCGAGGGAGTTTGGTGCCCTTTGCGAGCGCCCGGGGAGCCTCGCAGGGTGCTGTGCCGGGGCAGCGGCAGCGTTAGCGGTGTGGGGAGGCAGGACAGTTTGCTGCTGGCGGGCCGCAAGGCTGTGGCCGCAGTGAGACCTGGAGCCAGTGAAAGCCTCGCAGGCCGGTGGGGGGACGTGGATGGTGGGCAAAGGCCTTGTTTCACCCGGTGCTTCTCGGTTGAATTTCTTTGTAGATCACCCAGGCCCTCTGTGAGGTGGTGTCGGCGGTGCAGAGCGAGGCGCTGGTGCAGCGCCTGCTTCCCTTCCTGCTTCCCTGCCTGCTGGGGCAGATCAGGGAGACGCTGGGGGAGGAGATGGCGCTGTCCCTCGGGGAGCCAGGGAGCAAGGAGACGCCGGGCAGGTGAGGAGCGGCAGGGGCCGGTTTTCTGTTAGCTTGAGCCTTGGCGACTGCGGAGTGTCATTTCAGGGGTACTTTGCCTCTCCCTCAGCGGGGTTTAGGCTGCGTGAACGAGCGCCTCGCCAAGCGGCTGAGCTGTTTTAGCTCCGCTAGAGATAAATGTTCCCCCAAAGTTGTGCGCCTGGCGACTTCTCTGGTTTTTCTTTTCCACCAGGCTTTTTGCGGAGGCTTCAGAGCTGGTGCTGGCGAAGTGCCTGGAGGAGCGGTGGCTGCGGCTGCTCCGGGAGCAGGGAGCGTGGGCATCACTGGCAGAGCCCCGGGCTCACACCGCCGGCACGCTGTGCGTCTGCTGGCGAGGTGAGAGCGCCGGAATGCGGCGTGCCCTGTCTCGGGGGCTGTGCGCGGGGAAAGGGCTGCTGGGAGCTCGCTGCGTGCCCGGGAGCTCTGCTGAGGTGCAGAGCAGCGTCTGTGTCAGAGCGGGGGGATTTGGGAGTCGCAGCCTGTGGCCGTCCCGCGTGACTGCACGTCACAAGCCCGCTGGTGCTTTGTGCGCAGCGTGCTGCTCGGCGCGGAGCTGGTCCCGCAGCACCTAGCGGAGAGCCTCTTCCCGTGGCTGGAGTGGCGCTCGGCAAACCTGCGGCTCGCGGCCACGGCTTTCTCCGCTGAGGTGAGGCAGCAGCAGGGCAGGGAGGGCTCGGAGGGTTCCCTAAGAAGCGGCTGCTCGGGGCGTCCCTTTCTGGGGGAAGGTGGCAGCAGCGAGTGTTGCTGGAGCGCCTCGACTGGCTCCTGCTCTGTAGGAAGCCTCTGGGGAGCGGCACCCGCCGGCCCCTGCAGAGCCCTTGCCAGAGCTCTGCCAGGGCCCTTCTTGCCGCTGCCAAGTGGCCCGTGCTGGCGCTTGTCGCTGGTGCCGCCGAGCCCATCGTGGCCCTCGTGCCTGGTGCTGCTGGGGAGGGCAGGTGGAGGGGTGTTTGCTGGGCGCCGCCTTTGCCAGGCACCCCAAGCCCGGGCGGGACGTGCTGCTGAGCTCGGGGGGCCGTGGCAGAGCTGCGGGGGCCCCGGGCCCGAGTGCAGCTTCCTGCCAGGAGGTGCCGCCCCACGCGGGCCATGCGCGAGGCCTCCCCGGGCGCTGCGCGGCTCTGCTTTCGGCAGCTGCCCGGCCCCGCAGCTGCAGCCGGGCCGGCCCAGCCCAGAGGGAAAGCCCCCGGCTGTGGGGGAACCCGTCGGGGGCTGAGGGGCTTCTCGACCCTGGAGCGCCGGGCCGCGGCTAGTGCTGCGTCTTGCCTGGCGTGAACGGCGTCGGGATGCTGGCGGCCCCGTGGCTTTATTGCAGCTGATGAAGGAGCAAGTGGTGGAGCAGAGCGAGCTCCTGAAGCCCCTCTTAGAGGCCTTAACAGAGAGATCGTGCAACCCCGTCAGGAGCGCGGGGCAAACGGCCGTGAGAGGCGTGGGCAACGTGGCCAGCAGAGCGCCTGCGGAGGTGAGACGGCCTTTCCTGCGCTCTGAGCGCAGCCCGAAGCCGAGAGCTGCTGGGGAGAGGTGCGCGGGGCTCGAGGAGCGTGGGGAGCCGAGCAGAGGCTGACGCGGGGCTGCGCTAGGGCCGCGCTCCTCGCCCTGCCGTCAGCAGGGTGGCAAGGGGGACGCTGGGTGCAAACAGGGGCTCCCTGGGCTGGGGGTGCCAGCTGTGTCTGGGCTCTGGGGGGGTCTCGTGCCGGCCCAGCCCTGCCCCCCCCCCCCAGGACGTGGCCTTGGTGCCCCCCGGCCCTGCCCTGCCTGGGGACGCGGCCTGGGGGAGCGGGGACAGGGGAGGGGAGAGACCGGGGTGAGTGGGGGCACTGGGAGGTGCCTGGGGACACCAGGGAATACCGGGGTCACTGGGGGGAGCGGGGCGCTGGGGTGGGACTGGGCACGAGAGGGGCCCCGAGGACCCCGGGGGGGGCGGAGGGGCTGAGGGGCAAGTGGGGGCTGCGGGGGGCCGGGGGCACCGGGAGCCTCAGGGAGGCAGCCGGGGGGCTGAGTTTTGGGGCCGGCAGTGGGGCCGCAGGCTCTGGCTTCGAGCCCCAGAGCAGGTGCCCAAGGCCTGTGTTTCTGAGCTCAGCGGCAGGCTGAAGCCCTGGGTTTGGGGTCACACCCAGAGGCTTCGGGGGCTGCTTGGGGGTTGGGGACAGAGGCTCAGGCCTGCATTTAGGGGCCAGAAGCGGAGGCTGAGGGGGCTGGTTTGTGGCTGAAAAGGGAGATGCAGCCCTGCGCTTTTGTGCTCAGAAACGAAGAGTGAGTGCTGCCTTTTGGGGTCCAGAACAGCGGCTTTGTCGGTCTCTGTTTTCAGCCCCTCCAAACAGCTCAGTCCTGGGTTTCTGAGCTCAGAATCAGAGGCCAAGTGCTGCTTTTTGGGGTGGAAAACGGAGGCCAAGCACTGCGTTTCTGGCTCCACAAATGGCGGCTTAGGGGGCGGCTTTTGTTACTCGGGGAGCCTGAGCCCTGCGTGTCTGAGCTCCAAGCAGGGATTAAGTGCTGCCTTGTTGGGGCCAGGAATGGAGGCTCAGGGGGCTGTTTTGGGGGCTGAAAACAGAGACCAAGTGCTGCGTTTTGGGGACTTGGAAATGGAGGCGAGTTCAGCTGTTTCCAGCCCCAAAGCAGAGGCTGAGGGGGCCCTTTTATGGGGTGGGGGGGGAGGCAAAGGAGTGGGGAGGGGCAGGGTGTGTGGTCCCTCCCCAAAGGGGGGTCCATCCATGAGTGCCCCCAGGGCAGGGAGGCTGGCATGCACCAGGCTCATCCTCCCATCTGAGATAGCTTCTGGTGCAAAAGCAGTTTTGGGGGGAGGAAACACCAGGAGCCACCACTTTCCAGGGCCAGTATTTATTCAGCATTCATCCAAGACTTTCAGTGCTTCCTAAACAATATCTTAACTAATTAGTTCAACGTTGATGCAGTGCACAGCAGCTCTTTGTTCAGTACTGTTCCACTTTTAACTGATGACCTCAATCTCCAAGCTGTAACAGTGACTGATCTGTGACCTTGTCAACACTTTCCATAACAATTAATCAATTAGCTTCTAATTCTTGAATCAGTAGTAGCTGGTTAGTCACTCTGGATTCCATAGACATCAGCTCCTTGGTCAACAGCATTCAGTATTCATAAGCTCTTTAGTCAGCCTCGATTCAGTCTTCAGAAGCTCCTAAGTCCTGAGTCAATGTCCAGCAGCAACTTGGTCAACATTCATGGAACAGTTATGAGCTCCTTAGTCAACACTGATCCAATGCGCATGAGCTAATTGCTCCCCACTGATCCCAAATCCCTGAGCTCAGGAGTCGGCACCAGGCAATAGCCACGAGCGGCCGGCTCGGTGCCAGACACCCCTTCCCCGCTGCCGGGCCCGGGGCTGCCCCAGCGGGACGCGGCACCACCCCTGTGCCCGGGGCAGCGGCTGGTTCCTGGCCGTGTCGCTCCCGCGGGGGCCCCGCACCGGAGCGGCCCCAGCCCGCGGCGCCGGGCAGCAGCCGGCGGCTTTGGCCCGGGGCCTCGGCCCGAGCGGCAGCTCCGGCGCGGCCGCGGCTCCTGCGGCTCTCGCTCCCGGCGGCGGCTCCGGCGGGCTCGGTCCCGGTCCCGGTGCGGCGCGGCAGCTGCGGCCCCGCCGCACCCGGCTCCCGCGGCGGGAAGGGAAGGGTAGACGCGTCCCGGGAGTGCTCGCAGCCGCCCTCCCCGGGGCCGGGCCCCGGTGCTGCCCTCCCCGGCCGGGCCCCGCCGCCGCCCCGCGGCTCCCCCATTCCCTCCCGGCGCGTCCCGGCCTCGGCCCGCGGCTCCCGGCGGCCACGGCTCCCAGCTCCCGGCAGGGGCGGCCTGGGCCTCCGGCTCCTCTGCCCCGCGCACAGACGCGGGCCGGCCCGGTTCTCCCGGTGCCCCCGCGGCAGAGCTAGTGCCCCGGCTGCCCCCCCCGGCCTCAGCCCTCCGCGGGACCCTGCTGCCCGCCGCTGCCTGCTCCTGCTGCCGCTGCTGCCCGGCCGGGCGGTGCCGCTTCGGGCTCCGGGGCCGCCGCGCACCTGCCGCCCCTCAGCGCCGCTCGCCCGCGCACGGCGGCGCCGCCTGGCGGCCGCAGGGGCACTACAGGGCCCGGGCAGCCCCCACGCGGGCAGGAGCCGGAGCCGCAGCCGGAGCCGGGCGGCGTCACCCCGGGCCGGACCCGCCCAGGGACCCCCGGCGCCCCCAGCCCGGGCCCTCCCCGAGCAGCGCGCGTTTGACAGGCGCCGGCGACAGGGCAGCGCCGCGGCGGCTCCCGGCCGCTTGCGCCGTCGCCCGGGGAAAAGCGGCCGCAGCCCCAGCGCCGCTGGTAGCTGAGCTCGGGAAAATTATCAACTGACCTGGCGAACTGCACTGCGGAAGGAGTTTGAATGGTTGCGATTTAGGCCCGGAGCAGCTCTCCTTCCCGGAATCACAGAGGCATAGCATGGCTGAGGCTGGCAGGGACCTCTGGAGATCATCTAGTCCAACCCCCTGCTCAAGCAGCGTCACCTACAGCACCTTGCACAGGATCGCGTCCAGGCGGGTTTTGAGTATCTCCAGAGAAGGAGACTCCACAATCTCCCTGGGCAACCTGTGCCAGTGCTCTGTGTCACCCTCACAGGGAAGAAGTTTCTCCTCATGTTCAGATGGACCTGCCTGTGTTTCAGTTTGTGCCCCTTGCCTCGCATCCTGTTGCTGGGCACCGCTGAAAAGAGTCTGGCTCCATCCTCTTGTCATCCTCCCTTCAGATACTTGTACACGTTAATAAGATCTCCTCTCAGCCTTCTCTTCTCCAGGCTGAAGAGGCCCAGCTCTCTCAGTCTTTCCTCATAAGAGAGATGCTCCAGTCCCCTAATCATCTTTGTAGCCCTTCACTGCACTTGCTCCAGTAGTGCCACATCCCTCTTGTACTGGGGAGCCCAGAACTGGATGCAGTACTACAGGTGTGGCCTCAGCAGGGCTGAGTAGAGGGGGAGAATCACCTCCCTCCACCTGCTGGCAACACTCTTCCTCATGCACACCAGGAGACCATTGGCCTTCTTGGCCACAAGGGCACATTGCTGCCTCATGCTTAACTTGGTGTCCACCAGCACTCCCAGGTCCTTCTCCGCAGAGCTGCTTTCCAGCAGGTCAGCCCCCAGCCTGTACTGGTGACTGGGGTTATTCCTCCCTAGGTGCAGGACCCTGCACTTGCCTTTGTTGAACTTCATGAGGTTCCTCTCTGCCCACCTCTCCAGCCTGTCCAGGCCTCTCTGAATGGCAGCACAGCCCTCTGGTGTATCAGCCACTCCTCCCAGTTTTGTATCGTCAGCAAACTTGCTGAGGGTGCACTTTGTGTCTTCATCCAGGTCATTGATGAAGAAGTTGAACAAGACTGGACCCAGTACTGACCCCTGGGGGACACCGCTAGCTACAGGCCTCCAACTAGACTCTGTGCCACTGATCACAACTCTCTGAGCTCTGCCATTCAGCCAGTTCTCAATCCACCTCCCTGTCCACTCATCTAACCCACACTTCCTGAGCTTGTCTATGAGGATGTTATGGGAGACAGTGTCGAAAGCCTTCCTCAAGTCAAGGTAGACAACATCCACTGCTCTCCCCTCATCTACCCAGCCAGTCACTCCATCACAGAAGGCTATCAATCAGATTGGTTAAGCATGATTTCCCCTTGGTGAAGCCATGCTGACTACTCCTGATCACCTTCTTGTCCTCCACATGCTTGGAGATGGCCTCCAGCATGAGCTGCTCCATCACCTTTCCAGGGATGCGGGTGAGGCTGACTGGCCTGTAGTTCCCTGGCTCCTCCTTCTGGCCCTTTTTGAAGACTGGGGTGACATTGGCTTTCTTCCAGTCTTCAGGCACCTCTCCTGTTCTCCATGACCTTTCAAAGATGATGGAGAGTGGCTTAGCAATAACGTCCACCAGCTCCCTCAGCACTCGTAACTCAACACTTTGAGGAGGAGGTTGGACTTGATGACCTCCAGAAATCCTTCCCAACCTAAATTATTCTATGATTCCATCTGCAGATTGAAAATGATCTTTTTGATCTCTAAAATGAAGAAATAGGCCTACCTTCCTTGCATGAAGGTGCAAGATATTTTATGCCATATTGATCCCAGAAATAAACTCTTATTTCAAAAGCTACAAACATTTCATGTACCTTCGTAATAGTGAGTAGCTTCCTTCTTCACTACAAAGACATCTTACTGAAACAAATCAGAAGATTTATCTAAATAGAAAAACTTTAGGACTTCAGACTTGCAGTAGAGCCCCTCCCTGCTCCGGATAAATGCCCAGATAAATGTTATTTGCTTCGATGTTTGCAGAACTACGCAATTCAGTACTGCCTTTGGAGCAACAGCTCCTTCTTTTCCCTATATGTTGCAGCTGACCTGCAGCCTGGGCGTTGTGAAACATTAGTGGAGTGACACGCTGAGAAACAACTTCAATATGAAATGTGATATTCTAACACTCAGCTTGCCGCTTTGGAATTCTTTCTTCAGAAAAATGGTGTTACTGAAGTACTTGGTGTATTTATGACTCTCAATGCAGTTTAATGTCTGTAAATTAGATCTCCTGCAAGACACCAGGCCTTAATTAGGAGTCTCAGCAGATGCACTGTAATGAAGAATCTTTCTGTGAATTAATTTCCCCTACCCGTGGTTAGGGGTCCAGTCAACATCTATTCTAGGCTCCCCCTATAGACAAAGGAAGCAATATCACCTTTAGAGGACAATTCATCCCATCTTAAGATAAGTGTGATAAGCAGAAGGAATCATCCTCTAAGGGTGTCTTTGTTGTCATTGATTATAGGACATGCCCATCTCATTCCCTGCCCTTACTACTTTTTACTAGTGAAACTGATGACATAAGTATCCTAGCAAATTCAGTGAACCTGTCTGTCCCTATCAACTCACAAACAAAGCTTAACAAAGCTTTAGACTGCAAACTTTAATATAAATTCTTTTAATAATAATAAGACCATATTCATGTAAATAGCAGTACAGTGTAAGATATCAGAGCAATCAGTTCTGCTTATCTGACTCTGAAGAACTGCAGTGCAACTCCGTGGAGTTTAAGTATGCCATCTGAATGTGAATCCACCTCTGTTATTAATTATGATCAAACTTGATAATTCTTCCTCTAAATTAAAATGCACAGTCCTGATACACAGTTAGCTGGTTTTTCCACAGAAGACTCCTGTTGTCTCTAATAACACATCCACCCTTGGACTCGTGTCCTTTGTTAGATAACCTCTTTGTCTCATGGACCATCTAGTTTCAGGCAGCCTGCTCATCTGTGGAGCATATATTTTGCTGTGATAACCTGTTCATCTGTGGACCATCCAGGCTCAGATTGTGTGTCCATCCATTGGGGTAGATTTTTCTTCAAATGCAGGTAGAAAATTCTTCAAGTAGGTAATCGCTGGTGATTTGCTTAGAGTTCTGGTGCCTCTGCCTTAACACTGCCTTTGCACTTGCACCTAATCCCACATATATTTTTCTTCTAAGGTCCTTGAATAATTAACTCTTTTGAAGAAAAGAAAAATAATGGTCTATTGGAAGATGTTGACATAGATATCGTGCTTTAGTAAACAGTTTGCCATTAACCTCTCTCTGTTCTTGCAATATCACTGGACACTTATTGAAATTGCTTATGATAAGATGATGAAGACAGCTGTTCTGGGAAGCTGAGGAGCCTTTGAGACATATGAACAAAGACCCTTCCCCTGATTCTGGCAGGAGTTTAAGGACATCTCTATCTTCCGGGAAAGCTAGCTTACTTGTGCTACTTCGAGGGCTTAGAGGTTGTTCGGCAAACTGTTGGCCTTCAGAGCAGAGAGCTGAACTGGGTTACTCAGCTGAAGAGTGAACTGCTCTGACTGTCCCTAGCAGGGAAAGTCATCAGTGGGGCTTAGGCAGGCAGAAATGTCCCAGGTAACGCAGCCCCGGTTAGACTGTGCTTACAGTGGCTGCTCGTGTTGTGGAGTGGGGGCGACTCCCGGGACAATGAATGTGCAGTGCCATGTGTAAGATGACGAGTGAGGGAAGCTCGTCTGTTTGGGCTGCACCATGAGGTCTGCAATGTATTTGCATTGGACCGAGTCCTCTTCCAGACTGGATTAGACTGGCAATGTAATGGCTTCCGGAGTTCTCGTCTAGACTACGTGAAAGCCGTGGTGTTCAGGAGATAGCTGGGTTAAAAGTGGATCAACAGGTATTGCTTGTCTGGGTTATTTATCTTTCTTTGCTGTAGTCCTCTCTCACAGTTTAGTCAGGAATATCTGAAACCTCCATGGTATTCTAGGAAGCATGAAAATGTTTGCTTGCAGAAAATTTGTACTTCTAGATGCTGCCAGAGTTGCTCTGGGAACTGACTGGTTATTGTTTAATAACACCTGTCAGTCTTAATGATAAATCTATGGATATGGAAGAGTGGAACATATTTCTTCCTCAGACTCTACGTTTACACATTAAGGGCTCTAAGTGGTTCAGGATGGGCAGAATGGGGTGCTCTGAGTGATGACCCCCAGTGAGAGGGAGTGTAGCTTTTTATGGGACCTTTACTTGCAGTCCTTCCTAAGGATAGGGAAAAATGGTCTTACACCCATTTGTCTAATAACTCTGTGTATTGAGGCAGTGTTATAGCAGGTTCCGTTTCCTTCTCTGTGCTACTTCCATGGCCAAAGCAGCTGAGACTGAAGTCTTTCTCTACTGAAGCCAGTGGCTTTTTGTTCTCTACGAGCCAGCTCCCTGAGTCAGATGGAATGTGATCCAAAACCAGAACTCAGGACAGCATTAAGCTGCATTAACGTGGACTTGAAATAATTCCATAAACCTGAGCTGGTCACTCTACACTCTTCCTGTAATTCATAGATATAAATATATACCTTTCAAGGGAGACAGAGACAGGTGTGATCAAACTATGGAGGCAAACAGACTTTTATTTGCCTTCATGAGCTATAGAAAGAGCCTACAAGTTTGGTTTATGCTTTGGCAGCTCATTAACAGAAGTCTAAACTTAAGTAAGATGAATCCCAGCCTCGGCCTTTGTAAAAAATTCTTCTGTGTGCACATTTTTAGCCTGCGATGAATGTGAATTGGTTCAAGGATATTCACCCACAGCAAAAGAGGGTAGGCTATCCCTCAGGACCACCTGCTGTGTGGTAACTTTGTTCTTGCATGGAAGACTCGAGTCGCCCACATCACTAATACTGTAAACAGTTTAAGGTGCCTGATGAATGTGACCCACTTTTGCTAAAAGGTTAATGATCACCTTCAGACTGGGAGTCAGGAAAAAAAAGACTACAAGGATGTATGAGGTAAGGGAATGGAAACAGAACATGGAAGCGATACTGCTGAACTGGTACTAGTTAGCAACAGTTGAAAACAAAGCTGGGATGTCTTCAAGGCATCAAACTTGAAAGTAAAAACTTAGGTGAAACTAATCGCCTTCAAAAGGGTCACAATTGTACTTTCTCACAGTAAAGCTGTAGCTCTTGCTATTACAGAAAAGTCTTTAATAGTACAGTTATTTCTGTCTTCACTTCTGCATTCACTTTTCTCCTACTTCTGTTGCATAACGAGCAATTATTTCAGAATAAATTCATCCATGAACAGCTGTACTCATCATTTTAATTTTTTAAGCACCTGTTCCAACTCCTTTGGAGGTTTTATTGACTGACAAACACTTTTCTCCATGTAACACTCTGTTCAGTGCCTCATTTTGAGGACCTCCTTGGTCCTCAAGCTGTAGACTGCGGGGCTTACCATTGTATAAAACACAGATATCACCTGGTCTTGGTCAGGCAAGGAGCCAGAGCTGTGGGGTGTGTAGCTGGAGTGCCAAAGAATATGGCAAAAACTATCAAGTGCACAGGATGCACAGGTGGAGAAGGCTTTGTGCCTTCCCTTGCTGGAGTGACACTCCAGGATGGCAGAGATGATGTAGATGTAGCAAAATGCGTACCTGCAGTATGACGAAGATGTCACCTAAGATGCAAAATGCTGCGAGGATGATCTTGTTAACCCCGATGTCAGAGCAGGAGATACCACAGATCAGGGGCACCACACCACAGAAGTGACTGGTGATGCTGGAATGGCAGAAGGACACCCAAAAGGCACAGCTGCTGTGTATCATTGAGATTAGAGACCCACAAGAATAAGAACCAAGTCACAGCTGGATGCTGAGACTTCATGACATGACAGCTTTGCATAGCAGTGGTTTCCAGCTGGTCATATGCCATCACAGCCCGAATGAAACATTCGTTGGTGCAAAATGTAGAGAAACAGTACATCTGGGCAGCACAGCCACCAAACGAGACAGCTTTGCTCTCTGCTAAGAGACTGGCCACCGTCCTGGGGGTGATGCCTGAGCAGCAGAGCTCTAAGACTGCCAAATGGCTAAGGAAAAGCTATTTGGGAGGGTGGTTTGGGGAGACAATCCTTATTAATGCGGTCAAGCCCAGACTTCCAACTACAGTCATCAGGTAAATAATTAAAAGCATTACAATGAGAGTGGGCTGTGCTTCTGCCTTGTTGATTAGATCTAGGAGGAGGAACTCAGCTACTGTGGTGTAATTTTCTCCTGCCGTTTTGCTCAGATATTTGTTCACATTAGGTAAGCGATCTTGTCTTGATACGCTCTGGAGAACAACTGGCAAAAACCGATCATGATCATATGCTCCCGCTAGCGGTGAACAGCTTACTTCCTTTGGTCAACGAGGACAGTACTGATTTCATCCAACGTGCCATTCTGAAATGTAATCACTTGTCTGTGTTATCCCAAACCAGCTGTAACATACATTATCTACCTAGATTGTTCCAGTGTGAAGCTGGAGCACTATGAATGCCACCAAGTCACAGTCTAATAATGGGAAATACATAGGTATCAATGTTCAAGAGCTGTTAGTGGCAAGTAGGCTAAATGAGACTGGAAACAGAAGAAATAGTCTCCGACAGATCTTAAAGAGGTAGTAACATTTCCCAGTTCTTTGAATTCTTAAATCAAAATTACATATGCTAGTGAGCATTTCAGTTACTACTGTTTCCAGGGTCTGAGGGCACTAATAGGCCTTAATGGGCCTGATCATCCTCGCCTGAGGCATCCACTTGCACCTCCTGCCCATGGGCCCAGGAGCCCCATTTAAGCTCAACCCTGGGCCTTCAGTTTCTCTCTGAGCTACCCTAGAGGAGCACTGATCTCCAGCTCAGCTCAGCTCAGCTCAGCGTGCAGACTCCATTGCTCTGGACCCTGCCCCGTGGACTGACTTCCCAGCTTGACCCTGGACCTATCTTGTCACTTTGGGCCTGCCCAGTAGGCACTGGACTCTCTCTGTCCCTGGTTACCCTCACCAGGCCTGATCCTGACTCTGACCCGCAGGCTGACTTCTCAGCTTGACCTCATACCTGCTTCATCACCATGAACTCTCCTGGTCATCCGGACTCTTGGTTGAACTCGGCTACCATCTCTAGGTCTTCTCTGCCCACCTGGCTCAGGGCCAGAGGGACAGGCCCTGGCTGCAGCCTCCTGAGCTTATCATTCTATACATCCTGAATAGGGAAAAGGAAGGAAAAAATGGGCACTTCTATGGCATAACTCATCTCATCGTGTAGCAGATGTCTAAGATACTCACATGAACCATTCTGTAAAAATACCTGTTACTTTTTTTTTTCTCCCCCTCCCTATTGAGAAGAAACTAAGGTGGAAGACAGAAACGAAGGCATGCTTAAAGGTATATCTCTAGGTGAGATGAATTCCATAAGCAGGCATATGCATGTAGAGCTACTCCAGATTTATTACAAATAAACCAACTATTCCTTCACTGCCATATTTATAACTGTGATACTAATATTTGTTTAATTCAGAAAAGGATATTAAAGTCCACTGGTTGGATTCCAACTGTTTCCAGTCAACTTGATAGCATTCTGCTAGACAAATGTCTGATAGAAAACACTCTTTGATTAATTCTGCTCATTCCTGCACCAAACCAAGCTCCATTCACTCTCATAACAAACTGACTGTCTGACTAGTAGGTACATGGATGTATGAATTCATGAGCTGACTTTTGAAGGTGTGCAGGATATACAGAGTTACCTGTGAAGACAGAAATGGATGGTCAGTGTTGGGGCCCTTGCGGTGCTTCAGAACAATAATCTATATGAGATATAGAGCATGGAACTAACACTGTTTAGGATTAATTGCTTAGCACAACTTGCTTAGCATTAGTAGCTAAATTTGCTGAAGCCTTAGGCCTCAGGCTATAGCCACTGCTACGTGCTTTGAAGTAGTTTTACCAAGGACACTGGTGCAGCTGGGAATGATACATCCTGAGAAAGTACAGATAAGCTAGCAGAAGCCAGTGGGAACCAAGGTTAAGGGCTAGACAGCTTTGCTAAACAAGCAGCAAGGTACAAGGCATGACCGCTGCGTGCGTGATCGGTGCAATGATTGGCTACCTGTGACATAATCTGTATGAACCACAAATCAAGGGCCAGAGCGCCGAATACCTGTACTTATAAAATGGGCAAATTGCTGAATAAAGATGGAATTGAACCTGCATTCTGTGAATGCGTATGATTCGTTCCCGTCACTCCCGCGGACCGCGACAGGTCAGCATCTTTGGGGAAAATAAGGTTTCAAATGCATTTGTCTGCATGGGATTACAATGATATTCCAGAGTAGATGTCAGCTGCACTTAAACTCCACGACTATGAAAAGAGTTAAATTCATATCCATTTTCACTTATCATGTCTTTATTAAACCAAAGGTAAGTAGCTGCAATTTGTTTGCACAGAAGAATACATCACTACAATCTGCTGCTGCTGTATCAATTCTATCAATAAATTGGACATACAAGCCACAAAGAACACGTGTGAAAATGAGGCTATTCTAGGATTCCTAGACTGTAACATTCTAGTTCCACATTGTCCTGAAATGATGTTTTGCTAAATTTCAGTCTACTTTTAAATAGAAACAGACTTTATCTCTGTTATTTCTGTTTTGTATAACAGAGATGGTCTCTTTCCAAAATGTTGAGAAGATTTGGATTTATTCCACTCTTGCTAATGCCCAGCACTCTGAAAAATAAGAACAGGCTTTTATCTATCTGGTTAATGATGGAGCTTCTATATGTGTGTATAGACATCTGGAGATCAAGGGTCTATAAGCAAATCTGGTAAATAATCCAGTCCTTATTGGGGAAAAAAAAAAAAAAAAAAAGCTTGCAAGCAATTACATAGCAACTTATGCTTGGATCATACAAGAACTTCCAAAGTGAACACAGATGTTACTTCCCAGTTGAGAAAGCAAGCAACTCCACCTGTGTTGAAATCCAGTGTTATAGCAGGCAGGATTAAGCAGTGCGTGTAAGAAAATGAATGGCCATCCTTCATAGCAAAGAAACTAGAGATGGGAAATAGATCTTTCAACCACTAATTTCTAAGGCCAGGAAAATGCAAATTTCATACTATCCAGTGCAACTAGTAAATTCCCTCCTATGCAATGTAAGAGTTAGAAAAAAGAAAAAGAGAAGTACTTTTTTTTTAAAATTTGATCTTAGCATGTAATATGGCTCAGATATCTTTCTCAGCTCCAATATTTCAGGATACATGAGAAAGTAACCGGGTTATAATTACACTCACTGACTTGGATTCTGCAGTTGGAAGGACAAGATGTGAGGTTTTTGCTGTCTGTGCTTTGGCTGTCTATGATGTAAGATATATGCTCTCAGAAGTAATCGCCTTCACCTAAGCTCTGCATCTCGTGTTCTTCATAGTTTACAAAGAAGATTCATGGATCCCGGGCTATGAAGACGTCTCTTCTAAGAAAAGATGAATGGTGCCCAAGAAGTGCTTTTTTTTTTTTTTTTTTTTTTAATTAACCTTAAAGGAAGATTAGATTGGTGAGGTCAGATGGACTCAAATCTGCTGCAGAGGTTTAAATTTGGGTAAGATAAATCAATGATGTGCCCACCTATGACTGGAATAAGCTGGGACAGCCTTTTGCTCAAGCCTATGACTAGATGCATAGTCAACTATCTGAAAAGAGCATGTCGGATATTTTTGTGCCACAACACTCAGATATGATGCAATGCAATGTTGGTCAGTACAATACAATACAAGATAATACATTAAAACAAGTAGCAGCAGTAAAAAATAAGTATCACCTATTTACAAAATAGAAGCTCTCCAAATGATGTATATAGATAACTGATGATATTATCAATAAACGTTGAAAAATGGAAACTTTCTCAACCATCTTACTTATTTCGAATTCTCATTTTCAAACAAATATATAGGGTCCAAAAACTTTCTCAGCTCTGTGGACACGCTATGATCGTGCTTTGCCACCAGATGGCGAAGGCACAAACCTGAGTGTATATAAATGTGTATACACTGGTGCTGATGTTTTCCGGTAAGTTGAAGATGGCCATTTTATTTGTTGGATTTTCTTTAGCCACAGTAGGGCACTATATTTTAAAAAAAATTTCTGAAAATTGTCATAATTCTCCTGCACAGGTTAATTATGAAAAATCATACAAGGGGACATCCATAGGTAAAGGAGGAAGTGACACAATCCAGTATTATAGCTGGGGAGGCACCACAAGTATTTTGGGAAGCAGAGTAAAGGGAAGACAAGAGGATTTTCTTCTGTGAGGTGAACTGAATAACTGTGAAACTTCCACCTTGCAGTAATTAAGTTACTGTGCTCCTTCAGCAAATTATCCATTATGAATGTATTAATTATGTCACCAAATACGTCAAAAGTTCAACATCTGCCAACAAGAGAAATACAGGGAGTTACATTATCTGTTTGCGTTAGACTAACTGACTCTTAGGATTCAGTTCATCTCACCTAAATTCAGGTATCCTACTGAAGTACCTCATGCTTGTGCCTGGGTGGTTTGAGATCTCTCAGTAGAGATAAAAGGGAGAAATTAGGGAGGACTGTGGGTGAAAACGCTCATGTCATCTACCAGGAAGTATGTAAAAGCTTTGTCTGAATCTAATCTAGTCATCTAAACCCCCTCTGTACTCAATGGAGAGAGTCAGGCAGCTCCTGGAGATGATTCAACTTGTCCTAAGGAAGAAGCGCTCTGTGAAGATGCTAACTTCTTTCTCTCTGATGAACACAGAGGAAGCCTGATTAGCTTTAAATAGGTCACTTGCATACAGCTAAAGCTCAGTAAGGAAGTCTTCCTGTATGTTTTCCCCAAGTGTTTCACACCTATGAGCATTTGAAAGAGTAATCATGGAGCCTGGCCTCCTGCATTGCTGTGGTATGGAAATACGGTGTGATGGCATGGCGCAGAACTGCAGGCTTGGGAGGGTAAGGCTGGTGGATTTCCAGGGAAGTGTTTTTGGTTTTGTTTTTACACATGCACGTGCAATTTCATACATGCTTTCTCCATGTCATGTTGATTAGGCTCCATGCATCCCAGATTTTGGGATGTGCATAGTTTACTGTGCACATAAAGACAGGCAGAACAGCACATGGTGCAGCTCAGTGTGATATTTCAGAGAATGTGAAATGCATCTCCTGGACATAGCTGTGCAGTAGATCCAGACCCATCATGGATCTTGAGCACATGCCACATGTCTATACAGCAGATGGGATTCATCTCCCTGCAGTTAAGCTATTTAAAAGTTAGGTGACTAAATCTAATCTAGTTGTCTAAGCTGCCTTTGTAGTAAAGGAAGGAGACAGGCCGTTCAAGAAGACAATTCATCATCTCTCTCTTCCAAACTCATCTTATAGGGAAGTGGGACATTTTCCATTTCCACTCATTTTCTGCTGGTATTTTAAATGCTATCTTAAATTTGCCCTCACTCCCACACCTGCAGAAAGAGAAGGAAGGTCAGAAGCAGCGGGGGAGTCATTGATATTCCTGGTGGAGGCTGCTCTCCAAAGATCTCCCATCTTTGGGCAAATAGTGTTTCTCTTCAATGGTGAATTCCTACTTCTCTAATCTTCCTTTTGCATGAGAGAGCAATGTTGAAACACTGAAATGTCTTCTGGGTCAATTACGCTAAATTTCAATTGAGAAAAATCAAAATGCTTCACTTTGATCATTTTGAATCATTTAATTTCAATAAAGAAATTATTAGATATTTCAGAATGTATACCATAGACATTGCAATACAGTCATATAGTATGTAATAACAGAGTGTGTTTTGAATTAAATGAAACCAGACAAGAAAGTAGGTATGAAAAATGCTTTGGAAACTGGAAGTGCTTCTCCATCTCAAATGTAAGGATGGCTCAAAGTCAAACTATACGAGCTGACTAGCTGGGCAGTTGGTTTAAAAGGAAATGCTAAAAACATGGGAATAGGAGCACTTACAGAGATGATTTATTTATTTATTTATTTATTTATTTATTTTTCCTTGGGAGATGTTGTGCTGGAAGCGGGAAGGGGACCTGTGGGAAGATGGAGGCACTGTGGGATGCGTGGAGGAATACCGGGGCTGTTAAGGTAGTGGTAATGCTGCATGTGTGTCCATCGCATGCATCTCTAAGCACACGAGGTTTATCAGCTGGAAATAACTGAGTATGTAATTACCTCACAGGAACAGCTTTTGGGAAAGAGGTCTTCAGATATGCATGGGGGTGAGGGCAGACTGAAATAGCAGCAGGTGGCTATGGCCCAAAACTGAAGGGGCTCAGCTGGACTTCAGGGAGAAAAAGCAGAATGGTGGAAACAGTGAATTTAGGAGCAGAGTTAGCCAGCTACAAACGAGGGACATGTCTGCAGAGGATGCGCAAATGACTTTTTTGCAATTTCTGATCGCCTCACAGCCTGTCATTGCTTGAAACAAGGTAAACCCTGGCCTCAGCTCAGTTCTGCCATTACGAGCATTCACAGTCTGTGTCGTTACCTGTGGAGGCTAGGTTGAGTGCCAGTCTGGACTTCCAGCTGCTTGAGCTTATCTAGGTAGTGTCCTAAACTGCGCTTCTCACACTCGCTTCTGTCACTTGCTCCAATTACTCATTTCTTCTCCTCCTGCTACGCTGAGCCATGTCTCCTTTTAGTCCTCTCCTCCCTTCCTCTGCCTTCCCTCCATCCAGAGTCAGCGTCCTCACGCACAACCTAACCAGGCCACCACAGCGGGACCATTCTTTCCCCAAACAGCCCCTGGAGTCTTCCTCAGCTGAGTCCCTTGCTCCAGGAGCTCAGCCAGACCTTGGCACTTACTTCACAGACCCCCTCGGTGTCGGCTGTAGCCTGTCCGGCCACCAACACATCCAGGTTCCCCCACCCCCTGGACTCTACCTTCTTCAGCCATGGCCTTGCAAAGGAGGCCACAGAGTTGTGCAGGGACAGCCCTGAAGAGCTGGAATTTACTACCCGCTGCTAAGGATACAGGACACAAACCAAGGACACAAGTGCCACTTTGGGGAGGGGGCTGTTCTTCCTTCCCTGCCCCACTCCTTCAGTGACCATCTCCATTTATGCTCCACTGAAATTTTCCAGGATTCTGCTCTGTTGGGGTCTTGGCAATTTTGCTGCCATTACTTAGAAACACAATTTTTAATTTAGTTTTAGAATAAAGAACATTCTGAGGGAGCCTAGCAGGGAGGATGGAGCCCACCTGCAATGTGAGCTGCAGTGAGGGATTATTCCCTTGCAACAGAACTACCTCAGAGCATCTTGTCTCTATGTCTGAAACACAAATGGCCACGAAAGAAAAAAGGATCGTTCTCAGCCCCATGTCTAAAGGCAGCAGCTAAGTCTGTAATTGGCCTGGGGTCATAACGAGCATCCTTAGTTGGACAGCTCAAGACCTGACAAAGCTCATTAATCCCACTATTAGTCAAAATCAGATTGCTTTGATTGCATTACTCCAGGAACATAGTCCTGGTGTGGCATGAGAGGGCTGAACAAAGCCCTTCTCCAGACAAACACTTGCCCCTCTGCTGCCTACATAAACCCCACGGTGACGGCTCCTCAGGTATAAGGCCGACGACCCTCGGTGGAAGCACCAGTCTGCAGGGTTACACAATGCAGTAGCACGCAGAGTGCAAAGAAGAGGCCTAAACAAATCTCAACAGCAGTATGGCATGCATAAAAAGACTTCTCCTCTCCTTCCGAGCTTTCTATTTGCTTTGAGATCCAAAGCTAGGATGAAACGAGGCAGGGGCTGCCTGACACAAAGCTTCGTTAAGCCAAAAGGCATCCTCCCAGGACTGCCTTTGGCTCCTGCATCTCCAGAGCTCTGGGGATACCCATGAACGGACAAGCTCTGCTGTGAACACTGCGGCTCTCCAGATTTCATATGGGCGGCCCCCTTTGCCCACAACACTCCTTGCCTGCTATTCAGGAGCAATGAACTGCTAAGAGGAACAGTGCTGGCTGGTGCTCAAATGGGTGTAAAGGCTGCCAGGTGAAAGCCAGTCTGCTGGTTTTGGAGACCACAAGTCATCACTTTGACCGGGGGCTGAAGGACACAGAAGTGCACCCCTGCACACTGGCGCCATCTGGTCCCAGCTGTCTGCATGCTCACCTCTCAGCCCCACTCCCCCCTGCAAACCTGCCCTTGCTCATGTCACGCTGCACACTCTCTGCACAGGCTTTTCACAGAGGCAACGGTGGCAATGCAGCAGGCAATGTGGGCATGCCTGAAAACCGAGGGGTGCCTCTCCTTCCACTTCCCACCCCCGGGCTGGAGCCTGCCGTTCCCGACAAGCATGAAGCCTGAGCACTGTGCCATGGCGTCCAGCCCTGCCACGTGACACGTCCCCACGACTCACCAGCAAGTGTCAACGCACGTGCCGGAGAGCCAGAGGAGGATGAGGGAATTCCTGCTTTTGGGGCACAATTCCTCCTCTGCCAGCTTCTTCCTGCCCAGGAACCTCCTTCGCACCGCAGAGCATCTGCAGCTCCCGGGGCCCCAGCCAGTGCTTCAGGCAGAAGGTGCTGCCTCCTCTGCAGAGAGGAACAGCAGGGGCTGACGTGGAGGCTGCTTTCTTGGGGGCCGTGCTGGCAATCCCCCCGGCAGAGTCTCGGGAACGGAGGCCAGAGCGCACGGTGCTCGAAATCTGCCACAGTCACTGCCCCTGTGGGCCCCTGCTGTGGAGGTTCGAGCTGGGGCCATGGGGCAGGAGGTCTCTGTGCTGGGCTCTGTGGGGCACCGGGGCAGAGCTGGGGCCTTGGGGCAGTGAGTGGCAGCGGGGGCCATGGGGCAGGAGGTCTCTGTGCTGGGCTCTGGGGGCACCGGGGCAGAGCTGGGGCCTTGGGGCAGCAAGTGGCAGCGGGGGCCATGGGGCAGGAGGTCTCTGTGCTGGGCTCTGGGGGCACCGGGGCAGAGCTGGGGCCTTGGGGCAGCGAGTGGCAGCGGGGGCCATGGGGCAGCAGGTCTGGGCTGGGGCTGTGGGGCAGGGGAAAGAGCTGGCCCCGGGGCTCCACGGGGGCAGGGGCCGCGTCTCCCCGGGCGGAGCCGTGGTGCCCCATAGCAGCCCTGCTCCCAGCAGGCCGTGGGGATGCCCCAGGGCATGCTGGGAGGGTGGCTGCCGCCAGCCCGGCCCTGGTGTGGCAGAGCCGAGGTGCTGGCAGCCTGAGGGCGCTGCCTTCCTGCCAGCTTAAAGCCATGGGCTCTACGCAGCCAGTGCGTCGCTGTCTGCTTTCCGGGGGCGTGCAGTCGTGTGCCTTGCAACCTCCTCGATCGCCTCCTTGGCACTCTCCAGGCTCCTTTGTGAGACCTTAGATCCCTTCTCCATGCATGCTCTGATGCTCTGGTCCCCTCACACCTGCTAAAGTCTCCTCCAGTCCTCTCCCTGCATCCTCAGGTTCCTTCCGTTTCCCTCTGTGAGCACCTGAGCCCCCTGCTTTCCCCGCCCTCAGCACTCTCCTCCCTTCCATTTCCCCCAAGGCTTCCTCTGATCCCCTCCGTTGCTCGCCACGCGCACCCTCAGCCCCTCCATCCCCTTCCCTCGGTGCTCCCGTCCCCTCCATTCACCTCCCGGCGTGCTCGCATCCCCTCCCTTTCCCCCACTCACACTCACTTCCCCTCTACAGCTTCTCTCTTCTGCAGGCAGTGCTGCTGCCGAAGGCACCGTGCCCCTTCCACAGACCTCTGCAGCTGCAGAGTTGGGGCGCGGGGGTCAGTAGGAACTCAGCTCTGCTCCCACTGTCTCGCTCACTCCGTTGCTTCCTTTGAGGCTCCCTCAGATTTGCAGGGCGGAAAATAATGTGCAGGGGATGCCTTTCGGGCACTCGGTGTAAAGCCATTCTGCTCTCCATGCAGCCATCTCAGCTATCTGTTCTGCTTCTGCAAGGGGTCTCCCAGCCTGCAGTGCTTACCAAGCAGGTGAGAAAGCAAAGACCTCAGGCATCGTTTCCTTCCGAAGAGGCCAGAGGGCCGGCCGCTCCTTGGACCACCCTCAGGGCAGACTGAGAAGTAACCAGAGAGGGTCACCAGAATGTACTGCGTGCAGGCATTATTCCCGTGCCTCGTTCGGGTGTGTGATACTGCGCTGTCACGCTGTAGATGGGAAGCTGCTCTCAGTCTCCTCCACTGGGAACCCAAGCGGTGTGATGGCACTGCGAGTGTTGCAGGCTCCATCTGAGCATCACATTTTTCTTCTGCAAAACGAGTGACTTTAGAATGGAAATGGGCTTTTGGGGCTCCAGTGATAATCTCCACCTGGCGCCACCCTTCTTTCTGTTTTGCCCTGTTAGGATCACATCTTCAAAACCCCCCCAGTTAGAACCCACCCCAAGACCAGGATTCCCAGACGTCGTCTCTAACGCAGAGAGAATTTAGTGCCGAGGGAAAGAAATGACCTTTCCAATAAGCCTTTTTTTTTTTTTCCCACAGGCTTTGACACCGTTTGGAGGCATTCATGGTGGATTTGCCTTAACACAGTTTTCAGGGTGAGAGAGCAAACCCCTCTGCTCCTTCACTAGGCCATGCCATCTCCATGCCTGTGGCCTAGGGAAGCAACAGCTAGGAGTTGGCCCTTCCTCCCCAGAGGCTGAGAGAGTGCAGTCACAGTCTTCCTCTTTATTCATTCACTTGCTCATTTAGGCCTTCCTTCCTGAGCAGAGCCTCTCCCTGCCAGCAGTTGTAGCCCCGCAACCCTGATCTGGGGACACTGCGGGAGTGGCATGCCTGAGGTGAGTCCCAGCCTGGGGGACCCCTCCTGTGGCTCCCCGTGCCCCCTGTTGTCCTTGGGGAGTGGGCAGTGAGGTGCGGGCAGCTCCCTAAAGTGCCCCAGGCAGCTCCCCTTGCCTTTGCAGGGCCCACCTTGGCAGCACCTGGGGGGTCAAGGGGACCCTGCAGCCCCTCTGTGACATGGCCTGGGGCATCACGCAGTGCATCACAGCAACAGCTGCGCCCTCCCCATATGGCCCTGGGAGCCTGAGCTGAGCCCAGGTGCTTGGGGCTGCTCTCGCCACGACTCTGCCCTGCCCTGCTCTGCTCTGGAGCAGCTGCTGTGCAGCGAGCAGGAGAAGGCAAGAGGAGGCGGTGGGACAGCGCGAGACGCTGTTTGGTGACCTTCCCCAGAGGTCGTTGGAGAGGAGCGTTTCTTCCTGGCCACAAGAGCTCTTTGGACTAACTCGGTAGGCTGGGAATTCCCTCTGTGCCCCTAGGGAAGTCCTCGGTGCTGCTGGGAATTGCTGCCTGTGGGAGCCCTCCATAATATGGCGCTGTCAGGGCTGAGGAACTTGCACGTTTAGAATCTTTGCTCCCCGGCAGCGCGTTCACCCCCGTGTTACTAGTCCCTTGTCAGCTGCGGCCATAGGACCTTTGGTCCTCGCTCCAATAACTCTTTCCTCCTTTGCCGCTGTCACACCTGTGGTCCTTGGCACTGTGGAGCCAACCTGGTTTGACAGGAGTGTTTTGGAGGTGCACAGTCATGGCTACTGGAGTCTTTGAGCACTGGGAAGGTGCATGAGAGGAGGACTTGTAAAGGTGCTTCATGTCTGAAGAATTTGCAGACAGCTCCTGTGTATTTCCCTGTTGCTGCTGTCTTCAGTTTTGGATCATCTTTCCAACCACACCTTCCAACTTCTGCCCCTCATGTCTGTCGGCTCAGTAATTTACGTATTCTCTTGTGAACCAAACTCTTGCTTCACTCACAAGAGATTTACCTTGTCCTCTTCAGCAATTTTCTTTGCCTGAGAAACTTCTGCAAAAGTAAAGAGCTTTACTTCCGTGCTTACAAAAGTTCATTTGTGGTTCATATGCTCTTTGAGTTCAGGTTCTGAGGAAGAATGGACCTCAGGCAGACTGAGCGAGTCCTTGCAGAAGTCAAAATGACTTTACCTTACTCCTTTTCGGTAAGTAATGGATTTCACACAGCACAGTGATGCCAGTGCACTTTTCGCTCAGCTGAGAAGAACTTCCTCCAAAGTGTACCACAGTCTAAAAGAACCTGTATCTTTGCTCCCTATAGGCACGCTATAGCGTGAGAGAAAGGAAGCCTGTTGTATGCTATCAAGCTCCACTGGAAAGTAGGTTATAGGCACAGCTTCTCGGAAGGGCTAATCTCTCGTGTATAAGGGGGAGAGAAGACGTTAAATGAAAATGTAGCTACGCACAGCGCAATCAGAAACTATGTCTAGGTTCTGTAATTGTAGGGCCATCAAAGGCCGGTGGACACCAAGAAGGGGAAGATGGCCAAGATGCTCACAAGGAGTATAACCTTCGGCGCAGGAATACTGTTGTCCAGTATGAAGAGCCTTTGGAATGTGGGTTACGCACACAGTTTGTCAGAAGGGCTGATTCCTTGTGCTTAAGGGTGGGAGGTATAAGTTCTTGAATGAAAATGTGCATGCGCAGAGACAAACAAGAAATGATGACTTGGTACTGTAATGACAGGGTCCTCAAAGGACGATGAAGAGCAGGAAGAGGATGACGGCGAAGATACTCCAAAGCCATCTAACCTTAGGCAAACTGCTGAAGACACTCAAGCCCCATTGGAAGGTAGGCTATATGCAGAGCCTCTCTGAAGGGCTAATTTCTTGTGCAGAAGTGGCATACACGTTGTTGAATGAAAAGCTATACGCGCACAGACAAATAAGAAGTTCTCGCTAGGTTCTATAATCATAGGGGCAACACAAGAAGGTGAAGGCCGAGAAGGGGAAGATGGCAAAGATCCCTGCAAGGAGTATAACCTTCGACCCAGGAAGACCATCACGTACTTCCAGGATCCACTGGAAAGTAGGTTCCACGCACAGTTTCTCGGAAGAGCTGATTTCTTGTGGATAGTGGGCTAGAGGTTGCTAAATGAAAAGACATATACCTCCCACCCAACCCCCCCCCCACACACCTTTCATTTAAATTCCTTGCCTTCATTCTGCAGGTAAAACTCTCCCTTTGGGATCGAGATGCCTGTATCCTGCGCACACTGCAGTTCTTGGCCAGTGTGCATGCTCACTGCTGCTTTTCATTTCTTCAGGGCCATCTTCTCCTGACAGGCAAAGGGCTGCTCCGTCGCAAAGCCCATGCTGCAGAAGAACAAACAGGTTGGTGTACGGATAGTGATAGTTCTCAGGGATCCAGAGTGCTGCCACTCCCATCACTCAGTAATGCTTGAAAAGATTTTCCGATTGACGGCCGTGATGGGAAAATCGCAGCATTGTAGCTGGGACAGCTGGAGGGTCTAGAGGAAGCAAGGCTTTTCCTTTGGGAGAGAAGATAACTTTCATTAGCCCACAGCTTTTAGAAAGGCAGGATTTGGGGGTCAGCGATGAGATGATTGCGGATTGTCCTGGCTGAGATCGGGGATCTGCAATTCTTCTGTTCTGCACTTGAAGCCAGAATCCCCTTCCACAAATTGTCATTAGACGATTTCATCGTGCAGTATAAAAATGCCCACCTGCCTTTCTTCACGCTTGCATAGTGAGCGCCAATCAAGTCTAGGGAATATTTCATGGTTTGGGAAGTTTATGCCAGTGTATAAGCGCTTCTGCACTCACTTGCCCACATGAAAACCACAGCAATCCCGCTAACTGCATGTTCAGTTAGAAAGCCCCTTTCCCTTTCTCCTCCATTCACATCTGGTGTCTTCCCCAAAGCTCTGGGAAAGACGAATTCAAGGGAAAGCACATGGATGGAAGGAAAACTGGAACCACCCTGCCAGAAGCTGATCCAGTGCAAATCCAGAGTGCGGTAAGCAGTGGTAACTCATTGTGTCAGTGGGGACTTTTCCAGGGGTCATGAAAACCTTCCCTGCTGTGCTGCTGACAGCTCCCGGGCCTTACACTTTCCTCTCAGGGAACTTCAAGATCGTCCTGAGCCTTTCCTTTGTGCTGGCATAGGGTAAATTTGGAGGAAGCCTTTTTTTTCCAGGTGGCAGCTTTCTCTGACCTCTGACATGTCTTCTGTTGCATGTCTCTTTAGGTATGCTTTGATGGTGTGGGTGGTCTCTCTCACCACATTTCAGCCTTAAAGGAGATGGTCCTGTTCCCACTGCTTTACCCAGAATTCTTTGAGAGATTCCAAATCCGACCCCCCAGGTAACGGGCAGTGCAATCGAACTACAGAGCTAACTGCTGCAATATGCTTTTCAACATGAAAAGTATTCTCCTTTTTTTTTCCTTTTTTTTTGGAGGGGCAATATCTCAAGATGTAATGCTTAGCTTTATATATTCTTGGCCAACAAAGCTTGACTCACTCGATGTTGAATTATGACTTGAAATCCTTCCCTTTCCATACCTTTAAAAGTGTGCAAATCTTCAGATGCTTTGCTGCTTTGTTCACAGGAATTGCCTTTTCTGGCTGATGTTCTAAGTAGGGTGTGGAAACACAGAAGACCTTTTTTGGCCTCCCAGCTTAAGGCTTCCTCCCCAGTGCTTCCAACAAATTCTGGGAGGCACAGTCCAAGAGACTCCAACTGTGGCAGGGAGAAAGACAGGCTTTGCTCTCAAATCTGTCTAAGACGGGAAGTGTTTTGGTTAGGAGGGAAGGCCGCTTTGCTTTCACAACAGGGGCTGTCATGGGCACTTTTCCATGTTTTTGTTGTAGCTACGTAAATCTCTTTTTTTCATGTTGCAGAGGCTGTCTGTTCTACGGCCCACCAGGCACTGGAAAGACACTGGTGGCTCGAGCGCTCGCAAATGAATGTAGGCAGGGAGACAAGAGAATAGCGTTCTTCATGAGAAAAGGTGCCGACTGCCTCAGCCAGTGGGTGGGAGAATCCGAGCGACAGCTGCGCGCATTATTTCAGCAGGTAAGGAGGAAATGCGCAGTAGGTTGGGTCAGAGTTGGACCTCTACTTTTCCGGGGTGGACGTCTTCCAGGAGGACTTGGCCTCTTGGGCAGTTTGGCAGTGTCTCCTGTTGAAAAGGGAACATCAGTGTTTCCTTTTCCCGTGCCATGCTGCTTTGCCTGAGGGGCTGGAAATCTTGCAGATGTTGGGTCCAGCACAGTGCCAGTGCCTTTGCAGCCATAATGTTTATCCTGCATGTTCTCGCTGCGTGGTGCTCGGTTTCACATACGTCAGTATGCCTGCATCTGTACTTTCTGTACTTCCCTTCCAGGCCTATGAGATGCGGCCTTCGATTATTTTCTTCGATGAGATCGACGGTCTCGCTCCTGTGCGCTCCAGTCGCCAAGACCAGATTCACAGGTACTTCCTTTCGCTTCCATTTCCATGTCATCTGCTTCATCTCTAGGAAAAGAAGACCCACCTGCTTCCCTTTATAGGACGCACACGCACACCCACACTCTGAACTCCTCGAGTACAATGACACAGAGCTTCGTAGCAGTTTAAAGGCAGGAGCTGAAATCAGGTCACTAAGCTTGGTGTCCAGACAAGGTCTCTCTCGAGACCTTGCCTCGGTTTTTCTGTCTTACCATGAGTCCTTTCGCTAACAACAGCTCATCCAGAAAAGCTTATCCTTTCTGAGCGACGTGACTTTGGAGAAAGTCGTGCCAAAGGTAACAACAGCTACTAACCCAGGGAATCCAAACAACATTTTTTTGGTAGCTCTATTGTCACAACGCTCCTGGCGCTTATGGATGGCTTAGACAGCAGAGGAGAGATCGTGGTCATTGGAGCCACCAACAGGCCAGACTCCCTGGATCCTGCTTTACGAAGGCCTGGACGCTTTGACAGGGAGTTCCTTTTCACCTTGCCAAACAAAGAGGTAAGGCTGTTTTGGCAACCTTCCTGCTACCGGCACAAAGCCTTGCTTGACAAGAAAACCAGCTTGCCCCACAGCATCTCCGAGATCGAGCAAGGAAACAAATGGCATACACGCTGCACACCTCCCAGTTCCCCACAAAGAACTGGCAGGAAGGCTGCAAACAGGAGTTTCACTCCGGCTGGAGCACATGGACATTCTTCCTTGCCCAAGGGCTTGCTCTTTGCTTAGTTAGTGAGTCCACCTAGGCTCTTGCCTTCTGAGGTTGCCGCCTTGTTCTCAGTTCTCCAGCTGGGAAAGCCTCGGGGGAAAACTTGGGCTTGAGTGTGGCCGGGCTGGGAATCCTCGGAGCTGCCCAAAAGCATTTAGGGAGCTGACATTGTTACTGGTATTAGCAGGGAGCTCGGGCTCTTTTTCTTTTTCTTTTTTCTTTTTTTTTTCTGCCTACCCCAGATTCTTTTGTCTTTAGTTCGCATTTTGTGGGGAAAAGGAGAAAAAGGTTATTGGATTGAAGGCTAGGAAAAATGCACAACACACTATACTGGACAGAAACAGGAAACACTTCACTGAAGCTCTGGCAAAGAGCAGCGATGAACATAGGCACAGCTTGACATTTGCTCGTTCAAGGATAGCAGCTGGAGTCAGAATTCTTGCTCCTGCTACTCTACTTACTCTTCCTATCTACTTGAAAAGTACTGAGCTTTGAAAAGCAGGCAGTGTGTTACTAGAATGTAAACATTTCTTAATTTTAGCAGAGGAAGACAAGCAATTACAGGAATGTGACGGGGGGAGGGGGACTGCGCATTGCTTATTTTCTTTTTGAGAAAGAGGCTTAAGACAAACCACAGTGTGACCACCTGGTTTGTAGGCTCGAAAAGAGATTTTCAAGATCCACACCAGAGACTGGAGCCCTAAGCCCCTGGACGCATTGCTTGAGGAGCTTGCTGAAAAATGCGTCGGTAAGATGAAAAAACACACCGGGTTCCTGCCTGTGGCTGGCTCCTGACAGAGTCTGAGCTTGTGCCAGGCAGTACCCAAGCTGCTTCTGTCTCCTTGCCTTCCCTTGCCTCTGAGAACATGGAAGGCTCTGGGGGGCGTCTTCCTCAGGAGCTAAGGTTGGCTCAGAGGCCTACTTCCGAAGCACAGGCTGTAGGGCGCTGGGCCTCCCGTAACGCAAGCTCCCCATCAGGGCACTGCTCTGCAGTGCAGGAACTCTTTTGCCATTGCCCATGAAACTCTTCCCCTTTGGGCCACATGCAAAGACTTTGAGAGTGTCCCTTTGCAAAGCCTGTCCTTGACTCCCTTCTGCTGCCTGAGACTGACATCCCTTTGGATTCTGCTCTTGTTGCTCAGGATACTGCGGGGCCGATATTCAAGCCCTCTGCGCTGAAGCTGCCCTCTGTGCTTTGCATCGACACTATCCGCAGATCTACACAAGCAGTCACAAGCTGCACATCGATGTTGCTGCCATTGAAATCACAGCAACAGATTTTCTTGTGGCTATGCAGAAGACTGCACCAGCTTCACAGAGGGCTGTGGCTTCCCCTGGACAACCACTGCCACCTCTTTCCAAGCCACTGCTTCAGAACACGCTACAGAGACTCCTAAGAGGCGTGCAGAGGGTATTTCCCCACGCAGCACTTGCACTCCAGCAGGACCAACAGCCAGGTAGGGCTTCACTGCCTTCACCGCCGTAAAACTCTCCCAAAGCAAACACTGCTAGTTTGCGCAAGCAACAGAAAAAAACCTTTCAGTCAGGATGAGGTGAAACTGAATGGTAGAGAGGGCAGAGCCGGGAACTCCTCCCACTTCACAGTACAGAACTCTATGTTCTCCACTCGAGCATCCAGTTTCTGAAGGCTGTCAGCATCATCTTTCCCGTCTGCAAGGAGAAAAGGAGCTTTCACCGCTAGCAAAACATAGCTTGCGCAAATCCAGACACTTAGGAGAGCTCTGTAGAAACTGAAGGCTTTGGAAAATGGCATTCAGCGTATGCCCCTCAGATGAAGAAATACAAGGCCCCGGGTTTCAGCTCACATTTAGAAGCTGTCTTAGCGCAAGAGAAGGTTGCAGACTCTTCGGGAAAGTTAACAAGCCTCTCTTGCCTTCTCATGGTACCACTCATTTCTTAGAAAATGACTGCATGGACAGTGATGAGGAGTCACCTTCTGGTCCTGAAGATGAGCCGTTTCCTCCAAGGCCTGGCCAGCAAAAGCAAACCTTCCTTAACTGTAACAGGTAACTGGCCGTGTCCTTTCATTGAAATTCTTCTGATTGCTGGGGCTTTCCAAGCTGTCGTGGCTGTTGCAAGTGGGAGGGGCGTTAGATGAGGGAGGACAGAAGAGTTAGTCCAGGGTGCTTTGGTATCAAAAACTGCAAGCAGGAAGCACGGAGATATAACTAGGTGCTACAGTTGTAGGAAAGCAAGTAGCTCCAGCCGATCATCCGGAAGGAGCCAGCCTCCTTTTCCTCCACCAAAGACATCCACAGACAATTAGGGCATGCTGATTTCATGCATGCTGTTCTTCAAGGATTCAAGGCCAAAGAAATGTGTTGTCTCTCCTCTTAGCTAAAAAAATGCAACGTGGGTTTGTGGAGTCACCTAGCTTCCCAGATTGGGAATGCAGGAGTGACTCACTTCGTAGGAAGAAAATTGAGGAATGGCCGGCTAAAAGGGCATAATAAAAACCCTGCAAAAAAGGGCTTCATTTGCGATCTTTAAGCCACTATGCTTACATTCATATTTTGATACTGCAATGTGAAAGTAATTCAATCCCACAGTGGAGAAGTTAGCTTTTGGGGTCCCAGCTGCATCAGTAATTTTTCTCACTCTCTCTTACCGTGCTGCTCAGGAAGGTTTCTGACCCACAGAACTTGGTCCAGTCTCTAGGCTCCTTGGCCTGAGCCAGAAAAGGTCCTGCAGTACTGGGATGGCCAAAAAAGAAAAAAAAGAAAAGAAAAAAAAAGGTGCTATTCACAGACGTATTCCATGATAACAGAGCAAAAACCACGAGAAAGTTGTATTTGCAATCTAGGAGACAGCACACAAGGAAAGATGAAACCATCTGAATGAAGGAATCTGATAAATATCCTCCAGTTCTATGGACTCACAGGAATGTTTTGCACTTTGTTAGATACAGCTAAGGCCTTTCAGAGCCCACGGCATTTCTTTTCCCACAAGGTTCTTCTGCTCCTTCCTGACCACCTTCTCCATTTCCAGTGGACCCCCTGCACCTAAACTTGACCAAGGCAGAGGCCTCAAGGCTGCTCAGTCAAGACATAATGAACATAAGAGCCTCATGGCCGGGGGGAAGAGATCCAGACCAGTGTGTGCTGGACAAAGAAAGATACTTTTAACATCTGTGTCTTGATCGATCACTTCCTTTGCAAACTTCTTGTTTTGCAGTTACGCTCCTAGCAATGCTTGTTGCCAGCCAGCATGTCACAGGCCCAGGTTCTTAATCGCTGGAGAGCCCGGGTACGGGCAAAGTTCCCACTTGGCGCCTGCACTAATACACGCGCTGGAGAGGTTTGCGGTTCACGTGCTGGACCTGCCGGCTCTCTTTGCTAGCAGCACCTCACCCGAAGAAAGATGCGCACAGGTACCTCTTCTCTCTGCAGTCTCACAGGATGAATAGACTCAGGGGAAGCAGGCAGACCTCCCGCGGTTAATGGTGGTGGCCTGGCTTTCCTCTGCTTCCTGTGGTGGTTATTTCGCGCTGAAAGAACACTTTTCTTGTACGCTGACCAATGGAGAAGAAGGACGTTGTGCATGAGCATCTTTTCCATTCCCGGCTAAACAGTAAGGATGTTGCTAGCAGCTCAGGGAGCTCCAAGATGCTCTCGATAAAGCCCTCTGCATGGCAAGAGCTGCTGCTCATGACAGCGGGCTCTCCAGAGCTGTTTCCCTTGCCTCTTCAGGCTCTGTAGCTCCCAGGAGGCGCCTCTGCCTCAGCCTGACTGCACGTCCTGCCCTTTCTCTAGCCTCCCTCTTTATAACGCTGAAATGCAACCCAGGCTTGGGAGGGGGGAAGAAAAGGGTTCCTCTTCTCTCATCATACCGCAGGGAAGAGGCAAGAACACGCTTGTTGCATTCGAGCGGTGTAGCAGTGGCCCCAGGCTGATGTGGACCCTGCTGAAGGGCTGGGCCTGTTTTTTCAAGCACACTACCACTCGCACCGGGCGTGAGGCTCTGGGCGAGTTACCTGACATCTAAGCAGTTTGGAAATCAGGCAGAGATTCAGGCCTGCCTCTCGCTGTGGAGAGGCTGAAGGAACTGGCTCCAAGCAGCAATGTTACCTTATTCTTGGTGGCTTGTTTGGACACTTTGCGCACTCCCGTTTTGCAGGCAATTTTGATTGATACATTGTTGTTCAGCAGCAGCCTCTGCTACCCGCTTCAACAGTCTTCTCCAAACTTCCTTTTGACCAGTTGATCCGAGAAGCCCAGAGGACAGCACCGAGCATCCTTTATATTCCACGTATCCATGCCTGGTGGGAGGCTGCTGGACTCACCTTGAGAGCTACGCTCACAACATTGCTAGAGGGCGTTCCAGCATATGCTCCAGTGCTGTTGCTCGCTACGTCGGATGTTTGCCATGCAGATCTCCCGGAAGAGGTATTTCTCTCACTGCCTTCCCGGCTTCTTTCAGTCTCACGTTAATTTATCACTCCATTAAGCACCCAAATACTGTGCTCTCCTAAGCCATTCAACACCGGCATTACTAGGGCACCCTGCTGGCATCTCTTCCCTCTGCAGTTGCCACAAGGCTTCAACCTGAAGGGCAGCAAGGCAAGTAAATCCAAAACAGGCAACCTAGGAGATGCTCAGTGTCCTCCCTTGGAGCACTGGAACCTCGGGTCGCTTCACAGAACTTTAATCCTAGAGGTGTTCCTTAAAGAAGATGCCCTAAGTTGCCCTGCCGACCCACTACAATCTCGCCTTTAAGGCCAAGAAGCAAACTTGTTCTAGTCTCTCCCTTATTCAAAGCATTCCTCAGCTTCACTGGAAAAGGCATTCATCTTTGTGGAGCAGAACACAAATTTGCGGGGGGCTTACGGCTGCGCTGTCTTTTCTCCTCCCACCTCAGGTACGAGCTTTATTTTCTGAGCTTTACGGAGAAGTTTTCCATGTCCAGTCACCTAGCGAGGAGGAAGGGAGAAAGTTTTTCGAGGACTTGCTTGTCCAGCAAGCTGCTAAGCCTGCTGCACCACAGAAGAAAGCAGGTGAGGCTATTCTACAAACACAGCGTTGCTATCTCTAGCTTAGCAGCCATTCGGCATTTGCTTTGGTAATAGATTTCCTGGCACGAAGGTTTACTCTGCTTGTGTCTGAGTATCATCACTTGGCTAACCTTTTCTGGTTGACTGAAGCTTGTCAGGCACGGGAAGTCCTCCTGCCTGTGGCATCACCACCTGAGCCTCGACTGCTGACAGAGGAGGAAGACAGGCAGCTCGAGGAGCAAGGGGATGAGACATGGCCAGCGGTGCCTGCAGAGTCCAGTACACCCCTCTCTACTGGCAAGTCCTTTCTTCCTTTTTTCTTTTTTCTTTTTTTCCTTTTTTGGATAAGGTGCCAATGACATTGATATCTTCCCTCTTGTCATGGCATACCTGGTTTTGGTGATGCCGGTGGCTTTATGCCAAAGGCATTCCATTTCCAAATTAGGCGCAGCATGTGAGGTCAGTCCCCAGGACAGTCACTCAACGTGCTTATGAAATAAAGCCCAGCCACAGAGCTTGGCTCACACTGTAAAACACTGGCCTCGATGGCCCCGCAACGGCTAGCTCCTCAAATGTAACATGTTGTTTAGAGCAGTTGCTGAACACTGCACAAGTTCTTATGGTAATAGGAAACAGTGAGGATTTTTCCTTTGCTTTTGCTTCCTTTTTCTCTTCCTCTCCCTCTTGCCTTCCTGCCCGCCACCCCCGCACCAAGTAATTGCCGTCTGTCTGTGAGGCTTAGGCAACCTCTGCTTTTGGAACACAGGAGAAGGAGAGCTTGTCTCCAAAGCCTTTTCTGCTTCTCACCTCTTTTACTTCCTGTGATGAGAGACGAAGCCACCTGAGCTTATGACCTTGCTTTGTGCTCATGCCTTCGGTCTACAGTCTGCTCTGTGCACAAAATCGTCAAGGGCATTCTTTTATGCATGATATAATCTAATAGTTCTTGCGCTTTTTAATTCTGATAACAGTTGGGCCCCCTTCACTTGCTGCCCTCTCTCCTTCAACACATGCATGTAGTGAGCCAGCACAACGGTACTTCAGTCCCTCTCACCATTTCCCTTGTGCACCGAGTAAGACGACGGTGCTAGATTTTGCAGACAGAACTGCTTAGCTAATGCTTTGGCTTGCTTTTTCTCCTATCTCTGTGCAGCTGCCTGCAGACAAAAGCGAAGGAGGAACGCATCTCCCTCAGAGAGCCTGGCAGAGAAGAGGAGGAAATGCTCACCCCCTGCTGAGAAGGAAACCAGCATCTCCCTCAGGGTAGGCTGGAGCTCACTGATCCACCTTTGCTTCCCGCTCTGCTGACAACCCTTGAGCTATCCGTTCTGCCAGCAGAGCTGCAGGCATGGGCAACATTCAGCTAACGGGGAGACAGAAGCACCTGAGGAGGCTCCCACTGCCAGCTGGCAGCCCTCTTTCTAGAGGCTCTGTGGCCTCTCTTCAAAAGATGCATTTCGCAGGGCCCTGCGCTGCAGCCACAGAAGCTCATGCAAGGCAAGAGGGGCTTTGCTGTGGCAGCCGCTGTCCTTTACTACAAAACGGGCCATGGCAGTTCCCGCTGTTCTCAGAGAAGTTCACTTGCAGTTAGGATCGTGGAGGTGACTGATAGCCTGAGGAGCAGCACAATGCTAGCTGAAACTGGAGCCTTGCTTTTTCTCGCAAGTCGGACACAGGAGCTCATTTCCTCCATGGAAATCTGCTGCGATATTTAGTCTGTTCTTGGACGTTTCACTCCTTTTTCATTTAGCCATACAAGGAAGGAGGATGCGAGTTGTGTGGGACCATTTTCTTTTGTGTCTGAACACATCGAGAGCCTATTCAAATGATCTGGTGCTAACGTAAACTTGTACTGTCTCCCTTTTTTCTTCAGCAACTGCTGAATGTCGTTGGCGACGCAACAAAGGGCTGCAACATCCGCCACCTCGAAAAACTACACCTGGTGCTCAGCCAGTGTGTTTTCCGCCATCGGCAAGACGATGACAAAACGCAGTTGATAGAGGTACTTTGCTTACACAGCACTTCCTGTCACTGTTCTGCACTTCTTCCTTGCTCACTGTGGATATCCTGCTTATTCGCTATTCCTCTCTTTCCTGCTTAGCAGTCTGTGTTACATACGAGTTGCTGACTTCCACCTGGAAGGCATCTACAGAGACTTTCACTTCATACAAAGCAGCTAGCTACAGGATTTTACATTTCTATTCCAGCTTATAGCAAGTTTGCCTGTGTTTAGTTGGCAATTATTATTCCTTTTTTATCTTTTTTTTATCTTTTTTTAGGAAATGAAGGAAGAAATTGAAAACTTCTCCCGTGCTCAGTAACAGGAAACGTGCTTCTACTCTGCCATTCTTTTTCATTATTTGCTGTTTAGTCCTCAGTGCACAATTCAGTGAAGAGAGCCTGTAGTTATAATATAAAGACATCTGTTTGTATATATATCCAAATATAGCGAGGCTATACCAATAAAGCTCATATAAATCCTTTTAAGCTTTCTTACTGGCTGTTTGTTGCTGTTGGTGTTCCAAACCTATTGCGTATACATACATGATCTGTTGAGATCGAGGCGTTCAGCCTTCCTTTCGCATGTGCATTGCCTGAAAGTCTCGTGCCTGGCTTTTTTAGGAGACCAATGGTCGTCAGTGCCTTTGACCTACACACATCTGGACGTCTTCCAAGTAATCTCAGTGCCTCTCTCAAAGCCTCTCTCAAAAGAAAGCAATGGAAAACTCGACCATCTTTGCCCAAACGGTGACAGGCGGTTTTTCTGGCGCCGCCTGTGCTACTGCCTATGCCGTTGTCTATTAGGCAACGTTGCAAGGCAGCGCAGAGGTGATTCTTCTCCGGACCTGCTCGCGCCCCCAGGGATTCTCAGAGAAGGAAAACAAGCCTGCAGCAAGCGTCGGGGAGGAAAACTCTTCCCCAGGCAGCGGCACTTTGCTGTGCTCGGGGCGCCCCGCGCCCGGGCACGTCTCAGCCCGCAGCGCTGCCTGCTGCCCGCCGCCCCCCCCCAGCAGCTCTCCTCCGCCCGCTCGGCGGCAAGCGGCGCTCGCGCTCTCTCGGCCCCTCGCCTCGGCCCCGGCCCCCTTCTCGGCCCGCCAGCGCCCCCGGCAGCCGCTCCGCCGCCGGGCACGGCTCTCCCGGCACAGCCCTCCGCCCGGGCGGCCGAGCCGAGCCGAGCCGAGCGGCGCCGAGCCGAGCCGAACCGCGCCGAGCCGAGCCGAGCCGAGCCGAGCCGAGCCGAGCCGAGCGGCGCCGAGCCGAGCCGAGCGGCGCCGAGCCGCGCCGAGCCGCGCCGTGCCGAGCTGAGCCGAGCCGAGCCGAGCCGAGCGGCGCCGCGCCAGCCCCCGGCTCCCCCGGCGCCCACCCCCGCCCGCAGCGCCCGCCCGGCGCCCACCCGCCGCGACCCCCAGGGCCGCCGGCAGCCGCGCTCCGCGCCGGGAGCCGCCCTCGCGGCGGGAAGCGCCCCCGAGCCCCGCCGAGGCTGCAAGCCTGCCGGGGGCTGCAGCGCCCACGGCGCCGGCTGCCCCCGCACCCTCGCCCCCGCCGCGCCTGTCGCGCTCTCGGCTCCGCGCAGCGGCCCCGCGCCCCGACGCCTCGCCGCCCGGCGCCCGCGCTCTGCCCCGCCGCTGCCCCGGCCCGCCTCGCCCGGCCGCAGCCTGTGCTAGCGCGCCCCGCAGCCGCGGCGCTCCAGCCCAGGGCGCTGCTCTTCCCCAGCGCTCTCCTGCTCGCCCCGCCGAGGCTCAGCGCCCTCGCCACGGATGCGACCGGCGTGTTCGTTGCACTGCTTTAAAGGCTCGCGTCTGGCATTGTAACACAAGAAATCGGCTTGGGGCAATGGTAACTGCCTTGCCAGGCTTGCTTGCCTGGATCGGCAGCGGTAATGGGCCTTCTTCCCGACGGAGAGCTGCCAGAGGCTGGTCACAGCCTGCCCTTCTGAGCACAGATCCAAAAGCTGCCCTGGCAGATGGCCGTTGGCAGACGTCCATCGCAGAGCAAGCGGCCGTGGGAGCGTCGTCTTTCTTTTCCTGCTTCTGCCCGCTGCAAACAGAAATCAAGCAAACAGCAGGCAAGAAAATCAGGAGGAGAGAGCGCTCCTGCCCTTCCCCTTTGTGCAGTGCAGTGCTGTGCGATGCAGCAGGAAGAGCCGAGAGCGAACAGCTGAAGGCGCCACACACAATTTACCCCAGACTTTGGAGAAGCTCCAAGGCAGCTAAGCGCTTACGAAGGAAACAACCACCCGAGCTGTAAAACTGTGAGCATCCCTCAAGGGACACAACCTTTGCTGATCTGGTTTTACATTTGACTCACTGTGTCCCCTCAGAGAGGGCTGCTGCCCAGGCGCTCCTGCTCCTCTGCATCTTCTACCCTTTCACTTGAAAAGCCCTCCCTCCTGCTCTCTCTCCTTGCTGCTAGCACTGGTGTCGAATGGTAGTGCTCCTACGAGTAGGGCTGCTGCTTGCCTAGGTGCTTGCCCAGCACTCCCTGGCAGGGCAGCGCTACCCAATGCAGTGCACTTGCCCCGGACGACGGGAGCATCAGTGCAGCCCTCTTTGGCTTCAAGAGGTTCAGAAGCCTCTTAGCCTGGGCTTTGCACCTGCATCTTAGGAAGGAGAGTGTGCTGGGAACTGACAAGTATGGACTTGGTGGTGTGGCTGTGTGTTTCCTTCCCCTTCGGAACGAGCAGAAGAAGAGGACGGTGAGCATAATCACGGTGAAGAGCCTGCCTGTTTGGAGGTGCTGGGAGCTGCACTTGACTTTGAGGAAGAGGGTGAGGCTGAATACCAGCATGAGGGGCGTGCAGAAGAGGAAGTCCAGGACTCCAATGGTGATGAGGAGTATGTGGCAGTTGCTAGAGAGGCGAACAGTGCTAGAAACTTACCCCCGCATGTTCAGCAGCAGCGAGAGGCTCCAGAGCAGGCCGGAAATGATGCCGGACAAGTGCTTTCGGCGATGGCTTCGGCACCAGATGGGACAGAGGACAGACGGGCACCTCTCAATGCTGATGGCTGTCAGGAGATACAAGCCAGTCCCGTACGTGAAAAGATCCAGGAAGAGGAATATCCCAAACTGCACTCCCACATTGAACTGCATCAGGTACTGAACTGTTTCGATGGCGATGCAGAGCAGGCAGTCAAAGTCAGCGGCAGCCAGGTTCAGGATGTAGACAGTGAAGCGGTTCCTCCGGATGCAGAAGCCGAGGTACCACAGGACCGTGCCATTTCCCACCATGCCAGAGGCAGAGCTGATGAGGCAGAAGCTCTCCATGAACTTGAGGAGAGCATATGACGGCTCTGCCTTTTGCACAGTCCCACTGTAATTAGTCCCTTCAGCCAGGCTTGAACTGCTTTGAAAGGAGAGCATTATGAACTGATCAGTCACTATGAAATAACCAAAATGGAGAAAGTTTCTTCTTCTCTCTGTTTCTGCAAGAGACAGAGGGGAATTTAGTGAGTGATACACTGCTTTTATACTTACAGCCTTGTGGCCTGGGACAGCTGTCGCTCACGGAGTATGCATGGCTGACGTCTGGGAAGGTAACAGCAAGGTGCTACATATTGAGGAGAAGGCAAAATCATGCAGAAATTTGGAGAGGTTGAAGCAGGAAGACAGGGTGAGGCAGTTCAACAGAGTTAAAAAAAAGAAGCAGAAGAAAACATTGCTACTTATAGAGAGGGAGGAGCAGGAGATGGGGAGGGGGTAACTCTACGCAGTGATCGTGTGTGTGTGGATGTCTGTGAGAGAGGACATGAAGATGGAACAGCAGAGACAGAGAACATCCCAAAGCATTAATGATGGCAAGGAAATGCTGAACCTATCCCACAAATGCTTACCTTCCTGCCCCAGTGCATTGGAATTGACTGCTCAGAGAAGCTGGGACCTGGCATCAGCTCTAGTGTCTTTCTCTTGGTTTCTGATTCATCCCATGGATCTTCTGGGAAACATTTTCTGTGAAAAAGACAAGGAAGTTCTTTCAGCCTGCAGATTCAGTTTCTGTCTCCTGTGCGTAATGAAGCAGGTGTTGTCAGGAAGGAGTATTTTCACTGTACTGAGGAGGCTGGGACGAAGTCAGCAGCAGATGAGAATGGGGCTCTCTCATGTTGTGAGGCAGTTTCCTATTTCTGCTCTACTTCTCTGGTTGCTTTTACAGTAGGTGGGGAGAAAATTACCTGCCAGGGATTCCATTCCCAGGGATGCTGTGGGATTTTGCATGCATCTGTGAAAGGCTCTTGGTGCGTTCGTACTCTGGCCAAATGCTGTTATAAAGGAGATGTACAAATGAGCAGTCAGTAGAGATTGCGGGAAGTTTTCAGAGTAACTGTATTCTGTTTTGTTTTTTCTTTCTTGGAATATGAGAATCAGCTGGAATGGGATTATTCCAGAGGAGGATGTCCCTTCTTCCAATGTTTCCTTCAAAAATCACTTCCTGTGCAATGTCTCGCCCCAAATCCTGCCAAGACCCCCAAAAGAGAAAGGGCTTGTCTGCTGCGCGTGGGGTGGGAAAGGGAGATCAGACATTGAGGCCTTCACAGCCTGGGTGCTAGGCATCAATAATCCTCTTTGGGCATTATCAGCCTTTGCCTGCCTCCCCGAATGCTTCTGGGCCTCCCTTTGACAACATGTGTAAAAAGGTGCCTATTTCTTTCTCCTGCAGATAGGAGGAGTCTCCCCAAACTGCACAGGGCTCTAACAGCATTTGATGACCCGTCGTTCACCTCTGGCCCCAGAGAATTAAAGTATTTTAGCAGCTTGACCTGAAAGGGACTTTAGAAAAATAGTAAACACAGCGATTTATTCGCAGTAATACAACAGAAACCCTGCAGACCAGAAGTATGCTTGCTGTGTGCCACTTACTTACAAAACGAAGAGGAAGAAAAGAGTTTTAACAGTGTGATTGTGCAAGCTTCAAAATGGGCAGGTGTTGACTCCAGAGGGACAAATCTCACTCAGACTTTGGGTATCATGTGGTGAAGCAGCAAAGGTCTCTCTCTCTGCCTCTACAGTCAGGAATTGTCTTTGATTAGACAAATTAGACCTATTTTGTGATATTGTGACTTTTGTTTGCTACTTTTGTTTGATGTTTAAGGTAGGCTGAGGTGAGGGAGAGAAGAGGGTTGACTGCAGTAGGAGCTCTTGGAGTTGAGAAGGGGGTAGCTGTGGGAAAGGAAGGGTGGGGATAACTACTGAGGGCAGAGGCTTGGGAAAGGGAAGCAAATCAAGTCTTTTTAGAGTTTTTCTCTGACCCTTCTTCATGTGGTGAAAATTGGACTGCTCTGAAACACACATATGCACCTACGGATTCCTTCCTCCAGGCCTCAACCACATTGCAGAAATACCAACAGTACTGTGAGTGCCTTATGTTGCAATCAATGAGAAAATAAAGACTATTTCAAACGCTGGTGTCTAGGAGCTCTTGTGATGAGTGGAGTCAGGTTTGCTGCCCTCAGGGTGGCAGGTGTCCCTTGCAGGCACCTCATGCCACTGGTACATGGACTATGTTGAGGAACACACTCAGCACTAACATCCTTGGCTGCCTGTCTCCTTTCAACCGTCCCCAGGAAAGCAGAAATGTGGTTTTTTTACAGGGTGCTGGTGGCCCCCGAGGAACGCATTCTTCTTAGCCATGACCACTGACCTTCTAGAGTGCTCTGTGTCCTGGCATCTTCCCAGAGAGATACTGAGCAATTCAGAGGACAAACATAGCTCACTTGCTGAGGGCATGCTCCATGGTAGGCTGGGCTGGCTATCTTAATGTTAGTTCAGGGCAGAAAATTCTGCATATGATTCCTATTCCTTGCAGTCATCCTATCACCGACTTCTTTCGGACCACAAGAAATATATTGCAAACATGTGGCAGATGCCACCTCTGAGAATGCTTATCTCTTACTGTCAGTGATTGAGAGGGTCTACAATGGTGGTTTACATCCTCTGGAGGTGCCTCTCTCTCCATTGGGCATTCAGGGAATGTCAGGTGATTAGCTTTCTATCTAAGGCATTTCAAACAGATTTCATAATGTTAAATAGCATCAGCCTGGGCCATTGATATGTACTGTCATGTACTGTCATACTGGTTGTAGTGGACGCCCTGTGGAGATATGCCAAATCATCAAAAACTTTGCATTCCATATAATGCAAGTGAAGTAACCATCCTATGACTTCCATAGACCATGCAAAAGCATGCTGAAAAAGTCCCTCACAGTTCTCGTATATCTATTATAAGGCTTTGGTAAGATTGGTCTCTTGTCTCCAAAGCATAGTCAAAACCTGAGTCTACTTCCTTAATGAAACTAATTAATGAAAGCCTGCATCAAATAGCAGCAGCATAGCTCTAGTTTCACAGACCTTGCAGAAGATGCTCTACTGCTGCTCAGGGTCACACAGATTGAGAAATTGTCAGTCCTCTTCCCTAATGCCTGCTGCTGATTTCACAACCTCCCTCAACACAACTTCTCATTCCCCAAGGGTCCACTGTCACTGCAGAACCTCCCTTAGCACACTCACCACTACCGAGTGTCTTCTTCTGACCTCAAAACCTCTCCCAACACAAGTTGTCACCATACATTGTCACCATACATACTACTTCACAGAACCTGTTCTACAGTAGGGTCTCCTTGAACTCTGTAGCCAGCCTTATGACCCCTCAGCAGCCACAATTCTGCAACCTCTCCTAGTGTTACCCTTCAATACACGATGCCTGCTTCTGATGTCACAAGGTCTTTCAACACAGCTTAGCACCCACAGTATTACCTGCCACTTCACACGATCTTTCAGCACAGTCCCTCACCGCATCTCAGGCACTTCTGATTTCACAAACTCCATGAAGACAGCTCCTAGCCATGTAGCATCCATTTCAAGTTTCACAACTTCCCTCTACACCGTGCCTTGTCCCCATCCTGCCCATCATCAAATTCACAACACACATTCACCATGGCTCTATCAACAAACCCCTTGCCAGTATTCACTATCCAGCTGCAAAACCTCATTCATCTCACCATGCACAGTCCCTCCTTGTCCAAATCACAGCTCCCCTGAGCATGACCTGCTGCCATAGTGGTGTCCAGAGCCAGGTGCCAAGGTAAGTGGAATGGAAATGGAGAAAAGACCTTTCTCCTTTGCTGGCACTAAGCACAGCCCTACGGGGAATTATTTTGCAGCAGGAGGTAGCAGCAATTCTTCATTTGGACTTGTGCATTAAGTCACCTCTGGTAGTCCATTTGGCTAGGGAAACAAAAGGACATGAATACGATGCTAGCCAAGTTGCTGCCATGTGTGCCACTGGGTACAGAAAGTGGCAGGCTGATTCATACTAGGTTAGCAGGCCAGATGCTATTGGCCTGATCTCTGGCTTCTGTCATCTGTTGTTTCTCTTCCTTTCCCAAAGATTGTAAGACTTTGTTTACCTTCTTACCCAATACTCCTTTCCTGTAGTGACTACTGATAACCCTCATTAAGCTGCCCAAGACTCCAGGTGACAGTAAAAGGATATTTAAGTTAGGGGACTATTTTCACCAAGACATTTCTTTACCAGTATTTATTCTCATTAATTGTAGGATTTCTGTTTTCACTCTGTAGATCGCTGGCATTCTGTGCAGAGGAGATGGAGACATTAACTATGTTGCTATCAGGCCATTCCACATTTCCAGAAATTTCAGCAAAACAAAGTAAAGGACAGTAGCTGAGACAATGTCTTTCCTGACATCCGGGAGGCATAAGCTACAAATATGCAGTAGAGTTCAGAGCCGTGATGAATTTGACTTGGGCCTTGGTTGAGATGATATGCTGATATAAATCAGCATGTCTATTTGCTTCGTTTGTTTCATTTCATAGGTTCACCTTTGACTGCAGCTGTTCAGGTTAAGAAAGATGGAGCCCATCATGACAGTGAGATTTGTCCGCCCTCAGTTCTGAGGTAGATCAGATGCATCTGCCTACAGAGACATTCATTTTTTTCCGCAGAAGAGCCTAGAGTGACTAAGTCAGGGTTAAATTTGCTGACTTACATCGGCATTAAATAGGTGACGTCCTCCCTCAGTTTCCCAATTCGTAAATGAAGGATTTTTTTTGACTGACTTTGTAATTCACTGACCTCTGTTAAATCATGCAAATTCTTGCAAAGAGGCTGGATTTCCAGTGATGAAATTTCTGGTGAGATAGGACTTGGAGGGTCATCAAGAGGTCACCCAGGACATCTTCTGTCCCTATAAAAGCTTAATCGTAACCACTCCTGAGAGAAATGAGCCCAACCTGTCCTTAAAAGACTCCTGTGATAGGAACTCTTTACTGTCCCTGGAGGATGGTGACTCTTCCTACAGCTTGAGGTTTCTTTCTTTTTTTTTCTTTAATGAAGATTTCTCTTTTACCTGTTTTTTGGAATACACAGAAGTTAAAAAAGGAGAGAAAATATCTAGATTACAAATGGACTGTTTTAGCATTCACAATGCTAGGAAGCCAGAGCAGTGGACCTAATGGCCCTTTACACATGGGAAATCCATACAACTATCAGCTTGGAGTAAGGAAGAACTCCGAGAAGCGTTAACTGAATAGTTCCATGCATATGCTTGTCCAGTTGAATACTCAGCTACTCCTTTGACTGTTATTTCTTATGGAGAAACCCTGAAATGCCTTTGTGATATCATTATAAAAGCATTGACTGACAACTGTTTCTTTACAATATATTTACTTAAACTTTTCAGTCAAGACAGAACTCATTCTCCTCCTTTGACCCTTCCTTTCACGCCTTCCCTTCACCAAGCCTCCACCCCTCCCTCCTCCAGCCTCAAGAGCCCTTCAGGTGGAAGGTTTCCTGGGAGAGGGTTAAAGGTTGGTACTTAAATGGTTTTCTTCTCAGCCCTTTTTGCAGCTGCTGGGGTATGAAAGCATCATTCAGCACACCCAGGTCACATCATCCACACAGCCTATTAAACCACTTCTCACATAGGCAGGAAACATCAAGATACACTTGTGACACACGAAAGCAAGTAATAAATTAGATGGGATTGGATTATACACTAACAGCCACCTCCTAAGCAAGTCTTGGAAGCTTTCCAGAAGCCATTCTATGTTCTTTAAAGGCACTGTGCTCTAACACATTCATACCAGGGGAGACAGAAGTTGAGGAGATAAAGTTGTACAGCCCTTACACAAAAAATTAGATCTCTAAATACAGGCGAGGTAAGTTTTGCAGCTTCTCTGGCTTCTCGCTTTGCTTTGCTTTGCTTTGTTTTGCTTTGCTTTCCTCTTCCTTTTCCTTTCTTCTTGCACAAATGTGAAAATACAGAAAGAAACTGCCACTGAAGTTATCAACTGTCTCTAGTTATCTTTGGCTAGAATCATATACAGAGCTAGTTCTACAGCCGCAGATTAGATTGCTTCGATATCATTTTTTTGTTTCCCATAACCACCTGAGATTTTAGGGAAGAATGCATGCAGTAAGGAGATGGTGCAATTTCTCACCCTTTTTGAGATGTTAAGAGTACACATGAGATTCATTTTATTTTGCAGCTGATTGCATTATGTCATATACCTCAGGTCTACCCCTGCAAAGGCACTAAGAGATAAGCCATAACTGGTGGGAATCCTCTACTGCATTAGTCATTCTAGTAATCCTCTTGGAGTCAACAGTAAGAAACGGGTACCGGCAGCACATGATTCATCACATCTACAAGTAGACTGGTCAGGTGTAATATGCCTAGCTTAGGTACAGATGCCTGCATGACTTAAGTCGATGAGATGAGATCAGACAGATGGGTAGTTTGTTAAATGCAGTTTGGTGGTGATGGAAAGGACCTTATCAAGCAAGATACATAGCCAAGCTGTCTGAATTGTGAATCGGTCCTTTTGTAGATGCACACCTTGTTTTTAGCTCAGGAATTTGCCATCTGGTGGTATTCAGGCATATAGTTTCCCCTGACCATTTCTCTCTTGGTCACTCCTTTCCAGCTGCCTAAATATGGCCCTGGGATTGCTGTGGTACGCTTCCAGTCATGCTCTGGCTTGGATGGAGCCCAGCTATTTCTTTTGGACTGGGTACTGCACAGCCATAAAGGTGTGCCCATTTCATCCCTGTCATTTATTTTGTTGAGAAGTCTACGTCATTGCTCAGTAGAAGGAAGAGGGGTAGAAAGGATCACGACTTGGTAAGACGAGGGAGAAACTGACCTCACGTTGTTCTTACTGATCCTTCTCCTTGTAGAAATATCTGAAAGGGAACCATCCGTGTAAATTTTACCCTTCTGCTTGAAAAACTTTCATCTAGTGTTAAGTACAACTGTAAGCATAGGAAAAGTCCCTAACTTTCCCCACTTCCTCTCTCGGCTTCACTTTGTGGGTTTGAAAGTAATCTTGGGTTTTCTCAGTTTCAGTGTTTCCTGTGGATGCTTGATCACTTTGTGCCTGCACGAGAATTTCTGATTATGCTGCAGATTGAAGTAGTTGGTAGATAACTTGGCTTAACTGAATCATTCCACAGATTTGCTCACAGATCACCAAGACAAATGAGAAGACCTGGTTGTGGTGTAATTCTGCAGGACTTAAAATGGTGCATTTTAACACCAGCTGACTGGGAATGTTTTGATACTAGAAGGAAGCCCATACAGTGGATATTGTTATTAAAAGAGTGCCTGCTTTTGGCTGACCTTAAACTCTCTGTGAAGAGTTTAATCTGGTGGTTCCCAGACTTCTTTGACCAAGGGAATTCTGGTGGTCTGGGTGCATAAAGGCAAGCTAGAAACATTACATTCTTTTTAAAGATGTGGGCTACTCATTTATTAGTGACACGTAATGCTCAATGGGTTATAGCTGGAATACAGGGTGAACCAAAGAAGTCCCGTGTTTATGCTGGAATGTGACCTTGTCTCGAGTGAGAAACTGTATGGATGTAGAAATGCCTAGGGACAAGGAGCTCAGCCATAACCTAAAACAGGTGGATGGCATTACAAAAAGCTCTGAGCTACTTTCAGGGACCAAAAGGGATTATTCTCTAAAGTTCATTCTAACCTGGTGGTGCTAATTTACTTAAGCTCCTCATAGTGAATGGGGGAAAAAAGGGTTCTGCAATGGACCCTAATTTAGTCTTTCTGAATCAGCCTATAGAGAGACTTATACTGGCTGTTGAAGGAGTTTAGTTAGATTAGCTTCATTAAGCTAAGTTAACCCTTGAAAGCATCACGCAGAGCGTATCAAAAATCACACTAGGTAAAATCAGTACAATGCTGGGACAGAAGATCTCACAAGAGTCTTTCATTCTTCCTTCCTCGGATAGAAGCAATGCTGAGATTTAGAACAATGTGAAATACTACATTAAGTCATATGTGCAATTTTTTTCCCCTCCATGATAGATAACCTTCCCAGAACTCATTTTTCAGCCCGTGACATTTCATATTTACGTTTCAAAATGTATATACGCAAGAGAGTTCTTTTCTCTGCGTGTGGGTACGTTTCCCTTCTAAACAAGAATTCAAAGATCATGTGTACTTATAAAAGAAATCATCATTCTGAGCAATATTTCCAGGTATTCTTAAAGACACCCATTTTACAAAGATTGCTGTCAGGGACTTTGTCTACCCTGAGGGCAAACATGCTGCATTATCTGCCTTGTAGTGCCCAAGGTGAACACTCTGGCCTTGTCCTTAGTGCATGGAAGGCTACCAGCCATGGAGACAATCCTTCAAAATCCTGGAGGACCAGGATTAAGGAACATATCACAGAGTGCACCTATCTCCATGCCACCAAAGCCATGGCAGAAGTTTTGTACTGTGGAGAATTAAATAGCCGTTAAAAAAAAATACATGACAGAAACTAAACACTTCATAAGCTTAATACTAATGCTATATCTTTCTTGGTTTGTATCCACTTCTGATGTAGAACTCATTATTAATAATGAAAAAAATGCTGATGAATCATGTGTCTGTCTTTGTTTTCCCAGGTGTATAAGCTGTATATTGCATATTGGCACCCGACTGATCAACATGGAGAATGTAAGCAGTGTGAAGGAATTCATTCTTCTGGGCCTTTCAAAGAACCAAGGGGTGCAGAAAATATGTTTTATGGTGTTTTTGTTCTTCTATATTGTTACTGTGGCAGGAAATCTGCTCATCGTTGTCACTGTAATTAGCAGTCAACATCTGAACTCCCCCATGTATTTCTTTCTCTGCCACCTGTCCATTGCAGATCTTTGCTTCTCTTCTGTCACAGCTCCCAAAATGATTGCTGGCTTCCTTGTCGAAAAGAAAACCATTTCCTTTGGGGGTTGCATGGCACAGCTATTCATGGAACATTTCTTTGGCTGCATTGAGATCTTCATCCTCACAGTGATGGCCTATGATCGCTACTTTGCCATATGCAGACCCCTCCACTACACCACCCTCATGACCAGGCGTGTGTGTGGCTGGATGGCGATGGGTTCATGGGTGGGGGGCTTTGTGCACTCCCTGGTGCAGACCCTCATAACCGTTAGCCTCCCTTTTTGTGGTCCCAACAAAATTGACCACTACTGTTGTGATGTCCACCCCCTACTACAACTGGCCTGTACCAACACCTATGTTGCGGGCATCATTGTCATTGCCAATAGTGGAATGATTTGTTTGGTCTCTTTCTTCATCCTGGTCACGTCCTACATTGTCATTTTGTTATCCTTGAAAAGGCGAACGTCCAAAGGGCAGTACAAAGCCCTCTCCACCTGTGGGTCCCACATTACTGTGGTGACTCTCTTCTTTGGGCCATCCACATTCATCTACATACGCCCATCCAGCAATCTCTCAGAGGACAAGAGCGTAGCTGTGTTTTACAGTATCATCACGCCCATGCTGAACCCACTCATCTACACGCTGAAAAATGAGGAGATGAAAAGTGCCATGAGAAAACTGTGGAATAGAAAAGTCTGGAGTGAAAAGGGTGAGGTGGAGAACTGTGGTAACATTTTCTCAGGAGCTGAGAAAATCAAGTCTCTCTCACTATAATTCCATTTTGGAAAATTTACTGAAAGCTCCCTTTTGAAGAAAAGCTTGGTTTTAGCTGTTGCAGTAATTAGGAAGACACTGAAAGTTCATGTTTTGATTGGAATGGCATTGCAAACTCTGCGACTAGCAGGGATTCCCTTTATGTTCTCTTTTTGAATAGCACAGGCCCAGGACTGGGGCTTCCAAGCACTGCTGAGACACCAGCAAATAAATAAATGAATGCTATCAAAAATACTAAAATGTGTTCCAGGCAGAGCATCCCGTTAGTCCGAGCTCTCCCAGGTGTAAACTTTCCGTCAGACAAACTCCATCTACTCTGTAATCTACTCAGCTAGGAAACGATGGACCAAGGTGCCTGCAAGACCTGGAAGGTCACCTGCTGCTGGAAGCAATTGTGCCAAAGGCTTCCTTCCCCTTTACTTTGGAGTAAATGCCTTCTTAGGAGCACTGCATTGTCATATGCTGAATCCATGGGTTAGCAAGTAAACTGCTGATATTAGATGCTGGCTGGGTCATTTGCTGATGCAGATGATATGAGGAGAAGCTTCTCCCCTTCCCATTCCAGTGCAACTCTCTCCCTTTCTGCAGTAGTTCACCTATCACTAATGCCCTCCTTCCTAACCATCCCCTCTGCCCTTCATCTCTGCCTCAGATTTTGCATTTTACTGTTTAGACTAATAGAGAATCAGAGATCCAAGTGGAAGATAAATTGCTCACTGTAGGAAATTGTCATCACCAAAGAAAGCATTGGGGGGCAAAGAAAGCACTGGGTGGCACAATTTTATGTGTCAATGAAAAAAAAGAGTTATTTGGGAATAATTCCTGTACGCAGGATAACTCCTAGCCCAACAGGGCACATCTACAGGCCCAGGCAAAGGAAGAAACGTATTCCAAGGGAATAGCTGGAGCAGCTACTACTTCAGGAAGGAAGAGAAGAAATGTGAAGATGGAAGATTAAATCATCTCAGAGCCAGCCAAAGCTGCCACAGGGAGGTTAGTTCTAGCAGCTAAGGTTCTCCACAAGGCCGAAGGAGCCACGAGGAGCCACAGGACCCTGACTCCTACCTTGCCAGGAGGAAAAGAGCAAATCAGCTGTGTGAGGGAGAAAGACAGCTGTGTAATGCACTCTGAAAGTAACTAAAGCACTTTCTTTTTTCTTCCTTCACTTCACGTTCCCTATAAACACTTGCTTGCACTTGTGTTGCACCTTTGACGGGCGAGTGAAGAGTCAACAGGACTGAAGTTTGTCAATTGATACGCAGAAGAACTGATAGCACAAGAGCTGACGTGCACAAAGCTGCTGAACAGAGGACTTAACAGGACTAAAGTCGTCTACCAACCGATATGCGCAAGGATTGATATGCGCAAGGCTGCGGAATGGCAGCATTAACAAGACTGAAGAGGTCTGCCACCTGGAATCTGCACGGACCCCCAGGGAGGGAAGAAGCAATACGGAGGTGTTGTGGTCTTGCCTCGCTAGCAGGGTCCCCCCAAGCAGACAAACAAACAGTCCTGTGATTGCGAAACTTGCTAAAAGTCAGCAAAAGCAGTGTTTGCCCAGAGCCCCAGCCGTATAAAAAGAGACTTGGGAGCTAGGAGAGTTTGAGCAGGGACGGGAACGTGACCTGACCATCCTCTCCGGCTGGACCGTGAGTATCCCCCCCCTCCCCTTTTCCTGGGACGCTGGGTTAAGGTAACTCCTCGAGGTTGAGAGCCCTCTCACTAGGAGAGTGAACAAGAAAGCTTTCAAGTAGGGATAAGCAGTCCTTCCCATTAATAACGCAGTAATCGACGGTTTCAGGTTATCCTTTCTAAATTAGTAACTGATGGTTTTGTGTTATCCTTCCTAAATTAGTAATCGCATTATCTTAATGGATGTTACTAATCCAAGAACTTGTGTGAGGAAATAAACATCTTTTTTATTATTATTATATTACTGTCTCAGTCGTTGCTATCGAACCTTCATAGCATGACAGCGTGACAACCTTAACATGGCTTAAGTGAGATTCAAGATAAGAAGGTGTTCCCTGCACAGGAGAGCAGCAGATCTACAGACCAAACCCTGGGACAATGTTGGAAATGCTCTGCTTCCCCGAATGTCCTCTGCTCTGTGCAGGGGGTGGCAGAGTGGGTTCCCATTTTGCAGGCACGCACCAGCACACTGCGGACGTCTCAGTGTCTTCTCCTCACCATGGTGGGTTATGTGGATGGCAGCCAGCAGGACGGAACTGGGATAAACCCTGATTCTCAAGGCTTAGAGGGATAGTGTCCCTCAGGCCTGGGCCAGCATGTCCTTCACCCAGCATTCACACTCTGTGGACACAGCTAAAGGTGGGACCATCCCCACCTATTTGTAGCAGTCTAAATTCTTCATGCAATGAAGGACAGTTGTCTAGCTCAGCACCATCGTCAACAGAGAGGGACAGGCGCCTTCAGAGGTTGGTCTGTCTCACCGTAGGTGGGGCAGGTAGAAAGGCAGATCGGGCCCACTGACCCCCTTCATACTGCAACTGCTGAGGGGTTAGGGCACATGGCCAGTTCAAGCTAAGGCTTATAATTTAAAAACTGTTTGTTTGGGGTTTTTTTTAATGTTTTGGGGAAGAACGCCATGATTTTTCTGATTTCTCTTCCGGGTGCTGGATGCTAGCAGGCAACAGTGGGACTATAGTTTATGGAAGGCGTCAACAGCAACAACAACATTTGATTCCTCTACACATTGGCCCAGATTCTTATTATGACTTAATATGAGGACTAAACAGCTGCTTCTGTATTTTGCATTGTCTGAGTAAAAATACCTGGCAAGTAGTGAGGCCTGACCACAAACATTTTTTAAAGTCTTGAAATAATTTCCTCGTTTACTTCTTGTTTACCCCAGTGGCATCACAGGTGTGTTTATGGGGATTTCCATAGTCCAGAACTTGGCTGAGGTGTACAAAAACTTTACTAACACATCGTTAATGCAGATTATCTCCAGTATTCACCCACGTACTGTAGGAAAGGTGGTCTGAGGAAATACAAGCCTGCTCTTTTGGAGACTGAGGTCGCAACCCAGAAACTCGTGAGCAATAACTGGAACCAACCCACACAAGATGTAGCCCGGTACAGCACATATAGGACAATGACTCTCCTGCTTCAGGTTTCCTGGCATCCCTTGAACATTGTCTGATTTCACTTAGGGCGCCTTAAAGACAGTTTGTGCCTAAAGGCACATCTCTGCTAAACAGACATGAGGTAGGTGTCCACTTTACCTCCTCCAGAAGGATCTACGCTGATAGTTGAAGTGATGTTAATTAGCCAGCTGCCTTGTGTCATGATGTGAATACTGATGGTTGCACAAAAATGCATGGACATTCTACCAGAGTCAGAGAGCAATAGTAAGGACTAGTTCTGTTGAATTCCTTCAGAGGGTTGAAAAAGAAGGTACGTTCACTGCTTGAGCAGAATTCCTTAGGGCATGACTAACATGTTGAGACTCAAATGGTAACATGCACTATCCTTCTCAGTCAGTTTTTCATTTCCAAATCAACACTTCAAAAGTGGATGTTTAGGCAACCTAGTGACTAGTCTTCCTTTTTAAAAGGGGCAAAGATCAGAAATATGAATCTGGAGGATATTTCCACCAACTCCCTCAAATAAATAAATGGAGCTCACTATTACACACTTCAGTAATACATTCTGAGTTAGATATCAACTGTCACTCCTTGAGAGAAGCATTGACTTTGAAAGGAAACTTTCCCCAAAAGGCATAAAAGGGAATACATTGATATTGAACATACCAGTGATCGTTATGGATGTGTACTGATAACACTGTGTTTCTAATGCCATCACAGGTGGCTTTATTCTGTGCTTCAGGTCCTGTCTATGTGACCTATATGAAGAACAAAAACAATGTGACGGAGTTTATCTTCCAGGGACTCACACAAGATGATGCATTAGCAAAAGCATGCTTCACATTCTTCTTAGTCTTCTATGCCACTATTATTCTTGGAAACCTGCTTATCATCATCACTATACAGAACAGTCAACAGCTGGACTCTCCCACCCCATACTTCTTCCTGAGCTGCTTCTCCTTTGTAGATATCAGTTACTCTGCTGTCACAGTTCCCAAACTCATTTATGACCTTCTTGCTGAAAAAGAAGACCATCTCTTTTGTGGGCTGCATAGCACAGCTCTTTGGGGTCCATCTCAACCATGGGGAGGCAAAGAGAAGTGTTCAGGAGGGACTTTTCAGGAATGTTGTTCTATTTTTAGCATGGCTGTTCAGAATGGAACTGAAAATAAATTCAAAGTTATATGTAGCTCTCATCTTTCTTTGGAAATTGTCAGTCAAAAGGATGTGAGGATATTGTCACCAGTCAAACCCGAGCATTTGGGGTGGTATTGTGGCTTTTACCTTTAGACACCTTAGAGCTGTGTAAGTCTCAGTTCCAGGCTTCTCCTGGCATTAGGAGGAATAACTAAGTATTTTGAGAGGTTATGCTTTCCCACTAGCTCCTACGAGCTTCAGAGAGTGGTGTCTGCTCACATTTCTACACAAAAAAAGTGATGGTGGTGCTAAGCTTCCAAGAGAAAGCAAATCCTTCAGGATGGCACAGCACAAGCAGGTTTCATCTCACATATATTGGTGTGCTGACATGAGGTGCCTCAACTTGAGAGAGCTGCTGAAGACAGCAATAACCTTTGAGGGGACTGAGATTCATTGCATGGTAAAATAGGAGCATGAGAGGAGCAGGATGCTGTACTAGGTCTCTGCCTTACAGTGAAGGGTGACATACACTGTACTAGGCTTTCCAAGGCTCCCAGGAACACTGATGGACACAGAGGTCGTTCCCCGATGCCAGGCATTAACTCCGATTTTCATCAGTCTGTGCCAACCTGGTGTCTCTGGGAACGCTTCATTTAAAGGAGCTCTGCTAACACCTTTCCAAGGCCTTGACCTTATGTCATAGCTGAGCTTTGTAATCTATCAGAGCAGCAATCCAAGCACGGTTAAATACCATAGTCAATGTTGGAGCCACAATCCAGATCAATTATCGGGACATTTTTCACCGCTTTATTTAGAGATCGGATGAAGTTTCATACTTTGGCCAGTCATCTGGTGCTTTACACTATAAAAGTCTAAGGAATAGGTATCTCAGTGGAAATATGGGGATCCAATATCTCTCCATACTCCATACGATATAACCTAATTCCTAGATGAACACTGAAAATTTCCCTAAAATTCTTAACAGTACTGTTCTTGATTCATTGAGTTTTCCTCAACTGTTTGCAGCAGGGAAAGCCCCAAATGCCCCTAGGACCTCCTGACTCTGGGCAATGCTGTTCTACCACAAAGAGACTTACTTTAGCATTGCTGTCATGACAAGTGATTCAAGGCAGGGATTTTCCCAAATCTCCTCCTGGAACTGAAATTTGGGGAAGGAAAGAAGAGGAACAGGATTCTGGATGGTGGATCAGAAGGCTTTCTTAGAAAAGCAAACTGTAGATTTGAAGAGACAGCAGCTCTTTAACATTTTAAATTCCCTAATTTTGTCTGGGTTTCTTGAGGTGGAGACTAAGGGATAGGTGAATGCAGGGCTTAGATGAATGTGGGGCTTATGAAAATCTGTTCTTTTTGATGATATTTGTCAGAAAGCATATTTAGGTTTGAGATTGTGATTCTTGATTGAAACATGCTGCCGGTTCTGCTGATGCTTAGCTCTAGATGGCTTTGACCATCTTAAACATCAGCACAGAGAGAGGTGTGCAGACATGACTCATTGCTGTGCAGGGAAGCTCTTTGATGACAACCTACCTGTCTTTTTCTGGAAGAGTAGTATTGTACATTGCTCTTCCCAGAGACCTGTAAACATACACAGTAAAGTAAAATGATGCCTGTGATTTCTTTTCAAGCTATTTCTTTCCTTTGAGCTGGGATTCCACTGAAAAAGACAATTTTGGACACCTCAGAAATCTGGTTTAAAATCTCACTTCTCTGTCCAAGATAAGAACAACACAACATTGATACGTGTAAAAACAGTGAACTTCACATATCTGATGATACTTAATAATCAGAAACAAGAGATAAACCTTGAGCTTCAGGCTCTGCAGCAACAGAAAGATGACAACTAGCAGGACCATAAGGCTACATTTTCACATTCTTTTTCCTGCATTTTAGGACCATCAGGCCAGCGGGATAATAGTGCATATAGTCCAAATGCTTTTACTACCCCGTGCATATTCTGATTTTAGCGTTACTGAGATAAACGGCTTCTGAGATAGTGATGGCCTTTAATCATCACTACTTGATCAAAATTCAGACTATAACATACTGAAGATAAGTTTTCTCCCCAGCCGTGTGTCTTTGGGCAAAAATAATGATGTTTCGCAGTCATATTGCCTCTCTGTAAAATATGCTGGCAGCCATTTGAAGAAAAGAGACTTGTAAAATCCTTCTTTAGAATCACAGAATCACAGAATCGCTGAGGTTGGAAGGGACGTCTGGAGATCATCTAGTCCAACACCCCCTGCTCAAACAAGGTCACCTAGAGCACCTTGCACAGGATTGCATCCAGGCGCGTTTTGAATATCTCCAGAAATAGAGACTCCACAGCCTCTCTGGGCAACCTGTTCCAGTGCTCTGTCACCCTCACAGTGAAGAAGTTTTTCCTCATGTTCAGATGCAAGTGTCTGTGTTTCAGTTTGTGCCCATTGCCTCACGTCCTGTCGCTCGGCACCACTGAAAAGAGTCTGGTCCCATCCTCTTGACACCCTCCCTTCAGATACTTGTACACGTTGATAAGATCTCCTCTCAGCCTTCTCTTCTCCAGGCTGAACAGGCCAAGCTCTCTCAGCCTTTCCTCATAAGAGAGATGCTCCAGTCCCCTAATCATCTTTGCAGCCCTTCGCTGGACTTGCTCCAGTAGTGCCACATCCCTCTTGTACTGGGGAGCCCAGAACTGGACACAGTACTCCAGATGTGGCCTCAGCAGGGCTGAGGAGAGGGGGAGAATCACCTCCCTCCACCTGCTGGCAACACTCTTCCTCATGCACACCAGGAGACCATTGGCCTTCTTGGCCACAAGGGCACATTGCTGCCTCATGCTTAACTTGGTGTCCACCAGCACTCCCAGGTCCTTCTCCGCAGAGCTGCTTTCCAGCAGGTCAACCCCCAACCTGTACTGGTGCATGGGCTTATTCCTCCCTAGGTGCAGGACCCTGCACTTGCCTTTGTTGAACTTCAGGAGGTTCCTCTCTGCCCACCTCTCCAGCCTCTCCAGGCCTCTCTGAATTGCAGCATAGCCCTCCGGTGTATCGGCCACTCCTCCCAGTTTTGTATCGTCAGCAAACTTGCTGAGGGTGCACTCTGTGCCTTCATCCAGGTCATTGATGAAGAAGTTGAACAAGACTGGACCCAGGACTGACCCCTGGGGGACACCGCTAGCTACAGGCCTCCAACTAGACTCTGCGCCACTGATCACAACTCTCTGAGCTCTGCCATTCAGCCAGTTCTCAATCCACCTCCCTGTCCACTCATCTAACCCACACTTCCTGAGCTTGTCTATGAGGATGTTATGGGAGACAGTGTCGAAAGCCTTCCTCAAGTCAAGGGAGACAACATCCACTGCTCTCCCCTCATCTACCCAGCCAGTCATTCCATCACAGAAGGCTATCAGATTGGTTAAGCATGATTTCCCCTTGGGGAAGCCATGCTGACTACTCCTGATCACCTTCTTGTCCTCCACATGCTTGGAGATGGCCTCCAGCATGAGCTGCTCCATCACCTTTCCAGGGATGCAGGGGAGGCTGACTGGCCTGTAGTTCCCTGGCTCCTCCTTCTGGCCCTTTTTGAAGACTGGGGCGACACTGGCTTTCTTCTGGTCTTCAGGCACCTCTCCTGTTCTCCATAACCTTTCAAAGAGGATGGAGAGTGGCTTAGCAATAACGTCCGCCAGCTCCCTCAGCACTCGTGGGTGCATCCCATCAGGGCCCATGGATTTGTGGGTGTCAAGTTTGCTTAAATGATCTCTAACCCGATCCTCCTCCACCAAGGGAAAGTCTTCTTTTCTCCAGACTTTCTCTCTTGTCTCCAGGGTCTGGGGTTCCTGAGGGCCAGCCTGAGCAGTAAAGACTGAAGCAAAGAAGGCATTCAGTAACTCTGCCTTCTCTGCATCCTTCATCAACAGGGCACCCACCCCATTCAGCAAAGGGCCCACATTTTCCCTAGTCTGCCTCTTGCTACCGATGTCTTTGAAAAAGCCCTTCTTGTTGTCCTTGACATCCCTTGCCAGATTTAATTCCAAACAGGCCTTAGCCATCCTCATCGCATCCCTGCATACTCTGACAGTGTTCCTATATTCCTCCCAAGTGGCCTGTCCCCCTTTCCACTTTCTGTATACTTCCTTCTTCTACTTGAGTTTTGCCAGGAGCTCCTTGCTCATCCATGCAGGTCTCCTGCCTCCTTTGCTTGACTTCCTACTCATAGGGATGCACCGCTCTTGAGCCTGGAGGAAGTGATGTTTGAATATTAACCAACTCTCTTGAACACTCCTTCCTTCCAGGGCCCTCACCCATGGGATTCCTCCAAGTAGGTCCCTGAAGAGGCCAAAGTTTGCTCTCCTCAAATCCAGGGTTGCGATCCTACTTAGTGCCCTGCCTCCTCCTCGCAGGATCCTCAACTCCACCATCTCATGGTCACTGCAGCCAAGGCTGCCCCCAACCTTCACATCTTCCACCAGTCCTTCTTTGTTTGTTAGTACGAGGTCCAGCAGCACACCTCTCCTTGTTGGCTCCTCCATCACCTCTGTCAAGAAGTTGTCACCAATGCTCTGCAGGAACCTCCAGGACTGTTTGTGCCTAGCTGTGTTGTCTTTCCAGCAGATATCAGGGTGGTTGAAGTCCCCCATGAGAACCAGGGCCTGAGATTGTGAGGCTACTTCCAGCTGTCTGTAGAAGACCTCATCGACTTCCTCTTCCTGATCAGGCGGCCTGTAGTAAACACCCACAACAGTGTCACCCATGCTAGCCTGCCCTTTAATCCTTACCCATAAGCTCTCGACTCGCTCTTCATCCACCCCTAGGCACAGCTCAATACATTCCAGTGCTCTCTCACATAAAGAGCAACTCCACCACCTCGCTTTCCTGGCCTGTCTTTCCTAAAAAGCATGTAGCCATCCATGACGGCACTCCAGTCATGCGAGCTATCCCACCATGTCTCTGTAATGGCAATGAGATCATGGCCCTGCGACCGCACACACACCTCTAGTTCTTCCTGTTTATTCCCCATGCTGCGTGCATTGGTGTACAGGCATTTCAGAGAGGTGATCAAGCATGCAGGTTTCCCAGGAGGGATACAAAAGGATCCCCCATAGCCACATCCCATGCGCACTTCCCTGGCTGCATTCACCTGCTGGAGGTGTCCCGACTTGAGGTGTGTTTTGCCAACTACCCTGTCACTATAACTCTCCCCTTCCCCCATCTTTCCTAGTTTAAGGCCCTCCTTACCAGGTTGGCCAACCTGTTGGCAAGACACATGTGCCCCACTTAGTGAGGTGGATCCCATCTCTCCCCAGCAGTTGTCGATCTTCAAACAGGGTCCCATGGTCGTAGAAACCAAAACCCTGTTGCCAACACCAGTGGCGCAGCCAGTCGTTAACTTGGAAAGTCCGTCTCCTCCTCCTCTCATCCATCCCCCTCACTGGCAGGATTGAGGAGAAGATGACCTGGGCTCCCAGACCCTTGACCACCAAAACGGATGCAGCACAACCCGTTGGGACAAACCTCCCTGCGGGATATAGAGCCACAGCTTCCTTCCTGGGCCCAGGAGTCTCTCCAGCACATGCTCGGCTCTCTCCGTTTTTTCCCTGGAGCCTCTCCCAGATTTCTGAGTTGCTGATGCTGCTCACTGGTGGCCCTTACTGCTGAGAGGCTGCACGGTAAGCATGACAGTTTCTTGCAGGCCAGCAGGTGGAAATGCCCTCCCTTGGTCCCACCGGGCAGTGAAGATGGACTCCAGAGCCAGGAAACCCTCTTGGCAGCAGCACCAGCAGCACCAGAAGCACAAGCAGCAGCAGGACTTGTTTTCTCTGGCTGTGCCAAGTCTCTGCTACAGCCAGCAACTTGGAAGAGACGGTCAGCAAGGCAGGGCCAGATGTGGAGGAAGCTGTCATGGCATACTCACTTCCAGAGCATCAGAAGCAGGAAAAGAAAAATTATTTTACAGACACATGGCTTGGAACCCTTCTCTCTCCAGGGCCTGTGCTGAGCCACAAATAGAGGTGCTGAGAGCTTCTTCTTGGTGTGGGACAATTTCATTCTGGGACAGTGGTGGATGCCTTCTGCGGAGGAGGCAAGTGCTTCTGTAGGCCCTTCAGCAAGAGGATTCATCTGTTGCTCGTTCCGAAGGGGAAGGAAACACACAGCCACACCACCAAGTCCATACTTGTCAGTTCCCAGCACACTCTCCTTCCTAAGATGCAGGTGCAAAGCCCAGGCTAAGAGGCTTCTGAACCTCTTGAAGCCAAAGAGGGCTGCACTGATGCTCCCGTCGTCCGGGGCAAGTGCACTGCATTGGGTAGCGCTGCCCTGCCAGGGAGTGCTGGGCAAGCACCTAGGCAAGCAGCAGCCCTACTCGTAGGAGCACTACCATTCGACACCAGTGCTAGCAGCAAGGAGAGAGAGCAGGAGGGAGGGCTTTTCAAGTGAAAGGGTAGAAGATGCAGAGGAGCAGGAGCGCCTGGGCAGCAGCCCTCTCTGAGGGGACACAGTGAGTCAAATGTAAAACCAGATCAGCAAAGGTTGTGTCCCTTGAGGGATGCTCACAGTTTTACAGCTCGGGTGGTTGTTTCCTTCGTAAGCGCTTAGCTGCCTTGGAGCTTCTCCAAAGTCTGGGGTAAATTGTGTGTGGCGCCTTCAGCTGTTCGCTCTCGGCTCTTCCTGCTGCATCGCACAGCACTGCACTGCACAAAGGGGAAGGGCAGGAGCGCTCTCTCCTCCTGATTTTCTTGCCTGCTGTTTGCTTGATTTCTGTTTGCAGCGGGCAGAAGCAGGAAAAGAAAGACGACGCTCCCACGGCCGCTTGCTCTGCGATGGACGTCTGCCAACGGCCATCTGCCAGGGCAGCTTTTGGATCTGTGCTCAGAAGGGCAGGCTGTGACCAGCCTCTGGCAGCTCTCCGTCGGGAAGAAGGCCCATTACCGCTGCCGATCCAGGCAAGCAAGCCTGGCAAGGCAGTTACCATTGCCCCAAGCCGATTTCTTGTGTTACAATGCCAGACGCGAGCCTTTAAAGCAGTGCAACGAACACGCCGGTCGCATCCGTGGCGAGGGCGCTGAGCCTCGGCGGGGCGAGCAGGAGAGCGCTGGGGAAGAGCAGCGCCCTGGGCTGGAGCGCCGCGGCTGCGGGGCGCGCTAGCACAGGCTGCGGCCGGGCGAGGCGGGCCGGGGCAGCGGCGGGGCAGAGCGCGGGCGCCGGGCGGCGAGGCGTCGGGGCGCGGGGCCGCTGCGCGGAGCCGAGAGCGCGACAGGCGCGGCGGGGGCGAGGGTGCGGGGGCAGCCGGCGCCGTGGGCGCTGCAGCCCCCGGCAGGCTTGCAGCCTCGGCGGGGCTCGGGGGCGCTTCCCGCCGCGAGGGCGGCTCCCGGCGCGGAGCGCGGCTGCCGGCGGCCCTGGGGGTCGCGGCGGGTGGGCGCCGGGCGGGCGCTGCGGGCGGGGGTGGGCGCCGGGGGAGCCGGGGGCTGGCGCGGCGCCGCTCGGCTCGGCTCGGCTCGGCTCAGCTCGGCACGGCGCGGCTCGGCGCGGCTCGGCGCCGCTCGGCTCGGCTCGGCGCCGCTCGGCTCGGCTCGGCTCGGCTCGGCTCGGCTCGGCTCGGCTCGGCTCGGCGCGGTTCGGCTCGGCTCGGCGCCGCTCGGCTCGGCTCGGCTCGGCCGCCCGGGCGGAGGGCTGTGCCGGGAGAGCCGTGCCCGGCGGCGGAGCGGCTGCCGGGGGCGCTGGCGGGCCGAGAAGGGGGCCGGGGCCGAGGCGAGGGGCCGAGAGAGCGCGAGCGCCGCTTGCCGCCGAGCGGGCGGAGGAGAGCTGCTGGGGGGGGGCGGCGGGCAGCAGGCAGCGCTGCGGGCTGAGACGTGCCCGGGCGCGGGGCGCCCCGAGCACAGCAAAGTGCCGCTGCCTGGGGAAGAGTTTTCCTCCCCGACGCTTGCTGCAGGCTTGTTTTCCTTCTCTGAGAATCCCTGGGGGCGCGAGCAGGTCCGGAGAAGAATCACCTCTGCGCTGCCTTGCAACGTTGCCTAATAGACAACGGCATAGGCAGTAGCACAGGCGGCGCCAGAAAAACCGCCTGTCACCGTTTGGGCAAAGATGGTCGAGTTTTCCATTGCTTTCTTTTGAGAGAGGCTTTGAGAGAGGCACTGAGATTACTTGGAAGACGTCCAGATGTGTGTAGGTCAAAGGCACTGACGACCATTGGTCTCCTAAAAAAGCCAGGCACGAGACTTTCAGGCAATGCACATGCGAAAGGAAGGCTGAACGCCTCGATCTCAACAGATCATGTATGTATACGCAATAGGTTTGGAACACCAACAGCAACAAACAGCCAGTAAGAAAGCTTAAAAGGATTTATATGAGCTTTATTGGTATAGCCTCGCTATATTTGGATATATATACAAACAGATGTCTTTATATTATAACTACAGGCTCTCTTCACTGAATTGTGCACTGAGGACTAAACAGCAAATAATGAAAAAGAATGGCAGAGTAGAAGCACGTTTCCTGTTACTGAGCACGGGAGAAGTTTTCAATTTCTTCCTTCATTTCCTAAAAAAAGATAAAAAAAAGATAAAAAAGGAATAATAATTGCCAACTAAACACAGGCAAACTTGCTATAAGCTGGAATAGAAATGTAAAATCCTGTAGCTAGCTGCTTTGTATGAAGTGAAAGTCTCTGTAGATGCCTTCCAGGTGGAAGTCAGCAACTCGTATGTAACACAGACTGCTAAGCAGGAAAGAGAGGAATAGCGAATAAGCAGGATATCCACAGTGAGCAAGGAAGAAGTGCAGAACAGTGACAGGAAGTGCTGTGTAAGCAAAGTACCTCTATCAACTGCGTTTTGTCATCGTCTTGCCGATGGCGGAAAACACACTGGCTGAGCACCAGGTGTAGTTTTTCGAGGTGGCGGATGTTGCAGCCCTTTGTTGCGTCGCCAACGACATTCAGCAGTTGCTGAAGAAAAAAGGGAGACAGTACAAGTTTACGTTAGCACCAGATCATTTGAATAGGCTCTCGATGTGTTCAGACACAAAAGAAAATGGTCCCACACAACTCGCATCCTCCTTCCTTGTATGGCTAAATGAAAAAGGAGTGAAACGTCCAAGAACAGACTAAATATCGCAGCAGATTTCCATGGAGGAAATGAGCTCCTGTGTCCGACTTGCGAGAAAAAGCAAGGCTCCAGTTTCAGCTAGCATTGTGCTGCTCCTCAGGCTATCAGTCACCTCCACGATCCTAACTGCAAGTGAACTTCTCTGAGAACAGCGGGAACTGCCATGGCCCGTTTTGTAGTAAAGGACAGCGGCTGCCACAGCAAAGCCCCTCTTGCCTTGCATGAGCTTCTGTGGCTGCAGCGCAGGGCCCTGCGAAATGCATCTTTTGAAGAGAGGCCACAGAGCCTCTAGAAAGAGGGCTGCCAGCTGGCAGTGGGAGCCTCCTCAGGTGCTTCTGTCTCCCCGTTAGCTGAATGTTGCCCATGCCTGCAGCTCTGCTGGCAGAACGGATAGCTCAAGGGTTGTCAGCAGAGCGGGAAGCAAAGGTGGATCAGTGAGCTCCAGCCTACCCTGAGGGAGATGCTGGTTTCCTTCTCAGCAGGGGGTGAGCATTTCCTCCTCTTCTCTGCCAGGCTCTCTGAGGGAGATGCGTTCCTCCTTCGCTTTTGTCTGCAGGCAGCTGCACAGAGATAGGAGAAAAAGCAAGCCAAAGCATTAGCTAAGCAGTTCTGTCTGCAAAATCTAGCACCGTCGTCTTACTCGGTGCACAAGGGAAATGGTGAGAGGGACTGAAGTACCGTTGTGCTGGCTCACTACATGCATGTGTTGAAGGAGAGAGGGCAGCAAGTGAAGGGGGCCCAACTGTTATCAGAATTAAAAAGCGCAAGAACTATTAGATTATATCATGCATAAAAGAATGCCCTTGACGATTTTGTGCACAGAGCAGACTGTAGACCGAAGGCATGAGCACAAAGCAAGGTCATAAGCTCAGGTGGCTTCGTCTCTCATCACAGGAAGTAAAAGAGGTGAGAAGCAGAAAAGGCTTTGGAGACAAGCTCTCCTTCTCCTGTGTTCCAAAAGCAGAGGTTGCCTAAGCCTCACAGACAGACGGCAATTACTTGGTGCAGGGGTGGCGGGCAGGAAGGCAAGAGGGAGAGGAAGAGAAAAAGGAAGCAAAAGCAAAGGAAAAATCCTCACTGTTTCCTATTACCATAAGAACTTGTGCAGTGTTCAGCAACTGCTCTAAACAACATGTTACATTTGAGGAGCTAGCCGTTGCGGGGCCATCGAGGCCAGTGTTTTACAGTGTGAGCCAAGCTCTGTGGCTGGGCTTTATTTCATAAGCACGTTGAGTGACTGTCCTGGGGACTGACCTCACATGCTGCGCCTAATTTGGAAATGGAATGCCTTTGGCATAAAGCCACCGGCATCACCAAAACCAGGTATGCCATGACAAGAGGGAAGATATCAATGTCATTGGCACCTTATCCAAAAAAGGAAAAAAAGAAAAAAGAAAAAAGGAAGAAAGGACTTGCCAGTAGAGAGGGGTGTACTGGACTCTGCAGGCACCGCTGGCCATGTCTCATCCCCTTGCTCCTCGAGCTGCCTGTCTTCCTCCTCTGTCAGCAGTCGAGGCTCAGGTGGTGATGCCACAGGCAGGAGGACTTCCCGTGCCTGACAAGCTTCAGTCAACCAGAAAAGGTTAGCCAAGTGATGATACTCAGACACAAGCAGAGTAAACCTTCGTGCCAGGAAATCTATTACCAAAGCAAATGCCGAATGGCTGCTAAGCTAGAGATAGCAACGCTGTGTTTGTAGAATAGCCTCACCTGCTTTCTTCTGTGGTGCAGCAGGCTTAGCAGCTTGCTGGACAAGCAAGTCCTCGAAAAACTTTCTCCCTTCCTCCTCGCTAGGTGACTGGACATGGAAAACTTCTCCGTAAAGCTCAGAAAATAAAGCTCGTACCTGAGGTGGGAGGAGAAAAGACAGCGCAGCCGTAAGCCCCCCGCAAATTTGTGTTCTGCTCCACAAAGATGAATGCCTTTTCCAGTGAAGCTGAGGAATGCTTTGAATAAGGGAGAGACTAGAACAAGTTTGCTTCTTGGCCTTAAAGGCGAGATTGTAGTGGGTCGGCAGGGCAACTTAGGGCATCTTCTTTAAGGAACACCTCTAGGATTAAAGTTCTGTGAAGCGACCCGAGGTTCCAGTGCTCCAAGGGAGGACACTGAGCATCTCCTAGGTTGCCTGTTTTGGATTTACTTGCCTTGCTGCCCTTCAGGTTGAAGCCTTGTGGCAACTGCAGAGGGAAGAGATGCCAGCAGGGTGCCCTAGTAATGCCGGTGTTGAATGGCTTAGGAGAGCACAGTATTTGGGTGCTTAATGGAGTGATAAATTAACGTGAGACTGAAAGAAGCCGGGAAGGCAGTGAGAGAAATACCTCTTCCGGGAGATCTGCATGGCAAACATCCGACGTAGCGAGCAACAGCACTGGAGCATATGCTGGAACGCCCTCTAGCAATGTTGTGAGCGTAGCTCTCAAGGTGAGTCCAGCAGCCTCCCACCAGGCATGGATACGTGGAATATAAAGGATGCTCGGTGCTGTCCTCTGGGCTTCTCGGATCAACTGGTCAAAAGGAAGTTTGGAGAAGACTGTTGAAGCGGGTAGCAGAGGCTGCTGCTGAACAACAATGTATCAATCAAAATTGCCTGCAAAACGGGAGTGCGCAAAGTGTCCAAACAAGCCACCAAGAATAAGGTAACATTGCTGCTTGGAGCCAGTTCCTTCAGCCTCTCCACAGCGAGAGGCAGGCCTGAATCTCTGCCTGATTTCCAAACTGCTTAGATGTCAGGTAACTCGCCCAGAGCCTCACGCCCGGTGCGAGTGGTAGTGTGCTTGAAAAAACAGGCCCAGCCCTTCAGCAGGGTCCACATCAGCCTGGGGCCACTGCTACACCGCTCGAATGCAACAAGCGTGTTCTTGCCTCTTCCCTGCGGTATGATGAGAGAAGAGGAACCCTTTTCTTCCCCCCTCCCAAGCCTGGGTTGCATTTCAGCGTTATAAAGAGGGAGGCTAGAGAAAGGGCAGGACGTGCAGTCAGGCTGAGGCAGAGGCGCCTCCTGGGAGCTACAGAGCCTGAAGAGGCAAGGGAAACAGCTCTGGAGAGCCCGCTGTCATGAGCAGCAGCTCTTGCCATGCAGAGGGCTTTATCGAGAGCATCTTGGAGCTCCCTGAGCTGCTAGCAACATCCTTACTGTTTAGCCGGGAATGGAAAAGATGCTCATGCACAACGTCCTTCTTCTCCATTGGTCAGCGTACAAGAAAAGTGTTCTTTCAGCGCGAAATAACCACCACAGGAAGCAGAGGAAAGCCAGGCCACCACCATTAACCGCGGGAGGTCTGCCTGCTTCCCCTGAGTCTATTCATCCTGTGAGACTGCAGAGAGAAGAGGTACCTGTGCGCATCTTTCTTCGGGTGAGGTGCTGCTAGCAAAGAGAGCCGGCAGGTCCAGCACGTGAACCGCAAACCTCTCCAGCGCGTGTATTAGTGCAGGCGCCAAGTGGGAACTTTGCCCGTACCCGGGCTCTCCAGCGATTAAGAACCTGGGCCTGTGACATGCTGGCTGGCAACAAGCATTGCTAGGAGCGTAACTGCAAAACAAGAAGTTTGCAAAGGAAGTGATCGATCAAGACACAGATGTTAAAAGTATCTTTCTTTGTCCAGCACACACTGGTCTGGATCTCTTCCCCCCGGCCATGAGGCTCTTATGTTCATTATGTCTTGACTGAGCAGCCTTGAGGCCTCTGCCTTGGTCAAGTTTAGGTGCAGGGGGTCCACTGGAAATGGAGAAGGTGGTCAGGAAGGAGCAGAAGAACCTTGTGGGAAAAGAAATGCCGTGGGCTCTGAAAGGCCTTAGCTGTATCTAACAAAGTGCAAAACATTCCTGTGAGTCCATAGAACTGGAGGATATTTATCAGATTCCTTCATTCAGATGGTTTCATCTTTCCTTGTGTGCTGTCTCCTAGATTGCAAATACAACTTTCTCGTGGTTTTTGCTCTGTTATCATGGAATACGTCTGTGAATAGCACCTTTTTTTTTCTTTTCTTTTTTTTCTTTTTTGGCCATCCCAGTACTGCAGGACCTTTTCTGGCTCAGGCCAAGGAGCCTAGAGACTGGACCAAGTTCTGTGGGTCAGAAACCTTCCTGAGCAGCACGGTAAGAGAGAGTGAGAAAAATTACTGATGCAGCTGGGACCCCAAAAGCTAACTTCTCCACTGTGGGATTGAATTACTTTCACATTGCAGTATCAAAATATGAATGTAAGCATAGTGGCTTAAAGATCGCAAATGAAGCCCTTTTTTGCAGGGTTTTTATTATGCCCTTTTAGCCGGCCATTCCTCAATTTTCTTCCTACGAAGTGAGTCACTCCTGCATTCCCAATCTGGGAAGCTAGGTGACTCCACAAACCCACGTTGCATTTTTTTAGCTAAGAGGAGAGACAACACATTTCTTTGGCCTTGAATCCTTGAAGAACAGCATGCATGAAATCAGCATGCCCTAATTGTCTGTGGATGTCTTTGGTGGAGGAAAAGGAGGCTGGCTCCTTCCGGATGATCGGCTGGAGCTACTTGCTTTCCTACAACTGTAGCACCTAGTTATATCTCCGTGCTTCCTGCTTGCAGTTTTTGATACCAAAGCACCCTGGACTAACTCTTCTGTCCTCCCTCATCTAACGCCCCTCCCACTTGCAACAGCCACGACAGCTTGGAAAGCCCCAGCAATCAGAAGAATTTCAATGAAAGGACACGGCCAGTTACCTGTTACAGTTAAGGAAGGTTTGCTTTTGCTGGCCAGGCCTTGGAGGAAACGGCTCATCTTCAGGACCAGAAGGTGACTCCTCATCACTGTCCATGCAGTCATTTTCTAAGAAATGAGTGGTACCATGAGAAGGCAAGAGAGGCTTGTTAACTTTCCCGAAGAGTCTGCAACCTTCTCTTGCGCTAAGACAGCTTCTAAATGTGAGCTGAAACCCGGGGCCTTGTATTTCTTCATCTGAGGGGCATACGCTGAATGCCATTTTCCAAAGCCTTCAGTTTCTACAGAGCTCTCCTAAGTGTCTGGATTTGCGCAAGCTATGTTTTGCTAGCGGTGAAAGCTCCTTTTCTCCTTGCAGACGGGAAAGATGATGCTGACAGCCTTCAGAAACTGGATGCTCGAGTGGAGAACATAGAGTTCTGTACTGTGAAGTGGGAGGAGTTCCCGGCTCTGCCCTCTCTACCATTCAGTTTCACCTCATCCTGACTGAAAGGTTTTTTTCTGTTGCTTGCGCAAACTAGCAGTGTTTGCTTTGGGAGAGTTTTACGGCGGTGAAGGCAGTGAAGCCCTACCTGGCTGTTGGTCCTGCTGGAGTGCAAGTGCTGCGTGGGGAAATACCCTCTGCACGCCTCTTAGGAGTCTCTGTAGCGTGTTCTGAAGCAGTGGCTTGGAAAGAGGTGGCAGTGGTTGTCCAGGGGAAGCCACAGCCCTCTGTGAAGCTGGTGCAGTCTTCTGCATAGCCACAAGAAAATCTGTTGCTGTGATTTCAATGGCAGCAACATCGATGTGCAGCTTGTGACTGCTTGTGTAGATCTGCGGATAGTGTCGATGCAAAGCACAGAGGGCAGCTTCAGCGCAGAGGGCTTGAATATCGGCCCCGCAGTATCCTGAGCAACAAGAGCAGAATCCAAAGGGATGTCAGTCTCAGGCAGCAGAAGGGAGTCAAGGACAGGCTTTGCAAAGGGACACTCTCAAAGTCTTTGCATGTGGCCCAAAGGGGAAGAGTTTCATGGGCAATGGCAAAAGAGTTCCTGCACTGCAGAGCAGTGCCCTGATGGGGAGCTTGCGTTACGGGAGGCCCAGCGCCCTACAGCCTGTGCTTCGGAAGTAGGCCTCTGAGCCAACCTTAGCTCCTGAGGAAGACGCCCCCCAGAGCCTTCCATGTTCTCAGAGGCAAGGGAAGGCAAGGAGACAGAAGCAGCTTGGGTACTGCCTGGCACAAGCTCAGACTCTGTCAGGAGCCAGCCACAGGCAGGAACCCGGTGTGTTTTTTCATCTTACCGACGCATTTTTCAGCAAGCTCCTCAAGCAATGCGTCCAGGGGCTTAGGGCTCCAGTCTCTGGTGTGGATCTTGAAAATCTCTTTTCGAGCCTACAAACCAGGTGGTCACACTGTGGTTTGTCTTAAGCCTCTTTCTCAAAAAGAAAATAAGCAATGCGCAGTCCCCCTCCCCCCGTCACATTCCTGTAATTGCTTGTCTTCCTCTGCTAAAATTAAGAAATGTTTACATTCTAGTAACACACTGCCTGCTTTTCAAAGCTCAGTACTTTTCAAGTAGATAGGAAGAGTAAGTAGAGTAGCAGGAGCAAGAATTCTGACTCCAGCTGCTATCCTTGAACGAGCAAATGTCAAGCTGTGCCTATGTTCATCGCTGCTCTTTGCCAGAGCTTCAGTGAAGTGTTTCCTGTTTCTGTCCAGTATAGTGTGTTGTGCATTTTTCCTAGCCTTCAATCCAATAACCTTTTTCTCCTTTTCCCCACAAAATGCGAACTAAAGACAAAAGAATCTGGGGTAGGCAGAAAAAAAAAAGAAAAAAGAAAAAGAAAAAGAGCCCGAGCTCCCTGCTAATACCAGTAACAATGTCAGCTCCCTAAATGCTTTTGGGCAGCTCCGAGGATTCCCAGCCCGGCCACACTCAAGCCCAAGTTTTCCCCCGAGGCTTTCCCAGCTGGAGAACTGAGAACAAGGCGGCAACCTCAGAAGGCAAGAGCCTAGGTGGACTCACTAACTAAGCAAAGAGCAAGCCCTTGGGCAAGGAAGAATGTCCATGTGCTCCAGCCGGAGTGAAACTCCTGTTTGCAGCCTTCCTGCCAGTTCTTTGTGGGGAACTGGGAGGTGTGCAGCGTGTATGCCATTTGTTTCCTTGCTCGATCTCGGAGATGCTGTGGGGCAAGCTGGTTTTCTTGTCAAGCAAGGCTTTGTGCCGGTAGCAGGAAGGTTGCCAAAACAGCCTTACCTCTTTGTTTGGCAAGGTGAAAAGGAACTCCCTGTCAAAGCGTCCAGGCCTTCGTAAAGCAGGATCCAGGGAGTCTGGCCTGTTGGTGGCTCCAATGACCACGATCTCTCCTCTGCTGTCTAAGCCATCCATAAGCGCCAGGAGCGTTGTGACAATAGAGCTACCAAAAAAATGTTGTTTGGATTCCCTGGGTTAGTAGCTGTTGTTACCTTTGGCACGACTTTCTCCAAAGTCACGTCGCTCAGAAAGGATAAGCTTTTCTGGATGAGCTGTTGTTAGCGAAAGGACTCATGGTAAGACAGAAAAACCGAGGCAAGGTCTCGAGAGAGACCTTGTCTGGACACCAAGCTTAGTGACCTGATTTCAGCTCCTGCCTTTAAACTGCTACGAAGCTCTGTGTCATTGTACTCGAGGAGTTCAGAGTGTGGGTGTGCGTGTGCGTCCTATAAAGGGAAGCAGGTGGGTCTTCTTTTCCTAGAGATGAAGCAGATGACATGGAAATGGAAGCGAAAGGAAGTACCTGTGAATCTGGTCTTGGCGACTGGAGCGCACAGGAGCGAGACCGTCGATCTCATCGAAGAAAATAATCGAAGGCCGCATCTCATAGGCCTGGAAGGGAAGTACAGAAAGTACAGATGCAGGCATACTGACGTATGTGAAACCGAGCACCACGCAGCGAGAACATGCAGGATAAACATTATGGCTGCAAAGGCACTGGCACTGTGCTGGACCCAACATCTGCAAGATTTCCAGCCCCTCAGGCAAAGCAGCATGGCACGGGAAAAGGAAACACTGATGTTCCCTTTTCAACAGGAGACACTGCCAAACTGCCCAAGAGGCCAAGTCCTCCTGGAAGACGTCCACCCCGGAAAAGTAGAGGTCCAACTCTGACCCAACCTACTGCGCATTTCCTCCTTACCTGCTGAAATAATGCGCGCAGCTGTCGCTCGGATTCTCCCACCCACTGGCTGAGGCAGTCGGCACCTTTTCTCATGAAGAACGCTATTCTCTTGTCTCCCTGCCTACATTCATTTGCGAGCGCTCGAGCCACCAGTGTCTTTCCAGTGCCTGGTGGGCCGTAGAACAGACAGCCTCTGCAACATGAAAAAAAGAGATTTACGTAGCTACAACAAAAACATGGAAAAGTGCCCATGACAGCCCCTGTTGTGAAAGCAAAGCGGCCTTCCCTCCTAACCAAAACACTTCCCGTCTTAGACAGATTTGAGAGCAAAGCCTGTCTTTCTCCCTGCCACAGTTGGAGTCTCTTGGACTGTGCCTCCCAGAATTTGTTGGAAGCACTGGGGAGGAAGCCTTAAGCTGGGAGGCCAAAAAAGGTCTTCTGTGTTTCCACACCCTACTTAGAACATCAGCCAGAAAAGGCAATTCCTGTGAACAAAGCAGCAAAGCATCTGAAGATTTGCACACTTTTAAAGGTATGGAAAGGGAAGGATTTCAAGTCATATTTCAACATCGAGTGAGTCAAGCTTTGTTGGCCAAGAATATATAAAGCTAAGCATTACATCTTGAGATATTGCCCCTCCAAAAAAAAAGGAAAAAAAAAGGAGAATACTTTTCATGTTGAAAAGCATATTGCAGCAGTTAGCTCTGTAGTTCGATTGCACTGCCCGTTACCTGGGGGGTCGGATTTGGAATCTCTCAAAGAATTCTGGGTAAAGCAGTGGGAACAGGACCATCTCCTTTAAGGCTGAAATGTGGTGAGAGAGACCACCCACACCATCAAAGCATACCTAAAGAGACATGCAACAGAAGACATGTCAGAGGTCAGAGAAAGCTGCCACCTGGAAAAAAAAGGCTTCCTCCAAATTTACCCTATGCCAGCACAAAGGAAAGGCTCAGGACGATCTTGAAGTTCCCTGAGAGGAAAGTGTAAGGCCCGGGAGCTGTCAGCAGCACAGCAGGGAAGGTTTTCATGACCCCTGGAAAAGTCCCCACTGACACAATGAGTTACCACTGCTTACCGCACTCTGGATTTGCACTGGATCAGCTTCTGGCAGGGTGGTTCCAGTTTTCCTTCCATCCATGTGCTTTCCCTTGAATTCGTCTTTCCCAGAGCTTTGGGGAAGACACCAGATGTGAATGGAGGAGAAAGGGAAAGGGGCTTTCTAACTGAACATGCAGTTAGCGGGATTGCTGTGGTTTTCATGTTGGCAAGCGAGTGCAGAAGCGCTTATACACTGGCATAAACTTCCCAAACCATGAAATATTCCCTAGACTTGATTGGCGCTCACTATGCAAGCGTGAAGAAAGGCAGGTGGGCATTTTTATACTGCACGATGAAATCGTCTAATGACAATTTGTGGAAGGGGATTCTGGCTTCAAGTGCAGAACAGAAGAATTGCAGATCCCCAATCTCAGCCAGGACAATCCGCAATCATCTCATCGCTGACCCCCAAATCCTGCCTTTTTAAAAGCCGTGGGCTAATGAAAGTTATCTTCTCTCCCAAAGGAAAAGCCTTGCTTCCTCTAGACCCTCCAGCTGTCCCAGCTACAATGCTGCGATTTTCCCATCACGGCCATCAATCGGAAAATCTTTTCAAGCATTACTGAGTGATGGGAGTGGCAGCACTCTGGATCCCTGAGAACTATCACTATCCGTACACCAACCTGTTTGTTCTTCTGCAGCATGGGCTTTGCGACGGAGCAGCCCTTTGCCTGTCAGGAGAAGATGGCCCTGAAGAAATGAAAAGCAGCAGTGAGCATGCACACTGGCCAAGAACTGCAGTGTGCGCAGGATACAGGCATCTCGATCCCAAAGGGAGAGTTTTATCTGCAGAATGAAGGCAAGGAATTTAAATGAAAGGTGTGTGTGTGGGGGGGAGGTATATGTCTTTTCATTTAGCAGCCTCTAGCCCACTATCCACAAGAAATCAGCTCTTCCGAGGAACTATGCATAGAACCTACTTTCCAGTGGATCCTGGAAGTACGTGATGGTCTTCCTGGGTCGAAGGTTATACTCCTTGCAGGGATCTTTGCCATCTTCCCCTTCTCGGCCTTCACCTTCTTGTGTTGCCCCTATGATTATAGAACCTAGCGAGAACTTCTTATTTGTCTGTGCGCGTATAGCTTTTCATTCAACAACGTGTATGCCACTTCTGCACAAGAAATTAGCCCTTCAGAGAGGCTCTGCATATAGCCTACCTTCCAATGGGGCTTGAGTGTCTTCAGCAGTTTGCCTAAGGTTAGATGGCTTTGGAGTGTCTTCGCCGTCATCCTCTTCCTGCTCTTCATCATCCTCTGAGGACCCTGTAATTGCAGTACCAAGTCATCATTTCTTGTTTGTCTCTGCGCATGCACATTTTCATTCAAGAACTTATACCTCCCACCCTTAAGCACAAGGAATCAGCCCTTCTGACAAACTGTGTGCGTAACCCACATTCCAAAGGCTCTTCATACTGGACAACAGTATTCCTGCGCCGAAGGTTATACTCCTTGCGAGCATCTTGGCCATCTTCCCCTTCTTGGTGTCCACCGGCCTTTGATGGCCCTACAATTACAGAACCTAGACATAGTTTCTGATTGCGCTGTGCGTAGCTACATTTTCATTTAACGTCTTCTCTCCCCCTTATACACGAGAGATTAGCCCTTCCGAGAAGCTGTGCCTATAACCTACTTTCCAGTGGAGCTTGATAGCATACAACAGGCTTCCTTTCTCTCACGCTATAGCGTGCCTATAGGGAGCAAAGATACAGGTTCTTTTAGACTGTGGTACACTTTGGAGGAAGTTCTTCTCAGCTGAGCGAAAAGTGCACTGGCATCACTGTGCTGTGTGAAATCCATTACTTACCGAAAAGGAGTAAGGTAAAGTCATTTTGACTTCTGCAAGGACTCGCTCAGTCTGCCTGAGGTCCATTCTTCCTCAGAACCTGAACTCAAAGAGCATATGAACCACAAATGAACTTTTGTAAGCACGGAAGTAAAGCTCTTTACTTTTGCAGAAGTTTCTCAGGCAAAGAAAATTGCTGAAGAGGACAAGGTAAATCTCCTGCGAGTGAAGCAAGCGTTTGGTTCACAAGAGAATACGTAAATTACTGAGCCCACAGACATGAGGGGCAGAAGTTGGAAGGTCTAGTTGGAAAGATGATCCAAAACCGAAAACAGCAGCAACAGGGAAATACACAGGAGCTGTCTGCAAATTCTTCAGACATGAAGCACCTTTACAAGTCCTCCTCTCATGCACCTTCCCAGTGCTCAAAGACTCCAGTAGCCATGACTGTGCACCTCCAAAACACTCCTGTCAAACCAGGTTGGCTCCGCAGTGCCAAGGACCACAGGTGTGACAGCGGCAAAGGAGGAAAGAGTTATTGGAGCGAGGACCAAAGGTCCTATGGCCGCAGCTGACAAGGGACTAGTAACACGGGGGTGGACGCGCTGCCGGGGAGCAAAGATTCTAAACGTGCAAGTTCTGCAGCCCTGACAGCGCCATATTATGGAGGGCTCCCACAGGCAGCAATTCCCAGCAGCACTGAGGACTTCCCTAGGGGCGCAGAGGGAATTCCCAGCCTACCGAGTTAGTCCAAAGAGCTCTTGTGGCAGGAAGAAACGCTCCTCTCCAACGACCTCTGGGGAAGGTCACCAAACAGCGTCTTGCGCTGTCCCACCGCCTCCTCTTGCCTTCTCCTGCTCGCTGCACAGCAGCTGCTCCAGAGCAGAGCAGGGCAGGGCAGAGTCGTGGCGAGAGCAGCCCCAAGCACCTGGGCTCAGCTCAGGCTCCCAGGGCCATATGGGGAGGGCGCAGCTGTTGCTGCGATGCACTGCGTGATGCCCCAGGCCATGTCACAGAGGGGCTGCAGGGTCCCCTTGACCCCCCAGGTGCTGCCAAGGTGGGCCCTGCAAAGGCAAGGGGAGCTGCCTGGGGCACTTTAGGGAGCTGCCCGCACCTCACTGCCCACTCCCCAAGGACAACAGGGGGCACGGGGAGCCACAGGAGGGGTCCCCCAGGCTGGGACTCACCTCAGGCATGCCACTCCCGCAGTGTCCCCAGATCAGGGTTGCGGGGCTACAACTGCTGGCAGGGAGAGGCTCTGCTCAGGAAGGAAGGCCTAAATGAGCAAGTGAATGAATAAAGAGGAAGACTGTGACTGCACTCTCTCAGCCTCTGGGGAGGAAGGGCCAACTCCTAGCTGTTGCTTCCCTAGGCCACAGGCATGGAGATGGCATGGCCTAGCGAAGGAGCAGAGGGGTTTGCTCTCTCACCCTGAAAACTGTGTTAAGGCAAATCCACCATGAATGCCTCCAAACGGTGTCAAAGCCTGGGGGGGAAAAAAAAAAAAAGGCTTATCGGAAAGGTCATTTCTTTCCCTCGGCACTAAATTCTCTCTGCGTTAGAGACGACGTCTGGGAATCCTGGTCTTGGGGTGGGTTCTAATTGGGGGGGGGTTTTGAAGATGTGATCCTAACAGGGCAAAACAAAAAGAAGGGTGGCGCCAGGTGGAGATTATCACTGGAGCCCCAAAAGCCCATTTCCATTCTAAAGTCACTCGTTTTGCAGAAGAAAAATGTGATCCTCTGATGGAGCCTGCAACACTCGCAGTGCCATCACACTGCTTGGGTTCCCAGTGGAGGAGACTGAGAGCAGCTTCCCATCTACAGCGTGACAGTGCAGTATCACACACCCGAACGAGGCACGGGAATAATGCCTGCACGCAGTACATTCTGGTGACCCTCTCTGGTTACTTCTCAGTCTGCCCTGAGGGTGGTCCGAGGAGCGGCCGGCCCTCTGGCCTCTTCGGAAGGAAACGATGCCTGAGGTCTTTGCTTTCTCACCTGCTTGGTAAGCACTGCAGGCTGAGAGACCCCTTGCAGAAGCAGAACAGATAGCTGAGATGGCTGCATGGAGAGCAGAATGGCTTTACACCGAGTGCCCGAAAGGCATCCCTGCACATTATTTTCCGCCCTGCAAATCTGAGGGAGCCTCAAAGGAAGCAACGGAGTGAGCGAGACAGTGGGAGCAGAGCTGAGTTCCTACTGACCCCCGCGCCCCAACTCTCCAGCTGCAGAGGTCTGTGGAAGGGGCACGGTGCCTTCGGCAGCAGCACTGCCTGCAGAAGAGAGAAGCTGTAGAGGGGAAGTGAGTGTGAGTGGGGGAAAGGGAGGGGATGCGAGCACGCCGGGAGGTGAATGGAGGGGACGGGAGCACAGAGGGAAGGGGATGGAGGGGCTGAGGGTGCGCGTGGCGAGCAACGGAGGGGATCAGAGGAAGCCTTGGGGGAAATGGAAGGGAGGAGAGTGCTGCGGGCGGGGAAAGCAGGGGGCTCAGGTGCTCACGGAGGGAAACGGAAGGAACCTGAGGATGCAGGGAGAGGACTGGAGGAGACTTTAGCAGGTGTGAGGGGACCAGAGCATCAGAGCATGCATGGAGAAGGGATCTAAGGTCGCACAAAGGAGCCTGGAGAGTGCCAAGGAGGCGATCGAGGAGGTTGCAAGGCACACGACTGCACGCCCCCGGAAAGCAGACAGCGACGCACTGGCTGCGTAGAGCCCATGGCTTTAAGCTGGCAGGAAGGCAGCGCCCTCAGGCTGCCAGCACCTCGGCTCCGCCGCACCAGGGCCGGGCTGGCGGCAGCCACCCTCCCAGCATGCCCTGGGGCATCCCCACGGCCTGCTGGGAGCAGGGCTGCTATGGGGCACCACGGCTCCGCCCGGGGAGACGCGGCCCCTGCCCCCGTGGAGCCCCGGGGCCAGCTCTTTCCCCTGCCCCACAGCCCCAGCCCAGACCTGCTGCCCCATGGCCCCCGCTGCCACTCGCTGCCCCAAGGCCCCAGCTCTGCCCCGGTGCCCCCAGAGCCCAGCACAGAGACCTCCTGCCCCATGGCCCCCGCTGCCACTTGCTGCCCCAAGGCCCCAGCTCTGCCCCGGTGCCCCCAGAGCCCAGCACAGAGACCTCCTGCCCCATGGCCCCCGCTGCCACTCACTGCCCCAAGGCCCCAGCTCTGCCCCGGTGCCCCACAGAGCCCAGCACAGAGACCTCCTGCCCCATGGCCCCAGCTCGAACCTCCACAGCAGGGGCCCACAGGGGCAGTGACTGTGGCAGATTTCGAGCACCGTGCGCTCTGGCCTCCGTTCCCGAGACTCTGCCGGGGGGATTGCCAGCACGGCCCCCAAGAAAGCAGCCTCCACGTCAGCCCCTGCTGTTCCTCTCTGCAGAGGAGGCAGCACCTTCTGCCTGAAGCACTGGCTGGGGCCCCGGGAGCTGCAGATGCTCTGCGGTGCGAAGGAGGTTCCTGGGCAGGAAGAAGCTGGCAGAGGAGGAATTGTGCCCCAAAAGCAGGAATTCCCTCATCCTCCTCTGGCTCTCCGGCACGTGCGTTGACACTTGCTGGTGAGTCGTGGGGACGTGTCACGTGGCAGGGCTGGACGCCATGGCACAGTGCTCAGGCTTCATGCTTGTCGGGAACGGCAGGCTCCAGCCCGGGGGTGGGAAGTGGAAGGAGAGGCACCCCTCGGTTTTCAGGCATGCCCACATTGCCTGCTGCATTGCCACCGTTGCCTCTGTGAAAAGCCTGTGCAGAGAGTGTGCAGCGTGACATGAGCAAGGGCAGGTTTGCAGGGGGGAGTGGGGCTGAGAGGTGAGCATGCAGACAGCTGGGACCAGATGGCGCCAGTGTGCAGGGGTGCACTTCTGTGTCCTTCAGCCCCCGGTCAAAGTGATGACTTGTGGTCTCCAAAACCAGCAGACTGGCTTTCACCTGGCAGCCTTTACACCCATTTGAGCACCAGCCAGCACTGTTCCTCTTAGCAGTTCATTGCTCCTGAATAGCAGGCAAGGAGTGTTGTGGGCAAAGGGGGCTGCCCATATGAAATCTGGAGAGCCGCAGTGTTCACAGCAGAGCTTGTCCGTTCATGGGTATCCCCAGAGCTCTGGAGATGCAGGAGCCAAAGGCAGTCCTGGGAGGATGCCTTTTGGCTTAACGAAGCTTTGTGTCAGGCAGCCCCTGCCTCGTTTCATCCTAGCTTTGGATCTCAAAGCAAATAGAAAGCTCGGAAGGAGAGGAGAAGTCTTTTTATGCATGCCATACTGCTGTTGAGATTTGTTTAGGCCTCTTCTTTGCACTCTGCGTGCTACTGCATTGTGTAACCCTGCAGACTGGTGCTTCCACCGAGGGTCGTCGGCCTTATACCTGAGGAGCCGTCACCGTGGGGTTTATGTAGGCAGCAGAGGGGCAAGTGTTTGTCTGGAGAAGGGCTTTGTTCAGCCCTCTCATGCCACACCAGGACTATGTTCCTGGAGTAATGCAATCAAAGCAATCTGATTTTGACTAATAGTGGGATTAATGAGCTTTGTCAGGTCTTGAGCTGTCCAACTAAGGATGCTCGTTATGACCCCAGGCCAATTACAGACTTAGCTGCTGCCTTTAGACATGGGGCTGAGAACGATCCTTTTTTCTTTCGTGGCCATTTGTGTTTCAGACATAGAGACAAGATGCTCTGAGGTAGTTCTGTTGCAAGGGAATAATCCCTCACTGCAGCTCACATTGCAGGTGGGCTCCATCCTCCCTGCTAGGCTTCCTCAGAATGTTCTTTATTCTAAAATTAAATTAAAAATTGTGTTTCTAAGTAATGGCAGCAAAATTGCCAAGACCCCAACAGAGCAGAATCCTGGAAAATTTCAGTGGAGCATAAATGGAGGTGGTCACTGAAGGAGTGGGGCAGGGAAGGAAGAACAGCCCCCTCCCCAAAGTGGCACTTGTGTCCTTGGTTTTTGCTGTATCCTTAGCAGCGGGTAGTAAATTCCAGCTCTTCAGGGCTGTCCCTGCACAACTCTGTGGCCTCCTTTGCAAGGCCATGGCTGAAGAAGGTAGAGTCCAGGGGGTGGGGGAACCTGGATGTGTTGGTGGCCGGACAGGCTACAGCCGACACCGAGGGGGTCTGTGAAGTAAGTGCCAAGGTCTGGCTGAGCTCCTGGAGCAAGGGACTCAGCTGAGGAAGACTCCAGGGGCTGTTTGGGGAAAGAATGGTCCCGCTGTGGTGGCCTGGTTAGGTTGTGCGTGAGGACACTGACTCTGGATGGAGGGAAGGCAAAGGAAGGGAGGAGAGGACTAAAAGGAGACATGGCTCAGCGTAGCAGGAGGAGAAGAAATGAGTAATTGGAGCAAGTGACAGAAGCGAGCGTGAGAAGCGCAGTTTAGGGCACTACCTAGATAAGCTCAAGCAGCTGGAAGTCCAGACTGGCACTCAACCTAGCCTCCACAGGTAACGACACAGACTGTGAATGCTCGTAATGGCAGAACTGAGCTGAGGCCAGGGTTTACCTTGTTTCAAGCAATGACAGGCTGTGAGGCGATCAGAAATTGCAAAAAAGTCATTTGCGCATCCTCTGCAGACATGTCCCTCGTTTGTAGCTGGCTAACTCTGCTCCTAAATTCACTGTTTCCACCATTCTGCTTTTTCTCCCTGAAGTCCAGCTGAGCCCCTTCAGTTTTGGGCCATAGCCACCTGCTGCTATTTCAGTCTGCCCTCACCCCCATGCATATCTGAAGACCTCTTTCCCAAAAGCTGTTCCTGTGAGGTAATTACATACTCAGTTATTTCCAGCTGATAAACCTCGTGTGCTTAGAGATGCATGCGATGGACACACATGCAGCATTACCACTACCTTAACAGCCCCGGTATTCCTCCACGCATCCCACAGTGCCTCCATCTTCCCACAGGTCCCCTTCCCGCTTCCAGCACAACATCTCCCAAGGAAAAATAAATAAATAAATAAATAACTCATCTCTGTAAGTGCTCCTATTCCCAGGTTTTTAGCACTTCCTTTTAAACCAACTGCCCAGCTAGTCAGCTCGTATAGTTTGACTTTGAGCCATCCTTACATCTGAGGTGGAGAAGCACTTCCAGTTTCCAAAGCATTTTTCATACCTACTTTCTTGTCTAGTTTCATTTAATTCAAAACACACTCTGTTATTACATATTATATGACTGTATCACAATGTTTTATGATATACATTCTGAAATATCTAATAATTTCTTTGTTGAAATTAAATGATTCAAAATGATCAAAATGAAGCATTTTGATTTTTCTCAATTGAAATTTAGCATAATTGACCCAGAAGACATTTCAATGTTTCAACATTGCTCTCTCATGCAAAAGGAAGATTAGAGAAGTAGGAATTCACCATTGAAGAGAAACACTATTTGCCCAAAGATGGGAGATCTTTGGAGAGCAGCCTCCACCAGGAATATCAATGACTCCCCCGCTGCTTCTGACCTTCCTTCTCTTTCTGCAGGTGTGGGAGTGAGGGCAAATTTAAGATAGCATTTAAAATACCAGCAGGAAATTAGTGGAAATGGAAAATGTCCCACTTCCCTGTAAGATGAGTTTGCAAGAGAGAGATGATGAATTATCTTCTTGAACGGCCTGTCTCCTTCCTTTACTACAAAGGCAGCTTAGACAACTAGATTAGATTTAGTCACCTAACTTTTAAATAGCTTAACTGCAGGGAGATGAATCCCATCTGCTGTATAGACATGTGGCATGTGCTCAAGATCCATGATGGGTCTGGATCTACTGCACAGCTATGTCCAGGAGATGCATTTCACATTCTCTGAAATATCGCACTGAGCTGCACCGTGTGCTGTTCTGCCTGTCTTTATGTGCACAGTAAACTATGCACATCCCAAAATCTGGGATGCATGGAGCCTAATCAACATGACATGGAGAAAGCATGTGTGAAATTGCACGTGCATGTGTAAAAAAACAAAAACAAAAATCCTGCCCTGGAAATCCACCAGCCTTACCCTCCCAAGCCTGCAGTTCTGCGCCATGCCATCACACCGTATTTCCATACCACAGCAATGCAGGAGGCCAGGCTCCATGATTACTCTTTCAAATGCTCATAGGTGTGAAATACTTGGGGAAAACATACAGGAAGACTTCCTTACTGAGCTTTAGCTGTATGCAAGTGACCTATTTAAAGCTAATCAGGCTTCCTCTGTGTTCATCAGAGAGAAAGAAGTTAGCATCTTCACAGAGCGCTTCTTCCTTAGGACAAGTTGAATCATCTCCAGGAGCTGTCTGTCTCTCTCCGTTGAGTACCAAGGGGGTTTAGATGACTAGATTAGCTTCAGACAAAGCTTTTACATGCTTCCTGGTAGATGACATGAGTGTTTTCACCCACAGTCCTCCCTAATTTCTCCCTTTTATCTCTACTGAGAGATCTCAAACCACCCAGGCACAAGCATGAGGTACTTCAGTAGGATGCCTGAATTTAGGCGAGATGAACTGAATCCTAAGAGTCAGTTAGTCTAACGCAAACAGATAATGTAACTCCCTGTATTTCTCTTGTTGGCAGATGTTGAACTTTTGACATATTTGGTGGCATAATTAATACATTCATAATGGATAATTTGCTGAAGGAGCACAGTAACTTAATTACTGCAAGGTGGAAGTTTCACAGTTATTCAGTTCACCTCACAGAAGAAAATCCTCTTGTCTTCCCTTTACTCTGCTTCCCAAAATACTTGTGGTGCCTCCCCAGCTATAATACTGGATTGTGTCACTTCCTCCTTTACCTATGGATGTCCCCTTGTATGATTTTTCATAATTAACCTGTGCAGGAGAATTATGACAATTTTCAGAAAAGCTTTTTTTTTTTTTTTTTTTAAATAGCGCCCTACTATGGCTAAAGAAAATTCAACAAATAAAATAGCTATCTTCAATTTACCTAAAAACATCAGCACCGGTGTATATGCATTCATACACACTCAAGTTTGTGCCTTCGCCATCTGGTGGCAAAGCACGATCATAGCATGTCAGAGCCGAGAAAGTTTTTGGACCCTATCTATTTGTTTGAAAATGAGGATTCTAAATAAGTAAGATTGTTGAGAAAGCTTCCCTTTTTCAATGTTTATTGATAATACCATCAGTTATATATACACATCATTTGGAGAGCTTCTATTTTGTAAATAGGTGATACTTATTGTTTACTGCTGCTTGATTTATCTTACCCAAATTTAAACCTCTGCAGAAGATTTGAGTTCATCTGACCTTGTCAATCTAATCTTCCTTTAAAGTTAATAAAGAAAAAAGGGGGGCACTTCTTGGGCACTGTTCATCATTTCTTAGAAGAGACATCTTCATAGCCTGGGATCCATGAATCTTCTTTGTAAACTATGAAGAACACAAGATGCAGAGCTTAGGTGAAGGCGATTACTTCTGAGAGCATATACCTTACATCATAGACAGCCAAAGTGCAGAGAGCAAAAACCTCACATCTTGTCCTTCCAACTGGGGAATCCAAGTCAGTGAGTGTAATTATAACCTGGTTACTTTCTCATGTGTCCTGAAATATTGGAGCTGAGAAAGACATCTGAGCCATATTACATACTAAGATCAAATTTTAAAAAAAAAGTACTTCTCTTTTTCTTTTTTCTAACTCTTACATTGCATAGGAGGGAATTTACTAGTTGCACTGGATAGTATGAAATTTGCATTTTCCTGGCCTTAGAAATTAGTAGCTGAAAGATCTATTTCCCATCTCTAGTTTCTTTGCTATGAAGGATGGCCATTCATTTTCTTACACCCACTACTTAATCCTGCCTGCTACAACACTGGATTTCAACACAGGTGGAGTTGCTTGCTTTCTCAACTGGGAAGTAACATCTGGGTTCACTTTGGAAGTTCTTGTATGATCCAAGCATAAGTTGCTATGTAATTGCTTGCAAGTTTTTTGGTTTTTTTTCCAATAAGGACTGGATTATTTACCAGATTTGCTTACAGACCCTTGATCTCCAGATGTCTATACACACATATAGAAGCTCCATCATTAACCAGATAGATAAAAGCCTGTTCTCCTTATTTTTCAGAGTGCTGGGTATTAGCAAGAGTGGAATAAATCCAAATCTTCTCAACATTTTGGAAATAGACCATCTCTGTTATACAAAACAGAAATAACAGAGATAAAGTCTGTTTATATTTAAAAGTAGACTGAAATTTAGCAAAACATCATTTCAGGACAATGTGGAACTAGAATGTTACAGTCTAGGAATCCTAGAATAGCCTCATTTTCACACGTGTTCTTTGTGGCTTGTATGTCCAATTTATTGATAGAATTGATACAGCAGCAGCAGATTGTAGTGATGTATTCTTCTGTGCAAACAAATTGCAGTTACTTACCTTTGGTTTAATGAAGGCATGATAAGTGAAAATGGATATGAATTTAACTCTTTTCATAGTCGTGGAATTTAAGTGCAGTTGACATCTACTCTGGAATATCATTGTAATCCCATGCAGACAAATGCATTTGAAACCTTATTCTCCCCAAAGATGCTGACCATCCATTTCTGTCTTCACAGGTAACTCTGTATATCCTGCACACCTTCAAAAGTCAGCTCATGAATTCATACGTCCATTTACCTACTAGTCAGACAGTCAGTTTGTTATGAGAGTGAATGGAGCTTGGTTTGGTGCAGGAATGAGCAGAATTAATCAAAGAGTGTTTTCTATCAGACATTTGTCTTGTAGAATGCTATCAAGTTGACTGGAAACAGCTGGAATCCAACCAGTGGACTTTAATATCCTTTTCTGAATTAAACAAATATTAGTATCACAGTTATAAATATGGCAGTGAAGGAATAGTTGGTTTATTTGTAATAAAACTGGAGTAGCTCTACATACATATGCCTGCTTATGGAATTCATCTCACCTAGAGATATACCTTTAAGCATGCCTTCGATTCTGTCTTCCACCTTAGTTTCTTCTCAATAGGAAGGGGGAGAAAAAAAAAGTAACAGGTATTTTTACAGAATGGTTCATGTGAGTATCTTAGACATCTGCTACATGATGAGATGAGTTATGCCATAGAAGTGCCCATTTTTTCCTTCCTTTTCCCTGTTCAGGATGTGTAGAATGATAAGTTCAGGAGGCTGCAGCCAGGGCCTGTCCCTCTGGCCCTGAGCCAGGTGGGCAGAGAAGACCTAGAGATGGTAGCCGAGTTCAACCAAGAGTCTGGATGATCAGGAGAGTTCATGGTGATGAAGCAGGTATGAGGTCAAGCTGACATTTTAGAGATCAAAAAGATCATTTTCAATCTGCAGATGGAATCATAGAATAATTTAGGTTGGGAAGGATTTCTGGAGGTCATCAAGTCCAACCTCCTCCTCAAAGTGTTGAGTTACGAGTGCTGAGGGAGCTGGTGGACGTTATTGCTAAGCCACTCTCCATCATCTTTGAAAGGTCATGGAGAACAGGAGAGGTGCCTGAAGACTGGAAGAAAGCCAATGTCACCCCAGTCTTCAAAAAGGGCCAGAAGGAGGAGCCAGGGAACTACAGGCCAGTCAGCCTCACCCGCATCCCTGGAAAGGTGATGGAGCAGCTCATGCTGGAGGCCATCTCCAAGCATGTGGAGGACAAGAAGGTGATCAGGAGTAGTCAGCATGGCTTCACCAAGGGGAAATCATGCTTAACCAATCTGATTGATAGCCTTCTGTGATGGAGTGACTGGCTGGGTAGATGAGGGGAGAGCAGTGGATGTTGTCTACCTTGACTTGAGGAAGGCTTTCGACACTGTCTCCCATAACATCCTCATAGACAAGCTCAGGAAGTGTGGGTTAGATGAGTGGACAGGGAGGTGGATTGAGAACTGGCTGAATGGCAGAGCTCAGAGAGTTGTGATCAGTGGCACAGAGTCTAGTTGGAGGCCTGTAGCTAGCGGTGTCCCCCAGGGGTCAGTACTGGGTCCAGTCTTGTTCAACTTCTTCATCAATGACCTGGATGAAGGCACAGAGTGCACCCTCAGCAAGTTTGCTGACGATACAAAACTGGGAGGAGTGGCTGATACACCAGAGGGCTGTGCTGCCATTCAGAGAGGCCTGGACAGGCTGGAGAGGTGGGCAGAGAGGAACCTCATGAAGTTCAACAAAGGCAAGTGCAGGGTCCTGCACCTAGGGAGGAATAACCCCAGTCACCAGTACAGGCTGGGGGCTGACCTGCTGGAAAGCAGCTCTGCGGAGAAGGACCTGGGAGTGCTGGTGGACACCAAGTTAAGCATGAGGCAGCAATGTGCCCTTGTGGCCAAGAAGGCCAATGGTCTCCTGGTGTGCATGAGGAAGAGTGTTGCCAGCAGGTGGAGGGAGGTGATTCTCCCCCTCTACTCAGCCCTGCTGAGGCCACACCTGTAGTACTGCATCCAGTTCTGGGCTCCCCAGTACAAGAGGGATGTGGCACTACTGGAGCAAGTGCAGTGAAGGGCTACAAAGATGATTAGGGGACTGGAGCATCTCTCTTATGAGGAAAGACTGAGAGAGCTGGGCCTCTTCAGCCTGGAGAAGAGAAGGCTGAGAGGAGATCTTATTAACGTGTACAAGTATCTGAAGGGAGGATGACAAGAGGATGGAGCCAGACTCTTTTCAGCGGTGCCCAGCAACAGGATGCGAGGCAAGGGGCACAAACTGAAACACAGGCAGGTCCATCTGAACATGAGGAGAAACTTCTTCCCTGTGAGGGTGACACAGAGCACTGGCACAGGTTGCCCAGGGAGATTGTGGAGTCTCCTTCTCTGGAGATACTCAAAACCCGCCTGGACGCGATCCTGTGCAAGGTGCTGTAGGTGACGCTGCTTGAGCAGGGGGTTGGACTAGATGATCTCCAGAGGTCCCTGCCAGCCTCAGCCATGCTATGCCTCTGTGATTCCGGGAAGGAGAGCTGCTCCGGGCCTAAATCGCAACCATTCAAACTCCTTCCGCAGTGCAGTTCGCCAGGTCAGTTGATAATTTTCCCGAGCTCAGCTACCAGCGGCGCTGGGGCTGCGGCCGCTTTTCCCCGGGCGACGGCGCAAGCGGCCGGGAGCCGCCGCGGCGCTGCCCTGTCGCCGGCGCCTGTCAAACGCGCGCTGCTCGGGGAGGGCCCGGGCTGGGGGCGCCGGGGGTCCCTGGGCGGGTCCGGCCCGGGGTGACGCCGCCCGGCTCCGGCTGCGGCTCCGGCTCCTGCCCGCGTGGGGGCTGCCCGGGCCCTGTAGTGCCCCTGCGGCCGCCAGGCGGCGCCGCCGTGCGCGGGCGAGCGGCGCTGAGGGGCGGCAGGTGCGCGGCGGCCCCGGAGCCCGAAGCGGCACCGCCCGGCCGGGCAGCAGCGGCAGCAGGAGCAGGCAGCGGCGGGCAGCAGGGTCCCGCGGAGGGCTGGGGCCGGGGGGGGCAGCCGGGGCACTAGCTCTGCCGCGGGGGCACCAGGAGAACCGGGCCGGCCCGCGTCTGTGCGCGGGGCAGAGGAGCCGGAGGCCCAGGCCGCCCCTGCCGGGAGCTGGGAGCCGTGGCCGCCGGGAGCCGCGGGCCGAGGCCGGGACGCGCCGGGAGGGAATGGGGGAGCCGCGGGGCGGCGGCGGGGCCCGGCCGGGGAGGGCAGCACCGGGGCCCGGCCCCGGGGAGGGCGGCTGCGAGCACTCCCGGGACGCGTCTACCCTTCCCTTCCCGCCGCGGGAGCCGGGTGCGGCGGGGCCGCAGCTGCCGCGCCGCACCGGGACCGGGACCGAGCCCGCCGGAGCCGCCGCCGGGAGCGAGAGCCGCAGGAGCCGCGGCCGCGCCGGAGCTGCCGCTCGGGCCGAGGCCCCGGGCCAAAGCCGCCGGCTGCTGCCCGGCGCCGCGGGCTGGGGCCGCTCCGGTGCGGGGCCCCCGCGGGAGCGACACGGCCAGGAACCAGCCGCTGCCCCGGGCACAGGGGTGGTGCCGCGTCCCGCTGGGGCAGCCCCGGGCCCGGCAGCGGGGAAGGGGTGTCTGGCACCGAGCCGGCCGCTCGTGGCTATTGCCTGGTGCCGACTCCTGAGCTCAGGGATTTGGGATCAGTGGGGAGCAATTAGCTCATGCGCATTGGATCAGTGTTGACTAAGGAGCTCATAACTGTTCCATGAATGTTGACCAAGTTGCTGCTGGACATTGACTCAGGACTTAGGAGCTTCTGAAGACTGAATCGAGGCTGACTAAAGAGCTTATGAATACTGAATGCTGTTGACCAAGGAGCTGATGTCTATGGAATCCAGAGTGACTAACCAGCTACTACTGATTCAAGAATTAGAAGCTAATTGATTAATTGTTATGGAAAGTGTTGACAAGGTCACAGATCAGTCACTGTTACAGCTTGGAGATTGAGGTCATCAGTTAAAAGTGGAACAGTACTGAACAAAGAGCTGCTGTGCACTGCATCAACGTTGAACTAATTAGTTAAGATATTGTTTAGGAAGCACTGAAAGTCTTGGATGAATGCTGAATAAATACTGGCCCTGGAAAGTGGTGGCTCCTGGTGTTTCCTCCCCCCAAAACTGCTTTTGCACCAGAAGCTATCTCAGATGGGAGGATGAGCCTGGTGCATGCCAGCCTCCCTGCCCTGGGGGCACTCATGGATGGACCCCCCTTTGGGGAGGGACCACACACCCTGCCCCTCCCCACTCCTTTGCCTCCCCCCCCACCCCATAAAAGGGCCCCCTCAGCCTCTGCTTTGGGGCTGGAAACAGCTGAACTCGCCTCCATTTCCAAGTCCCCAAAACGCAGCACTTGGTCTCTGTTTTCAGCCCCCAAAACAGCCCCCTGAGCCTCCATTCCTGGCCCCAACAAGGCAGCACTTAATCCCTGCTTGGAGCTCAGACACGCAGGGCTCAGGCTCCCCGAGTAACAAAAGCCGCCCCCTAAGCCGCCATTTGTGGAGCCAGAAACGCAGTGCTTGGCCTCCGTTTTCCACCCCAAAAAGCAGCACTTGGCCTCTGATTCTGAGCTCAGAAACCCAGGACTGAGCTGTTTGGAGGGGCTGAAAACAGAGACCGACAAAGCCGCTGTTCTGGACCCCAAAAGGCAGCACTCACTCTTCGTTTCTGAGCACAAAAGCGCAGGGCTGCATCTCCCTTTTCAGCCACAAACCAGCCCCCTCAGCCTCCGCTTCTGGCCCCTAAATGCAGGCCTGAGCCTCTGTCCCCAACCCCCAAGCAGCCCCCGAAGCCTCTGGGTGTGACCCCAAACCCAGGGCTTCAGCCTGCCGCTGAGCTCAGAAACACAGGCCTTGGGCACCTGCTCTGGGGCTCGAAGCCAGAGCCTGCGGCCCCACTGCCGGCCCCAAAACTCAGCCCCCCGGCTGCCTCCCTGAGGCTCCCGGTGCCCCCGGCCCCCCGCAGCCCCCACTTGCCCCTCAGCCCCTCCGCCCCCCCCGGGGTCCTCGGGGCCCCTCTCGTGCCCAGTCCCACCCCAGCGCCCCGCTCCCCCCAGTGACCCCGGTATTCCCTGGTGTCCCCAGGCACCTCCCAGTGCCCCCACTCACCCCGGTCTCTCCCCTCCCCTGTCCCCGCTCCCCCAGGCCGCGTCCCCAGGCAGGGCAGGGCCGGGGGGCACCAAGGCCACGTCCTGGGGGGGGGGGGCAGGGCTGGGCCGGCACGAGACCCCCCCAGAGCCCAGACACAGCTGGCACCCCCAGCCCAGGGAGCCCCTGTTTGCACCCAGCGTCCCCCTTGCCACCCTGCTGACGGCAGGGCGAGGAGCGCGGCCCTAGCGCAGCCCCGCGTCAGCCTCTGCTCGGCTCCCCACGCTCCTCGAGCCCCGCGCACCTCTCCCCAGCAGCTCTCGGCTTCGGGCTGCGCTCAGAGCGCAGGAAAGGCCGTCTCACCTCCGCAGGCGCTCTGCTGGCCACGTTGCCCACGCCTCTCACGGCCGTTTGCCCCGCGCTCCTGACGGGGTTGCACGATCTCTCTGTTAAGGCCTCTAAGAGGGGCTTCAGGAGCTCGCTCTGCTCCACCACTTGCTCCTTCATCAGCTGCAATAAAGCCACGGGGCCGCCAGCATCCCGACGCCGTTCACGCCAGGCAAGACGCAGCACTAGCCGCGGCCCGGCGCTCCAGGGTCGAGAAGCCCCTCAGCCCCCGACGGGTTCCCCCACAGCCGGGGGCTTTCCCTCTGGGCTGGGCCGGCCCGGCTGCAGCTGCGGGGCCGGGCAGCTGCCGAAAGCAGAGCCGCGCAGCGCCCGGGGAGGCCTCGCGCATGGCCCGCGTGGGGCGGCACCTCCTGGCAGGAAGCTGCACTCGGGCCCGGGGCCCCCGCAGCTCTGCCACGGCCCCCCGAGCTCAGCAGCACGTCCCGCCCGGGCTTGGGGTGCCTGGCAAAGGCGGCGCCCAGCAAACACCCCTCCACCTGCCCTCCCCAGCAGCACCAGGCACGAGGGCCACGATGGGCTCGGCGGCACCAGCGACAAGCGCCAGCACGGGCCACTTGGCAGCGGCAAGAAGGGCCCTGGCAGAGCTCTGGCAAGGGCTCTGCAGGGGCCGGCGGGTGCCGCTCCCCAGAGGCTTCCTACAGAGCAGGAGCCAGTCGAGGCGCTCCAGCAACACTCGCTGCTGCCACCTTCCCCCAGAAAGGGACGCCCCGAGCAGCCGCTTCTTAGGGAACCCTCCGAGCCCTCCCTGCCCTGCTGCTGCCTCACCTCAGCGGAGAAAGCCGTGGCCGCGAGCCGCAGGTTTGCCGAGCGCCACTCCAGCCACGGGAAGAGGCTCTCCGCTAGGTGCTGCGGGACCAGCTCCGCGCCGAGCAGCACGCTGCGCACAAAGCACCAGCGGGCTTGTGACGTGCAGTCACGCGGGACGGCCACAGGCTGCAACTCCCAAATCCCCCCGCTCTGACACAGACGCTGCTCTGCACCTCAGCAGAGCTCCCGGGCACGCAGCGAGCTCCCAGCAGCCCTTTCCCCGCGCACAGCCCCCGAGACAGGGCACGCCGCATTCCGGCGCTCTCACCTCGCCAGCAGACGCACAGCGTGCCGGCGGTGTGAGCCCGGGGCTCTGCCAGTGATGCCCACGCTCCCTGCTCCCGGAGCAGCCGCAGCCACCGCTCCTCCAGGCACTTCGCCAGCACCAGCTCTGAAGCCTCCGCAAAAAGCCTGGTGGAAAAGAAAAACCAGAGAAGTCGCCAGGCGCACAACTTTGGGGGAACATTTATCTCTAGCGGAGCTAAAACAGCTCAGCCGCTTGGCGAGGCGCTCGTTCACGCAGCCTAAACCCCGCTGAGGGAGAGGCAAAGTACCCCTGAAATGACACTCCGCAGTCGCCAAGGCTCAAGCTAACAGAAAACCGGCCCCTGCCGCTCCTCACCTGCCCGGCGTCTCCTTGCTCCCTGGCTCCCCGAGGGACAGCGCCATCTCCTCCCCCAGCGTCTCCCTGATCTGCCCCAGCAGGCAGGGAAGCAGGAAGGGAAGCAGGCGCTGCACCAGCGCCTCGCTCTGCACCGCCGACACCACCTCACAGAGGGCCTGGGTGATCTACAAAGAAATTCAACCGAGAAGCACCGGGTGAAACAAGGCCTTTGCCCACCATCCACGTCCCCCCACCGGCCTGCGAGGCTTTCACTGGCTCCAGGTCTCACTGCGGCCACAGCCTTGCGGCCCGCCAGCAGCAAACTGTCCTGCCTCCCCACACCGCTAACGCTGCCGCTGCCCCGGCACAGCACCCTGCGAGGCTCCCCGGGCGCTCGCAAAGGGCACCAAACTCCCTCGCGCTCAAGCCCAAGCTGGAAAGCAGACGTGAAGCAGCACCAACGCCTCCGCCGCTGGCCGTACCGCGCGAGGCTCCCGCGCTGCCCGGCTCCCAAGCACAGCACTCGCTCCTCCGGCTGCTCTTTCCAGCTGCCCTGAACTTTTCAGGTAAGTGCACCAGCGTGCGGCCCCCCAGGGCGCTGCTCCCCAGGTTCCTCCGCAGCTCCGCTGTGTCGCTGCAAGGGAACAGACGCTTGCCCGGGAGCCCGCATCCTCGTGCACCTGCGACGTCCTCGCGAGAGGCCAAACGCTCTCCTCGTCTGCAGCAACAGGGCTGCCGAGGCCCGGGCGGGCACGGGGACACGAGCCCCCGAGCCGGCAGCGCTCAGCCTTTCCTGGGGAAAATCCACCTGCTGCCCAGCGGGACCCCCCCACGCAGGGGCGCCCTGGGGCCGGCTCTCGCTGCCGAGGGAAGGGCCAGTGCGCAGACCTGTCCGCGCGCAGGCGCTTCTTGAGGAGGCTGTCAAGCACCAGCCGTTGGCGAGAGCGGGCCAGGAGCAACAACGCCCGCAGCACAACCCGCCGCGGGGGGCTCTGCCGGGTGCTCCGCAGGCACGTGGAAAGGATGCTCACCATTTCGGGCACCTGGAAGGAGGAAGGCAACAAAGAACGGCTCGCTGCATCCTTTCCCTGTCCTTCTTTGGGGCCAACAGCCAACAACAGAGAACAACCAAAGGCAAACGGAGAAAACGCCTCTCTCACCTCCGCCTGCAGTGGTTGCTCTCCGCACTCCCCCAGGAACGGGAGCATCCACCACCCAGCGACCCGTGCACACATGGGCCTGGCACACAGCAGGCTCTCCGCAGTGGGCCTCAGGAAGTCTGTGGCCTGGCCTCGGGGGAAATGTTTGCAAACAAGCTGGGGAGAAAGCAGAAACGGAAGAGACCACGTCACAGGTTGCTCAGAAGCAGAACTCACGTCCTGACAACAGCGCTCACACACACAAATCACGGCATCTGCTCCTTTTGCCGTGGGCCAAAAGGACAGACTTGTCTCCAGCTCCCTGCTCCGTGCTCACGTCACGCATCCCCACGCAACAGCTCACTTGCAGAACTGCGCGAGACCCTGCAGGGAGCAGGGAGACGGGCAGGAGCCCCGCACCGGGCCCCCACCCCGCTTTGCAGGGCCCAGTTACCTTCGCGATGCTGACGCAGGTCGCCGGCAGAGACTCGGCGGTGGCAGCGTTCAGCCGCTCGTGCAGGGACCCAATCCCTTCAGCTGCCGCTTCCGTGGTCTCGGCTGCAGCTAACAGAGAGGGGAGTCATGTTCACAGGCAGCGAACCTCCGGCCCCGCGCGCGGATAAAGCGGGACCCGAGGGAGGGCGGCGAAGGCCAGGGCGAAGCCAGGGCCCCCCAACACGGCGCAGCGGGTTTGCGAGCCAGGCGAGGGGCCGGCCATGGAGGGCGCTGGTCCCTGCCACCGGGGACCACGTCCTGCCCTCAGGCAGCAGCGGGCACCGGCCCTGCGTGCTCTCCTCACCTCCAATTTGCAGCAGGCGGCCGAGGCAGGTCGCTGCCCGCCGGCGGGACGCAGCTGGCACGGCGCTTGTCAGAGGCCCCAGCAGCGCCGCCAGGGAGCCCAACTGCTCGCAGGCATGGCCTCGCTGTGGGAGCAAGAGGCAGCCGAAAAGGTTACTGGCAGCCCCTGCAGCCGCTCGCCCTCTCCTGGCTGCACCCCCCACCCCAAGCCGCAGCCAGGCAGGGGGCAAACAAGGGGCTGCCCCGCAGCCCGGGACACCCCAAACCCAGCGCTCGCCCGGGCGCAGCTCCCTGCTGGGGCCACGGCCAGCGCGGAGGGGGCCAGGCAACGCGGGTGCCCTGCTCACCCTGCGCTCGCAGGCCTCTTCATGAGCACCCAGCAGCTGGATGCACACCCACCCGCAGGGCCCTCTCCCGCTTGCACGCCTGCGCCGAGGTGAGCCAGCGCCGCAGCACCCGGCCACGGGCGCACCTGCCTCACCACGGGCCTCTTTCCGCCCGGCGCCCCTCGCCAGCCCCCTCCCTTCCCGGCCCTGCCACCTCCACAGCCCCAGGCTCTCCAGGCCCCCCAGCCCTGGCCCAGCAGCCCTTCCCCACGGGCACCTCCCTGCTCAGGGCTCTCGCCGCGGCGCCCTGCACTTGGGCAGTGCCCCTCGCTCACGGCTGCGCCTACGCAGAAGCTGCGGCGCGTCCAGGCAGCTCCGCACGACACTGCGAGCTGCCTGCAAGGAAGCTGCTGCCCATGGGAAAAGCTTGGCTGCAAAACTAGGGCGAGGGCACCTCAAACTGGCACCCTTTCACTCGCTGCCAATTTGGGTGGGGTGTTGCACCTGCTTACAGGGAAGCTCCTCTCCTCGGAGCAGCCCCGCGGGCAGGATCCCCACGGCTCTGGCCGCCCCGCTCAGGCAGCGGCGACGCTTTCCCTGCCGCCCCACGGACGCTCACCTGCACCGTGTCCTCAAAGCAGGCAGGGGCCGCCTCTGCCTGCAGAAGGGCTCTCAGGAGCTGGCGCAGCGCTCGCAGGGACGGCGCCTGTACACCCTGACACCAGAAAGGGCGACTGAGGCCGGGCACCCCGCGGAGACGCCAACGCAGCCAGCGGCTGCCAGAGCGCGGGGCGCCCGGAGCTGGGCCCCCACCGAGGGGCAGCTGAGAAGGGCCGGCAGGTACCCGCGTGCGTGCGGCAGCCACCACCACATCCCCTTCCTCTTCCCTCTGCTCCGGGTGACGAAGGCACACAACGCCCTCGCAGCACTGAGCCAGGAGGCTGCGCTTTTCCTCCCTGCTCACACGGGGCTGCAGCTTGCTGCCAGCAGAAAAAGGGGACGGAAACCACAAAGAGGCCTTACTAGCGCTCTCCAGAGCGACTCAAAGGACCACTGCCATTGTCCCCATCCACAGCCCCAAATCCAGTGCCCACAGTCCCAGCCACACCAGCCAGCTGCACTGGGACACGCAGCAACTCCCACAGCCCCACACAGACCCTACCTCAACTGCTCCACGGCCACCACGGCCTGGGGTGCACCAGGGACTCCGGGGGCTCCTCCTCAATCACCTCCTGCAAGTCACAGGGACACAGGCACAAAGCGGGCAGCGCGCAGGGCTGCGGGAGAGCCCTCCCGCCCGACCCAGCCACGCGCTCTGCTGCCAGGTCCCACCGGCACCACCACCCCCACGGCTCCCACCAAGGCCCCGCAGGACGAGGCGGCACCTCCCTGGCGCCCGGACGCACCGCGCTCGCCCGCCACGGCCCTGAGCACCAGCACCCAAGCGCCCCGCCAGCTGGGGAGGCAGCTCAGGGCGCTCGGGACCTCGCGCACGGCCCCACGACACCAGCGCGCCCCTGCGCAAACCCGCCCCAGGCACAGCCCAAAGCTCCCCTGCGCAGTGGCCCTGGCTCCGGGCGCTCACCAGCACCGTCTGCAGCAGCTCCACTCGCAGCTCAGCTCAAACCCGGAGCAGGTGGCCACAGCCCGGACGGCCAGGCTGAGCTCAGCGATGCTCTGCACCACGGAGAGCTTCAGCTCTGCGTCCTGAGGCCAGGGGACAAAAACATGCTTGGAGCTCGGCCAAGGGTGGAAAGAGCAGCGCGGCTGGGGGCAATCTGCCTCCAAGCACAGCGCCGGCAGCACACTGCGCCCTCCAGCAACCCAGCGCACCCCAGCTCGGCACCTGCGCCCCAGCCAGCAAACCTCCTCTCCCCTCCCGCGAAGGAGCCTCCCGCGGCCAGGGAAGCAGCTGCCCTGGCTGCCGCCTGGAAAGACCCCGCCGACCCCGGCCCAGGGCAGCAGGGCGAGCAGTGCTGGCACGGCTGCAACGGCAAAGGGGTGCACGGGAAGGGCGAGGAGAGGCTGGAGCTGGCGGCACCTGGCCCGCTCTGCCCCGCGCCCCAGCGCCCGCCCAGCAGCCCTCTCGGCACAGCCGCAGGACGCTCCCCACCACGTGGCTCTCAACAGGGGTGAGCAGCTGCTCCCTGGCGGCGCGCAGCGCCATCCTGCTCTAGACACCCACGAGCACAGCCCGAGTCCTCGCCGGGTCGCTCTGCTGCGCGTTCGCCGGAGAAGCACCAAGACGCCACCCCACGGCCCCGCTGCGCCCGGCGCCCCCTGCGCTCCCCAGGCGGGAGCTGCCCCGCACCCCACCGGCGCCTCAGCTCCCCGCGCACCTCCCGGCACCTCCCCACGGCGCTGCTCGAGCTCCCGGCAGCTCGGCGCCGGCGCCCGGCACCCACCCCACAGGCGCGGAGCTCGCGCAGGCACGGGCCGAGGGCAGAGCCTCCCTCGCCCCCACCGCTGGCGCTTCACCAACACGGCGGCGGGCAAGCGAGCGCTGCAGCTGCCCCGGCTGGGCAGCTCCCACCCACCAGGCGCCAACCCCCTCCCGCCCTAAAACACCCCACGCGCCCCAGCCCCGCCACGGCCCCTTTCAAGCGCAGCGCTCAGGCGCTTCTTAACACAGGCGCAAACAAAACGCAGCAGCCGCCACCAGGCTGCCGCTGGGGCACAAGTGACAAGAGGCCAGAAGGAAAACAAACAGCGACACCCCAGGCCCTTTACCTGCTGCTGCTGCTGCAAAGTCTCCGTGAACCCCTCGACCGAGGACAACGCCAGCTGGAAGCGGCTCTCAGCACAGCGAGACGCAACACAAGTCAGTGCCTGCAACGCACCAGAAAGGGGCAGTCGCTGCGGCCCCAACGCCCAGCCCTGGCCAGCTCCACTGCCCACGCAGGGAGCAAACCTTCTCCCAGGACAGGCGGGGAGAGCTGCCCAGCTGCCGCCTCAGCTCCCACCTCAGGCCCACGGTCCAGGCCTCGCTCTCGATGAGCTCCAGCGACGTTCGTAGGAACTAGGGCCAAGTGAGACGTGAAGCAAATGCTCCCCTGCCCTTGGCCAGGGCCGTCTGCGCATCCACACGGCCCCACAGACTGTCAGCGCAGAGCTCCCCTTCGTGGCAGCCCCTCTCCCCGCTCGCCCCTCTTGCAACCCGCCTCTCGCTCTTCCCCTAATGCAAAGCCCGAGGAAGCAAAAGCCCTCACTCTCAGCCCAGCAAGTGCCATGGCAGGGCCCGGGCGCCTCCTTTGTGCTCCGACGCCCCAAAGCCTCAGGCCATCGCGCTGACAAGCGCTCGCCAACCCGCCACCATCGCCCTCCGCCAGCCTGGGCGGCTGAAGGCATCTTGCTGCCCCCTCCGCCCCCAGCCTCTCCCCCCCGCCGCCACTTCACCTGCCAGGTGCAGCAGCAGCAGCAGGGGGATCTCTGCAGCCCACCTCGCCCCCATGGCTCCGGGGATCATGCCGGGCACCGGCCTCGGCACCAGCTCTCCCAGCCTCTCCCCTCGCCCTGGCCACAAAAGCTCTGTCCCCGGGGCCCCGCTACTCACCAGCAGGCGAGCCAGCAGCGCCTGGGCAGCGGGCAGAGCGCCCGCGGGCAGAAGGAAAGGCTGCGTGAGATGCTCAGCCCCACCGGACCCTGCCCGTGCCACGGCCCAAGGCCCCACGCGGGGCTCAAGGGCACTCCAGCCGCACCGCCTCCGCACCAGCCCTGCCGGGCTCCTGCGGCTCAACAGCCGCCGCTGAAGGCAGCCCCGGCACGGCAGCAACCAGCCCCCGGGCCCCTGGCAAGAGCCGGGTGCAGCTCTGCCCCACGCTGGCCCGGGCCTCCTGTGCAGGGTTGGCAGGGGACACAGGGACACACGTGGCCCCACTCCCACCCAGCCCCACACAGCACGCCGGCACTTTCTGCTCACCACCTTGCTCCTCAGACTCCAGGGTCTCGGGCACCTCCTCCTCTTCCTCGTGCTCTGCTCTCTCCTGTCTCTCAGCCAGCGCGCACAGACAGCGTGTGACAGTGTGCTCCTTCCCCCCCCCACTGATGTGCTCTCTCTCCCCCTCAACCTGACCTCCCTGTAAGCAGCACCTATGTAGTTGAGCGTGCGCCAATTAAGACCCATCTAGCATGCAAATATGACGATGAGTCAATCATCTCCCCCCATAAATAGGGGGCAGCCCAGAGCCCATGGAGCTCTCCTGCACAGCAGCGGGCTGCACTGCAGAACCTCCTCTTGAGCAGGGACACCTCTCACGGTCACTCCTCGAGGCTGAGAGATTCCTTACCCGCCACAGATCCTCGGGAAGTGATTAATAGCGTGCTGAACTTTTGCAAACTTTGTGAAACTTTGCTGAGTTATATCTCAGATTAATTGCGCACATAATCCCTTAGACATAAACCGTTGACCAAGTCTGGGACTAGGACTGGATCCAGCTGCACCTAGGCTCCTCTCCAAAGGAGTTTAGAAAGCAAGGGGCTCCAGTCTGAACCTCGTGACTTGACGGCAGGGTCTCTGTTGTTGCACGCGCATCTGACCCTGTCCTTCATGCAGTAAATAACTGAGTGAACCTTGCCAATCGAGCCTCGTTAAATCGTTCTTATTTACAATTGAACTTTGTTAAGTCGCTGTCTTACTGCAATAAACGTAGTGCTGCTTCCCTCTTACGAGTGAAGTGCATCACTCCTTTCACAACACCATCCCAGCCAGGCCACAAAACCGGGCACACGGGAAGCAGAGAGACCCGGGCCAGAGCCTGAAGAAAAATCCAGCGCGCTCCCACTAGCGCACAGGGGCCATTGCTCCAGCACAGAGGCCCCGCAAGCCAGGAGCGGCTCGCGCCACTGCTCACACCAGCGCCAGGGCATTCGGCCGCCTAGAAAGCCTCGCTGGCACCCAGGGGCCCCATGGCAGCAGCACAAAAGCTGCCAGGTCACACAGGCTGCCAAACTGCTCTCCAGCTCCCCGGCCAGCCCACAACACAACCCTTTCTCAAATGTAGCAGGACTAATTCATCCCGATGCCATGGAAGAAAAGCCGGGGCCAGAGGCAAGGCAACATCATCGCCTTTCTCTTCCGCATTTCGGAGCTGCGTTTCTGGAGGCCCCAGAAGCCCTTCTGATAGACCCGGGGTCCCTGGGCTCAGCCCTGCACAAAGGCAAAGCAAAGCTGGGCCCTGGCCCACCCTGCTGCAGCCTCCGCACACATGGAGAGACGCAGGAGGATGCGCACACCGAGCACGGGGCTCCCTGGAGACCCCAACGCGGGAAGGCCGTGCATGGCGCTGCTTGGGACCAGACAGCCATGGAGCTGCTTTCCAGGGATGAGGGGGTTTCCCTGGGAACGTGGTCCTGCGGGAATCGCCACTGCAGGCAGAGCGGGGCTGGCTACAAGCAGCCGCTGGGGACGGACGGGGGCAGGCCAAGCTGCCAGCGAGGGCTGCAGCTTCTGCCCAAATCAGGCTGCCCGGGGACCCCATCACCTGCCCCTTTTGCCTGTCGCCACCCAGCAATGCAGCCCGCAGTGCTGCTGGCCCAGGCGCCTTTCTGAGCAACCTCCTGGGGGCTCCCAGACACGGACCTGCTCGGGGACTCATGCCACCCCCATCGAGGGACTCTTTTGGCTTTAAATGGATGAGGCAGCATGGCTTTGACACCATCTGCCTGCTCGCTGGCTTCACTCAGGGGGCTCCCCAAAGCGGCACACGGGGCAGGCAGACCTACAAGCACAGGCAGGGGCAGTTCTCAGGGCCTCGACAAGCAGCCTCAAAAGAGGACAAGCTGACAAGGACTAAGCTGCTCTCAAGCTTTTTGGGCTGGGAGCAGGAAGAGCTGGGAGTTCATCTCTGAAACTAAACACGCAGCCAAACCAGGAGATCGCAGTGGTGCAAGTGCCACACGGAAAATCCAGTTAAGGGGCATCTTTGGAGGTCCCAAATCGCATGGCAGAGGTATACTGCAAGAGCACTGATGAAGCGACCCAAAGAAGGGGCAGGGGGCAGATGCGCTTCACACACAGCAGGCTTGCTGCGGGATTTGGACCCTCACCACCACCAGCTTTACTCGAGCCTCTAGCTAGGACCCATCCCAAGCAAAGCGGGCTCCAGTCTCATTGCCCACGTCCACCCACAACTCAGGCTAAAACCAGCGCCCCTGCAGCGCCAGCCCCAAACCCAGCCACAGCCAGCGCAGTCGCAGCTCTGCAGCTAGCGCCCTTGGCTGCTGCGCTGCACAGCTGTCACACTGCCTTGATGCTGGCTAAGAACTCGTACAGAGGGGAACTGGAGGGAAGAGACACCCCCACTGGGCAGCCCTTTCAGGGGACCGGGCCCTCCTTTGGGCTTTCCTAGTTACAAAGCATGCAGTGGTTGGAGACAAAATCCACTGCTGGTCGGCTGAGGGCGTCTGCTTGGACAATGAGATTTTGAACAGGAAGGCATCAGCCACTTTAGGCCCTCTCCTAAGAATAGCCTTGCCCAGCCCAAAAGGGCCCCTCTTCTCAACTGGGTCCCTCTTCCAAAGAGCTTCAAGCAAACCATCAGCGACCCAGCGACTGCCAGCTCCCACCTCACCCCCGCAGCAAACACGGCTGCGCACAAAAGCCCTAAACACAAACAGCAAAGGAGAACAGGGCAGGGAAAGCGCACGAGGGACCCGACTCAGAGCAAGGTCCTTCCCAGCACGGCAAAATTGAAGATGCTTCCGTCCTCCGGAGCACCGCAGGCAGAAATGGCAGCAGACCTGCTTCTGCGCAGCCAGATTAAATCCTTCAAGCAGCAACCTGGGGAGAAGGCTGGGCCTCGAGTGTCAGACCCACACTAAGCAGGGGGGGCTGCGCTTTGGGAAGCCACAGGGCCTAACGCAGGATTGTTGCCGCTCCGTCACCGGACACAGCCCCTCTGCCCCCCATTTCCTTCCTTTAGGGGTACACGCACAGAAGAAAGGCCCTTTCTTTTACTCCCACAAGTCACATGAAAGCAAGCCTTGGGTTTTACAGCAAGGCCCAAGCAAGGCATGAAGAGGAAGGGACTTCTCAAATAAAAGGGCAACTCCCTGTCTCCAGGTCGGCAGAAACGCCTGTGAGCACTAACAGCCTGATCAAGGAGGGCAAGCAGGCGCCTCGGGACCGAGCGAGCAAGGAAACGCAGCGCTCCCCTTGCCTTGACGCTCAAGCTCGCCGAGGAGGAAGGAGGGAGGCCAGACCCCACGGTGTCCAGCTGACCACAGCACAGCGCCAAAAGGGGCTGCAGGAAGAAAGCTTTGGGCAGGGCAGCACCCTGGCACACCGCACATATCCTGCCCTGCATGGCGCTGCCCACCACTTCTCCACAGCCATTGCCGCACAGTTATAGTTAAGGACAAAGCCGCGGGGCTGCCTGCTCCCCCCGTACGCACCAGCCACCCAGCCATCAACACGTGGCAAGCACTGCTCTCCGGGCTCGCTCCTGGCAGCGGGGAAGCGCAGCCGGAGCGCGTTACCTTGGGACACCATCACTCCCCAGGGCACACTCTTCCCTGCAGGGCACCTGACCCCAAACTAGCTCTGCAGTGAGCGCAGACGCTGCGGCTGGGGCAGCACTCATGCTGCAGCAGAGTTTTGTGGCTCTGGCACGGACGTGGCTCTGCTCAGCACCCGGACGCCGCCGGGCAGGACTCACGCAGCGCAAATGGCCGGGCACAGAGCTCCTCGCCGGCTGCAGCCCCACACAAAGTGCCCCGGCCTCAGACCACCCCACAACAGACCCCTCAGCGCTGGGCTCCTCACAGCGCCTGATCCCAGCCCCGCAGCCTGGGGCCCCAGGGAAGAGGCCCTGCTCTGCCCACTTAGGCTGCCTGCGCTTGCACCGGCTCATTACTACTTTCAAATGCCCGGCCCATCACCAGTTGTTAAAGCAACTTGCCCAAAACCTCCACACAGCCTAAACTAGACGCTGCTTTGGGGAAAACTCCTTGGGCCTGGCTTAGAGAGGCTGCCTTTATTCCAGCAGCTGATCCTGGGCGCTACCTACACGAGCCCTCACCCTTTCCACTGCGCTTGCAGCTTCTTCAGCCTTTCAGCCTTCTCAACCCTTTTTTGCCCTTTCCACTGAGAAGCCCCTAATGGAATCACGCTATAGCAAGAGGACTCACTCTGTGCAGAGAGCAAGAAAGGGTTTGTCCTTGATTCCAACAGTCAAGAAACCTTTTCCTCAAAAGCTGCGCATCCACTGCAAAGGAGATTCACGGGGCCCCAAACTACGGTCAGGAAGCGCTGCTGTATCTAAGTGACTTTCCTTACTACCATCCACACCCAGCTCCATTTGCTTTAAGGTTATCACTGCCCCTGCAGCAATTTAGTGATCTAGAGGGAAGGCATTAAGTTACGGGTAATCTGAAGGTTGGGCATCCTGCGGTGAATTTATTGTGGGTTTTGTGGGTTTTTTTTAATTTCAAGTTTTATATGCCAGACATGCACAGAATCTCCCTTTAGGCTCAAGCAGATACAAAACAGCTCTGTTGCAGTTTTCACAGTGCCAAGCTCATACATTCCTCCCATGGCATGACCAAATCAAGAGCTGTCCTTTAAGAGAGAGAGAGAAAGAGAGAGAGAGAAATGAATCACTCCCCTATTCAGAACCAGGAGGAGGTAAAAAAAAAATACCCCAAAGCTTGGGGGGAGGGGGGACAAAACCCCACCCAGCCCACGAAGATATTCTGGTACTAACCCTGCTGGGGCAGCTGCTAACGCAACTGCTTGCCAACCAAAGGGCATTAGCCCAACCAGCGTGTCAGCACAGTTGACCCAGGAAGGCTCGTGCATGCACAGCATGGCGTGTGCAGTGATTCCCTTTGCCTGTATTGACCTGACAGGGGGTTGGTAATTCTGCTTTGCCTCAACTGCTGCAAAAACAACAAACCTTTTCCGAAAGCCAGGCGGAGAGCTGATGGCATTGGAGCAGCTCAATCTCAGGGGAGAAATCCAGCAATACCTGACCAAAAGAAAACTGGAAGCACAGGCTCAGTGTCGCTGCCCACATCCCCCCTTCAAAATGCACCTCCCCCTCCCTACCCCTGGCTGTATCCATTCCTGCCCTCCCATGCCACCCCCATCCTCATCCCACCCACATCCACCCACTAGTCTTCCCCTAAAAGGGGGAAAAAACAAACACAAACACACACACACACACTGCTTGCTGGTTCACACAACCTCAGGTTTCTCAGGAGGCCTGACACAAACTGGACAAGGCAGCAAGGCTGAGCTCTTCCCAAGCACTGTCTGACCTTGGGGACTCAGCAGGACCAAGCCTTTGGGGGGGACCTTGCAGCAGCAGCAAGGACAGGGGAAAAACACTCGAGCGTCTTGGACAAGGAGGAGTTTGAGACCTACACAGGACAGTTACAGCCTAATATTCCTCACTCTAACTTGTAAGGGAGGGAAACAAGCCTTTGCTTTGAAGAAGAGAGGAAGAACCAGACTTGGTGCTTGCTCTGCAGCTCTGCAGGGGATGGGCTGAGCCTGTCCCTGCAGAGCACAGGGCTGGGAGCAGGCTGTGCAGCCAAGACATTCGGAGGCCTGTCTCCTCCCTGCTGCTGCCTGAGCCGTCCGTGGTGGCTGCTCTCACCCGGCTGCCCTGGTCCTTGCTCAGTGCCGCGGCCATGGAGGTGAGGAGCTCTCTGGCACAGGCCTTCTCTCTCGCGAGGTGTTACGGCGCCCGGTGCAAAGGGGCCCTGGATTTCACTACAGCCTCTTTGAGCAAAGGCAGGAAATGTTAGTGTGTCCTTTCTTTCCTTTCCTCTCTCCCAGGCTTTTTAAGGTCTTCCCATCCTCGGTGAGGGCTTTTACACACAGTCATTCACCCCTCAGGCTGTCAGCTCAGGGTTTTGGGGCGCTGAAAAAGTCAGAGGTTTCAAAGGGAGAGGAAAAGCCAGGGCAGTGAGCCCTTTTGGGTTTCTTCCTCCCCTGGGCTCAGGCTGGGCAGCTGATGGGTAGGACTTGACCAGGTTCCCCTCCAGGGGAGGGGAAAGGTGCCTGCTGAGTTGGAAGGCAACTTAGCCGGGCTTCTGGGGACCATCTTCTCAGCAAGGGAGAGGAATTGCTCATGGTGTTTCTACAGTCTCTTGTAGCTGAGCTGAAGAGCAGCTCAAAGGAGAAGCTCTTCATTCAGAGCAACATAGCCCCAACCTTCTCTGTACAATCTTGTCTGATCTGCTTTTTTATGGGAAAAGCAACTTCGTGACAGAGCAATACTCCAAGTTCATCAGGTTGTACCTTGAGACAGCTTTTCCTGGGTTCTTTTCTGTTCATCTTTGGATTTCTCCAGTTGCTTTTACTTTCATGGTCTTATCAACTTCTCAGTAGACAGATGTACACAGCACTTTGACCAGCAGTTCTTGAACTGATTTTCTACTGGGCAGCCTTCTTCAACATAATCACTACCTCCTTTTATACCCTCTTATTTGATTTATAGAAGCAGAATACATAAAGCATATTTGGACACCTTGCACTTGCTTGGAGAACCTTTCCTTCAGCCAACAACATCAATGGTGAGGACCAGGACGCGAGATGGGGGGCAGTCCTGTGAGCCCATCATTGGGTGAAACGTGACCCGTTGTGCCTGGAGTGATTTTTGGAGCAGGCATTCATGCCAGCTCTTCTCACAGTGGTTCTATTTTTCAAGTGCTTCTTGGTGTTTCTCCTGTTAATGGGAGAAGGATTTGCAGGAGCACAGAGAAGAGCCTGCTCTCCAGCAGGCAACTGAACTGCTCTGTGACCTTGCCTTCTTCACGGTCATATTTGGCCCTTGAGCAGCTGTCTCATAAACCTGTCTGCAGAGAACTTGCATCCTGCCCCCAGACAGACTTTGCGGCAGTGGAGGGGGAGGATATGTTCCCTTTGCACGGGTGCCACCAAAGGTCTGAATTCTTCACCCACCTGAGGGGCAGTTTAAAGAGGGCCCGAGGTGACCGCGGGTTATGGTATTTGGCCTGCTCAGAGGGTGCGTGATTATTGGCAGTGGTGGCATCTGCCTGCTCCTTTGCGGGTTTAGCATCTGCCCCTGATTTACTGCCTTGTCCTCTCCTGCTTTTCCCCGCTGCTGCCTGTGTCCTTGACCTCTGCCCAAGGGAGGCATGGGGCCACTGCTTGCAATGCATGCTGCGACACCTCATCAGGGGGCTGCTAAGGTCCTACAGAGGCACATGCTCACCCAGAGGGGCCTCCCCTTGCTCTCTGCCTTCTTCAGGCCACTCCGCAAGCGCTCGTGCCCATCGCAGCCACAGTCCCTGGCACTGCAGTCTCAAGGCTGCCAAATGTCACCCCACTGCACTGCAGTTGCAGTTGTCTTTCAGTCACTGGCAAGTCAAGGGCCACGGAGGACTGGTCAGGGCTGCTCCAACTCTGGGGGGTATCTAGGGTTAAGGCCAGCTCTGCGGCATGCTCCTCTTGCAAGGTTCTTGCACTCTGCTCCTGGGCAAGCCGGCGCATCCGTTGCTCCTGGGGGCAGGAGGCAGCCCTGCCTAGGTGGTTCTCAGCCTTCTTCTGAGGCCTCGTAGGGACAAGGTTACATGTCCACGTGCTCTGCAAATTGCTTGTGCATCCAATGAGCCCTTATCCCAGGCAGGTACATATTCAAGGATCCTGGCAGGGACACCAACCCATAAAGAGAATAGAGTTTGGTCAGTTGGACTCACCTGGAGAGTTGACCATGCAGGATGATGTGCACGCTTCATCTTGATGGCTCTGATCGAAATCCAGCCCAGGAAGCTGTTGCTCTCCGATACGTGACAGTGCATGCAGAAGGCTCTCGGACAGCGCGCAGAGGGATGCCACGCAGGAACCTAGAGAAAGAGAGCAAAGAAGCTAGCAGCATCCTCATGAGCACACAGAAACAACTCCAAGCTCCTCCAGAAGCACCAGCGTTCTAGGCCACTTTCTGCACGGCTCCCAAAATCCCAGGGGCAAGCCACCGCAGAAGGGCTAAAGGGCTAGTGCAAAGCAGCACGGCACCAGCTCCTGTTACTGCCATTGGTGGGAAACCACACTGGGGCACAGCAAAGGTGCCTCAGGCTGGCCTTGCCTGCAGCTGCGCTATCTAGGGCCTGGCAAAGCTCACTTACCACCATGCCTTGCAGATCAACCACCTTGTAGATGAGTGGAAGGGCCCCACAAGCCCAGACACATTTTCCTACCTGCTCCTACTTCAGCTGGGCTTTTGCAGCTACTCCTCTCCTACTTCTCCACAGAAGCAACTCCCCTAACACTTCCAGCTATCACTCCCAAGAAGGAAAAACCCACATCCTATTTTTGACCTCTGCCAGGGGGTTCCCACAAGTTACTGGCTCAGAGGTCCCACTACAGTTAGTGCAGTCTTTGGCTTTCCTCCTAGCAAAGGGGAACAATTCTGAGCGTTAAACTTGTAGCGAATGAAGGCACAGACTCAAGAAGTGGTGCATCTTGAGACATTTATTGTTTGTTTCTGAGCATATTTATACTAAGTAGTTAGCTGCTTCAGCGGTTTTACAGATACACTTTGCTAAGCCAGTCATCATGCCGATTATGTCACAGGTAGCCAGTCATTACACCGATCACACACATGCGATCATGCCTTGTACTTCGCTCCTTGCTTCTCCTTTCCCATACGCTTTGCTACCTGTAACTCCTTGTACCTCGCTACTTGCTTCTCCTTTCCCATGCGCTTTGCTACTTGTAACTTTCCACCAGTTTAACCCTGTCATGACCCTCCACATCTCCCCCTTCCTTTAATAATTGAAAGGCTAAGGCGGTATGAACTTGCAGGGTCATGACTTGCTTCATGCTCCAGTCAATCATTCTTTGTACACAATTCAATAAGCATGGCACACACATTAGTATTGCAACAAATACAAAAGCTATAATAAGTCCTAGAATCAGGATGCGTTTTAACCAAGGTCCTACAGCAAGCATATTCAACCAAACATTCCCCATACGTTTTTCCCATCGTCTTCTTGCAATTGTTTTGTTAACGCCTTCAATCTTGCAATGCTCGTATGTGTTGACTCAGAATGATCACTCAGATTCATACAACACATTCCCTCAAAATCCTGACAGCCATGGCCTTGGGCCAATAGCAAAAAAAATCGATCGCAGCCCCATTCTGCAAGGTGGCATGTCTAACTGAATCTACGTCTCTTAACAGGGCGTTCAAAGCAGTACTAGTAGCATTTGCTTCCTCTGCAAGCCAGCATCCTAATTTGTTAAGTTGTGATAAAGCGGGAGCAGTTCCTACTCCTGCGAAAATACTACTCAAGACATGCTTAGTTGGGTCCCACAATTCTATGTCGCTACTACAGTCTGATGTAAAGCTGTGGGTGGACCGTTTTGTCCGAACACGGGCAGTTCCATCAATTAACAACTTTTCGGGATGGAACAACGTCAGAAGCCCAAAGGTACCTGGGCCTCCCACTTAATAGGATACTGTTTTTGTCCTACTGGTTTAGCTCCAGATTTTAGAACAACCTTCACTGGTTTCGCCAAGTTAGACCTACCTGGAATTCTGCTAGCCCATACAACTGATAGTACTGCATCCTACTAAAAGCTATCCAGGCCACTTCTAACATTTTCCCCAGATCTCTCAAATCTGCTCCTTCTAATTTTTGAAGTTTCCTTCTTATGTCTGGAGCCAATTGTCCCATAAAAATTGGAGCTAGCTGCTGGGCTTCCTCTGGTTTCTCAGGATCCAGGTTGGTAGATTTTCTGGCAGTAACTTCTAATCATTCCATAAAAGCAGATGGGGATTCAGTCGGTTCTTGTCTGACCTCATTTATTTTGGACCAATTAACTGCTTTTGACATACCATGTTTTACACTATACAATATCCATTTCTGATATCTTATTAGAAGTCCCCGGGGTCCTGGCAGGTTAGGATCCCACCCCGGGGGGTCTGTAGCAAGAAAATTCTGATCTAGCGTTCCCTGCAAATCCCCACCAGCAAGTGCTCCTTCCACTTGCTTCCGAGCAGTGTTTAATACCATCTTCTTTTCAGTATCATCTAGCAGGGTGTCTAATATTACCTGTAAATCATTCCAGTCTGGATCCTGAGTCCTAATTAGAGTTTCAAACACTTCTGCCACTTTCCCCAGATCTTCTCTATAGTTCCCTGCTATTTCCTTCCAGGACCTTAACTCCATTATACAGAAAGGCACTTGAACTGTTACAGGTCCGGTATTTCCAACCGCCTGCCAAAGGGCAGCCTGTAAAACTTCCCCCGCTTCCCCTTGTCGTCCTCTTGTTCTCCTCTCAATCGGGCTAAATCCTTCTGCCTCTTCAGCCTCCCCAACAACATCCTTGACATCTCCCCCACACTTATGTCAGGGGGGCCACCAACAGCTCCAAATCCTCTTCCTCCTCCTGTTTACACTTTAAACACCTCTTTCCGATACTACAAGCAGAACAACACCTTTTCAACTTTTGACCCTTTCCCTCCTTCTCTAGTGCTAGTATCATCGGATCCCTTGGAATCATCCCACAATCTTTCTGCCATTCAGGGTGGTTTCTTAATGCGAAAAACAAATCTACATACATTACTTCATCCCATTTCCCCTCCCTCCAGCAAAACAACATTAATTGTAATATGGTATTGTAGTTCACACTTCCATTCTTAGGCCATTTTTCCTGATCTTCTAAACTATACATGATTACGATGATTACAGTATTCAATTAATTGTTCTCTTGGTAAGTGTACCTCCCGGCGGACCTGCCGCCTCTCTCCAATGCTTTAAAATACCTCCCAGGGGTGAATTCTTCCAAATCCCCCCCTCTTTCGACGCTTGGTTACCCATAACCACAAAATCCACAAAACAAAGTCCAATAACGTTCCAAATGTCAAATTGCCACACAAATCAAGCAATGCAGGACTCTAACCCGACCTTTTCAAGAAAGGAATGCCTTTACCTTTCCCAGGGGTCTTGTTCAGAGCTCTTCGGTCCGGGTATCGGAGGTTCTCCCCGAGAATCCCTCGGTGCTGGCTGGAGGTCCTGTGATCCCACGGATCTGACGAGGTTCAGAAGCGGAGTCCCATCTGGGGTGCCAAAGCTGTCACCGAAATCGGGAGAAAAACTCCTTAACACCAATGTAGCATTAAGAAGCAGGCATTCTCTTTATTACGGCGCCGGGTACACGGGGGATAGCTCCACCCAACGTGCACACCGTGTGTCGCATCATCTAAAGTTTATATTGCTCTATCCTATGCATATGCATTAAATTTCCAGGAACGATTATACATATTCATTCTATTTCCTAGAACTAATTACTACATTTACATAATCATTATGCATGCGGTCTGAGTCTCTGGGGGTCTTCTGTGGGGGTCTCTGGTGGTGTCAGAAGAGGTGTCACTCAGTGTCTTGCCATGAACTTTGCTCTACTTTTCCATACATGGTCTCAACTTGGCCTGCTTCCTTGTTTGAGGAAAACTGTTTCAGTCCTAATCTTGCCTCCAACTGGCTTCTGCTGGTTTAGCTGTACTTTCTCAGGATGTATCAGTCCCAGTGCACTGGTGTCCTTGGGCATGTTTGTCTGAGCCTCCTGTTGAGACTCCTTCTTGTCCGAGCTGGTAACAGTTCCCCCATGTAGCCAAATGCTTACAAACCGCGACATCTCCAGTCCCCACTTCCTCGTATAGTCTCTGACCTACTTTTGCCCATTCATCGAGTTGAAACGTCCCATTAGCAGGGAAGTCAGGTACATTTCTCGTAATCCAGTCCAGGAGTGTTAGTAACTTTACCTCTGAAATGTCCCGATTGTGCCTGTCCAAAGTAGTCTACAATGCGTCAAGACTTTGTTTCTGTTCTAGGGATAACCTTCCCCCCATGATTCCCAACTGCTCACCTTCATTGAGGTGATGGATGCGCGCTCCTTGTAAGGCTTGGAGCCCTAGTTCAGTCTTGTTGTCCCGGTTCAGTCGGGTTTCGCTACCGGATCGACGTCACCTTATTATGCAGAGCTGAGTCCCTGTTCGGGCGCCATTTGGAGCAAATGAAGGCACAGACTCAAGAAGTGGTGCATCTTGAGACATTTATTGTTTGTTTCTGAGCATATTTATACTAAGTTGGCTGCTTCAGCGGTTTTACAGATACACTTTGCTAAGCCAGTCATCATGCTGACTACATCACAGGTAGCCAGTTATTACACTGATCACGCACGCACAATCATGCCTTGTACCTCGCTCCTTGCTTCTCCTTTCCCATACACTTTGCTACCTGTAACTCCTTGTACCTCGCTCCTTGCTTCTCCTTTCCCATGCGCTTTGCTGCTTGTAACTTTCCACCAGTTGAACCCTGTCATGACCCTCCCCAAAACTGAAGGGAAATACACTGCCTCCACAGAGCTGGCCCAGCAGCAGCAAAAACACTCCTTGTCAAGGGCCTGCAATACAGCTTGCACTCCAGCCTGGGCAATTCCTGCAGCACACCACCGAGGCTGCAAGGACTCCAGGCTGCACCTCCAAAGACCCGAGACGAAGGAGGGGACTGCCAAAAAAGAGAAACTGCAAGCCTCTTGTCATGCCTAGAGGATTGCCCAGGGCTCAAACAGCTGAGGCTTTTCAGGGTACCTTTGGCACACAGCATTATAAATTGCCTCTCACTGCAGAGATTGCAGAGGGCTCCAACTCTGCAAAACTGCATCAACACCAGGAAGCTGCAGCAGTCCTGGCTCTGCTGAGCACCTTTCCCTCTTGCCATTATCCTGTGCCCTGCAGACACCGCTTGGTCACCGCTGCGTATGACAAAGCACAGAACGCCCCCAGAAGCGACCAACACAGCAAAGCCATTGCCACCAAAGAGAAGGCAGAGCACAACCGAGGGCCCACACGCTCTGCCACAGCGGTCTCAGGCTTTGGGTCCCAGCAAGCTGAGGCCTTTTACTAAGGAACACTTGCCATCAGTACAAACGGCATCTCTGGGCGCTGCCCCTCCTGGGCCTGAAAAGCAGAGCTGAGGCACATGCCCCCACCCTCCGAGATATCCCCAACTTCTTCAGAGCAGTCCTCTCTTGGCAAACACTGACCAGAAGCGGCCAAGCCCCAGGGAAAAGCTGCCGGACAGCACCAAAGTAGTGTGCGGGACCATCTCCCAAGGGCTTTGGCCAAAGCAGCTAACCCCCTCTGGCACAAAGAGTCAGGGTCCATACAGAGGACAAAAGGGAACCTTCAAAGAGAGAAGCACATCCCACGCAGGGGCAGGCGCATCCCCCAAAGCACCAAAAGGCAGTCCTGCGAAAGAAGGACTCATTTCTGCTCACCCAGGCAACACCTCTCTGCCAGACCATCCCACTGCTCCATGCTCACACCTACCACCCTCCTTCCTTCCTTCCTGCTTTAGAGCCACTAAACACCCAGCCCTACTTGCTCCTCCAAACAAAAGGCACCTCCAGCTCTCCACTCAACACCTGCACACACACACCACTCACTCACACATGAAACACAGCAGCTCCCCTGCACAGCATGCTCAAGTGGGCAGCTCCCACACCCACAACCCTGGGCACTGGCAACCTGCACTAGGCCTCAAGTACACAGCCAGCTGCTGGAATTGTTCCAGACAACCAGCCCCAAACTTCTCTCCACAACATCCTCTTCTCTTCAAAGGAAACCGCTGCCCCTCCACTTGGCAAAGCAGCTGCAGCTTTGGGCAGAAGGGCACAGACTGGACCACTAGAGCTTAGCTCCACTGACACCTGGGCAGGGGGGAAGCCAAAGAGCCCTTGCTGCACTTGGCACCTGACAGCAATTCAGCCCAGGCAGCTTGGGAAAACTGCACACAAAAGCCATGCTCCCCAAAACACTGGGCTCACACTTGGGAGCCCTCTGTCCTCTCTGACCCTGGCGAGCCCCTTGGCACACCCCTACAGCTCCCCTGGCTGCTCCCACCTCACGGCAGGCTCTCCCTCACAAAGCCACACTGCAACTTCAGCCTGACATGCTCTGGGGAGTCCTCAACTCCTCTGCCCTGCCCCACCAGCCCCCACACATCCACTCTCCACCAGTGCCCCAGGCAGGCCTCAGCACCCTCCCTCCCACACCTTTAGGGCACACTACCTTCAGCTCTCCCACCTCAGCTGCTGTGGGGGTCAAACAGGCAAGACAGGCTGACACAGCAGGACAACAAGCCCAGCACATGTTAGCCTGCCTGCCTGCCTGCAGCAAGCTTGCTCTCACACTGCCCCATTTGCACTAAATGGCTTCCATGCACAGGCTCCTTGCCAAGCTGCTTTCTTGCCCTCCCTGGCTGCTCTCCCCTCTCCTCTAGCCTGCTCTTCTACCTTTTCCCCAAACAAACACCAGCACTCAAAAATCACAGCAATCCTGCTCTCAAGCTCAAGGTGCTCCCAACACTTTTCTCCTCCTGCCTCCACCTGACATGTGGTGCCCCAAGGAACCATCCCCTTTACTGGGACATGGTCAACTCACTTGACTCCAGCAGGCAATACATACTGCCACTTCTCCCTGGCATAGGCCACTCCACCTGCTCTTCACTTCCACATTAATGCCCCAGTGACCACCTGCCTCCCACCTAGGGGGCTATGCCTCCAAGCTTCTGAAGCCTTTTAAGGCTTCTTCTTTCCTCAGCTCCAAGACTTGCGTACAAGTACAGCAACCAGCCCTGCTAGCCTTCATTTTCCAGGCACAAAAGCACCTGCCACCCCCCACCTTTGCTCCAGCCACCAAGCCACCCTTGCAGCCCTCTCTGCAACTGTACTTTACAACAGGGCTATCACCCCCCCACACACACACACCCTCCTCCCTCAGCAGCACCAGGCTCTGACAACAGTGTCACTCAACAGGTTGCCAAACCCCTCCTTGTCTCCACAACTCTGCCCAGAGGAGATATGCCAAAGAGTTGGCTTCAAGGACTTTAGTCCATTCCCTCCCCCTCCGCCCCCCTCTACCACCCATTTGGCAGCTCCAAGTTACAGGAGCGCTCCTCATTTTCCAGAGAAACCCCTCTTGTAAAGGGCAACCTACTGGCACAAAGCACATCTGCTTGGGGGCCAGGGGCCCTGCCTGCAGGCACTAGCTGCCACCTGGCATCCTGGGCAGCACCAGCAGCACTCCTTCTCCCCCACCTCTTTGGCTTCTCAGCTGGGCATGCCACATGCCAGGGCTGCCCTGGGGGCAAGGCACCCCAGCAACACATGTCACACCTGCAGCTGCCTCAGCTCATCAGCTGCTGACAATCTTAAGCATCTGCCTTTGGGCAAGCCACCTGCACTACTTGGGCTCCCTGGCCTTGCTGGGACACTCCCTTGCATGGACAGCACTACCCCCAAATTCCCACCAGGCAACACCCGCCCCCACCTCAACAGCACAGACAAAAGCCCTCCCCATCTGCCCCTGGCAAAATGAGAGCGGCCCAACTTCTTAACATCACGCCACCCCCTTTCACTTCCAAAGGCTTTCCTCAGCTCCCAAGAAGGAGCAGCCCTCCACTCCACTCCTGCCATCACTGATCCCCTGACCAGCAGCAAGGCTTGCTTGGGCACACACAAGCCACACCTCTGCTCACTCTAACCCCCAGCCTTCTCCCTGCTTTCATACAGCATCAGCTCTGTTCATCCCGCCACCACCATAAACATAACCTGCCCTCCCAGAACTCTTCCCTTCTGGCCAGCTGTCCCTGCAGAGCAGCCAGCAGCTCACTCTCAGCTGAGCTCACCTCCTATTTCCAGGCATCTTAAGAGCAGCTTTTAAGCTCTATCTACTTTGTCAGTCTGGGCAGCAAGGCTGAGCTTCAAAAAAGTTACCCAGATAGAAGCAGAATTACCCTGGCACACCTGCAGTCCTGCTCCAGCCTCAGGTGGGCACCAACTCCTTGTCAGTGCAGCCATACTCCAGCCAGCAAGAGCAGCTCATCCCTGCAGATCACCACCGCAAACACCACAATGCTGAAAGAGAGATTATCAGACACGTACAGCAGTCCCAAGCTCCTGGCAGAACTCGCTGAGGAGCACAGGCACATCCTCTTCAAGAGGAGGCAAGCGCAGAGCAGACCACGGAAGGAAAGAGAAGCTGCTGCAGTTTCTTGGCTTCGGCCAAGAAACCACCACTGGGAAAAGGGAACCCTCTGCCTGCCAGCTGCTTCCACCTCCAACACAGATCTGACCAAGTCAACTGCTCCCTACCCACAGGGGGCAATGTGGCCCCAGAGGCATTCTTCTCCCAGCGACACATTAGAGTCCTAGTCCCAAACCAGAACTAAAACCATTGCCAGTGGGGGTACTTCTGGCCTGGCATCCAGCTCCTTTCACTCACTGCACCAGGCCCAGGCATGCTCTGTGCCTTACCAAACCACCTAGCACCCCTTCCTTTTGTAACCTCAAAAAAGAAAAAAAACACGGTTAGACGCTTTAACGGTTAGACGCTTTAACGGTTAGACGCTTTAACGGTTAGACGCTTTAACGGTTAGACGCTTTAACGGTTAGACGCTTTAACGGTTAGACGCTTTAACGGTTAGACGCTTTAACAATTAGACGCTTTAACAATTAGACGCTTTAACAATTAGACGCTTTAACAATTAGACGCTTTAACAATTAGACGCTTTAACAATTAGACGCTTTAACAATTAGACGCTTTAACAATTAGACGCTTTAACAATTAGACGCTTTAACAATTAGACGCTTTAACAATTAGACGCTTTAACAATTAGACGCTTTAACAATTAGACGCTTTAACAATTAGACGCTTTAACAATTAGACGCTTTAACAATTAGACGCTTTAACAATTAGACGCTTTAACAATTAGACGCTTTAACAATTAGACGCTTTAACAATTAGACGCTTTAACAATTAGACGCTTTAACAATTAGACGCTTTAACAATTAGACGCTTTAACAATTAGACGCTTTAACAATTAGACGCTTTAACAATTAGACGCTTTAACAATTAGACGCTTTAACAATTAGACGCTTTAACAATTAGACGCTTTAACAATTAGACGCTTTAACAATTAGACGCTTTAACAATTAGACGCTTTAACAATTAGACGCTTTAACAATTAGACGCTTTAACAATTAGACGCTTTAACAATTAGACGCTTTAACAATTAGACGCTTTAACAATTAGACGCTTTAACAATTAGACGCTTTAACAATTAGACGCTTTAACAATTAGACGCTTTAACAATTAGACGCTTTAACAATTAGACGCTTTAACAATTAGACGCTTTAACAATTAGACGCTTTAACAATTAGACGCTTTAACAATTAGACGCTTTAACAATTAGACGCTTTAACAATTAGACGCTTTAACAATTAGACGCTTTAACAATTAGACGCTTTAACAATTAGACGCTTTAACAATTAGACGCTTTAACAATTAGACGCTTTAACAATTAGACGCTTTAACAATTAGACGCTTTAACAATTAGACGCTTTAACAATTAGACGCTTTAACAATTAGACGCTTTAACAATTAGACGCTTTAACAATTAGACGCTTTAACAATTAGACGCTTTAACAATTAGACGCTTTAACAATTAGACGCTTTAACAATTAGACGCTTTAACAATTAGACGCTTTAACAATTAGACGCTTTAACAATTAGACGCTTTAACAATTAGACGCTTTAACAATTAGACGCTTTAACAATTAGACGCTTTAACAATTAGACGCTTTAACAATTAGACGCTTTAACAATTAGACGCTTTAACAATTAGACGCTTTAACAATTAGACGCTTTAACAATTAGACGCTTTAACAATTAGACGCTTTAACAATTAGACGCTTTAACAATTAGACGCTTTAACAATTAGACGCTTTAACAATTAGACGCTTTAACAATTAGACGCTTTAACAATTAGACGCTTTAACAATTAGACGCTTTAACAATTAGACGCTTTAACAATTAGACGCTTTAACAATTAGACGCTTTAACAATTAGACGCTTTAACAATTAGACGCTTTAACAATTAGACGCTTTAACAATTAGACGCTTTAACAATTAGACGCTTTAACAATTAGACGCTTTAACAATTAGACGCTTTAACAATTAGACGCTTTAACAATTAGACGCTTTAACAATTAGACGCTTTAACAATTAGACGCTTTAACAATTAGACGCTTTAACAATTAGACGCTTTAACAATTAGACGCTTTAACAATTAGACGCTTTAACAATTAGACGCTTTAACAATTAGACGCTTTAACAATTAGACGCTTTAACAATTAGACGCTTTAACAATTAGACGCTTTAACAATTAGACGCTTTAACAATTAGACGCTTTAACAATTAGACGCTTTAACAATTAGACGCTTTAACAATTAGACGCTTTAACAATTAGACGCTTTAACAATTAGACGCTTTAACAATTAGACGCTTTAACAATTAGACGCTTTAACAATTAGACGCTTTAACAATTAGACGCTTTAACAATTAGACGCTTTAACAATTAGACGCTTTAACAATTAGACGCTTTAACAATTAGACGCTTTAACAATTAGACGCTTTAACAATTAGACGCTTTAACAATTAGACGCTTTAACAATTAGACGCTTTAACAATTAGACGCTTTAACAATTAGACGCTTTAACAATTAGACGCTTTAACAATTAGACGCTTTAACAATTAGACGCTTTAACAATTAGACGCTTTAACAATTAGACGCTTTAACAATTAGACGCTTTAACAATTAGACGCTTTAACAATTAGACGCTTTAACAATTAGACGCTTTAACAATTAGACGCTTTAACAATTAGACGCTTTAACAATTAGACGCTTTAACAATTAGACGCTTTAACAATTAGACGCTTTAACAATTAGACGCTTTAACAATTAGACGCTTTAACAATTAGACGCTTTAACAATTAGACGCTTTAACAATTAGACGCTTTAACAATTAGACGCTTTAACAATTAGACGCTTTAACAATTAGACGCTTTAACAATTAGACGCTTTAACAATTAGACGCTTTAACAATTAGACGCTTTAACAATTAGACGCTTTAACAATTAGACGCTTTAACAATTAGACGCTTTAACAATTAGACGCTTTAACAATTAGACGCTTTAACAATTAGACGCTTTAACAATTAGACGCTTTAACAATTAGACGCTTTAACAATTAGACGCTTTAACAATTAGACGCTTTAACAATTAGACGCTTTAACAATTAGACGCTTTAACAATTAGACGCTTTAACAATTAGACGCTTTAACAATTAGACGCTTTAACAATTAGACGCTTTAACAATTAGACGCTTTAACAATTAGACGCTTTAACAATTAGACGCTTTAACAATTAGACGCTTTAACAATTAGACGCTTTAACAATTAGACGCTTTAACAATTAGACGCTTTAACAATTAGACGCTTTAACAATTAGACGCTTTAACAATTAGACGCTTTAACAATTAGACGCTTTAACAATTAGACGCTTTAACAATTAGACGCTTTAACAATTAGACGCTTTAACAATTAGACGCTTTAACAATTAGACGCTTTAACAATTAGACGCTTTAACAATTAGACGCTTTAACAATTAGACGCTTTAACAATTAGACGCTTTAACAATTAGACGCTTTAACAATTAGACGCTTTAACAATTAGACGCTTTAACAATTAGACGCTTTAACAATTAGACGCTTTAACAATTAGACGCTTTAACAATTAGACGCTTTAACAATTAGACGCTTTAACAATTAGACGCTTTAACAATTAGACGCTTTAACAATTAGACGCTTTAACAATTAGACGCTTTAACAATTAGACGCTTTAACAATTAGACGCTTTAACAATTAGACGCTTTAACAATTAGACGCTTTAACAATTAGACGCTTTAACAATTAGACGCTTTAACAATTAGACGCTTTAACAATTAGACGCTTTAACAATTAGACGCTTTAACAATTAGACGCTTTAACAATTAGACGCTTTAACAATTAGACGCTTTAACAATTAGACGCTTTAACAATTAGACGCTTTAACAATTAGACGCTTTAACAATTAGACGCTTTAACAATTAGACGCTTTAACAATTAGACGCTTTAACAATTAGACGCTTTAACAATTAGACGCTTTAACAATTAGACGCTTTAACAATTAGACGCTTTAACAATTAGACGCTTTAACAATTAGACGCTTTAACAATTAGACGCTTTAACAATTAGACGCTTTAACAATTAGACGCTTTAACAATTAGACGCTTTAACAATTAGACGCTTTAACAATTAGACGCTTTAACAATTAGACGCTTTAACAATTAGACGCTTTAACAATTAGACGCTTTAACAATTAGACGCTTTAACAATTAGACGCTTTAACAATTAGACGCTTTAACAATTAGACGCTTTAACAATTAGACGCTTTAACAATTAGACGCTTTAACAATTAGACGCTTTAACAATTAGACGCTTTAACAATTAGACGCTTTAACAATTAGACGCTTTAACTGCAAAAACAAGCAAAAGTTACAAATAATTCAGCAACACTCACTCCCAGGTCCTGGCTTAACTCGAGTGTAATGAACCCAAGCTTTGATGCCTTCCACCTTGAGTGCAGTGCAAGTAGGTAGGAGTACCCGGAAAGGTCCTTTCCACCTCTCTTGTAAAGGTTTGGAGTTCCACCTTTTTAATGTATACGAAATCTCTCGGTTGATACTGATGGACAGGAGTGTCCAACACGAGCAGTCCTGTCAAAATAATATGCCATCAGAGAGCTGCAAGGACTTCCCCTAAAGAAATCAGATAGAACTTTAATCTGTTTTTCCTTTTACAGGGATCTCCCCTGGAATCAGCGGCGCTTGGTATGGTTTCCCCATATAATACCTCATAAGGACTAATCTTACTCCTAGACCTTGGCTGTATTCTGATTCTTAAAAGAGCCAGTGCAAGGGTCTGGGGCCATCTTAAAGAAGTTTCTGGACATATCTTACTAATCTGTTGCTTTCAAGTTTGATTCATTCTTTCTACCTTCCCACTCGACTGAGGCCTCCGCGGGGTATGTAAATCCCACTTGATACCAAGAATTTTACTTAGCTGTTGGACTATCTGCCACAAAATGTGGGCCCCCATCAGAGGACACTCCTATTGGTACCCCAAATCTTGGTATTATGTCTTTGAGCAATATTTCAGTTACTTGCCTAGCTTTATTGGTGCAACAGGGAAAAAAGCTTCCGGCCATCCCGAGAAGGTGTCAGCTAATACCAGGAGATATCTAGAACTGTCTTGCCTTGGTAATTCAGAGAAATCAATTTGCCAGTAATCTCCGGGGGAACTTCCGGGCTTAGTGGTCCCCAGGGGCAGTCTTCTCCTGTTCATAGGATTAATTTTTAAACAAACAGGGCACTTTGCCATCACAGACTTTACTATTCCACTCATTCCTACACATATAATTGAGTTTTGAAGACTAGAAATCAGAGCCTCACTACCCCAGTGTGTTTCTTCGTGTCTCTTTTTTACAATTTCGGTCATTATCTGCGGTGGAACAATGACCTGTTTTGTAGGCGTTATTAACCAACCCTCTCCCTTTGGGGGTGCTTTTAACAGTGATGCTAATTGTTGATCTGCCTCACTGTAATTAGGTTTCAGAATTGGCAGCTTCACCTCTTTTACTGGTACCAATACAAGGATGCCTCATTCGGCCACCTCTAGCGGTTTTATCGGCTCATCGATTACCCACATTTACTGTGGCTTGTCCAAATTGGTGTGCCTTGCAACGCATTATTGCCACTTCCCCAGGTTCTTGAATATTCTCTACAAGTCGGAAAATTTCTTCCTTGTATTTAATAGGTGATCCTTGAGCAGTCAGCAATCCTCTCTCCTTCCAGGTAGCCCCATGTGCACGGACTACCCCAAATGCATACTTTGAGTCAGTCCTTATATTTACCTTTTTCCCTTCAGCTATCTTCAAGGCTTGTCTCAATGCTATCAATTCCGCCTTCTGGGCTGACACGTTAATGGCTAGGGACCCAGCCTCTATTACCCATGTAGCTGTGACCACTGCGTATCCGGCCACCCATTTCCCATCTTGTACAAAGCTGCTACCATCTGTAAACAGTTCCAAATCAGGATTAGTTAGCAGTTCATCTCTCAGATCCTGTCCGCTTGAATATACGTGTTCAATGCTTTGCAGACAATCATGGTGCAAGGGCTCGGGGTCCCTTACTTCTGAGTTCAAAAACATCGCCGGGTTGATTGCTGCGGTGGTTTTGAGTTCCACATCACCCTTTTCCAACAGGATAACTTGATATCTGAGCATACGGCTTGGAGACAGCCAATGTCCCCCCTCTTGTTCCCATATGTGGAACATACACTATGATTCTTTGTCCTATTGTGAATTTTCCAGCTTCTTGGATCAAAAGAACAGTTGCGGCTACAGCACGCAAACACCCTGGCCATCCTTTACTCACACTGCCCAATTGTCTGCAGAAATAGCCCACAGCTCTTCTCCACGTTCCCAGTTTCTGAGTCAGCACGCCCAGGGCAAGATGTTGTCGTTCATGTACAAATAGCTCAAAGGGTTTAGACAAATTGGGCAGTCCCAATGCAGGTGCTGACAGAGCCTTTTTTAAGTCTTTAAAAGCTATTTGGCATTCAGGGGTCCATAGTAGGTAGCTCTTGTTTGACCCCTTCAAAATTTCATAAAGGGCTTTTACTAATAGCCCATAGCTGGGAATCCACAGTCTGCACCATCCGGCCATACCCAAGAATGCCCTCAGCTCTCGTGCAGTTCTTGGTTCTGCAGTTTGGCAGAGCGCTTCTTTTCTGTCAGCTCCCGGTCTCCGTTGTCCTTGTGAAATCTCGAGACCTAAATCAGTCACAGTCTTTTTCCCTACCTGAGCCTTACTTTTTGTTACACAATGGCCTCTTTGTCCTAGAAAATTCAACAGGCTTATGCTCATCTGTAGACACTCTCCCCTAGTCTCCGCAGATGACAACAAAATGTCTTCTACATACTGCAGTATTGTTCCTTCCAGGTTTTCCCTTTTCCATGATTCCAGCTCCTTGGCCAATTGCTTGCCAAATATTGTTGCACTGGTTTTGAACCCCTGAGGGAACACCGTCCAAGTAAGTTGTGTTTTGCATCTGGTGGTGGGGCTTTCCCATTCAAAGGCCAATATCGCCTGACTGTCTTTGTCTAGAGGTATGCAGAAAAAGGCATCCCCGAGATCAAGTACAGTAAACCATTTATGGTCCTCCTTCAGGGAGGTCAGCAAGGTAGATGGCTTAGCCGCTACTGGGTGAATATCTTGAACAATCTGATTCACGGCTCTTAAATCCTGAGCCAACCTCTATTCCTTGCCATTTTGTTTCTTTACTGATAATACTGAGGTGTTATATTCTGATTCACACTATCAGTAACCCATAATTCAAAAGTTTACTTATTAATTCTTCCAACCCCTTTCTAGCCTCCCACCTAATAGGATACTGCTTTTGTCTTACCGGTTTAGTCACAGATTTTAGAACAACCTCCTGGTTTCGCCACTTTAGACCGACCTGGAATTCCACTAGCCCATACCAAGGGTACTACTGCATCTTCTACGTCAGCAGCAATCTCCTCCTCCGCTTTCTGCGTGCTGCTCTGTAACATAAAAATTCTCGTTTCCACAGCTTTTGATTCAGGTATTAGTGGCTGCACCTCTCCATTCTTAAAGGTTATCTGCGTGTTCAACTTATCCAATAAATCCCTACCCATCAAGGGCATCGGACATTCAGGCATATATAAAAATTCATGAGTCACCCATTGGTTTCCCAATTTAAATTTTAAGGGCTGCAAAAAGGGCCCATTCTCTCCTTTCCCTCTAGCACCAACAACGCTTACACTTTCATGGCTAAAGCTTCCTTTACAAGTATTAAGTACAGAGTAAGTGGCTCCTGGAGCAACTACAAATTCTACTTCTTCATTTCCCAGCCTTAGTGTAACCAGGGGTTCGGCTGCGGATGATTCCCCAGCTCCCCTTCAGGATTCATCCTTTAAGGTCATTAGCTTAATGGCTTGCAGGGCTGGGGCTAAGTTCCCAGCCTGAGGACATTCCCTTTGCCAGTGCCCCCTTTCTTTGCAGATTGCGCACACTGATCTTCTGCTAGATGGGGTTGCACAAAAGGAGGTCATGTTCCCTTTCTCTTACTCCCTTTCACACCTCGGTAACCCCCTCCTGGGCCTTCCCTTTCTCTATAGGCTCCTCCAGGAGCCCTGCTTAAAGCAGCAATCAATCTCCCTTCTCTTAGGTACTCCCTTCGAATATGTCGCATTTCTTTTTCCTTTTCCCTATTATTAAAAGCCGTCCAGGCCACTTCTAACATTTTCCCCAGATCTCTCAAATCTGCCCCCTCTAATTTTTGAAGTTTCCTTCTTATGTCTGGGGCCAATTGTCCCATAAAAGTTGAAGCTAACTGCTGGGCTTCCTCTGGTTTCTCAGGATCCAGGTTGGTAGATTTCCTGGCAGTAGCCTTTAATCATTCCACAAAAGCAGATGGGGATTCAGTTGGTTCTTGTTTGACCTCATATAGCTTAGACCAATTCACTGCTTTTGGCATGGCATGTCTTATGCCAAACATTATCCATCTCTGATATCTTGTTAAGAGTTCCCGGGGTCCTGGCAGGTTAGGATCCCACCCTGGCTCTGCAGCAGGAAAATTCTGATCTAGCATCCCCTGCAAATCCCCACCAGCAAGTGCTCCTTCCACTTGCTTCCGAGCAGTGTTTAATACCATCTTCTTTTCAGTATCATCTAGCAGGGTGTCTTATATTACCTGTAAATCATTCCAATCTGGATCCTGAGTCCTAATTAGAGTTTCAAACACTTTAGCCACTCTCTCTGGATCCTCTCTATAGTTCCCTGCTATTTCCTTCCAGGACCTTAACTCCATTAAAGAGAAAGGTACTTTAACTGTTACTGGTCCATTATTTCCAACCACCTGCAGAAGGGAAGCCTGTAAACCACCCGCCCCCCGCTTCCCCTTGTCATCCTCTTGTTCTCCTCTCAATCGGGCTAAATCCTTCTGCCCCTTCAGCCCCACACATAGCCTCAATATCCTCCCCCAACCTCTGTTGGGGAACAACCATCAACTCCAAATCTTCTTCCTCCTCCTGTTCATACTTTAAACACCTTTTTCCAATACTACAAGCAGAACAACACCTTTTCAACTTTTGACCCTTTCCCTCCTTCTCTAGTGCTAGTATCATCGGATCCCTTGGAATCATCCCACAATCTTTCTGCCACACAGGGTGGTCTCTTAGTGCGAAGAACAAATCTACATACATTACTTCATCCCATTTCCCCTCCCTCCAGCAAAACAACATTAATTGTAATATGGTATTGTAGTTCACACTTCCATTCTTAGGCCATTTTTCCTGATCTTCTAAACTATACATGATTACAATGATTACAGTATTCAATTAATTGTTCTCTTGGTAAGTGTACCTCCCGGCGGACCTGCCGCCTCTCTCCAATGCTTCAAAATACCTCCCAGGGGTGAATTCTTCCAAATCCCCCCCTCTTTCAACACTTGGTTACCCATAACCACAAAATCCACAAAACAAAGTCCAATAACATTCCAAATGTCAAACTGCCACATAAACACACAATTGTGCACAAATAACTTTACCTTCCTCCCCCTGAGGGACCTCCAGAGCCCAACCTGACCTCCCTGCATGGCTTTCGCCACACCTTACAGGCGGGCGACCCCACCTTTTCCACCCTTCTAACCCAGCTCTGCAAGGCTCACTGCATCTGACCAGCGGGCAACCTGACCTGTTAAGGAAAGGAATGCCTTTACCTTCCCAGGGGGCTTACTCAGAGCTCTTTGGTCTGGAGATCAGAGGTTCTCCCTGAGAATCCCTCGGTGCTGGCTGGAGGTCCTGCAATCCCACAGATGCGTTGAGATTCAGAAGCAGGGTCCCATCTGGGGTGCCAAAGCTGTCACCGAAATCGGGAGGAAAAACTCCTTAACACCAATGTAGTATTAAGAAGCAGGCATTCTCTTTATTACAGCGCCGGATGCACGGGGGATAGCTCCACCCAACGTGCACACCATGTCTCACATCATCCAAAGTTTCTATTGCTCTCTCACATATGTACTGAATTTCCCAGAATGATTATACATATTCATTCTATTCCCTGGAACTATCATATTGACAGAATCATTACGCATGCGGTCCTGGTAACAGTCTTTGCTAAAGCTCCTGCACATCTTCCCAGGCAGGTGATCCACAGCCAAGGAAGACAAGCATCTCGAATAAAACAAACCCCACAAGGAGGCTGCAGAGCTTCCCACCACAAGGCACTGCTGAGAAGGAGCCTGCCCGCGCTCAAGGACAACTGCACATTCAGGCCAGGATAAAGCAGCCACAACTGATACCACACAAGCCACACACTCAAACAGCCAGCCACACAACACCAGCTGCCTTCAGCCTCGGGGCTAGCTACTCACTGAGAACATTCAGGCAAGTTCCCACCTGCTCTCCAAGGCAGCACAAGGCTGCCAGGAAAGGACCATAAAAAGCCTGCCCCAGAAGCACATTTCCACACCACAGGACACCAGCACCCTGCCTGCCTAAGACCACTGCCCACACCCACCTTGCCATTCCCCTGCAGCTAGCACAAGCTCAGCAGCTGTCTCTCCCACCTACAGCAACTCCTTTGCAGCCCATTCACAGCAGCAAGGTCCCACCCTGTGGTGCTTAACACAAAGGGACACACTCAATGACCACCCAGGGGCAATGGAGCCCTTGGAGCTCACTTCCTTTGGCTTTTCCCTCCTGAACACAGGCCACACGGTCACACTTCTAAGCAAGCCAGGGCCAGACAGCCAGAAGCAGCCTAACACCTAGCCAAAGGGAAAAGCAGCTCTGCAGGGATGCACCTCAAAGGCCAAGCAACTCCACCAGGGCACCGCTGCTTATGTGGATACCAGCAGCACCTGATCAAGGCTCCTTGGCTTTGGTTGCTTCCCTTTTTGCTTTCTCATTTATACTTCTGAAGCTGACGACAAGCAGTCAGGACTGACTGGGGTCTCCTTTCAGAGACGCTTTCACAACTGACCCAACGCCTGAAAGTCACACCTCGCCTGTAACTCCCCAGGATAAACACCACTCCTTAAGGGACTCGGAAGGCAGCCTCAGGAAGCAACTGCCACCCAAGTCTACAAATCCTTCTACTCTCCACTGCGAGAGCAGACCCAGACCCACCAGCTTGCAACAAGCCACAGCTTTACTGCAAGGCAAATTCACACCACCCACACAAGTGCTAGAGTCTGCTTTAAGAGGCCACTGGCCTTCAAGAAGGCACTCCCACACATTGCTAGCATTTAAAACACACACTTCAGAGGTGCCCTGAGCACAGCTGAAGCAAGGCATGACCAAAGAGCTGCTGCACACAGCTGCTTGCCTTCACTAGGGAACCCCCAGGCTGCCCTGCGCTAGCCTCCTTGCCTGCACTGGGACAGGCTGCACTAGGAAGCACTTTCAGGGCTTTGGAAACACAAACAAGGGCACTTCCAGGGGAGCGTCTGGGGGGCAACAGGCTGCAGACGTTATGCTGCAGCAGAAATGCCTCTCAACCGAGGGAAGAGCCACGAGTGCAGAGGCAAAGCTACCAAGGGGACACCAACACAGCCCAAAATGGCTTTAAAACCCAGGCACGCTCAGGGTCACCTCACCACTCTCACAGGCTTCCCCAGCGCATGGCACAGGCAGCTGGGCAGCCCTGCCGCTGGCTGCCACACAGCCCCACTCACCCCCAGCAGCTGCAGCCCCTGCAAGGCCGCTTTGGTGCCACCGCCACCTCCTCCCCGCTCCCTGGGGACTGCGGGGCAGCAGCAATTTGCCTCCGTCTGGGTTTTGGCAGCCGGCCACCAGCCTACAGCTGCCTTCCCCCACAAGGCTGAGAACCAGCCCTTCTCCAGGACCGACGCTTTCTCTCAGCAGGACACCTCACCAAAACCCTCAACCCCCACCACACACGCCCCATCACAGCACCCAACAGCCACCCCCCACCGCAGCCCACTCACTTTAACGGCCGCCGCCGCGCGCCCCGCCCCTGCGCCCCGCCCTAACGGCCACCGCGCGCTCCCCGCCCAGGCTGCCGTAACAGTCGCCGGCCCTTCTGCCTCGTTGTCGCCCTAACGGTCGCCGCGCGCCTCCCCCTCCCCCCCAACGGTCGCCGCGCGCCTCCCCCTCCCCCCCCCGCCTCGCCCTGGTGGTTGTTGCGCGCGGCAGGTACTTGCTGTAACGGGAAATCCGGCGAAAGCTGCGCCAAAACATCGTCCCAAGACACTGCTGAAATCAGCACTAGACATTCAAGGTAGAACTTTGTGGGTATTTTAGTAATTCAAGTGGACAAATCTGACTGATGATTGAATTATTAGTAAGAGCTTTATTCAGCCTGACTTGCATAAATCTCTGTTGGTTTTCATTAGCGTACTCCACTTTCTCTGTCACGTAAACCTATGTGCTCGAGGTATTAGGTTTATATTTATTTATGCAATAGGGAAAATATGGCAAGTGTGCTACTGATTTCATTGATTGGAAAAATGTGACTAGTACAACAAAGACTATGGAATGGATATCAGCTGCCCAGAGGCTTCTGCAGTTAGATAAAGGATTAAGACATGAAAAGAGAAGTCATTTGAATGAGGTAACTGTATCAGGCTGCATAAATGCTTGTGTTCCTGCACACTCACAAATTGAAATGCAATGCTTGACGATTACGTAGGGTTGTGTGAAGAAAAAGATTCTTACAAGAAACTCTACCCGGGCCATTTGCATTGATCCATAAAGAAAAAAAGAGAACAGCAAAGCACAGAGAGTCCCAGCCCACACATGTAGTGGGAAAAATGCAGCAATATGAACTAATTTTTCTTAACCAGGTGTGCAAAGCAGCAGGAGGCCAAACCCAGGCTCTCTGCAGATTGAGAGTGGTAGGAAAGTATCAGCAGGCAAAGTTTCATTGCAGCAAGGCACTCTGCTTCAAATTATTTTTGTGGAGAAAAAGCAAATGCATGTACCCTGTCAGCTGGGGGAGACTTCTTTTTATTGTAAGCTGTGTATGACAAGTAGCGTGTATGGGTTGTTATGGCTTTTGTGGTTACTTTTTTTAATACCTGAAAATCTTTGAAAACTGTTGGAAAATCTCCCAAAACTGAGGTATCCAGGCATTCAGCCCAACATTCCTGCAGAGCAGTGGCCTGCAAACCTAGAAGGAACTTTTCCCTTCTCCAAAAGGTCAGTCTGTTAGGCACAAAATAATAGATGTTGAAAGGAAGTAATTTCAAAATGTAAGATTAAGGTTGGCATCAGGGAGAGATGAGTTACCAGAATATGTCTTTGTTTTGCTGCCTCTTGAAGCCTCAGTTTCTTCTAATGGAAGACTTCCGTGTTTGGCTCATGTGCAGGTATATATGCGTGCTGCATTTAAGTTGCTGTGGAGCTGCAGCAACAGAAGGCTCAGGATGAAAAACTGCCTGAGAAGCAGGTCCAGAAGCAGTTACCCTATGGTGAGCTCTGCCCCGCTGGGGTTTTAGTACCAGTGGTACAAGAAATGGTGATTTCTGAGGTAAGTCAGTGGAAGCTGCAATCACTCTAAGAGTTCAGAGAGATATAGCCATACAGGAAGAAGCGATGGGGATTTGGCCCCTGGAATTTCCCAAATCTGGTTGTTTTGTCTGCATGTGAGCACTTCAGTCCCAGTCTAACAGGAGCTGCTCTGGCTTTTCCTGAGGAGCTTCACTTTGTTTCTGGTACAGCCTAGTTGCTCTAGGGTTGAAATTACTGCATAGAGACCCCTGTGCATGTGCAAAGTCTAAGCAAATGAAGCAGAGATTAAATTAATAGGGGTCTTTGGAACTTACCTAGAAAGGCAAAGCAAGATATGCTACCTTCAGCTTGAGTAAAGAGTTGGAGTACGGAACTGCATCTAGTTTTGTCTGGAAAGAATTAGGTCTATAAAGTTTAAATATTCCCATTGTAAATGAAAGATGAGGTGAAAGCTGCTGCGGTGCTGGCTTTTGGCGATCAAATGCGACTCGCAAGCCGCCCTGTGAGAGGTATCAGAAGTTCTGTGAAGTTGAATGTGTTTGTACATTTATTTCCAGAAATAAAATTGCTTACTTAAGCGTCACTTAAACCACGTGAGGGAAATGTGAGGCTTGTGTAGGCCTTAGGAGAGCGCTGATGCTCTGTTTAGGTGTGCTTTGAGCTAGGTGGGGGGGCACAAAAGCAAATCTCTCCCTTTGGGCTTTCTGTGGGCGTTTTTTATGGGCTTCCATGAAGCTGCCCTGCCTCTTCGGGAGGTGGGGGGGGGGGGGGGGAGGACCAGCAGAGGGTAAGCGAAAGCAAACGGCTGTGCCCACCCCTCGCGCGGCAGCTCCGGGGTACCCGGCCCGCGTGTCCCGCCCGGGGCCGCCGCGGCGAGCAGCCTCCGCAGGTGCCGCGCGGCCGCCGGCGCCGCCTCCCTCCCCCCCGTCTCCCCGCCTCCCTCCCTCCCTCCCTCCCCCGCGCCGCGCGGGCTCCCACGTGCTGCGCGCCCCGCTCAAAAGCCGCGTGCCGCCCCGTGCCGGCTCCCTGGCGCCGGCAGCGTCCGCTGGCGCCTCTGGCTGCGTCCGCTGGCGCCTCTGGCTGCTGCCGCCGCGCCGCCGCCCTGCGGGCACATGCCAAGGCGTGGGGCGGCCGCGCCAGCCCCCGCCTGCGCCCCTTCCCCTGGCCGCTGCCCGCGCACGGGGACACGAAGCTGGCGGGAAGAGGCGGCTTCGGAGGAGCGCTTGCGGTCTCCCTGCGCGGATTCCCGCTTCTGCCCGCCCGTCCGCCCGTGCACGATGGGGCTTCGGCTCGGGACTCTGCGTTCATCTGTTGCGTGGCTTCATCTGCCACCCGAAGAGAAATCGATTGCCACAGCAGCCCTCGTTAGACAGCACAGCTTCAAGGGATGAGCAGCTCTTAAGAAGCAGAGGACGAAACGCACGCTGTTACCGTTGACTTGTTGAAAGACCTGTGTTTTTTGTTTTTTGTTTTTTTCCTTTGGAAGGGGGAAGTTTGCTCCCCAGACTCTAGCCCGGCTTCCTCCACACCCTTTCCTTCTCCTCTTCCTCTCTTTTTCCAGGATCCGCTGCTTGGGGCCGGAGGTGATTCCCTTCGTATCCCCCCCCCCCATATCCTATACCGGCACAGGAGGCACGAACTAGGCGGGCGGAGCGCTGCCCGCCGTCACTGGAAGCGGGGCGGCCCCCCCCCCCTTCCTCCCTCCGGGAAGAGCTGCCCGCGGCGCTCCGGGCTCGCCCCCTTGCCCTTGCCCTCGGCTGGGGCGGTGTTGCGGGGCTGCCTCCGCGGGGCGCCTGGGGCGGGAGGAGCCCGCCGGGCTCGGGCTCGGGCCCTTTGGCCGCCACCACGTCGAAAGCGGCGGCGGCGGCGGCCGAGGACTTGTGCAAGGTGTCCGACGAGGAGCTGCTCGCGTGGAGCAAGGAGGAGCTGATCCGCAGCCTCCGCCGGGCCGAGGCCGAGCAGAGGAGCGCGATGCTGGACCGCAGCAGCCTCATGCGCGAGGTGAACCGCTGCCTCCAGCTCCGCCTCGGCGAGATCCGCGGCTTGAAGGTAGCGGGCGGCGGGGCGGCGGCGGGGGGGCGAGTTTCTCCGGTGCGTCCCCAGCGCATGGCGGCGGCGAGAAAGGGAGCCCGCCCGTGCCGGAGCGGCGGGCACGGAGCGGTGCCGGGGAGCAGGGCCGAAGCTGCGCCCGGCGGAGCTGCCGGCACGCGTGGGGCGTGGGCCGGCGGCCCCCGAGCTGCGACGGTGCCCCGGGGCCGAGGTGGGGGGCGCGGGGGCTGGCGACCTTCCCGCGGCGCGGGGTCCTTGCGCGGAAAACTTCCCTGCACGTAGGTGCCAGGCACACGAGTGCGTCTCCCGCGAGTGGCGTCGCCCAGCCCTCGTCAGGTGAATGTGCTGGCGGTTCTCGCCGAGAATGGCGTGAAAAGCGAACAGGATTGAGCCTGCTTGAAATGAAGTGCCCGGTTAAAAGTGGTGAGAAACTGTTCCGCGGTCTGTGGAGCACAGCTGTTCTATAATGTGTCCCACTGCGCTTTGGGCTGATGGGAACATCTAATTCTTGTCACCTTTGCAGTAGACTTCGTTGGTTTCTGGTAAGATTCAGTGTTTCTATCTGAAATACATGTGAAAGAATACAATGTGCGGAGCTGTAGAGATTCAAAAGGCTTTGTTTTGCCTATGCTGTTTTCTGTCACGTTTTTTAAGATGACTTCCTAGGCTCTGCCTTGGAGTGATGAGAATCATTCTCTAGTTTCCTTGTCTGGAAAGGACATCTGAGGATGCATCTCTAAGGAAGTCACTTTCAATGGTGTACTTCCACAGACTGCACTGAGAGGCAGACCAAGGCTGTGATGATTGATGCCTTCTTAATTTAACTCTTGCTAGGTGGGAAGCGTAGTCCCTAATGTTTCCTTCCCTGCTTCTGAGAATTGGGCAGACAGCGTAACTACTGCCAGAGAATTACCCTGATGTACCAGGTATGACTGTGCTGGAGAACTTGAAAGCTACTTTAAAGTGGACGTGACTACAAAGCATTATCTGTCTTGTTGCTGTGACACGTGGCACTTTTTGTAAAATTCCTTAGTTGAGGTGAGGTTGGAGAGGAGGAGAGACCCAGGTGCAGTGTGGCCTTTTGAATTGTTATGTGAGGGTACAACAGAAGAGAGTTCATGACTTGTAGAATGGTTTTAGACAACTAAATTATTGAGAAAGTGTCTTTGATAATCCAAGCTTTCCTGTTCTGCAGCGTACAGCAATCCTCCCTCCCTCCCTCCCTCCACTTTGACAATAGAAGGTGCCTGGGGGTAAGAGAGACCCATCAATGATATTAGCTTAGTGAAAACAGAGCTTACATTTTAAATGCAATTTAAATTACAGCAGCAATATCATTCTCCTGGTTATGTTCAAAGGTGTTGTGATGTTATATGGGTTTATCTATCTGCCAGCTAAGTAACAAAGCACACCAAAATGTGTAGGAAGGAGTGACAAATTCCTCTCTCAATTCTGAACTTCCTAAGTGATGTTCGGCTTCTACCTTTTGTTCAGATGTCTCAGCTGAAACTTTTAAAAGGAATTTGGGAGAGCAAGGTCTCTGGGCTCCAATGGATTTCAGTGGTATGTGGGTACCTACTTGCTTCTTTGTCCCATGTGAAGGAACAAGTCCATGAGTAACGATGAACAGCTGTGCCTGGCTTGAGTGGATGGCTGCTGCCTGCTTAGATACTCTGACTGCTAAACTGTGGGCTGTCACTTCAACTTTTTTCCACCATGGGGTCATCTGAAGAATCCCTATCCTGTACAGGTTTTTCAGGTTACCTTGCGACCTCATTGAGACTTTTCCTTTGTCAAACCTGGGTTGAAACTGGTCAAGTTCAAAGTCATTTTGAGAGGAAGGTCACACACTCAGGCACGCACCCAGCAGAGTTGCAAAAGCTTCCTTTTTTATTTTAAGAAACTGTGCTAAAATGGCCTTTCCATAAGGCTAAGCTTGTAATACCAGACATAAGGGAAGACTATTTAGACCAGAGAAGACAAATATGGTTACAAGCCAGTTTAGTAAAAGTAGGATGGCGAAATACTGAAAATGTTTTCTTTGCTGTATTCTTCTGCTACAGTAAGAGCCTGAACGTTTTTTTCTTCAGAGCATTACTGTTCTTCAGTTAGAGAAGGGCACTGGGAACATGTACTGCTTTGTTTTGTTAGAAGTGAAAAATCTATTAAAGCAGATTATTTCATTTCAGAGTGATTGAACCAATTCTGATTAAGTGAGAACAGACAAGATTCTTTTATGCAAATCTGAAGCAGAATCAAACAAACCCCAAATATTTTAAATCTCTAAAAAGTTTGTTTTATATGTGAATATGCTTTAGGGAACAGAGAATATAAATGTTGTTAATTATCTGAGCGAGATTACCATTTCTGATGTACTTTCTGGTTTTAGTCAGCAATAACTTTACAAGTGAGTGTTTTTGAGGGAGTGAGAACATCATGAGAGAGTATGATCATCTGGATTTCTCATTGTGCTTTTGTTTTTTTGTTTTTCCTTTGGGCATTAATTAAACACCTGAAATTTTCATACCATATCGGAAGTTAGTCATTGAACCTTTCCAAATTAGCTCTGCATATTCAGTTTTGTACTGGACAGGTGTTCTGCTAGTATGAAACATGATGCAGTTATAATATGCCAGATCTACACACACAATTGTTTATGCCTTACTTGAGTGCTTAGCTGATGGTTTGTAGCAGTGCTGTTCACTGACTTGTACAATGCTAATGGTATAATGTTAATTTTTTTAGACACTCTTCTCTCATGCTTATCTTTCTTTTAAAGGATATCAATCAGAAGCTGCAAGAAGATAACCAGGAACTGAGAGACCTTTGTTACCTTCTTGCCTTTCTGCCTATCATCATCCAGAAAGCATCCCGTGAGTGGCAGAGACTGGGCAGGCACAGTGCTAGCATTATGCACAAAGAGGTTGCCTCCTACCTACAGAAGCTGAAAGAATTGGAAGTGAGGCAAGAAGAAGTGGTTAAAGAAAAGCTGGAGCTAAAAGAATTGTGTGTGTTGCTGGATGAGGAGAAGACTGGTGGAGCAGGCAGCCGGAGCTCTATTGACAGCCAAATCAGCCTGTGCCACTTAACTGCAACAAGTACATCCATAAGAGATGTTGGTGATGGGAGTAGTACTTCTAGCACTGGAAGTCCAGACAGTGCAAACCATCATAAACATCATCCAAGTACTAGTCTGGAACATCTTCAAAAAACCAGGGGTGAAGGAAGCCCTGAGCATCAGAAACACAGGAGCATCAGCCCCGAGCATCTCCAGAAGCCTAGGGGTTCTGGCAGTCCTGATCATCACCTGAAAGGACCAAGTCCAGAACATCACAAAACCATTGCCAAAGCACCTGAGCAACAAAAGCACAGCAGCAGCAGTCCAGAAACTCTCCCAAAGCACGTTTTGAGTAGTAACCCTGAACACTTTCAAAAGCACAGGCCTGGCAGTAGCCCTGAGCATCAAAAGCACAGCAGTGGCAGCCCAGATCATCTTCAAAAGCGCACACCAAGTGGAAGCACAGAACATCTGCACAAAGTGAGGGGTACGAGCCCTGAGCACCTCAAACAACATTTTGGAGGGAGCCCAGAGCATCTCAAACATCTCAGTGGAGGCAGCAGAGAAGGTCCCCTCAGGAGACAAGTAGCAGATGAGCTGTCACCTCACCACAGAAGTATATACAATGGAATGAATGGTGGGTCAATATATTTAGTGAAAGCTCATTTTTCAAAATTCCTAAGGTAGTTTCAGTTCTGTGTCAACACTTTTGGAAAAAGAATAGTATTTTATGTGAAATGAAAGGTAACAAGTCTGATGTTAGTATTAACTGACTTGATAAATAATCGGGGTATACCCAGTTGTCCTTCTGCCAGGTTTTAGGTGGATTGATGAAAGAGTGGAGGAAAAAGTTCATCTTGAGTGCTTGTGTAAGGTATCAAGAAACAACTTTTGGACTTGATTCTGCCCGGTGGTTGGTAGACATAAACTGTCCCTATGTAGACTTATGTTTACCTCAGGTATCAGATAGGGAGGAGTTATGTGTGTTTCTTATGCTGTCTGTATTTGAGTCAGCAGAATGGAGGTGAATGTCTCCAGTTTCATTTCTGCCTTTCTAAGTTAGTCTGTCTATAGCTTTGAAGATTTTAACATTTCCTCTTTATTGATGGAAAGCTTCTTTATGGAAAAGCATACAACTCTGGAGAAGATGCCAGATGAAGAGCTAGGCTCAATATAAATGAATCTGATACTCCTAAAGCTTTCCAAAGCCTTGATTTTTGCATGTATTTAATTATAACAAATTAAAAATTAAGGAAGATCCTAAGGGATATTTGTTGTTATTGCTGCCCTTTAGGAAGATACCCAATAAACATGCCTAGCTTTAAGGAGCTGATATCCCCACTGATTGCAATTAACTTTTTTTTTTTTAAGATAGGCACAATTTAAGTATCTTAGTATTTTGGGAGACAAGTGGTTATGCCAATATTATTGAAATGAATATGGATTGGAATAGAGTAAATGAAATAATTAAAAACAAAATTCAAATAAACATCTTCTGTTGTTGAAATAACTTTTTGTAGACTTAGCAAAATTTCTGTAGTCTGCTCTTTTCTTCTACATGCTCTGAGATCTTTTCATAAAAGAAGTCAGCATCTTATTTATAGCTGAAAACTCATTTCTCAGTTCTTTGTACGTAGATTTGAAACAGAGCTCAGAAGAAAGTGAGGATTTTGCCATAGTAAATTGTCTCGGATGGAGTTCATGTGTTCCCATTTTATAAGCAGCTGCGAGAAGTCTTTCTGCCATCATTGGAACTGACTGCTTGTTGTTGGATCTGCTTGTGAGATGGAGACAGTGAGCTCTCTGCCGGGTGCTGTCCTCAGCATTTATCATGTTGCTGTCTTGCATCAGTCCGTTCATCTTTGATGAATAACTTGCAGAATGCCTTCAGCTGAGATAACCTGCTTTGTAGGTGTAAGTCCAGATTACTTTCAGTGACATGTGCGTATTCCACAGGGCTGATAACCCCCAAAGCGGTAAGTGTGGAGACTTCAAATTAATTTTTAAAACAGGTAATTAATAAGGCGAATGTAAGAAAACTATGTGAAGATGCAAATAAGTAAGTTCTAAAAGTTGACCTTGCAAAACTTCCTTTAAATGCTGTATTTCTTTCTCCATTCAGTTCAGTTAAAATAAGCAAACAACACTGACTTGTAAGTAGCATGTAGTATGGAAACACACTTCCTAGAGACTTCTTACTTTTACCCGTGATGTTCACGAATGTATTCACTGGTTACGTAGAAAGGTGATTTAAGGTCTTAAGTATGCATTTTTCAAACTCATTCACAGACAAGGATACAGGTTTTCTGCTCCCAGCACGGTGGGCTTTCTGGTATTTTCAATCCAAATAGTTCTTTTTTGTTGTGTTTTTAACAGTGGGATGACAGCAGTTGTTACTTTAAACCTGAGGTGACTGACCCGCTTTGTGCAGGGCATCTCAAATAGCCGCAGTTGTGACTCAGATAACAGGGAGCTGGAGAGGGGAGCCAGTGATTTGGGAGTCTGTTTATTGACTTGAATCAGAGCATCGCCTGTCCCACCCTTTGTGTTAATCGCTTTTGCAGAGGAATTTGCACCCCGATAAGTTGTCAAGCCTCTCTTATGTTTATGTAATTTGACATAAGCATGAGGTAGATGTTAGCTGTGAGTTTACTTCTGGCTTTGGTCTGACTTTTTGTCTCATTTTGGTCAAATGTTAAACTCTTGTGAGCTTTGCTGTAAGGAATAACCCTTAAAAACTTGAGGAAAAGACTTTGTCTTCGCATCCTCACAGCTAGGCTCAACTGCTGCTCTCCTACCTCGCCCCCCGCCCCCCCCCCCCCCGGCCTTTTAGGGAAGAAGTTACACAAAAGTGCTAGAAGTGCTGACCGATATAATTTACCATCACTGCAAATGTAATCTGTAAACCTTAATTGGCATGTTTTATGTGTTCCTGTATACATGAACCTGCCAACTGAGTACAGACTGGGAGCTGTACATTGAGCTTGTAACAAAAATGCCAATTTTGCATCTGCAGCAAGAAATGCTAAAATTGTACAAACATAGGTAAGAAAGTGGTGTGGAAACCTGGCCTTAAACTCAGATGAGCAATGTAAAAGGATGCTATTTTTGATTCCTATCCCCAAATCAAGTAGTAAGGCTATTATATCATGTTGGTGAAAACCTAGTTTACTTTAAAATTCAGAATATATTCAGCTAGTAGGCTGATTGTGCGGCCATTTGATTATTTTGCAGGGCATTTCCAATGTTACAGCAGTACTTCTGTGACTGTCATTTGTTTGAGCAGCAAGAATGAAGTTTTTGTGTTGATAAATGGTAAATAGCGAAGAGTAACATCTTTTGACTCTTCTGTAGAAATAATATATTTTAATCATGTAATTGGAACTTACCCAGCTCAGTAGAGGCCTGGCCCATCTCCCTTTGGATGAGATGGAATGGCCTCCACTGCCTTATGTGGACTCCAAATCAGGTCTGAGAGGAGAAGGTATTCCTCTGCGTATCAGACCTTGCTCTGAGAAGTACTGTACTGTCCACCTGAAATTGCTCTTCTTTCTTGGAAAGCATGTTTGCAGACAGCCCAGCTGTTTCTGTTGAAATAAAATGTTCCATCCATAACTAATAGCTCCTATTTACCCTGAGTTCTGGTCTTGTTAGCACTTGCATGACCACAGGGAAGCAATGTATTCAGTCATATGCAGTTATCTATACCAAAATTTTGTATGTAAATGTACAGGGAACAGAGGTGGAATCTCTGCAGGCTTTAGTCAAACTCTTAAGCAATATAATGTTGTGATGGTTTCAGAAATACGGTGTGTAGCTATAGTCCGCGTTACAGGATATGGTATATGCATTTGTTGTTTGGGCCTCATGCATCCTTTAAGCTCCCATGAGGGACATGAGAAGTTGTCTTTGGTCCGTTGTCTCTTTTGAAACGGGCGCCCTCAAGCTGTGGAGTCACAGAAGTGGGGTCTGAAAGCTCCGTTTGGCTTGGTGCTTGTTAGTTGAAAACATTTCATTTTAAAGGCTCTAACCAAATACGAGGTGTGTTGTAGCAGTTAATGATCTTTTGCTGGAATCCCTCTTAAAATGTTCTGGTTAATGAGCACAGGGCTATTTGGGATAGGAAGATGGCTGAAATTAGGTGGAAAACAGCAGTGGTAAAAACATTTTACAGTGAACACTTATGCAGTCTCAAATAATACATGATAGTCTTTAACTCTGACACAAATATGTGGGTGCAAAAATATAAATTAATATGTGTTCAGGATTTGCAATCTAAGTTTTTTTTATTCTAAGCAGTTTATTGTAAATTTTCTATTTTAGAAGTCTTTTGTTTTATTCTGGGCTTTGACTTTTGTGTGAAAGGAAAATATCAGAAGGCTTTCAGATGTGCTTTTTGCTTCCTGCTGAGGTTATTAATGACTAGAAATAAAAGTGCTGACTAACACTGTAAGTGCTGCTGGAGGTGCGAGGACTCATGTACAGAACAAATGCAATGCTGTCTCTCTTGAGCAAAAGTATTTGTTGGCTTAAATGGAGACTCAGCTTAAATTTTGAAAAATTCTGCTATAAATGTGTTGCTGCTTATAAGGAAAATAAAATAAGAACCTACTGCTTTGAGTAAAAAGAGGGAAGTGCAATGTGACTTCAGAGAGCAAAAATCGGTAATAATGTGACTGAGTTAATTTCAGTGGAAATAGCTCATATCCTGCTGCTCAAATAGTGAAATGATGTCACGTGTCTGTGTAGGCTTGCTTACATGTTACTTTTCATACAATTGAAATGAAAATAATTCGCTTGTCATTCATAGCAGTGCACCATACTTTGTGTGTAAATTGAGCTTTCCTGATGGCACCCAATACACATCTGACATTTAGAGCCTAATACAGTATTATTTACTCTTAAGAGTAACCTGCTGTATAAACAAAGGCTACAGGGTCGATAGAATTTCTAGTTGTTGCTGTGAATTAATCTACTATTTATTTCAGGGGTTTATTATTTTAAGTGTAGAGGTCTAAAACTTTCATGTCAATGGGAGTCTTTCAGTTGAATTCCATAGGATTTGCATCAGACTCATAAATCGGGTTCAGACATTACAGACTGCAAGAGAACTGAGGCCTGATATGTGAGTATGTATGTGATTAGAGCATGCTGTATTTATTGACAAAGTCCTTTCTGTGGGGTAATTTGCCAAGCTAAAACATGGCTTATAATATGAGAGCTATGAAACTACTAGAAACTCATGTCTGAGGGCTTACAGGAGAACTTTACACTTACATTTCTTTAACTTCACTGGCAAAAATAGTTCTGCTTTAAATGTTTGAGTATATGCTGGATCATCTTTCCAGTAAAAGTATGTGAATCTTAATGGGAAGACTGTCTGTTTATAAAGAAGCTTGTCTGGTTTAAAACAGCTGGCTGAATGTTCCAGCACTCTGGCTACTGAGAAGTTCAGCTGAGGATCAGAGTGGGAATCAGCCAGTGCTGACTGCAGAGATGTGCTTCCCTCTGTAGCTATTTGGTGGGAGATGGGAGGTTGCACTACACTTTAAAGTGGGAATGCATAGGAAGGATTCAGCCTAACAGTCACCCCCCTTCCAGGACTGCAAATAAACCACAGCCACACGTGGTATGTAACACTTTGCGTGAACTCACCACTTCCAGCTTCTGTGCTAGTATTTCTGAAGTGCCTGGTGGAGGCTTCTGAATGCTGAAGTGTTGAATGCTTAGCTGAAGCCTTACCTACCCCCTTGGTTTTGTTAATGCTTTTAGGGCAGGCAGGACAAGCAGTAAATGAATAACACCTGTCTTGGGTTGAAGGCTTGTTGTCAGCTGAGAGCATTCTGGGTGGGATTTTCTTACCTACTGTGGTGTTCTTCAAAACAAACAAAAATATCACTCACCAAGCAGCCTATCCCCCTGCCATTTAAGGGCCCGGTGTGGAAGAAGGGTAGGCGGTACAGTTAAAGACCAGTGCATTTAGGTTGTGAGCTCCTCAGTGATTAGGAAATCAACACCGAAGTTCCCATAAAGTGGGAGTGAGATCCAGTTCCTCTGAGGGTAGAAGAAGAATGTGAGCTGAGGTGTTTTTGAGACCATGCTTAAAAGAAACCACATGCATGAAAATGTGTGCACGGTGCTATTTCTGCACTTGTGTACTGTAGAAGCACATGAGGATGTAATGAGAAAGGCTGTTGGAAAGTACAGCTAACCAAGGGCTTAAAGGACAAAAGCATTCTGCAAGTATTTTACTATCACAAGGAGGATGACGGCTACTCTTCTACTTAATACCATCTACAAGTGATGCTGGATTTTTTCATTGATGGATTTTTACTTTTTGCTTCCATCTTAGTCCATTTAGTGAACTGTGATCGGATGGCTAAAACCATTCTAGTAAGACCTCAAACTTAAAAAAAGGAAAGGAAAGAGGAGAAAAATAATTAGTGGGTTTTTTTGTTTTTTTTTTCCCCTCCAAGTAAACTAGGCCTGATAAAGTTCATAGTAAATTCTCTAAGGAGAATCTCAATCTCTTCTTTGATATCTTTAAAGAAGATGAGTGAAGTTTTGGAAGAGAGACTATGCTGATTTTTCCAGTCTTGAGGGGGAAAAGAATAATGAGAAAACTGTGGAATTGTCAATTTAATAATAATATCTGAAAAATACTGGAACAAGTAACTAAACTTTTTAAATGTCTAGGTGGTAAGGAGGAAATAAGTTGAGGTCAACTTGTTAAGAAGAATGATGCGAAACAATCTCTCTCCTATGTATTGTAAAGTAATAGGCGCTGGGGAGAGTGGGGGATAGTAAATGTAACTATCTTGAACTAGGAAGGGTTTTGGCCCTGTCTCACCTGATATCCCCTAGCAAGCTAGGGAAGCATGGCTTGATTGAACTCCTATAAGGTAGGTCCACAGCAGTTTGGAAAATGTGTCTAGAGATGCATCTTCTCAGTAATTGTCTGTACTTACAGCCTTTCTGAAAGGGCAAGATCAGAATTGAGCTTTCACAGGCGTCTGTCGTTCTTCACTGTTTTCTTTCATAACTTGCTAAAGGAATGGAGTGTATACTTTGTAAAATTCAAGATGACCCACTTTGTGGGAAGGTCCGAAAGCAATTTCAATGATAGCATCTTGACAACTAGTCTTAACAATGCAATGGAATGTAATAAGGATGAATGCCAAATCCTACATTTAGGTAGGAATAGTTATTGCTCCATTAGAGGCTGGGGGATGTTTGGTTAGGTAGCTGTTCTGCAGATACAGATGTGGAGGTTATTTTGAATCACTGATTGATTGAAAACATGAACCTTGTTATGCACTTAAAAAAAAAAAAAAAAAAGAGGATAAGCCTGCCTAGGGTTTACCTGTACAGAGCCGCCTTCTCATCTCTTTTCTCTGCTTCCTTACTTTTCCCTTTAGAGTGCTTATTCTGCTGCACAGATGTCTTTATTTTGGCTGTCAGGACTTGATGCTAATTCAGTCTTTCCTTGATGCAGGCAGTGACCCTTTCACTATGAGTGCCAGAGCAGGGAAGGGGTTCCTGGAAGTGATATGTTATCTTTAAATCATCACCAGTATGCCACATATCTTTAAGAGCAAAGTCTCTGTTAGCTAGCCTGTGATGACTGTGTGCATTAATAAGGCAGGAGGGAAGTGATGGTGAATAGAATAACAAGCAAGAGCTTTTGCCCTCTTGAGGTACCATTTTCAGTTTGTGCAAAGGTAAGCACAGCAGAGCTAGACAGGTTCAAGGCTGGACAAGATAGGCAGTTTATTGAAGACAAATTATTTAAAGACTAGTTTCCTTCTGATTAATTGGCCCTCAAAGAGGGACTCACCAATAAAGGTAATGTTTCAAAGGCTATCGGAAATAACTTTCAAAAGGTGGAGAGTGGAGTGCAGATTTTATCCATTTTGAATAGCACCTCAATGTGTTCCTGTTCTTTTAAACACAAATATCTTTCAGTGTGAAGGCCAGAAGAGTTCAAAAAAAAAAAAATTTTTTTTTGTGAATGGGGCTCATCTAGAGGGAATGGGAGATACCCCTAGTTCAGGCAAGTTATTTGGAAGAGATTTAAAAATATGTTTAATTTTAATTAGTCTTTTATGGGTGAATCATTTATGGGTGAATTAGTCTTTTATGTTGCTGAATCAGTTCCTCACTTCCCCCAGTGTATGTGGCCAGGGCCAGGCATATTGCGGTTGCACAGAAGCATTGACACAGTCCCGTCAGTAACCCTTGCTTCAGACCTGAGTAGTGCCCTTATCTTCCAAGCATTTAACCAATACGAAATGGAGATTAGCGGCTATGCCAGCTGGCTGGTTAATTTGAGATTTATGGCCTTATCTCTTGTTTTGAGCGTCCATTGGAACTTCACTGACATTTGAACGCAGACCTCCAGAGGCGGAAGGCTGACGTAGTGCATCACTGTGCCGGTGTTGTCAGAGTCTTGACCAACTCTGCAAGCCAGCGTTTGTGTGGCTCCCCTGACTTTACTGGTGTTCTACGTGGGACGCATCTGATGCGTTGCGGGGTTTTTTTGGTTTATTTAAATGTATGTTTTGAAAACAATAGATTTCTCAAGTAGTGAGTAGGAGGTTGTTTCATCATGTACTGAAGCCAACATAAAAGCTCATTTATTTTCATGGTAATTGGGCCAAGTTGTAAGATATTTGCCTTCTCTTTGCCTTCCTGATGATTTCTGAGTCATCAGGAGCTTGGAGGGGCAGTTAGTGTTGCCTGCCTGAAATATATAGGCAGACTACTTTTGTACCAGAATGAAAAGTCCGTACGTTAAAGCCTAGTTGGAATCGTTGCTTGGGGAGAGCACCTTTAACTTCAGGAGGGGCCATTGTGCAATGTAGCCCTTCAAACAGCTTTCTGGGTTACTATGTTATGGTATTATTATAGTAAAATGTTTTTAGAACTATTACAGTGATTAAATTGTCAAATTCTCTGAACTCTGGCAGTTTTAATGCAGAGCTGAAATATTATTCTAATTCTTGGTAAGTGCTGCTTGTTTAAGCCCTTCAGCCTTGCAGGATGTACTGTGCATGTTAATCAAAGGGTGTCCTGTCTTTCCAGCTCTATCTATTAATGGAGCCTTTCTTTTTCTTGTGAGTTTTTTTATTTTATTAGAAAAGTAATAATGGGGGGCTGCAGATTGTACAGCGAGTTGAACGGGTTAATAATACCCAGTGAGGAACAAAGCAGTCAGTGTAGAGAGGTGCTGAAAATATTGTACTTACCGTTCACACACCACGTACATTCTTTAGGTGTTGACAGGTGCTATAGGACAGTGAAGCATTCCAAATTAGAGGGTATTTAAGGAGGTGTAATAAAGCTTTGTGTACTTAGAATGACTCTAGCAATGAAAACTGATTGGTTTCTGAGCTAGTAAGTCATGTCTCAATTAGTGAACTGAAGCACAGCTTATCTTAGGTCTTATTGTCAAATACACAGATCTATAGTAACTGAGAGAACACTTAGAATTATGTTCAAGTAACGATCTTGATATAAATCTTGTCTGTGTGTGTGCTTCTTGAACAGTTAAAGGGTGGGTTCCATTGAGCAAAGTAGCTAGGATGGAAACACTGAGCTCTGAATTTTGCTGCTTCATGCAGGAAGAAGTCAATCTTTAATATACCACATCTGTTCTTGCAAAAAGGTTAAACCTGAATCATGCAGTGCTTGTTTTACTACTACAGGTTTTACTACAGCCGCATACTTGAAGCTGCAGAAGAGTCCACTGTATCCACTTGCCTGTCTGAAGAAAACTGTAGTATTAAGCCTTAGTAAAGAAAAAGGGCTAGAACACTTGACCATGGAATTTGGAAATGTATTTTAATAGGATGCTCAATTGTAACTGAGCTCTTAAGCCCCATTAGCACATTTAGCCAGATGCTCATTGCTGTGAAATGACACTGAGCCCAACAGCTGTCGAGGTCCTAAAAAGGATCATACATATTATCTTTCATTCAGTAGCATTCAAAGAAATGTAAAAACATGGGAATGCATGACACTTTGGAAGAGAGATGTGATCCTTTTGGTCTAAGGCATAAATTGCCATCTACCTAATGGAAACTAAGAATGAATTTCACTCTGACGTGTTATTCCATTTCTGTTTATGGCAAGAGGTTTTGTGCGCCTCCATCTAAAGCAGCTGGTACTGGTCACTATAGAAAAAGGAATAAAAGACTGATTGGGTCAATTGCCTGATCCAGTATAGCAAGCTGTAATTGTTGTAGGTGGTTCTTTTGTAGTCCTCTGTATGTGGATGCATTTTTCTTTTTTTCCCTATCCTTGTTCTCCAGCAGTGGTTTGTAATATGCCTCAAGGGCTTAATAGTATGGTCTTTACCTTCATGGCAAACCTGAAGTACTGTGAAGGGTTTTAGTGGTGCTTATATACATGAATTAAGAATCTTCTGTAATGTGTGGGGCATTTACAATCAAGAAACCTAAAAGCACATCTAAATAAACAAGCAAGAAAAACCTACCTTTCTCTCTTACCTCTTCCTCCCCCCCCCCCCCCCCCCCAAGCTTGTTGTGTCTCAGGTCCTTCTTTTGAAATCTGATCACTTGTGATCAAATTTTCAGACAGTCTTACAGCTCAAAGATGCCAAATGAAATAAGGAAATGGAGGGATTAGCCTGGAAGAAGGAGCCTTGGACAGTGGGACTGCAAGACAGTGAGATATACCATTAATAACAGTAACTTGTTTCAGAGGAAATTAGTTCTACAGTTATAACATGGGAGGGGGAAAAAAATACATCAGTCCTTAAAAAAGCCCTAATGATACTAGTCTATGCACACTTAGTATCTTTGTGAATTTTTTAATGCTTTTAATCTTGTAAAATCCATAGAAGAGAAACAGGATCATAGTTTGAGATCTGTCCATGAGCATGTGGTCCACACCATGAAAAAAGTTGCAGATGTATTAATTGCAAATGGGAAAGGTGCCATATTGAGCTAGGCTATCTTGAAGGATAAACAGATCTGTGAAGCCTGATTGTGAATAATAAATAAGCTTACTTCAACATGTGTCAGTTTTGCTATAAAACTTCTGGTTTATTTGCACTGGTTCCTCCCTATACATTGTTTGGGGAGGGGAGGGATCTAGCAGTTTTTTGCACCTGTGTACTTCAGCAAGCAAATCTTTGACCCTGTATTTTTCCTGTGCATGATTTGTGTGAACTTTGCACTGGATGATTACACATATTGTGTCAGGTGACAGAGCATGGGGAGAAAGATGACAGTATTTGCAATGCTGACCTGTAAAAATCCATATCATAATTTTAAGTGGTTTAGACTAATCGAACACAGCACTGTTCAAACACTGTCAGGAATAAGAGATGCATTATCTTTCAGCTATGATCAGTGAGCCCTGTGATAAACGACAGTATTGAATATCTTTTGAAGTTCTCTATTTTGGTACTTCATCAAAGTTACCTAAATATTCCGAAGCTTTTGTGATATTGTTTAAATTTAAGGTTCTAGTGAGACAGAACCTGCAATATCAAACTTCTATTTGATAAATAGTGAGATCTCTTTCAAATGTTTGGCCTCAAAACTGATTGTTTCTTTTAAGTGCATCTGTTTAAATTCCTGTGGATTTTAAAATTTTGGCTTGATCAGCACTTGCTGTAGGCTTTGGAATATATATTTGCAACTTGGATTCAAAAAATGTACATACTTTTACCAAAGGTTGCAGGGTTTATTCATCATTACGTTGCTCATATTCATGCTAAGCTCAGATAAACCTGGGGAAAAGCGTTGACTGGTGCCCCACATCCCCTGTTGGTTTGTGAGTCCGTTTTAGTTTTACAGTGGGTGAATCTTAATGCTAAATATCCATCTTATGTTTTTTTGTGGTCTGAGAATATTACTGATGGCCTGAAGATGGGTCTCTAAAAAATACTCTTTGTTTCTGAAAGAGCAAAAGAACACTGCATTGAAGGCAGCTAATAAAACAATACACCAAATGCGTTCAACTGAATGCTTAAAGGTTAAACATGCAGATTGTCTTAGTCCTTTAAAGTATTTGATCATTTCACTCCTTGGGCACCTGACTTGCGCTCAAGCTGGGTGCCCAGACAAGAGCAAGATATCCTTGCTCTTGCAGCACTCTTACAGACATCGCTTGCCTGTTATTGTAGTTTGTCTTGCTTGCTTGTATCTATTTTAAGGTTTTTGTAACCTGAAGTTAGACTTTGAATTTTAGATTTTTGCAGTATCATTAAAGATACTGCAGTAAAGATTATGCAGTCCATAGAGATAACATAAAAGCAAAGCATTCCAACAACTCTTTTCTCCTAACCAGATCTCCAGCCTCCAAGACCAAAGGCTCTGCAGTCTTAAATTAAGGCAGAAGATCCCAGAATCAGTCTCCTACAGGTACAGGCGCTAAGAATTTTTTGATTTATTCCTTGTTGTTGGAACTTGACACCTGAACTCTACACTCCAATCAATAATACTGAATGCTACATGTTGACTGCTTGCTGCCACAGCACATGTGAATGATTTGGAGAGTTAGGAGGACAAAAAGCATCTTGAGCATATTAAGCCAAACTCTGCTTTCAGTCTTTAGGTGCCTGTACTGACATTTTGCCTTCCATATGAAAGTAGTAAAATGGAAAGATATCTTTTATAATGTGCTGAAGAGTTGTACTTAGGCTGATAAAAATGACTTGCTGGGTTGCCTGACAGCATGAAAAATGACTGATCAGACTATTTTGGAAGCTTGGATCTGAGTTTTATCACCTCAAGTCATTCCATCATCCTTCTTTTGTCAAGAATGAATTGGATAGTGCTAACCCCTTGTGTTGATCACACTGTTGCAATTATATGCAGATACAGACCCGTGGAGTACTGAAAAGATACTTGTGGAAGCCTAAAAAGGGACTTGCTTTACCCTCTTTCATGATAACTCTACAACCACCCAAATCAAGCAAAGTGTGTTGCATGGAACAGGTAAGTCAATGCATATCAGCTGCCACCTGAAAATGTGTGCTGTGGGTGCTGAAGCTAGGAGCCAGTTTCCTGGGCACCACGTTCTATTCCAGTTCTATTGCCTGATGCTGTTTTTATTTTAATATATATAGTTATTTAACTAACCCACTCAGTTGACAGAGATGATTCTGATATCTGTTTGGAAAATGGAGGTACATTTGAAGGATTAATAAGGATGTTTGAATATGAAATAATTACTCTTTGAGAGCAAAATATTTGTTGAATTTATCAGTGTGAAAGGTTCTATGCTTTTAATGTGGCAGGTCTTGGTTTGGTCTGTTTTTGTGTTTGATAAAGGTGCACTTAGCAGATGTATCTTTCAGTAAGTTGATGAGAGTTCTCAGTCCTACCTGTCCATTCTCCTCCTGTTGTGAGATTTTGGGTATTCATTGCCTTGGTTATAGGAAAAGAAGGTGCTGACTGAGGAAATGCAGTCAGGGGACGTTTTCTCTCCAACTTAACATTTTTAAGTAGGTACTTTTAATAAGCCCCAAACTTGGCTAAATTTTTCTTGATTTGTTTTTGAAGTGCTACCCAGAAATACATCATGATGCAAGGAAGTCATAGGATCTTGAAACTGGTCAGAAGGGGTCTGTAGTAGAAGATGAAAGTGGTAGAATTTCCACTGTCCAAAATGTGGAAAAATAGAGAGAATAAATCCAGAGAGTGCAAACATTAGTTAATGTTGTTTCCGAGGGGACCAGGAACATCTTAATTCAAAACACTGAGGCTCAGTGCATCTTCTGTGTGTTTCTGCTCATCAGTGTAGTATTCAGGTGCTCAGGTGTATCTCTTGAGCTCAGGTGTTTAGTCATGCTAGCTAGATGATGAATAAATCAACCAACTGGCTTCCTCAGCCGGGTAGTGTGACTGTTTATACAGTGCTAAGTACTGAACTTGTGTCCCAGTCTATCTGGTAAAACAAACTGGGAAAGGCTGTCTGAGGGTCAGTTCCTTTATTGCTCCAGAAACCTAATGAGGAATCTGGAGGTGTATTGTGCAGAAAAGTAAAGAAACCCTCGGACCCTAACCCTAAACAACCAAACCCAAATGTATATCGGATCTGAAAGCCACCAAAATGAATGTTATGTGGTAACCTTTTTTCTGTGCTATGTTGAAATCTTGCTGAATTCGTGAACATCTGGCAAAAGGAGAGGCTGAAAATCTCCAATATATTGGTCATCAGACTAATCAGCTTAGTGCATCTGCTGGAAAATGGCATTTGCAGTATGTCTGTTCTCTTTGGGCCCAATCTGTTACACTTCTGGATGTGAAAATCTTGCTCTGGTTCTTGCTGGCCAAGCTTGCTTCTGCTTTTCAGTGATCCTATCGGCTTCTCAAAGGCCCAAAGAAGTCTGCAATTTCAGAGGTGGGGGCTGTGGTAGCAGCTGGAGGACCTGAAGGAGTGCAAGACACTGCTGTCTTCCTTTGTTCTCCTGATCGCAATGAGAAGCGATCAGAAGGTCCTTTTTTCTCTACAGCTCAGAAGTAGTACAAGTCAAAAAATGTATTTGCAAAATGGAGGCCCTAATGCTTATGAAGAACTATGGATGAACTGTTAACCTGATTTAAATATTATGCTTGTTAACAAAACAGGATTAGTCAACCACCAATTAGACCTTAAATCTAGGTCTTCTGAGTTTTAGGCTGCTGCTTATTCTTTTGCATCACACCGCTTTTCTAACAGCTTCTTTTATAGAAATCTGTGTTTCGTGTGTGGAGTAAAGAATGGGGCTGAGGTTACTAACATGCCTAGAAAACACCTTTATGAACAATTAGCTTGATACAAACATTTTCAATGAGTTTCCTCTCCAAATCAAGTTTTAAGGCAAACTGTTTCCTTCCTTCCTGAATTATGCTAACCAGGCCAGTGAGGAACAAAGCTATTTTTATTTATATATTTTTCATGGAACAGACATCAGGATATGTTAATGTACCTTTTCCATTTATGGGGTGCTTAAGAACTCTTCTTGCAGGTTTAAAACAAAGTTCACAATAAATCCAAACTTTGAGTAAAAATGAAGTGCTGTGATAGCTTTTGCAAAGCAAGGTGTATTTCTCTGTCTTGGTTCTGGTGGCCCGTTTTTGCTGTTGTGAAATGGTCATGTAACTGTAATTGTCTTCATTTGGGAAATCAAGATGCTGATATGAATCTGGGGTGCAGTTAGCTATTAGCTGGGGCTTTCAGGTTTCTCATCTTCCATGAGATTAAATATGGAAAAAGAAAGTGGTCTTAGACTTAAATAAATAAATAAATAAAATCTGAGCACAACCTGTGGCAAGATGGTCATTTGACCCTTAGTGTCAATCAGTAATGTGCCACCTTGCAAATGTGCCAGGGAGCAGGGGAAGTAGTACTTAGATGTAAATCTCCATGGCGCCTCCCATAGTGTGAACATCTGTGTGACTTGGCAGATGTAGAAGATTGGATCTTGGTGAACTAGTATATTTTGAGATTTTTGGTTAATTGATTCTTCTATTTTTTCCAGCAGACTTATTTCTGGCAGGTGGATGGTTGCTGCTGCTATCTATCAAGTACTGCAGTCTGAAATGTTTAAACTCCTGTGGAGGAGTGGCTGAAAGTGTCAGGGAGATGGTTCTAAATACAGGGCGATAGGAAGAGAATGGCCAGACATGGAGAAACAGATGTGCGCTGATGCGACAGTGGAGTCAGTGTCAGCAAAGGACAAGCAATATGCGGGTTAATGTCAGAATATTGTAGATCCTTTGGTGACTAGTAAATTCCCCGTCTTGGTGCATGCTTGGCATCCCAGCTTGAGGAGCAAGTTGTGTCCAAATAAAGAGGTCTACCAAACCCAGATGCAGATGAAATCACTCGTACAATTGGTTTCTTGACCACTAGGGATGTTTAAAGTCGGTCTGGTCTGAGAACCAAAATGCTCTTGAAGTCAGCAGTAGTGAAACGTGTGGACTGGCTGTGTTGAGTAGCTCTAGGAAGAGGATGCAAGCGAAGGAGAACCTCTCCTAAGCGTGCATTACAGTAACTAGCACGAGTGTTGCTCTTACAAGATTTTCATGGGATCCAGAAGAAAGTGTCACACTTCAACTGCAGAAACCTCACTGTTGGGTCATATCCAGGCCATTGTCAGTTTTTAGCACTAAAGGAGATCACCTGAGGCAATAAGACTTCATCTGACTTGCCTTGAGAAGAAGGGATATTGATGATGAGGAAGCTTCCTCCAAAAGCTGGTGGAGGTGGGGAGGACATTTTTTTTTTGATGTCCCTTCTTTCTTCATTCTTCCATAAAGTTGCTAAGGAGTAGTTTTCTAGTGTTCATGGAAAAGATACTGGATGTGTTAGTCATAAAGAGCTGAGAAAGGCAAATTGTATGGTCTTTTTTCTCCTGCCCTGGGAGCGGGATGTTATATGCAGAGACATAGTCAGACCACTCTTAGGAACACTTGTAAGCAGTGCATGCACCACTTTGCCTCCTTCAGAGACAGTCTCTCCAGATGGCTGTAAAGGGAGTTTATTTGGGGTGGTGGTTCCTCTTTTCTTTACTCTTTCTCCCTCCTTTCAAGCCTTCTGCTGTGCAGTTTCAGTTCATCAGGCAGCCACTAAAAGTTTCTATGATGAGCAATTAATGGCTCATTCTAATTACTTATTTGCCTTCAGTATCAGTTTGGGCTTTTCAATTCTCCTTTGCAATTGGATTGCGATTGAAAACCATGCAAAAATTAATTTAATCAGTCTTTCAGACACTTCTACATTGCATCCTGCGTAATTCTAGTTATCTTTTTGAACATATCAGAGTGTGTGTGTATATATATACACCCATACATACTTAATATTAGTTATTTACTTTGCAGTGAACACAGCAAGGAGTTTTGGTGTTTGACAGCCTTAAAAGGTCAGCAAATACCTTCACTACTGTTTATTCTGGAATGTGCAAGAAATCTCATTTACCAAAGAATGCAGAATAACACATGATATACTGTGAAGGAAAACTGAAAATGTTTTTGAGACTGAAGACCCTGGCATAGCTGACACAGTTTGTATTAGTTCTTTTAGAGGAACAGAATAACCAGAGTACTTTTGCACATTGCTAAACCATTATCGAACATGAGAGAGAATTAGCAAAAGTTTGTTAAACAAACTTGCTCTTTAGAAGTGGGCAAAAATATTTTTCTCAAGGAGTGGTATAGATCTAAAACTACTCCTCTTCCACAGCAGTGGAAAAGCAAGGATGCTGATTAATGTGGTGGTCTTGAAGTAATGTAAGGTATCAAGATATGGGCATGTGATAAGCATTACCCGTATTACCTGTCGATCTAGGAAATGCTCTAGGGCATGCAACTAGTAAAAAACTGATGACAGGGCCTTGTGCTGCCCTGTGCCTTCCCAGGAGCTATGTTACAGAGGAGCCTGCAGCTTGAGTGCACGTAAGGATTGAATTGGACAGGCTTTGAAAGACAAGCTCCCAGAAAATGCTTCCTTTAACATCTGAAGCCTTAAGCCTGTGCATTAAGGTTCAATAAAGAATTTTAGCATGTCTTTTAGGAGTATGCATGAATAGTATTAAACCAACATGTGAAACTCCTGTTGATGCTACTTAGAATAAATGCTTGCCTGTTTTAGACACTTGTATACTGTACTATAGAAATGCACGTGTGCACAGATGTGTGCTGTAATCTTACTTCTGAAAACAAAATGACTCGCCGTGTTGTCACACTGGAGATACTGTTCTTGCTAATGAGACTGTTTAGGGTTTGATACTGCATTTGTTTATGCAGGTGACAGGCTTTATACACTTGCAGATTCCCACCATGTTCACAGCCTTCCAGGAGCAGTAGTTTTTGCATGGCACCATGCAAACAAGCTGGGCCTTGGAAATTTATTCCAGGGGAAGCGATAGCAATCCCTTTTTGCCGACTGTTCTGATATGAAGGAAATCTAAACTTCTGTTTCAAGAAGTTCTACTCTTCTACCCTCTACTTTCAAAAGGATTGATAGCTGAAGGTTTCCTTGTTATTGAATATGCATGGTTTTTGTGAGCTGCAGATATCAGATTGATATCCCTCCCCCCTTTCCATTATCAGACAAAAATTAGGAGATGTTTTACAGCATCTGCCAGTCCTAATGTGGCTAGCCTCATGGCGGTACTGATTCTGACTGGCTCATAGTGGGCAGTCAGGACACTTTTGTAACATCTTGACTCTATGTGGCGTTTGACGTCTCAAGCGCTTGAGGTGTCTGCTGTAAGTCTCGTCTTATGATTGAGAATGGAGAAATTATGCTAGAAGAGCAACTAAAAGTCTAACACAAGATAAAAGCTTTACAGTGCTAGTACCTGTATTGGGCAGGGATAGTCTCTTGCTACATTCTATGTGCATAGTTTAGACTATCTACAGGTAGAATGGAAGCGAGGAATTATTTGGATTTTCAGTTTTGCTAGGTAAGTTTCTTCTCTTTTTGTGATTTGTTGCTGCAACGATAAATTCTTCAAATTAGTGTGTCAGCCATCTCTCCTCAAAGTGCAAAATGCATTACCCTAATGCTGTTGGGTTTGACAGAAGATTCAGCCAAGAAACATCTTGCCCATGAGAACAGGGAATTTTCATGAGTCCTTGCTTGGCAACCAAATTTCATGTGTGGTTTTTTGGAGGCGTGTGTTTGTGTCTAGGAATAGACAAGAAAAGTCTAGCAAAATCAGATGGGTTTAGCAATATGGCGAAAGAGAGAGAGTCCAGCAGTACCTAAGGATATAATGAAGATTTTCAGTGGAAGATCCAGATGGCTCTCACAGCACTGTTCCTTCAGCATTGTAGAGCTGCTTAAAAGCATAGTGATGTGCATGTAAGCATAATCAGAATGATCTGTCGGGCCAGGGACAATGCGCATTGCTCTGAAGTAAAAAATAGCTTAGCAGATGCATAGGGTTGCAATCCTCATTTATTTCCCCCTCCCCCCTCCTCCCTCTCCCCTTGCAGTTATGAAGTGCATAGCTTTACACTGTTGGCTCTAAATCGTGGTCATTTACCAACAGCTCTAACATAATGTGCTGAAGTGATCCTGCTGACTTCTGCAGGCTTGTCTGTGTGTTCCTTATTTTAAGTACAAATGCAGTATTTGCTGATATGAGGGCTTGGTCTTGTTTTAAAGGGCAAAGCTGTGCAAAGCTTTTTTTTCATTACAAGAAATCACATGGTGCAGGGAATTTGTTGCAGACCTAAAGTTCAGACCGTGTTGATAAGTAAAGTTTAATTAAATTTGGGTTTGGAAACTGTGCTTTGGACACTGCAAAACAAACCTAACGTAGATCAAAGTCATAGAAAATGTTTTCCAGAACTAGTTTACAAGTTCTGTTCTGCAGCACAAACCCAGCTGTGAGAGTCCTGTCTGTCCTCGTAAAACACATCATCCTATGATTGCTGCCTTTCATGCAGCACTTAGTTAATGTTTTCTGTTTCAGTCTTATTTCATCATCTCTCATATATTGTGTGCAGTGTAGTAGTAAATAGGTTTAATTTCTTTTGTGTATTGGAAAAAGTTTAGTGTATATGACTTTTACGTTTGTGTAATACATCTCGTTAGATAAACTTGGGGTCACATCCAGATCTGATGTGATTCTTCTGCTTTCAACAGCACTATCCCTGTTCCCCTGAAGAGGGACTTTCCCCCTAGCCAATGCTGAGGTTTGTTACTGCAAATCTGGCAGTGACTACAAAAGATAATAGGTTCTTCTAAAATGTTTACTTCACCTGGATTTATTTTTGATAGCAGATGAGGTATTATTCAGAGGGAGGCAGGGATGTAGGAATTGCTCCTGGTTCATCTTATTATTCCATGTCTAGCAGCTGTTTTAATGGGTGCTGTCTGGCTAATATAGAGTCATCATTTGGTGGTATGAAGAACCCCACAGTGTTTCCTAAACGTGCCTATGCTTTAGCACTCAGGGGGAAAAAAAAAATCGTGTAGATTATCTGAATGAGGGAAGAATATGATGATTCACATTGTGTTTCCTTACATGGTAGCAGTTATGAATTTAGGGAACCACTTGTTGCTTCATTTCAAATTCAGTAAAAAGTGTTCAGTCAACTGCTCGAATGCCATGATAATAGGTGTGACAGACGGGTAGACCTATCAAATTAAATTAAAACTAACAAATTAATTTCAGTTACTAAGGTTGTGTCATGTGTCACTTGATAATCATATAGTTGTACATTGCATAGATGTAAGGCGCCACTGAACTAGCATGTTAAACTACCATCTACATATCATTTTAAACTTCTAATATCTTCCAGCAGAATCCTGATATGTTTTCCACTAGGCAGTTCTCCAAGTTTTTATATGGGCCTCAGGGAAGTTGTCTGTGTGTTACTTGCTCAGATTCTGGTCTTTAGAGTTATCAGTTTAGGCTAGGCATTTTTTTTTTCCTTTTTCCTTTTTCCTTCTTCTCTCTTGTAGTGATAAATAGCAAACTCAAACATTGACTCCAGTTATAAAGGGGACACAATATTTAACGGTATCTCAGTGTGGCTTCCTCCTCCTGTTGGTCCCCCAGTGCTCTTCTATTTCTGCAGGATTGTAACCAGCTCTACTAGCACTTTTCACTAGCAGTGAAAACTGCTGAACTCATCACAAGTTGAAAAAAAGGAAAGGTTGTTATTGCTAAGAGAAAGAGGTGGTTTTTTTTAGAAACAGAACAATGAGTACTAGTTGGAACAAAAGCACTAAGCTCTTCCTACTTGTCTTTTTTCCGCCATCATTTCGTATAGGTGGACTTGCAGCTCTCTGGATAATCGTACCCAGAAACAGAGCTGGGGGTGGGGAATAGCTGAATCTGTAATTTTTCATAAACTTCAGTCCTGTAAGATGTTTGGAGAGAGAGAGAGAGAAAGAAATGCAGCTTTCTGAAGTGGATGAACTGTGTAGCGCTGGGTAGCATTATCAAGGGATGTTGCCGTGAGGTTGTTTCCTAGTGTTTGGATTTTGGAGTCTGTATTTCAGGTGCTGGAAAGTAAACTCATGGATGAAAATGGTAGCAAAGGATTTGTTCAGAGCCAGAAAAGTATAGAAAATCAGCGGCAGATGAAGGTTCTCAGAAGTATATTACACATTATACAAGGTATTCACAGTGCCCAGGGGATGGTATGAGGTATTTTCTGAAGACTTTAGTAACTTTGGGAAGTGTAAGCACCTAATTTAGGCACCTAAGTTAGTCAAAGATGGACAATGTGAATATACTCCTAAAGGATGGATTCTCGCTTGGTCTGTCCTTCAGCTAAAGGGATTATGGAGCAGGAAGAAGAAAGAATTGTCCTTTTAGAGTCTTATTGACGTTATCTAGGCTTTGAATCCACACATGCAGGAAGGGCTGAAATGAAATTGCCCGTTTGCTGCCTCATGGAGGGAGAGAAGCAGGTAGTGAGGGGTCTCTCGTCTTCATTTTCAAGCCAAAGGGTTCGAGGCAGTACATTGCAGGCAGCAGTTTGTTGCTGGTGTAAGTCAATGTTTCATTACCTTTGCAGCACTTGTGGAGCAAGGAGGAAGCAGGAGGGGAAATGATCCTTGGCAGAAGTTTGAATAATGATTTCTCCCCGTTTCTTCTGTTTTTAACGTGGGTAAGTTTCCTTTCCCATGCCTCGCTCGAAGCATTATCTAATTCATAATTCGTACATGAAACGAATCCTGCAAACCAGGCAGTACTTAAATGAACAGGGTAGAATTTGAAAAATCTGGAAAAAAAAAAAAATCTTAAATGTTAAATGGTTTCCCCCAATAGACTGGAATCACCATAATGACTGAGCAGATTTTAATAAACCTTTCCAAAATAATGTCTTTTGGTTCTTACTTAGCATGAAAAAGTACTGGACTACATAATCTGAGGAAATGAAAATGAGTAAAGGGAGGTGGCAGGATAAGAAAGGCTGTCTTAGTGTTAGCTCCCTGTAGTGAACAGTGCTGTGATACAACACCAGAATGGATCACAAATCTCATTGACAGTACGCCAATGAGAAGAAAGAAAATGCTTATGAAGAATGAGTGAGTTTGTGTGCATTTTTATTTATTGTAGAAATATCCTCTCACATTAGCATATTTTCATAAAGAAAATACAGCATCAACCATAAACTCTTTAAAAATAATGAATACTTCTTATTCCAAGCTTTGCCTTAGTAATGCCCTACTAAGTAAATGTATGTCTTTTAGTTAAGGTCTGAAAACAATTTCCTACAATTCAGAAGACCAATTGAGGCTTTTTGGTAATTCATGATGAGTATTTTTTGTTGTTGTTTTGAAGATTATCAAGGAACTAACTAAATAATCTTTTGAAGGCTGTAGATGAGAAAGCTGTCTTGAGTAACTTGAAATCCATAGCCTTTAGCGTTATGACTCTTTTTAAGCGTAGCCTTGATTACCTTTAATTTTTCAGTTTGTCTCAATGTTACCTTTGGTTCCTGTTAACTTTATCAAAATTATTGTGGGAGTGAAAACTTTCATGGAAGATCAATGAGATGAGAAAGATTTTTGAACTGGACAAAATTAACATGAAATTCCCTTTCTGTTTTAAAAAGTTTGAGAGCAGATGCTTTGTCTTGGGGAGACTGGAGAGTAAAACGGTGCAAGTGCCTGGGGACTGTGGTCACCCTGCCAAGGTTTTTGGTGAAAAGCAAAAATGTTTATCAGAGAGGATTTTTATGTTTCAGATTTCAGCACAGAGTGATATGTGGTCCTTCAGGAAAAGATATGGATGTGGGCTATATTCTCCCCCATCCCCTTCCTTCCATGTATTATAGATACTTTTGTGCAAAACTCCAGGTATGATATGCACTTCTGTCTGGAAAATTCTATATCCATGTTTCAAAAAGATAGGTCAAATGCAAGAACATATGCAATGTAATAAAGTATAGATTGTATTCTAGCTCTACAAATGAACTGTATGTTCAAATATACGGGCTGTCTGGGATTTAACAAGAGATGTAAAGTAGAATTAATGCAAGAGTGTTGCCACCTGTTGCCAGGCTATTGCTATCCTGATGGCACGAAGTGACACCTCCTCTGTGCAGGAAGTTAATTTTATGAGCGTCTATGAGACAGCCTTTCTGTATGCCAGGCTATATGTAATGCTTCTAGGAGAAAACTATACATGAGTGAGCACTCAAGCTGTTCTAACGCGAGATATGATTGCGTTTCTGGAGACTAATCTGTTGCTTCTTTCCTTTTGACTTTGCTTTGGTGACAGCCAAGGGCTGGCAGTGTTTGCTTGCTAAAGAGATAATGGTAGACTGATAAAAGAAGACAACTCTGCTCCCTGAGTGATGTGCAGATGTTAGTCACTGATGTCTTAAAAGTCACAATTACTGTGGGTGTAATTTTGGCCATGCTGTTTGGAGCTTTTTCCTCACAAGTAAAGGAACTGCATTAAATATTTCACTGTTTTTCAGGAAAATGGAATTAGATTGGGAAGTGTGTTGTTGTTAATGCTTTGGAGAGAAATACAGGATTTTACTGCCCTTGGATTACGTTCTGCTGGGCTACAGTTAGTTCTGTCATTACTTTAGATGAGATGAAAGTCAATGTGAAGACTCCCATGGACTCCTGTTTCTGAGCAGTGGTCCTGTGAATAGGAATATGAAGAAAGCCAAGTGATCAAGACTTACCAAGCAGCACAGAGTAAAAGGAAAGGCAAACAAAAATTTACAGTAGACACAAAGCTTCCTATAAAACTCCATATAGATGTAAAATATGTTTTTAAATTTATTAGAGACTTTTCTATTTAAGGTTAGTTTTTCTTATTTTGTCAGATAGGCAAAAGCAACAGATTTTCCTTGGCTATCTTTTGCTAGCTGGTCATTGTCAGTGTAACCAGTATCTGAGATCCCTGCACTGTGACCTGGCGTTCATCAGAGCAACGGACACGTTGTTGAAATGATAAGCCTAAAAGCTTGAGGGTAAATTAGCAGAACTTCATGTAATCATTGAACTTTTCTTCACATCAGATGTTCTGGTCCTTATGTATTTTGAATAATAAGAGTATAGTATGCTTTTTCAGTAAACCCTTTTGCTACATATGTACAAAAAGAGAAATCCATACACATGCTCATCTCATGTAATTACATATATATACGCATACACACACACACACAGAAGGAGAGAAATCCAAAGTAGAATCAAGAAAATACTGAACTAGATGAATTGTAGGGCTTGTTTTCTTGCCAAACAGCAGTGTTCTTTGAAGCATGAATAAGAATTAATGCTACCAAGATCAACAATTAACCCCTGGACAATTGGAGTGATGGAGGTTAGAAGGTGACATGGGTGGTTCCAAAGTGCTGCTTCCAGACTGTTCAACACCATTTTGGTTTTTGAGGAAAAGTGGAATGTTAGAAGGAGAGGAAAAAACCTATCTTACTGTTCAGAGCTGGTAGTACAGAATTGCCTTTTGATTTTATTTTCATGGGAACGTATGTTTCATACTTGATAGTGAACTTTTTCCCTAAACCTTTGTTTCCCAGGATAATTAGAAGTTTGAAAAATCAATGCGAAGGAAACAGCTATGTGGGGTTGGAATAAAACCTTGACACACTAGGCCACAATTCATCCTTTAGAACATTAAACAGGGGATCGCACCAGAAAAGAATGGTCAGTAAAGCGTGGGGAGAAAGGACAGGAATTTGGAAAATGCTTAAGTTGCTTTCATTTCATTTTGGGCACGGGGGAAAAATCTGAATGAGAAGTTGATGGTAGAGGTTTTGATCTTGTTGTCATTGAAATCAATAGAAATATTGCCATCGTTTCTAGAGGAAACGGATGTAGCCTCACTATTTAAGATTCAGTGCTTCTCCATTGGTATAGACTAATTCACTGACACTTAGAAAAGGTTAGGTTAGGGTTAGGTTAGGGTTTGTTCCTTGGGAACTGATTTGTTCGGTATGACTTTTGAGACAGAATCACAGAATAGCTGAGGTTAGAAGGGACCTCTGGAGATTGTCCAGTCCCCCCCCGCCGCGCTCAGAGCAGGGTCACCTAGAGCAGGCTGCCAAAGACCATGCGCACTTGCATTTTGATCATCTCCAAGAATGGAGACTCCACAACCTTTCTGAGCAAGCTCTTCCACCAGCTGCCCTCACAGTAAATTCTTTTTCGTTATGCTTGAGTGGGGTTTCCTGTGTTTCAGTTTGTGCCCATTGCCTCTTATCCTGTCACTGGGCTCCACTGAGAGTCTGGCCCTGTCGTTTTTACTGCCTCCCATCAGGTATTTGTACACATTAATACACTCATTGCCCTTCCCCCCCACCCCTGAGCCTTCTCTTCTCCAGGCTGAACAGTCCCAGTTCTCTCAGCCCCTCCTCATAGGAGAGATGCTCCAGTTGCTTAATCATCTTTGCTGGACTCACTCCAGTATGTCCATGTCTCTCTTGTAGCAGGGCACCCAGACCTAGACCCAGCACTCCAGGTGTGGTCTCAGCACTGCTGAGTAGAGGGGAAGGATCACCTCCCTGGACCTGCTGGCAATGATCTTCCTAGTGCAGCCCAGGAGGCTGTTGGCCGCCTTTGCTGTGAGGGCACATTGCTGGGCCATGGTCAACTTGTTGATGCTCAGGTCCTTCTCTGCAGAGCTGCTTTCCAGTCTGTTGGCCCCCAGCCTGTTTTGATACATGGGATTGTTGCTGCCCAAATACAGGACTTGGCATTTCCCTTTGAACTTCATGAGGTTCCTCTCTGCACATTTCTCCAGCCTGTTGTGATCCCTCTAAGTGGCAGCCCAACCCTTTGGAGTATCAACCACTCCTACCAGTTCATGATGCCCTTTCATCAGGTATCGGGGTGGTTCAAGTGCCCCATGTGTACCAGGGCCTGCAAACATGAGGCTTCCTCCAGTTGTCTGAAGAAGGCCTCATCTACTTCTTCCTGATCTGGCAGTCTGTAGCAGACACCCACCCACAAAGACTTTTTGCAGACTCTGCAAGTTGTACCTCAAATTTGTTTAGGAAATGCAAATTCATGCTGTTTGCCTTCCTTTTCATAGAATAAATATGACGTGACATCCACACACAGGCTATTGCTGTTCTTCTGATGTAATCTGAGGGATGAAATAAAAGATAATTGCTTAAAATTTTGGTTAAACTTTAGGAAGTGACACGATCTCAGTTGGTATGTGAGAAGGTGAGAGAAGAGGAGGAAGGTGCTGACTAGTTCAGTAGTTGAAATGGTTAAGTAATTTTCTAAAAACCCAGTAGGTACATGAAAATGAGAGAGTTTTCGATTTATTTGAATCTCCGAGGAATATAATGTGAAAGCCTCTTCAGGTTCTACTGCCTGGCCAGAGACTGCAGTCAGTTTAATAAAAGACACAGCTAAATTTACCAGGATAAATTGCTGCTTCATGCATGAAATAGATGCTCTAGTCTTGTGCTGGTGATTTGGTGATGTCTTACCTTTAAAACTGTGGGACCAGCATGCAAAAATTTTAGTGGATTATTCACTTGATCACTTTTTGGTACCCCCTGGACTCTTATATGATTGATAAATATCATTTAAGAAACCCTCAAAAATAAGATATGAGAGATTTAAAGAGTTGTGCTTTTCACAACAATAATACTTCCTTTTTCCCCAGGAGATGCTTAAGAAGCTAGTCTAACAGCAGTTTATGCTGCAAAAGATGTTTGTAGCTCACTGTAATCCGGTTCCATATGAAATTACTGGTGTTATTCTTTAAAGCTCTCATGGGGCTTGACTTAAATGCTGTGCCTATCGTCCCTCTCTTTGTGTGCGGTGCTTTGTTACCCACTGCAGTGTCTGGGCTCATCTCTTGACAGGCCTTTGTTTGAAAGCCCAGGTGGGGAGAGAGAAGTCGCTCTATTTTTTTCAGGGCTAGATCAACTAAGGGATGCCCCGTTCCAGTGCCTAAGGGAGTCTTCAGCGCCAACCTCTGTACCTAGGCTTCCCCTTTAACTTATGGTGAGAATAAAGCATTTGGGAGTGGGATTAGTAAATGCTAGGAAACTGAGCGGAGAAGCCAACAGGAGGCCGAGGGGAGAAGTACATCAGGGCATCACCTCTTAAAGGTAATTGGTCAGCTGTGGTATGGATGTTAGCTCTCCCCTGGAGAGAAAATGCCTAATGACACAGAGATGAGGGATTTCTGTTGGTACAGAAGAGACTTGGGTTTGAGTCGGGCGCTGTGGAGATTTGAAAATACTTGTGCTGTTTCCTAAGTGGGTATCTTAAATGCAGCGTTATGTGAACATATACAGCCAGTTCCTGCTGAAAATCTCATTTTGGTAATCTTGACTAGATGGAATGAACTGTCAGTGTCCATTAGATCCTGGAGACAAGCAGTGCGTATTTGAGAGTCTTGCCAGAGTAAAGAGCAGCTCAGCTGGTGAATAGCTCAGCTGCATCAGGCTTTGCAGGAGCAGGGTGAGGGGTGTTTTATGTGCCTACTGGTGGAAACGCCAGTGTCTACAGGACTTTGGGAATCCACAGAGTTAGGCAACGTATAGTAAAGACTTTGACAGTCTTGCTAGCACCTAAATGCTGGACATAAGTGACTACTTGCTCTTTCAGATTCTTAGTGGTTTTGGTTCTGACCCTATAGGGATCAGGTGATCCTACAATTTTGCTTTGTTCAGAGGTTATTGCATAATCCACACTTATACATAGGCTGTCATGCAGTTTCAGAACGGCAGAAGGTTCAGCAGTGTCTTAGCTAACTAAAGCAAAGACTCAGTGTAGAAAAGGAGAATCTAATTCCTAATAGGAAGTGTTCTTTAGTTCTTTAGAGCTTTAGTTTTGCCCCATTTAAGCGACAAGCATGTTAGAAATGTATATGTGCATAGGTTTTTATTGAAGTATTGTTTTTTCTTTATTTACGTGTGTTCTGTATAGCGTCTTCAAAATGCAGTTTGTCCGTATCTAAATAGCAGGTGGAATCTGAGAGCAGATCATATGCTCACTTGGGCCTTCCCATGCTGCTGTACTTTAGCAAGCGAGGCTGTTCTTGGCATTTGTAAGCTAAGCGTGGTCAGTCTGGGTTATTGCTTGGATGTATAACCTCTGCAGAGGACACAGGTGTTCTAGGAAGTGATGGAAGAAAACATCATCTTTCCTTTGAGTCGGTCATAAATCCTGTTAGAGTAAAGTCTGAAAGATTAAGCTAAGATTCTTTCGACTTGCTATTTAAAGTCCCAAAGACCAAGAGCAGTAAAATTTTTCCAAGGCTCTCTGCTAACATAGCTGATGCATTTTGCTTCGCATGCATTTCTCCTGTTATTTTGGCTGAAAATATTACCGTTCACTTCTTGTCAGGAACTGTTGCATAATACTGTTGTGTGCTTCTGAACAAATACAGCCTTTTACACCGATCTGCTTCAAGTCCTGAAGCAGACTCACTTTCTCTTCTCTCATAGTAGTAACTATTTATTCTCTTTATCAAAACTGTCTTTTGTCTTATATGATCTCTTTGCCCCTTTTTGTTCATTCCCGGTTCCCTGCCAGCCTTCAGTATTTTATTTTTGGAAGTTCAAATAGATCTAATTATAAGCAAAAATACCTGCTGAGAATGGAAATAGTCTGCGACTGTGTCTGGAAGAGATCATTCCCTTTGTGGGAAAAACTCTTCTTGTCCTGTTGTTGGAAATGCTGTTTCCTCTCTGACTGTATATCTTCAAAAAAAATCTGTGTTAAAGCATTTCAAAATATCTGAGCTGGATTTCTGCTTATCCTGGCTGGTAAAGTCAATATGTACCTGGTGACTATGCAATTCTCCCTACTCTGATTACCTGAGAACCACCCACTGCAGTGCCCTGCAAACCAGAGAATATTCTGCCGGGTAAAAAATGATCATGATTATTCTTTACGCATCTCCCTTTTTTTCAATGTCATCTTGTATTTATCAGAACGAACAGCATTTGGACTCTCATAGTTACATCTGGCTTGACTGTCTGATGAACAAGCATAGTTATGAAAGAGACGGTTTCTTTAAGTGGCTGTTGGCATCCCAGTCTTCACCACTGGAAAAAGTTGTAAAAAAATGAGTGAATGTTGATGGTGCAGTAAACATGGGTGTGTGTTAAAAGACTAAGCTTAAGCTCAGTGTAGTCATAAAACAATGATTTCAAATTATTGACTTCTGGAATGTGAAGTCATGAAACTTCAGTTATGGAAAATCTTTTTTTATTAAAGAAATGCATCTTAGGTCACAAATAGTTTCCTTTGTCTTTCTCAACAGCCAGACCTCTGTGGGCTCTTCACCAGCTCTCCGAAATGATCCTAATTTGGCGATGTTAGTACTGGATTGTACTGTCTGGTCATAGTGGGGAAAAAATTTGGCCAAAATCAAGATCCAGTTTCTGCTGTTCCCTCTGCTATAGCCTTCCTGCATTGCCTGTAGATGTTCTGCATTACCTGTCAGGCTGCTCAAGGCACAAACTCTTTCAGGACCGCTCAACATTGGCTTTGTTGTCAGTGGTAGAATATGTTCTACTGCCTGCTTTTGTAAATAAGTTTCTCTTCTGTCTCCATGGTGTACTCCTGACTTCCTTTACAATGTGAGTAATAATAATAATAAAAGGTTCTATTATTTATTTACAATGTATATGTATAGTAGTGAACATTTTGCTGAATCTAGTCATAGGCTTTAAGCCTATGGCCATTTACAGTACATTAGGGTTGCTAATGGAAGAGACACTAAGATTTGTTACTATGCTTTAGATAGGATCCTGTGATCACTCCAGCAAAGTCTAGCTAGAGGATAATCAAACTAGCACTCTTCTGCAGGAAGTGTTGGATGTAACAGATCTAACAGATGACAGGTTGGACTTAATTTTTATTTGAAGACATGAAAGATGCAGTGCATTTCAGGGCTGGTAAAAGTGCTGCTTCTCTGGAAGTTTTAGCAAAGTTAAAATGGTTCTACAGGCCAAGCAGGTAGAAAAGTTTAAAAAAAAAAAAAAAAAAGCCGCCTCTGGCCAAGAACAGAATGTGCATCCAAAATGTTACTTTTTCAAATGTAAATAATTCTTATAAATCCAACTTCTAAAAAGCTAAAAGTGCTGTCAGACAGCATGGAATGAGAGAGCATCTCAAAACATAGGGGATAAAACCTTGGAATAGAAAACAGTGAAGGACTAATGGCTTGATCTTTTGTTGCCTGCTGTACCAGAGAAAGGAGTGTTGACTGGAGCCATGTGTTGCATCATATGAAGTGCTGTATTGCCAAAAAGTACAGGCATGCTTCCAGCCTCTGACTCTGGCAATTCAGACAACTTGAGTATTACACTTGTACTTGGTGGTCTCAGTTGAATCCTGAAAAAATTCTTTCCCTTAGATACTTGCAGAAGCTTTAGGCTTGCATCCAAAGGCAGCATTTAGTTTTGATGCATACTTTAAGATATATTGCACTTTATGTCAAATACGTACTTTGTACTATATGATTTGCTTTAGTGTTTCCTGGTTGAATAGACAAGGGAATGGCAAAAATGTGGTGGAGAAAGAAAGTACTTAGGATGTGTTGTTGTCAGAAATGGCGCATTCAGCAAAGTCACGTGAGAAGAAAGCAGCCCTAAAACTTTTCCCTAGGGAGCTAGAAGACGAAGCTCAGAATAATTGTGCCTTACCTGGTCTGGTCTGTGCTTTCACCCGGCCTGTGGAAAGTTATCACAGCTTTGTCTTTCCCTGGTTGTTACTAGATCATTTTTGAAAGCAACAGCAGAGATACAGAAAGCGATATTACTCAGCTGACTGTATCGAGATGTCTCAATATTTGGAAGCCATGATATGTCATGCTGATGAATGGTTCCATTCTCCCATTGCTACAGCGGACAGGGAGAAGAGTTCCAGAATATGTCAGGGTAGTTCATTATCTTCAGAGAATGTACTGGCCTGAAAAGACTATGAATGTGGAAAACATATATATATGTGTGTGTATATATACATATTTTGTTGTTGTTTAATTTTATCTTATATGGTGTGAGCAGCCATTTACTTAGGGACAGTGCACTGAAAAATAGCAACAGCATCACTTGAAGTAGTAGCTGAAGCAAACAGGAAATTGATGATATTCAGCCAAAAGTTTTGCTCACATTGTGTATTGTGGAAGGTTTTCTTTTGTGTTGAAATGCAAGGGAGTTATCACTGTAGTCTCTAGGTCATTTTACTAGTGACTGTGACTCGTGGATTCCAAATAAATTCAAATTGATGAGCTTCTCAATATTAATGAAGTACTTGCTAGAGTGGGATGAAGCTATGGGTTTTTTTGTTTGCTTTTTGCATATTCAAATTCTATTTGTTATTCCTCTAAGGGTAGGAAAATGAATTGAAATGAGTGTTTAACTTCTTTCTTAAGCATCGGGGTGAGAAAATGAGAAATAAAAGACAGGAGAATGTTGTAGCTCAAACCCTCAAATGACAAAACGAGGCAATGTTAAACTTTTTGGGGCTTTGAATTACATGATCAGAACAATGCCACATTTGAGCATTTGCAGCCCTGGTTTAGGTGTAAGTACCTGTGAGGGATAGATTTCTGGCTGCAAATTGCCCCAGGCAGCATTCTTATCCTTCGGATTCGTGGAGTGCCTGAACCCTGTGGAATCTCTGCTCCTATTATGTGGAAGATACGCTGATGGTGATGGGCGGCAGCTAATGCTGAGGATGTACAGAGAAAGTGAGTGTGAGTTTTCAGAATTAGGTACCTGCTTCCCACTGACAAGCAGAGCCTAGGAGAGACCTTTTCCAATTTCCCTGTAACCAGGCAATCTTGTTGGTAGTGCTGCAGGCTAAGGCCTGTGGCAGGGCTGCAAGTGAATCGTGTTTTCCATGGAGCTGGTTGGGAGCTTTACCCACAAGCTTGTTCTTCCTCTTCTGCGATCTTGTTTTGCGTTTGTCAGAAGGCAGCAGGCATGGATGAGCTTCTTCCTGTGTGAACGCTGTTGATGTGCACGACAAAATTTAGCCCTAGTTCATTTGCAGAGCATATGTGATCTTGGCTTCCTTACAATCACTGATTATTTATTCCTGAACACGGATCACTAGGCCCTGGATCCTTACAGTAGAAGGTCCATGCCTCCCACGTTCTTTGTTACTGACAGAAAAGAGCTTATTAGCATTCTTGAGATTAATGTTTCCTGATCATTCTCAGGAACAGAGCAGAGAACTGCATCACCCTGCTTGGTATGAGAGGAAAGGAAAGGTTAAATGTGAGATGCCAGTTACAAGCTGCCTATTATACTCAAATATTGTACTAGTTGTGAGTTTTCATTGTAGAGAGAAGTGAACTGTCTGGAGGAATCAAGTAGCCTGGAAAATGGGCCTCTTCTGATTCAGTGATGTCAGGGTGGAATCGTAAAAACACAGACTAATTTAGGCTTGGTGGAACCTTTGGAGGTTTCTAGTCCAACCTCCTGCTGAAAGCAGGACCAGCTTAGCTCAGGGTGCTCAAGGCCTCATGCAGTTGCACTCCAAGTATCTCCAAGGGTGGAGATTGCATGCCTCTCTGGGTAACCTGGCCAAGCATTTGATCATCCTCACTGTGAATTTTGTTTCCTAATAGCTAATCAGAATTTCCCTTGATGCACCTTGTGCTCGGAACCTTTTATTCTTTCCCTGTGCATCTGAGAAGAGTCTGACTCCATCTGCTCCGTAACCACCTGTTAGGTAGTCATAGACAGCAGTAAGACCCCCTTCTCCTTCTCTTCTGCAGACTGAACAACCCCGCTTCCTTCATATGCCATGTGTTCCAGCCCCCGACCATTCTGGTGGCCCTCCCCTGGATTCACTCCAGTTTGTCAATGTCTGTCTTGTATTGGAAGTCCAAAACAAAGTAGGACCAAATCCATTAGTGTGGATGAAGTCGCATTGTCTCTACACCTGCTTAGGCTGACACGCAGTTTAGAGGAAGCATTGGTTCTTCTTAATCTAGAAAGAAAAAAAATCAGAGCTCTTGCAAAGAAAGCACCCCAATGCATTTGACTGATTAATGAGTTAAGTAAGGCAATAGATTTGATGGGATATTTCTTTTTCTTTCTTTCTTTCTTTCTTTTTTTTCATTTTCTTAGAGAAACCGAAACAAAATCCTTTTCCAGATCTGAGATTTCCTAGGCAAGCAATGTCAGCAGGAATCATAAAAGCCTGAGAAGAGCAGGAGAATAAAGAAAAAGTGCAAGATCTAGTTGATGCTCAGTATTCCTTACACACAATGCAATGACTAGTTAAAATGATGAGAAGACTTATAGTCAAGCTTTAAGGAAATTGTAGTGTGATCAAGAAGAGGGGAGAAAACTGGGAAGCACTGGGAGCAGTGATGGTGATGTTTGTTTAGACAGAAGACATTAATAGCAGGTATTCTGAAAGTAAATAGCAGTTGCAGAATGCCAGTGCTTTAATAATCTACTCCTTGAAATTCCTACTGTGGCTGGTTTGAGTTATGCTAAACGTGCAGGACCTAGAAACACATCCTGTGCTGAGGTGTAGAAAGATCAGTGTTGTCTTCAGAAGTCAAATTCTCCTGCTGAGTACCCTCAGTCTATGTGGATTAGTCAGGGAAAGGCGTTCAATCACAGTAACTCAATAATTGCTGCAATGCCAGATGCTGAATGACACAGCCTGATACTGAGCTTTAGTGATGTTCTGAATGTCATGTCAGAAGGAATAGATCGCAAGGAAAGTGTCTGGGAATATGTTGCAGTGCAAATAGTCGTAGTGTTTGTAGTATTTTTGGAATCTTTTCTCTTGCCTAGGGAGTATCTTGATGAGATCAAGTAAGACTTGACTATGTTTAACATTTCGGAGAAAGAAGGCAATAATGATATTTTTCTTAAGGTCAATTCTCATCTCAGAACCATTTCTTCATTTCTCCTTTTTCCAGTAAGAGGTGGCTCTGATTGCAGGAGATCATTTAATCCAATTTAGTAATAGCCAGAAAAGAGAGGCTTTTTGGTTACTTATTAATACATCTTTCTTGCTGTTTTCATTTTTTCCCTATTCTTCATGAAAGAGTTTTAAAAATGTAAAGACATTGTAGTGAGGAGGGAAGAAAATGATGAGCCATTATGTATCCAGAGCTAGATACAGCATTGAGGTAACTCTTCTGTCGTTGCAGTGAATAGTATACCTCCCTTAACCTCAGGCTAAGCACAGACCGCTACGGAGCTGCTTTTTTTTTTTTTTTGGGGGGGGGGGGGGAATTCCATGTACCTAACATGGACTTGCTTGAATATGAATATGACTGCAGGCATACCTCGGAGATATTGTGGGTTTGGTTCCAGACCACCGCCATAAAGCGAATATCGCAATAAGGCAAGTCACATGAATTTTTTGGTTTTCCAGTGCATATAAAAGTTATGTTTACACTATACTGTAGTCTATTAAGTGTGCAATAGCATTATGTCTTAAAAAAAAGTGTGACACAGAGACACGAAGTGAGCATATGCTGTTGGAAGAATGGTGCCGATAGACTTGCTTGACACAGGGTTGCTGCAAACATTCAGTTCGTGTTTAAAAAAAAAAAAATCTGCAAAGCACAATAAAACGAGGTACGCCTGTATTGAGTGATATGTTTCAGGACTGGAACTGATTTATTAAATTTCTAATGCTTTTTTAACCACTTCATTCTATTGCCATGGCACCTGGTATTCATGGCTGGCTCCAAACTCTTGCTCGTCTACCTCATCTGTAGAAGCCTATGCAAAAAGGTATTTGTACGTGTAGACCAATTCAGTCATCTCTTGGCTGTTCTGCGAATGCTTAATGACACGTCCAAACGTATAGTTTGGAGGGTGTCCCAACAGTGCTGTAGCTTTTAACGCTCTCTCCTTAATGAGCTGACAGCCTGCAAAGGGCCACGTGTGTATTTTATAGTCTGATGCACAACGAAGGCCTGATAGCAAATGCAAGCTGATCGATGCTGCAGAAGGACTTTAAAAATAAGGTGAATTAAATTGTGAACAGAGTTTTCTGATTTTGAACATTCTGCTTTGGGGTTCAAAGGTAAGGAAATTAAGCTCCAAACCCTACTTCATGGGTAATTTTAGTTATAAGCGAACAGCTCCCTTGGGATCTTTTTAGCCTGACTTGAAAATCTAGCTTGATGGTTCCTGATAAATGGTCTGTCTCCTGGCCTTTTCTGAGGCTTTATGAAGAAATGTAAGCTGCATGTGAAGTTGCAAGAAGAGTAAGCTGTATTTCACTTTTACAGGGATTTTTGTCAGCTGCTATTTTTATTTGTCTTGTAATTTAACACCATTAACTTTCAGTATTGTGCCTTAAAGGTTTAAAACTAAAGCTCACTAGAAGACAGCAGGCTTTCCAGCATCTCCTAGGAATGATAAAGGAAAACTTTAGACAAGGCAAGAAGCATCTCTGTTGGGTTAAAATAGAACATCCAACATTTTACAGATAATGGGATAGGTGGGTTGCTAGAAACCTCTCTCAACTGAGGGGACATCTGAGCAGGAAAGTACTGTCTCTGTGAAAGCTGTTTTGTGCTATACAGCACAGAAACACAGCTTACCTTCTCCCAGGTGGTCTGCAGGCAGCCAAAATCTGCAGTTACCTAGAGGAGAAGGTACTGGCAAGATAGAACTGTTTTCTGATTCAGCAGGGCCCCCGTCCTTGTCCTGTGGAGCTTCTGATGGTTACTGCAGCAGAAGACTGACTAGGAGGGCTGTGCAATGCCGCTGGTGTGAGCTGGCTCGGCGACTGAGCCCTCCGGGGTGCAGTGGCAGCCGGGCTGGCAGGAGGGCTTCGAGCTCTGCACGTATGGATGTAGCTCAGCCTTCCTAGGTATCCTGACGGGAAGTTATCTGTTCCCTTCAAAACAGGGGAAGGCATGATGCAGACATTGTAGTAGGGTAAAACAGCAGGACCCATCTCTTAGTTAGAACTGCCTCTATGTTACTCTGCCTTTGATTTACACCTGACAGTGTGTGTAGCACAGGTGGCTACCTGAACTTTCATGCCCTTGCTGTCAGGATGGTCCTTACTCTCATTTTGGACCATGTTAGGTCAAAGGAAAGGAGACCTGGTCAATGTGAATGTAAGGCATTTATCTCCTTTTCTTTAAGTTCCTCACTCTGCCTTCTGATCCTCGCTAGTAAGGCTGGCCTGGGGACTGGAAGAGCAGGTCTCCCACCTGGCACCTGCATATGCTCCCTCTGGTCGCTGGTTCTTGCTGTACCAGTTCTGCGGACTGTCAGCAGGAACAACTGGTGTAATATCTACAAATTCCAACAGAGAAGACTCCACTACCACCAAAGTACTGACCTCGCAGGTGAGTGTGAAGTACTTGATTCCTCGCTGGCACTGGCTCTTAGTGACCGGTTGCCTTTTGGGACCTTGACTATAAAACTGCAAAGAGCACCTGAGGAGGAATACTACTCCTTGCCTGGATTCGACCAGTGTCTGTCACCTGGAGATCAGGTGTTTGTACTGTAAGTGCCCATGCAGAAAGTGCTGCTCTTTTGTTTGGGGCGCTTTAGTACAATACTGAACCCTCTGTTACCTCTGGTGAAAAACTTTACCTTTGTTGGAATTAATTTTTCTTAGTTCAGCTCTAAGCCCCTGCTGCATGCTGTTTCACTCTGCCTCTGGATAGCTCTTACCATGTGTCTATGGGTTTCTGAACAAGAGGAATGAAAGGAGCGTGAAGCAGGTGATGAGATTAAATTGACTACCGAACAGGACTGGAACCAAAAATGTTAAACTGTTGCTCTGCCTCCAGTTGCCCTTTTACCAAATAAGAAAAACTGTCTTTAGATAAATGGTGGGCACATGAAAAGAGAATGACATGTGAAAGAGAACAGAGGGAACCTCTGCAGAATTCACAATGAAGGTGTGAGTACAGCAAGTAAAAGCCAGTGGAAAAGTAGCAAATGAACAAAGATTGCCCCTGGAGGAAGTCTCAAATATTTGTCCTTCTGTCTCTTTTTAGAAAAAAGATTCAAATGCCTTTAAGAGTAAAAACACATTGTGGATAGTGTTTGCTTAATACGTGAGTCATGCCTGGAAAAATTCCACAGCAAAACAAATTTATTCACGATCAGCTTGCTTGAATATAATAAACTTGTCCACAAAAATTTGATGCAAAGTCATCATATTGTATCAAGCAACATACTGAAAAACATTTCATCTTGGGATTTGTCTTGCTAGCTCTAGTTAACCCTCTTCTGTTTTTAATGACATACATGATACTTTCATTGGTGGTGTGAATTGCTTGCTCATGGGGAAGCTGTGGATACCCCTGTTACCTAAAGCGTTATATGTTAATGTTGTTTTCTTTCTGTGAGAAGCTAGGGTTGACAGTGTTGGATCAATGGCTCTAGCTAGCTAGTTACATGTTGGAGCTTGATGATAGGAGAAATGGTTAACACCAGATGCCATACACTAGACATGTTTAACAGGATGACTGATATGAATCATTTACACGTTCGCATTAATTTAAAATCTTGAAATTCGGTGCACTTGTTTCTTATAGGATATCAAGTGTGGGAAATGATTGCATCTTTAATGTTTTCATCACAGTTCAGTGATAGATCACTAAAAATACCAAGGATAAAACTTGTCTTCAGAGCGATAAATTCTGTATACGGTAGTGAACTTAAACTACTGTAGTAGCTTAAATGGGAGTTGTATTGTTCCAAGCCTGCATATCCTGTAAAGAGTGATGGAAACCTGTGCCTAAGAAAGGTATTATGCAGGCTAGGGAGAGAGGCTGGCATTTATTTGGATTCTTGAGACTAAAGAGCTCAAGGCCACGATATGTGGCCTGAATATGACAGCCATACTGTCCAGGTAGGATAATTTTAACAGGGATGTGAAATAACTAAGATACTTTTCATAACTCTAAAGTCATGGCATCATCAATACTGCTATTGAACCTGGGCATTCCAGCTGAATGAGGTCATATTCTTGTGTGGCATTGGTTAGAAAACATGAAGGCGATGCTAGCTTGCATGGGACCTTGAATGCTATGGAGAATATGATAATACATGTGTATTCTGTATAAGTCTTATCTTAAATAGTATGTCAAGTTCTGGTCATCTCAGTCTCATAAAAAAGATTCAGCGAAAGGCAATTGAGAAAAGATTTTTAATCTTTGAGGAGAGGAAGAAGAGAAAATAGATTGAAAATATGTAAAGCATGAATAACTGCAGAATACACTTTGGAGCTTTTTTCTACTTCTCTCATAGAAAAGATAAGAGATACTCCATGAAATTCAAAACCAGGAAATTCAAAATCAATGAAAAAAATCTACATCTGTTGTTTAAATATATAAATAAAATTACTACCCAAAGAAGTTGTCAATGCTTAAAATGTAGTTATATTTGAAAAAAGACTCAGACATGGATATTAGGAATGTCCGGTGTCGTCATAATTAAATGGAATAAACTTTGCTCTAGAATAACTGTATTTCAGGATTTTGTTTGCTTCTGTCCAGTAAAGAACAAGATATGCTCCCTACTGACGGGGGCAAATGAACCTGCATGAGCCTGTGGTGGAGTGTTTGCCTGTTGCTCTGCAGCATCTTGATCCAATCACTGATAGAGCTAGACTGACTTCAGCTCTTCAGTGTGATAATTCGTGTGTCCCTGAAACAGCAAGTTAGTTTGTCCACTTCAAGGCTGTATGTAGTCTTTTATTCTGGATCTTCACTTCATCCTGAAGTGCTACTCCACAAATTGTTTGTATTACCTGTTTTTTTGAATTGATTACTGTCGTGCACAGAAACTTGCTCACCTGGTGAGGAGCCCTAAGTGCAGAAGAGTCTGCCTGTATATGCAGTATAGAGCGAGCTGGTCTGGATCATTTGGTCTGCACACAAAGTGAGCTCATACTGAGCATGTTGTGATTGAAGACTATGAGCATTAGGTACTGTGGCTTGTTTTAGTGCTAGTGGATGGTTATAATTAAGGGAATTTGCAAGCAGAAATGTTGTTTAGGCTATATGTACAGAAATAACACCATATGGATTAAATCCTACAGATGTGCACATCTTTATATGAAAATGTGACTGAAGAGTTATGAAAGAGATTGAATAAAAATCAACATGAAACAAGGACAAGGGAGAAGCCCTCTAGCAGTATCTGCAAATGGGAGAAAGGCATTATTTACTTATTATGTATTCAGCAGGATCAAACGGGACAAAAGTTGGAGGACCAAACAGGAAGAAGGGCAGAGTGCAGTAGGTGTTTGGTTGGAGGTTTTAGTCCCTGCCCCTGCCAGTTCTGCACCCCAGCGATGCGGTGGTGTCGCATCTGGCATCTGCAAGGACAGCAGTAACAGCGCTGGACAGTGCTACTGATCAGGGCTGAAGGGGTAAATTCAAACACTGCCAGCTCCTGCTCTCAAGACCATCCTGGTGCACAGCCCAGAAGGGCATGGCAGATGCTAGAGTTGGAAGAGGAAGCAGTGTCACTTGTCAGCTGCCTTTGGACTCTTCGTACTGAACGCAAGCTGGCTAGGAAAGAGGATAAGTGGTGAAGTATTGAAGGAGGCACCAATTTCTTATTTGGTGGCTGAGCAAAAGCCAGTACGATTTATGCTGCCAGGAGATAGAGCAGGATTTAAGTTGCAAGCTCCCCTGCTTTACCACTGGGCCTGCTGCTGAATTCAGTAAGAACCAGTCTATATTTCCGTAGCTGTCTTGGCAGGACAACAGTGGAATAGAGGTTTCCCAAAGCGTTTTGCCCAGAGAGTATGCCGAGATGGAAAAATCCCTATTTTTCAGATGTCTGGTATACTCTTATTTTAACTTTCTTCTTAATATTTTTATGAGACAAAATCTCCCCTCTATCTCCTCTACAACCCCATATATGTTTTTTTTGTTTTTTTTTTTTTTACAAAAGACAGGGTTTTCCTCCTAGGATTCTGCCTGGCACCAGATGGGAAAAGGTCAAAACTTCAATAGTAACTATTTTATCACCATTATGAGTCAAAGGGTGTGATAACATCAAATTACATCTTCTTGACCTATGTCATCTGCAGTCCTGGTACACGCTCTTTTTCTGATGGAGTCATAACTTATTCCAGGTCAAGCCTTGAGAGCAATATCCAAATCTGCTTACGAACACAGAAGACGAAATTAGTCAGGTTTGTACTTTTTCATCTGCTGCAGCAAGTGTTCGTTGCTGCACTTCTGCTGCTTTGTTTTGGCCTTTCCTGCTCTCTTTTACTCAATAAGCCTTGTAGGTGTCAGCCAACGAGTTCTAAGGGGACAGATATTAGCTAGATTGTGGTGGCATCCCCAAAGTGTCCAGCACTGTCGAAACACAAAGGAATGTTGTCTTTTCCACAAAGATGATAAACACTAGAAAAACAGTAAAAAAGGGATGCAGAGAGAGCTACACCAAGCAACTCTAACGATCAGTGTGATCATAAATATATAGTTCATTGTTCACATATTTTTATGTAGTTTTTACATTGTGTATGTATAACTAAACACAGTAAATTATCTTCCTCTCTCCATACATTGGCCCCCTCGCCCAGCTGTTTACCAGCTTTGGTTTATTCACTTTAAGGTAAATAAAATGTATTTAAAAATTAAATAAAAATGGGACTAAGTAAAAGACTTTGCTATGTAGTTCCCTGTAGACTGTGAGAATGGGTCAGTGAAGGAATTTAAATTCTTGGGTAGAAACGAGTGAAAGGTTCCTGTTTGCTCTCATTTGTCGTTTTGCTAGAAATGTAATAAACCCTAGGTAATAGAGTAGGATATTACTGTTTTCAGGTTGATAAAGTCTGCCTAGAAAGTACTGTTCAATTCCTTTAAATTAGAGACTTGCCGAATTATAAACCAACCCAGTGGAACACAAGAAGTTCTTATGAGTTCTCTCTCTTTCATTTTATGATGTGCAATATCCTGCCCTTTATTAAACCACCTTAAGGATGGACATCAAACATATGGTTTAGTGATTACAGAAAATGGCATGTCCAACACAAATACATATTTTTATTCACTAAGCAGGGTGTTACATTAGTGAGCATCCAATCATCAAATGTGTACCACCACCACTTTACATAACATTATTTTTCTCTGTTGGAAAACCAAAAGAGTCGAGGGGAATGCTGAACGCTTAGGTTTATTATGTGGTCTCCATAGTTAAGACAGGTATCCCAGTAACCCTAGCTGAAGTCACACATCAGGTTGGTAAAAACTAAAGTAATCCACCTGAAATGTTTTGTCTGTGGTCCTTTGCTGAACAAGAATTTATGGAGGCAGGGAATTCGGAAGGCAATTGGACAAATACATTTCAGTTCAAATATAGTTTCAGTTTTCCAATTTTTTTTCCAGACCCTAGAAATTTTCTTTTATGCTTTTTAAGCCTGGGGAAGAGTAATGGCTCAGTAGTGACTGGTGTCTCTGAATCTTTCTGGCAAGTCTGATGAACTGAAGGCTGTATTCCTCCCATCTATCTTCACACTCCCAACTGCGAAAGCTGGGAGCTTAGTCACCCAAGGCTCCCTCTGTAGTTAATGGAGAGAGAAACAGGCAACTTCAGATGGCCAATGAACTGTAGAGTCAAGCTTAATAAATTGCAGATAATATTTTTTCTGCCAAATCAAGGCAGTTTTCTGAAAAATGTAATTAATAAAATACACTTTTTAAAGCATTCTCCCATTTAAGTCATTCTAAGAGAAAATCGCTTTCATTTAAAAGCTACTAAGTAAAAGGAAATAAGGAGTCAGTTGGAATGAGACATAGCTAGTCATTTGTAACCATACAGCCCACGGGTTGATGGAACTAGCTTAAACTATGAATCGCTATGAAATAGTTTATGTTCCCAGTGTTTTAGTGCTTATTTATTTGGCTTAATTGTTTACTCCCCTAAGTTTATCAGGAAAGGGCTTAGTCATTCAACTCACAAAGCAATTTTGTTGCCATCTCCCAGTGTGGAAAGGATAATTTATCTTGTGGATGTCCTGAATGGTTTTCATTTGCTCGGACAGACAGGAAATAACCATTCCCATGCTTGCCTAATTGGTTAAAAATGTGTTTATTCGTTGGAAGGTGAAACCTTGCCTCCCCTAGTGCTGGGAAGTGATCACAGTGCAGATTAATTATAGTATAGATATTAATACACACATTTATATATACACATGCACATGCATGCACACACCGAGTTAGCAAGCTGTATGTCAAATCATATGATGATGATTAATGTAAGTAGCTATTTGCTGACTTCCATCTGCAGCCAGATGTGGTGATAGCTTCCCTGAGGTGATAATGGGTCTGCAGAGCTCAAGCCCTTTGCTGTTTTTGAGGGATAAGGTAAAAACCTTATTTCTGTGTGGCGAGAGAATTATAGTATATTTTCTGTCCATTAGCCCAGGTGTGTGAGATGAATTTGATCTAGAGACTTTGGCTCAGGAGAGTGAGCAGAGCCAGTGAAAAGAAGAGCAGTGGTTTGGAATAGATTCTAGGTCACAGGTTTTTTTATAATATCTCTCTATATATTTTGCTTCTAAAGATATAAATTTAGAAACTCATTAAAGTTTTGTCCTCATGGATTAGACACACTTAAAACAACCACTGGATTTTCTCTGAAAGAAGTGATAGAATTTGCTGCCAAGATTAAGGACAGACTATGGGTGTCAGCCAAAGCTCATGGAAGTCAGTGAGAAGCCTTCACTGACTTCTAAGGGCTTTGGATATGGTTTGAAGGGCTTTGAATTTTTACAGGAAAAGCAAGCTTCTGTTATCTGCTGGATAAGTAATAATTCATTGCTCCTTGCTAATATAAGCCATGGGCATTGATTTTTCTATAGGTTTATGTGTGATGGTTTATAAGACTCTAATTTTTATAAATGCTTTCTACTTGCAGATGTGAGTAATCTCTTACTGCAGTGCCTGTACAACTGCCATTTAGCATGTGGTTGTTATCAGAAGGTAATTTTTTTTAGAGCTTAATTTGACTTAAACGTTTGTTGTTTTTTAAAGTAGAAGAAATATCTGTAAAATTGCAAAAATGGAAAAAAAGCCCATATGTATTTCAGATGGCCGAGAAATCTTTGAGACTATTGATTTAGGTTGTACCTTAAAAGGATGACCACTACTGTACCGTTTTGCCTGTTGAAGATCATCGTGCACACAAAATCCACTGATGTCTAAAAAATTGAATTGGTATTTGAAAGATCTTTCTGCAAATCTCTATTCCTTCCACCCCTTTCCTCTGAGACTACTTCAACTTTTTAGATAGGTTTTTCTCCGCTTCTGATTATCAGCTGCAACTCAAAACATAACCTGTAAGAGTCTCACAAAAGACTGATGTTCTTGAGATGTTGAAGTTCTCATTTAGGGCCTTGCTGCATTTGGGTATTTTGAAAGCATTTCAGAAAAAATCATAGATTCTAACCAGCCTTTTGTACCATTCATGGGTAATTATGTCTTCACTACACTACAGAAGGTAAACAGAAGGAAACTGGTATTTCTGCTTTCTGAAAAATTTCCTTATGTTGTTCCTTGGGTATGTGGCACAGCACTGGTTTTGGGACATATAGTTCACATTTGTCATCAAATACTCTGTACTTTTACTTGGAACAAGTGTGACTCAGCTAGGTTGTCTGCTCCCTTCATATACAGCCTTTTCTTTGAGCAAAAGTACTTGAAAATTTAGATCTTTCTAGAGCTACTGGGTAACAATATTGAAAATATTAACAGGAGATGTTTTTAACATAGCCCACTTGAAAAAGAACCTGCAAAGAGTGTTTCATGCAAAGCTCTTGTTTGTTTGTTTGTTTTAGTATGAATTGCAATAATGGAAAATGAAACAGACCTTTGTCCTATAAACTGTTCAATTTACATAATGAAAATAGAAATCTTCAGTTCTGTTCTCCTATGTAGCTTTACTAGACAACCTTTTTGTTTTTTCAGTGCCCAATATCACACAGAAAGTGTCTTACTCTTCTGGTGCAGAAGTTTCATTCATTCATTCATAGCCTTATTGGCAGCAGATTATGCGAGGTGGGAGTAGGCTATTAAGTCACCATCAGTTTATTTTGAGGCAGAATATTCATTGTCAGACTGTTCCCTGCCCTCGATATTTCTCCTGGGTCTACACGATCTAGTGATGCAAATTCCTTCCTTTGTGAAACAGAGGTGACTTGGACCCACATGGCCACATTGCATGCATTCCTGTTGCATCGAATTGCATGGAAGGTCCAGCATATTTACATTCAGCAGTTAGTGTCAGATATTAATAATGTTGTTTACAGCTATTACTATTGGTTTGTTACGGGTTCGTTGGTGCACTAGGGCTAGGTTTCTGGTGATATATTACCCTAATTTTGGTCAGGAGTGAAATACTATAATCCTTGGTTCTGATGGCATTCATCTAAACCTGTCTGTCGCCTGACAGGGTGTTTATGCTGAAAGAGTGAAGGATTTGCAAGTCTGGATTATGCAGTGTTTTGGCAGACTAGTGTGTTGGAACTTAGAAAGTTTTGGCACTTTGCATGAAAAATTTGGCTGAAACTTTTCAGGAGTTCCGACTGGTTGAACCCCAGATACATTGATCATAGCTCACAGGCAGGACAAGGCTTTCAAGGGTGACAGAGCACTGGAACAGGTTGCCCAGAGAGGTTGTGGAGTCTCCTTCTCTGGAGATATTCAAAACGCGCCTGGATGCAATCCTGTGCAGCGTGCTCTAGGTGATGCTGCCTGAGCAGGGGGGTTGGACTAGATGATCTCCAGAGGTCCCTTCCAACCTCAGCGATTCTGTGATTCATGGAAAGCACCAGGTCTCCTGACGTGGGGGTGCTGCCTGGTGAACTGTTGCCAGACCAGGGCACGGATTCTACCAGCGCCAGCTCTCTGAACACTCGCTGGGCTGGAAAATCCTGACCCCGTTAGGTAGGTAAAGCCACAGGCTGTGCTTTTTACTTGGAAAAAAATTGGCAATCAGCTTGTTTTGCTCTTCAGTTTGCTCCTATTTGGGTATTTGCTAAAATGGCAAAAAATTGCTCAAGAAAGATTCTCAATCAGAGAGCACTCAGACACTGAAAATTAGAGATAGGTGCACAGTTAAAATATTTTGACCATCTGCCTATTAACTTTACGTAGAATTGTGTAAAGAGAAAAATACAGGAGAAAATACAACTGCATGGAATAAATGTGTCTCTCAAATACGTGTACACTCTGCATTTAACTTACTTGCCCTGAAACCTTTTTTATTTTTTTTTAAGTCTTTTTTATCTTGTCCCAGGTAATCGAGCTTTCTTTAGCAGTCTCTCTTTAGAGTAACACCTAAGCCGAGGGAATGTGAAAATCATATTCTTAAAGCTCTATTTCTAGAGGTGTAGGACGGAAACATTAAAAAAAATCACTCTCAGGTGAAATCTGCTGTGTGAAGTCTCTGGTGTCCTGGCAGTGAAAGGTTCACTGTTCCATTATCTGTTCTTTAGATCCTATGATATCCCCCAAAGTGTCTTTCTCAATTTATTTTTGTGTAGGAGAGAAGTAAGGGAGGGTGATAGAATAGCATATTGGAAATACCATTGCTTTCAAGGCTTTTCACCATGAAGATCTCAGTTGAGATCTGACTTTGAAGGTATCATGAGACAACCACTGGTCTTTCTGTAAAGGTAGGGCTTCTAAATCCAGCTCCTGGTGGCGATGGTTTGCTTTGAAAATCCGCTGATGCATTTGATGCTCTTTTAAACAACTGTTATTAGAAATCCAGAGTAGTGGTCAGACCAGTTGTTCGGGGTATGTTTCAGCTGTACCTTCTGAGCAGATTCCAATCTCCGGTGACGTGAAACCAGAGCAGTTTTGGCTCGGTTATGATTGTTCCACAAAAGAGATGGAGCCGCTCCATAGTTGCCTAGGGACGAATGCCAGCAGACGGATTTCCTCGAAGAGTCCCTCAAAGGCACGTACTTAGGCTATCACCCCTTCAGCATGTCCCATAGCTCTGTAGATGGACTTGGGTGCTGGGAGGAAACAGAATTTCTTGGGTTGTGGTAGTGCCAAATGTAAGATCCAGCCAGAAAAGGCAGTCTGCTGTTTTTTACTCTTTCGTATACCATCACACCTGCCAGGCCGGATCTTGTCCATGACAAACTTAGTTCCTACCGATCAGTTAACAGTGCTGACGTGACTTCATCTTTGGGAGAATGGAGATGTCAAGGGAGTGGAAGAGCTGGAGCATTTGGAGAGAATACAAACGTGACTGTGATTGTTAAAATCTACCTGTGGCATAGATGCTGCAGCATTTCTCTTTAAGCAAAAAGTCACATAAAGATGGTTAGCGTGCAGTTTTTGTGGGCAGTAGGTGAGAGGCACTGTGATCTTGGAGGTGACCGTTTTGCATACGTGGGGAAAAAATGAATGCCCCAAACCGAATAAACCGTTGCAGCTGTCTAATACTACACGTGCTTAAAGCTTGTAAACTGCACATAGTTCTAGAGAGTCTCTGAAGGTCTTACAGGAGCTCTCTGATCCACTGAATTAATAATAAAAGGCACATTTTAGAAGTTACACGAGAAGCAGTTGATCAGAGTTTTATGAAAAGATATGGTAAGTGGAATGTTTTTCTAACCTTCCTCATCTTTAATTCTTTATAGGGAAAGCAAAGAAAAATACATTAAAAAGTCGTCTTGTACAAAAGTGCTGACAATGTAACAATGTTTGAAGGATAGTGTGTCTCGTGATGGGTGGTAATGGAAGATGCCACAAATGCCACAAACCAGATGATTGGTAAAATGAATGCGCTTACAGATAGGAGATGCTCTGCCTATTGAGAGCTCAGTATTATGGTCCGAAGAATAATTTGAGAAGGTGACCGCTGAAATACAGAGACATCTGTCCACCGTGTGCGATTTGAAACTGTTGCTGGTTTCAGATGTCGTCTGTTCCTTAGCATGTTTTGCAATATATTCCGTTGTCATGATTTACAACAGACAGCATTTACTGAGAGCTATCGCATGCAGATAACTATGAATCTGCAAGTGTCTCACTCTAATTTAAACGCCCCTCATTTAACTAATACCTTTGCAGAGGCTCATGCAAGAAGTCATTTTAGTAATAATTAATTGCTAGATTCTTATAACTATTACCTTTGCCTCAAGGGCAAGCAAATCCTATTCGTTCAGTTTCAATTGCAGATGCTGACGTCTGCTCTTTTTCATCTAGGCGGTGAAAGGGCTCAGGAGTATGACAGAGACTATTCTTCACTGGGATATGGCTTCTTGGATGTACCTAAACGCGTAGGTACTTAGGATCACGCTTAGGTGCGTGTGTTAGTGTTTGGATGGGAGATACTTCTGAAATGAATTGGGCATTTCTTGAGGAAATGGGTTTTTGTCCTGATGGGCTTTGGTCCTGTGAGCTGTGGTGCGCAGCCAAGGCTTTGTACTTGCTCTTCATGCTAACCTTGAGTTTACGTGCACGATCAGGTCCTGAGTAAAGGGAGCTCAAGCATGACCAAAGGTAGCAATTTTGATCCTTATTTATTTAACAAAACTGCTGTTGTAAGTTGCCCTTAAGAAAACCCAATGTTTTGGAAGAATGTCTGTAGCATTAGGATATGGTACTTCCTCTTCTAAGTACAGAAAACTATATACAGCCTCTCAGATTCTGTCATATTGAAAGTCCGGGTGTATGGTAGTTACTTCTTTAAACACACTAAACTGTTAGATTATTTGGTGAAGGTAAAAATTATTTGCTCTAAGTGCTTTACTATTCCTTACACTATCTGTTAAGAGTTTTAAAACCTAAATGTGATGCTATTTTAATGCAACATATTATTTATTTAATATTTCTGTTAATCTCCTCTTAATTATTCGTGTTACTTAAGTTTTATAAGTTACTGCTACAAGATATATCTCCTTTTGCTGTAAGAAACATTGTGCTGCCATGTGTTATACTTCAGGTCTAGGTTAAGACTCAAACATTATGCATTATGTCCAGATCTAAGAAACAAAGAGAGTCATGAATCTCAGTTCTCTCTCTCTGCTCCTCTTGACTTTCATGTCTGCTATGGCTTTGAAGTGAAATACCTGCAAACTGCAAAATTATTTTCTGAGGTAAATTTAAAGAATTGTTTGAGCAATTTACATTTGTGTATGCTCATTTTGTAAGCTTTTACATCTCCATGTAAGTTAGGATTTAAAAAAAATTCTGAGTGTTCCTCTAACTTTTCCGCTGAAGTCAAGAGAGACTTTTCCTGGTAACTTCAAGGAGAACAGAGCGGGCATTGGCTGCCTTTCAAAATCCGACCCGTAATTTATTAAACAATAAATCCATGTCAGCAACAGTGGATTTACAGCGGATGTCAGCATGTACAGTGTAAATACATTCACCGTATGCACATGTACAGTACTGTATGTACAGCACTACAACACTCGCAGTGTAGATATGCCCACTACATTAATCATTGCGAAAGCGTGAGAGTTACCACTGGATTAGCTGGGACGTTGCTCGGCTGTTAGCCAAGGCCAGACTGCCGAAGTGGGGCAGGTCGCAGGCGTCTCCTTAGGGAACTTGCCTTAGTGGCTGCTGGTTTACTCGCTGCCTGTGTATGGGGCCAGGCAGCATCGCAGCTCTGCTGGGACAGGCAGCATGCAGACACATCGCCCGAGGCAGTCCCTTTTCCTGAAGTGGTTACATCTGGAACAAAGAAATGAAGATGACCTAGGATTTACTCAGAAAGGCAGGTTTCAAACTGGGGTCAGCAGCCGTGGTCCTGACGCCAGCGACAATTTAATGCCTCTGGTCTTGGTGCCAGCTGCCCTTTACTTGGGGGGGGGCTGTGCTTGTTGACACAAACTAGAGCGCCTCTTATGGTGTCTGAAGAAATTACTGATACGGTAGTTGGTGATGAAAACACAAATACGTGTATGTGTTTTATATTATATATATATTACATTTCTGTTATATTTTATATTATATATATATAATGTGAAGTAAAAATCAAGTGGCTCCACTTTTACTGTGCTGAATACAGGTGTTCTAATAGCAGGAAGGATCACAGAGAAATCCAGTGTATGTAATGCAACAGGATTGCGTAAATGTACTACTGTATAAAATATTTATTGTTCTGTGTTAGTAGAGCTCACATCTTAACAATTTTCTGTGTATTACGAGAGCCTGAGTCGGTGCATTTAGAAGAAAAGTGAATACTAGAAATGATGCTGGCACAGCTTCCTTCTGCCGGGGAGGTATTATTTGTCGGGGATATTTACTGGCGAGGGCTAGCGCCATTGAAGGGCGGAAGAAGAGACGTCTGCGGTCTGCACGTTGTTCCCCTCGGTCTGCAGTCTATGAATTTAGTTGGGCGTCTCGGCACGGTGGCCCGAAACGACGGGAAGGCTGAGCCCGCGCTCGGCGCAGGGGGGCCCGGCCCGGGGGCTGCTGCCGGGAAGGGCAGAGGGGGAAGGTAGTCCTGCACCCGTCTGCTCACAGCCTGCTCTGTCTCTTCTGAAATGCAGAAGTAGGTCTCTTCCTGCCTTGCTTTTGAGGACCAGACTCTTAGGATGATAGCTTCGCTGTCCCTTTTGTGCTCTATTTTTACCTTAGTCTCCAATTAATTCTTTGCATGGTCGACAAGCAAGGGAAAGACTATCCGCTCTGCCTCGGTCCCTTCCTCTCCCACCAAGCCTGAGGCTTGGCGTGTCAAACATTTGCCTGAGGTGCCAGCTCCACTCGGAGCTCCTTTGCTCTGTCAAGCTGGAGCCATTTTAGGCAAGTCCAGAGGCGCAACAGGTTCCCTGGCGAATTTTACAGTTTAAAATGTGATGTGACCAAGGAGCTTGGAGATGGTGTTTAAGCAGATTTTTTTCAAGATTAGAGTTTTTGATGTGGAAGTCCAAGTTCCACCTAAATGCCCTTATAAGCATGGGAATCTGTTTTAAATCTGACTTGCAAGCCTAGGCACATCTAAGTGGTAGAGGCACACTGTGATAAACACACATATTTCTGTTTTACGAAGCGTCGCTTGGTCTTCCAAGCAAAAAATGTTGTTGTTAACAGAACCAAGATGATGTTTGCATTCTCATGAAATCGTGTTCTTCTGTTTTCTGGCCATCAGGACAGCCTGCTGCTCCACACCGGCTTTCTGTCTGGCCTAGCATCCTGTCTCCAACAGTGGCCATAAGTAAATGCCTAGGATCAAGGCAAACAGTGTTCTACTTTTCTCCCAATACCTCCAGCCTCCAAGTATTTTCATCTTGGAGGACTTTCTCTCTTATTGTGGCTTATCTGCTTTGTTTATCCACTGTATTACAGTTTTTCTTCAAAGTTAGGAAACTCTAACCTTCTTTTAACATCAGTGAAGCAACTAGTGCCTCCGTGCTGGCTAGCTGTGGTATTCCCTGCAGGCTAGATCACTGCTTGCATGGGAAGTCTGCATGTGCTGCACCAGCCCTCCGCTTAGTGGTGTGGAGGGACCTCTTTGGCTGCATCTGCCAGCAGAAGACAGTCTTCTCTTTCTGAGTTTTGAAGTGGTGACCCTGTAGAAGAATGCATTGCTCTTGTCCAAGCTCACAGAGCTTAGGGTATGGGATAGAAGAAATCAAGTCTGTGTTGCCTTTCTGTAAGATTTCCTTTGTCTGAGAAGGGACTATAAATATTGTTTTAAAGTGCAGTAGTTTAGAATCAAAAGTGACAAAGAACTGGATTAATTCTAGTACCAGCATTATTTGCAGTGCCCTTGAGAGGAACAGAGCTGCATGTTCAAGGGAATTTTAAGAGAAGAAGGCTGCTGCGAGCACAAGTCAGCATGTGGCACAGGCTCTGACACTAGTCTACACAAGCAGATCTATGTGGATAATGAGAGTTTTTTTCTTTTTAATTTTAGAATCAACCTTGTCCTGTGTTAGGCAGCTGGAGGCAAGAGTGAGACAGCTGGAGGAGGAAAACCGCGTGCCACCCCAGGTGGGTGACTTCCTGTTGGTGGGAGCAGTCGTGGGTAGCTAGACAGTAACTCTTGAGTCTCAGTGCTTCAGATAAAGTCAGCATTTCTGTGATCTGGCTTTGCATTTGGGTGATCAAAGGCTCTCGCATCTTTTGTTTCTCTCTCTCGTGATTGAGTGGAACATTTCTACTGGTGTATTTAAGACTATGACAATACTTTCATTCATTTTTCTCCTTTGCAGGTGTTGATACTTTGCTAAGAAAAGTTCACTGGAAGCTGCTACTTATATTCTAATTCAAAATTCATTTAACAGTTGAAAATTACAGTAAGCTGACCCTTTACATTCTGGTTTCATTCCAAGAGGTTCTTGTTATTAGAATATCAAATACTTTTTAGAGTTAACTGAAATATTTTGCTCTAAATATGCAACGGTTTTAAATAATAATAATTGGGTTATATGATTTTTAATATTTTGAGGAGTATAGCAGTACTTAAATGCAAGACTGAAATTAAATTGAATAAATAAATAAGCAAATATGAAATTAAAGGTTTTCCTAATATGTTTCTAAAAATGAAAAATTTACAAGTTGATTAAGAATGAATCAAAGACACTTCTATTAAATTTCATTAAATAGTCCTTCAGAAAATCAGTAATGTCTCCAAGTGAAGTTGCCCACTGGAAAAAAAAAAGCATTTTGGTTAGCTGAAGCACTAGTTTAAATGAAGTAATTGCTCTGAAGAACGAAAATGCTTTTCATTGAACTTAGTCAGAACACTGTCATTTGAATATAAAACCCAAGATAACAGTGAAATGTAGGAAGAAGTAAAATCCACTGACTCTGATTTATTCATTTATATAAGCCAAGATGCAAATTCTTTAGCTAGAAGCTATTTCCTTCCTTAAGCAGATTTTAAGCAAAGTTATTTTTCTCAATCGCAGTGTAACAATTAGAAAGGCCTCTGTAGTCCTATCTCTTGCTTTGGTCTTGACTTGTTAGGTGACCTCATGAATTTATTTAATTTCTCTGTACCCTAATTTGTTAGTCTGGAAAAGAAGAGCAACATGAATGGTTAAATGTCTATGCAGTACCATTTATATGGTCTTGAATAGGAAAGAAAAAGTGAGATGCTCTCTGGTGAAGAATATTATTTTCTTGTCAAGGAAGGTATTCAGGGCAAATGCTAAAAAAAAGTTGCCTGAAAACTACCATTGTGATTTGTCTTAGGTCTGGAAGAGCATTGGGAGATAAATCATGCAGACCGTTCTTTGTGGGCAACCTTTAGCAGTGACCATATGTTCTATTTGTCCAGCTTTGGAGGTTTCCGGGTGGAGGCCCATTAAGCGGATTGCCCGATCGTGTCAAAGACTGGAACGCCCACGTTCTGAATGTTGAGTTCTTTGAAAATATTTTCGCTGGGGTGCCAAAACCAGAAATTGCTTGTGAAAACAGTGCCTCCCCCTGTAGCTATTGCAAAAGTAATCCAAACAAAGTCTGCTGAATGTGGGACATTTAAGGGGGAAAACTAAGGCAGCAAGTCTGCAAATTGCTTTTCATTGATACACAGGTCTCAAGTCCCAGGTTTGCCATATGTTTGGTTTTGTTGGCACCAGGATCTGCAGCAGAGTTCTGAAAAATATCCTAACGTCTCTGAATAGTTTATCGTAAGAAATAATGAGTGACATGGGTTCACATTTCCTGGCGTGCCTTCCTCACCTTTCCTGCTGAAGAAAGTCACTGCTTATGGGAGAGGAGGGAAGGGAAGACATGAGGCTTATTCTGAGTTTGCACTTGGTTACATTGGCGTTACGTTTGTACGAGTTTGTTCGGGGAGTTTGTTGTTCCTGTGGGTAACGCCCTGAATGTGCTGTCAGTGCTGGTCAGGCCCCGTCGGAAACACGAGGACACTGGATGGAAATGCACGAGCTCCTGGCACGGGTCTGATTCCGTTTAATGGGAGGAATGGGAGGTTGTTAGGCGTTAAGCCAAACGCAGTGCTTTTGACAAATCAGCTGAAAATATGTGACAAGCTACACGACAGACGAGGGGTTTTGGCGCAGCTATTACCTAGTCCCAGTGTTGTGCCTTAAAATCTCAGCAGTGCTTCAGCGCGAGTGCCTTCTGGTTTTTGTGTAGGCCTTCATTATTTATCACTGGTTGGCATATAGCAGCACTGGGAGGGTTTGAAAGTTGCAGAGCTGCACTTGGTGTGAGAGAGGTGACGGCTCCCACTCGTGGAAGTGACTCTTCTACTAGTTCTGTCCTGAAGAGTGCCCCCTCGCTATCTAAGGCACTTTTTTCTCTCCTCCTGCTGCACTTTTCCTCTTTCTCCCCTCTGCTTTCTCTCAGTATCTATCCTATTCCTCCTTTTCTGCTTATTTATCACTCATGAAAATATACCAGCACGTTTGTTGACACCCTCTTCAGATAAATCACTCCTTTCATTTACCACTTAGTTATGATTCTTTCCCAGTTTCTTTTGCTTTGCTTGTCTCCTTCCATACATATTATTTTTCTTTTCAAACCCCACCGACCTCTAATATAAAGTTTTTATTAATATTTAGTGGCAAGAACATTTCCAGAGAAGATGGTCTTAAGTGCTGCCATCACTGCTCAAATGGAATCTGAGTTCAGTTCACTCTGCTGTACCGACAGACTTCCTTGTCTGGGGAAAAGCAGCACCAGCACTGAGTCAATATTTTAGTCTGATCAGGTAACAGAAAAGGTATAAAAATGCACGTATTCACTTTAGCCCGTTAGTGTCTCTTCCTGTGCTGCACAGTTGTGCTGGTGATGGTTTATAGTGTACTAGTGGGTTTAAGAGTTATGAGAAGCTATAGATGGGCTGTAGGTTTGTTTTGTTGGTGCAGGCCATAATTAGCTGTTTTCTTCTTTTTCCCCCAGATAGCATGGAACAAGATATGATCCAGACCCTTTCAGTTTCTGGCCACAGATAGGATTTTTGTGCAAGAAAGCAGATACTTTCCAGGATTTATGGTATGCAGCTGGGTCTTCTGTAGAGAATGCCAAACTGAGGACTCGGCTGAGTCCGAGACGAGGGGTGTACACAGCTTGCACTGGTGCTTCTCAAACCCTGACGTGGGTAAGGGGGCTTGACAGCAGCGTGTAGAGGCAAAAGAATTTGAGAGAGAACATTTCTGTTCTGCCGGATGCGTTTCAACCCGGAGGAGTTCCCACCGGGTTCAGCACACAGCTGCACGTTCCTTGTGCTGGGGCTGCAGTGATGCTGGCGCAGGGACGGCTCTCTGCAGCAGAGGGGCAGGGGGCTGCTTATTCCGGCAGTGGCTGCCTGCTGCTGCCTTGCGATGTTCAGGGAACTACAGCTTCGCTGTGGCTCAGTTTTTGCCTTAATGTTCAAAGAAATGCGTGGTAGTGTGGCCAGCAGTCTAGCCAGAACAAAATTTGTGTATTGTAGCGAAGATACCTAGCAATAATCAAGAAAATCAATTTATAACAGCTGAGGTTCTGACCAGATTCTTTGTCTCAAGGTATCCTAAGTATAAAATTTCCGCCTTGGTTTGTATGGGCTTGCCCATATGGCAAGAACTTATTTGCTTGCCATTACTAAGACACAAAATTCAAGAAAAACCTGGGATACAAAAGGAGTTTCCCGGTTAGAGGGAAGGACGTTTTTTTTCCCCAGAGTAATTTCCAAATGTCCTGAGTTAACTTGTACTCAAAATTTTCTACGAGAGTCCACTGAATTTGCCAAATTTTAAGTTGTGTTGATTTTTATATGCATGTCCTATAAGATTCGGAGACACTAGAGCCCCGAGCCTTTTCCTCTTACAGGTTTATTAGCCAGCAAAGGAGGTTTATGAAGGGCCTGCTGAAAACGGCTGCTTCTGAAGGTGTGTAGCCAGCAGTAGCTTGGACCGTGCAGAAAGACTGTGCATTTAATATACCATGAAGATATGTGGATTTAGGCAGAAATGTGGAGAAGTACAAGTCTTTACTGAGGCCTTTGAGCAGAGGAATTATGATGAGTAACAGCAGCATTTTTAAGTTGTATATTATAATTGAGAGGAGTGTTTCCTAAAAAAAATTGTTGCTGATTTGTTTGGTGCATGATTTATCCAGCAGAGCAACATACTGCAGTTTATTGCTTTCCGTTTTCCCTTTCTCCTGCCTGCTTGAAACAAGCTGACAAATACAGCCTGTGTTTTCTTCGGAGCTAACGGGGAAATTGAGGGCTGAGGAAATAAGAAAAACGGTTTGAGAATCAAATAGTGCTTGAAGTGGCACGGCAGTTACCCAGCAGGAAGAATGCACTTCCCTAGTAAACCACTTGCCTCTGGGATAAAAGCTTCCTGAAGAACAAGGTCTTTTGCATTTGCTGAGCTAGAACTGCCGCTGGTAAGTGTGCAGTGCGGTGCCTAGTGGACAGGAAGGTTGTGTTTTCTCTGAAGCCTGCCCTGGAGGCGACTGCTGCTGTCCTTGGGGCAGTGATGTACTGTGTGTCTTTTGCTTCTTGGCTATTCCTGCGTGGGATGGGGAGAGTGCTAGTCGGGCAGTAAGTGGCAAGCTTCCTTTGAAGGACGCTTGCAGGTAAACTGAATGTAATTTGAGTTACGCAGTGTGTTTTGCACTGCAGCGGTTTTCATTCATGACTGTCCTTATCATCTGTACAAATAGAAAAAACAGTGTTTTCTACTGGCTCAAGTAACCAAAGGCTCCTGATGAGTTTTCTCCACCAAGGAGAATCCTGTTCTGCACAGAGGTCTCTGTTCTGTCTGGGAACAGTGCACAGTGCAGTGTTTGCCTCCAAGTATCTTTAGGCTCACAGGACTTGCCGAAGAAGAACAGACCCATGTTCAGACTGGTCCGGTCTTCTGTCTCCTCCGGTAGCTGGAATAAGCTTCCTCCAGAGAAGGCAGAAGCTGTACTGCATTTGCAGAGTGGCCTAACCTGAGGTCTAAATTGGTCTGAAACGCACTCAGAAGCAGATCTTCCATCTTTCTTCCTGTGTAGTTCATGCCCCTCTCAAATGACAGGTGCACCATACAGAGGAGGATGGTGATGCAAAATTATCACAGAATCACAGAATCACTGAGGTTGGAAGGGACCTCTGGAGATCATCCAGTCCAACCCCCCTGCTCAGCAGGGTCACCTAGAGCACATTGCACAGGATTGCATCCAGGCGTGTTTTGAATATCTCCAGAGAAGGAGTGACGGGCGAGTGAAGAGTTAACAGGACTGAAGTTTGTCAATTGATACGCAGAAGAATTGATAGCACAAGAGCTGATGTGCACAAAGCTGCTGAACAGAGGACTTAACAGGACTAAAGTCGTCTACCAACCGATATGCGCAAGGATTGATATGCGCAAGGCTGCGGAATGGCAGCATTAACAAGACTGAAGAGGTCTGCCACCTGGAATCTGCACGGACCCCCAGGGAGGGAAGAAGCAATATGGAGGTGTTGTGGTCTTGCCTCGCTAGCAGGGTCCTCCCAAGCAGACAAACAGACAGTCCTGTGATTGTGAAACTCGCAAAAGTCAGCAAAAGCAGTGTTTGCCCAGAGCCCCAGCTGTATAAAAAGAGACTTGGCACCTAAGAGAGTTTGAGCAGGGACGGGAACGTGACCTGACCATCCTCTCCGGCTGGACCGTGAGTATCCCCCCCCTCCCCTTTTCCTGGGACGCTGGGTTAAGGTAACTCCTCGAGGTTGAGAGCCCTCTCACTAGGAGAGTGAACAAGAAAGCTTTCAAGTAGGGATAAGCAGTCCTTCCCATTAATAACGCAGTAATCGACGGTTTCAGGTTATCCTTTCTAAATTAGTAACTGATGGTTTTGTGTTATCCTTCCTAAATTAGTAATCGCATTATCTTAATGGATGTTACTAATCCAAGAACTTGTGTGAGGAAATAAACATCTTTTTTATTATTATTATATTACTGTCTCAGTCGTTGCTATCGAACCTTCATAGCATGACAGCGTGACAAGGAGACTCCACCACCTCTCTGGGCAACCTGTTCCAGTGCTCTGTCACCCTCACAGTGAAAAAGTTTTTCCCCATGTTAAGATGGAAGTGTCTGTGTTTCAGTTTGTGCCCATTGCCTCACATCCTGTCGCTCGGCACCACTGAAAAGAGTCTGGTCCCATCCTCTCGACACCCTCCCTTCAGATACTTGTACACATTGATAAGATCTTCTCTCAGCCTTCTCTTCTCCAGGCTAAACAGGCCCAGCTCTCTCAGCCTTTCCTCATAAGAGAGATGCTCCAGTCCCCTAATCATCTTTGTGGCCCTTCGCTGGACTTGCTCCAGTAGTGCCACATCCCTCTTGTACTGGGGAGCCCAGAACTGGATGCAGTACTCCAGATGTGGCCTCAGCAGGGCTGAGTAGAGGGGGAGAATCACCTCCCTCGACCTGCTGGCAACACTCTTCCTGATGCAGCCCAGGATACCATTGGCCTTCTTGGCCACAAGGGCACATTGCTGCCTCATGCTTAACTTGGTGTCCACCAGCACTCCCAGGTCCTTCTCCGCAAAGCTGCTTTCCAGCAGGTCAACCCCCAACGTGTACTGGTGCCAAGGGTTATTCCTCCCCAGGTGCAGGACCCTGCACTTGCCTTTGTTGAACTTCATGAGGTTCCTCTCTGCCCACCTCTCCAGCCTCTCCAGGCCTCTCTGAATGGCAGCACAGCCCTCTGGGGTATCAGCCACTCCTCCCAGTTTTGTATCGTCAGCAAACTTGCTGAGGGTGCACTTTGTGTCTTCATCCAGGTCATTGATGAAGAAGTTGAACAAGACTGGACCCACTACTGACCCCTGGGGGACACCGCTAGCTACAGGCCTCCGACTAGGCTCTGCGCCGCTGATCACAACCCTCTGAGCTCTGCCATTCAGCCAGTTCTCAATCCACCTCACTGTCCACTCATCTAACCCACACTTCCTGAGCTTGTCTATGAGGATGTTATGGGAGACAGTGTCAAAAGCCTTGCTGAAGTCTAGGTAGACAACATCCACTGCTCTCCCCTCATCTACCCAGCCAGTCATTCCATCATAGAAGGCTATCAGATTGGTTAGGCATGATTTCCCCTTGGTGAAGCCATGCTGACTACTCCTGATCACCTTCTTTTCCTCCACATGTGTGGAGATGGCTTCCAGGATGAGCTGCTCCATCACCTTTCCAGGGATGGAGGTGAGGCTGACTGGCCTGTAGTTCCCTGGGTCCTCCTTCTGGCCCTTTTTGAAGACTGGGGTGACATTGGCTTTCTTAAAATTATCCTAGATTTCCCTCTTTAATCCAGATTAAGCATCTTAAAAATCTGTAATGTTTTGAAACATTAGCTAGTGGTTTTGTTTGCCATAGTTTTAAGGCAAACAGGCTTAACTTGGCATACCTTTAAGTATTTTAAAGTAGGATCAGATTTCCATAAGGTGTCTCAAACTGTGTACACCAAAATGGGGTTTCTTAGAATAACCATTTACTTTGGGAAAGGAAGGCCTATCCCAAAGTTCCCAAACACCCTTACAGTCTCTTCCCAGTGTTGCTATGTGACATCAGCCCAGTGGCACCAGCTCTGGCACTGTGACCCGGATTCATCCTACCTAATTTTAGGTTCAAGTCAGGAGCACAGTGTCTCCTGCAAAATCAGTAGAGAGAATTAGGCATTTCCTAGATTAATCTCTCTCTTTGATGCCTCTCTCTTCAGCAGTGAAAGGAGGAACCTGCTTACCTGTATGTCCACTTTTACACTGCCCCTAGGAGCCTGCACTTTGGTAAGATAAATGCAGACTTGCTTGTACAAAGGAAAAAGCTGACTACCAGATTTGGAAAGTGACTCTCAGGTCCAAGAGCATGACTTTGTATGCTTACAGGACCCAAAGTAGAATGGAGGCTGTAAACCTCTGCAGAGCTTTGGGAAGCGAAACAACCTTTCTGCCTGAAAATAGAGGTAAATCCAGATTCTGTTCTTAGGATGTAAAGCTAGCTAGGGGGGCTCATGAGAAGTCTCAAAGCCAGGAGGATGGGGTTTAAGGGCTGCAAAGCTTGTTTTAATTTTTAAGAAAAGTTTCTCTCTCTTCTAAAGGACAGGAGGAGGAGGGATAAGGAAGTCCACAGGGGAAATACTAATTTTCAGTCTTCTACTAGCATGTGCTGAGAACACTGTCTGCTTACAGCAATGAATGTTCACAACAAGCTTCTCATTCTCATGAAGGGAGACAGAAATGTGCTGCAGATGGCACAGAAGTGGCTGTGGAAGAAAGCTGCCTAGAGGCAGCTGAACTCTGACAACAGCACAATTCGCAGGACTTTCAGATTGTCTCATATTCAGGAGACTTTATATGTGTCTGTACTAATTTTACGTGCCTTTTAATAGCACTGTTTGTATTATCCTGTTTGAAACTGGCCAAAATCGTTGCTGGCCCTTGAGCAGATAAAGAAACAGAATCATCATTTACCCCTTGGCACTGGTATGATCAGTGCAGCATCGCGTACAATGGATTGGGCATATTTTGATGAAGTCAGGCACAGATCTTGCTCTCTCTTCCTCGGTCCCTCTGCATTTCTCTTCTTGCCTCGCTCTCTCCTTCCCTCTCGTCTCTCACTAGCCTTGTTTCTCCTTTCTCTCTCCTTCACTCTTACTCTCTCTCTCTTTCTCTTGCTTTCTCTCTCTCCCGCTGTCTTTCTCTACCTCACTTGCTCTCTTTTGCTTTTTTCTCTTCTTTCTCTCCTATCTGCCCGTCCTCCTCCCTCCTCCTGTCTTTCCCTCGGTTTGCCTCTTTCTCCTTCTCTCCTTCTCACCTTCATTCTCCTGGACTCTCTTTCTCTGCCCTTCTTTCCTTCTCTCCTTCTCCCGCTTGGTCTCTTTCCCCCTCTGCTTCTCTCTTCCTCTCCCCAGAATTCCTGCCCTCCTGAGAGATCTTGCGCTCACCTGAGTTCTCACGCTCGCCAGAGTCCGCACTCACCAAGGTTCTTGCACTCCCCAGAGTACGCACTCACCAGAGTTCCCGCGATCCCCAGAGTTCTCGCGCTCGCCAGAGTTCGCGCTTGCCTGGTTTCTCGTGCTCGCCAGGGTTCACGCTCCCCAGAGTTCCCGCCCTCCCGAGAGTTCTCGCGCTCGCCTGATTTCACACTCACCAGGGTTCTCGCGCTCACCAGAGTTCGCACTCACCAGAGTTCCCACGGTCGCCAGAGTTTGCTCTAACCTGAGTTCTCACGCTTGTCAGAGTTCGCATTCACCAGAGTTCCCGCACTCCCCAGAGTTCTCACACTCCCCAGGGTTCTCACGATCGCTAGAGTTCGCGCTTGCCAGAGTTCTTGCACTCACCACAGTTCCCACGCTCCCCACAGTTCCCGTGCTCGCCAAAGTTCTCGCGCTCACCAGAGATCGCGCTTGCCAGAATTCCTGCGCTCCCCAGAGTTCTCGCGCTCCCCAGATTTCCCGCCCGCCCGAGAGATCTCGTGCTCCCCAGAGTTCTCACGCTCACCTGAGTTCTCGCGCTCGCCAGAGTTCGCACTCACCAGGGTTCTCATGCTTGCCAGAGTTTGCGCTTGCCAGAGTTCCCGTGCTCACCACAGTTCTCACGCTTGCCACAGTTGCCACGCGCCCCAGAGTTCGTGCACTCCCCAGAGATCTCGTGCTTGCCAGAGTTCTCGCGCTCCCCAGAATTCCCGCACTCACCAGAGTTCTCGCGCTCGCCAGAGTTCCCGCCCTCCCGAGAGATCTCATGCTCACCAGAGTTCGCACTTACCAGAGTTTGCGCTCACCAGAATTGCCGCGCTCGCCAGAGTTTGCGCTCACCTGAGTTCTCGCACTCCCCAGAGTACGCGCTCCCCAGATTTCCTGCCCTCCCGAGAGATCTCACACTCACCAGAGTTTGCGTTCACCAGAGTTCTCGCGTTTGCTAGATTTCCCGTGCTCGCCACAGTTCCTGCGCTCACCAGAGTTTGCGCTCCCCAGAGTTCCCGCGCTCGCCAGAGTTTGCGCTCACCTGAGTTCTCGCGCTCACCTGAGTTCGCACTCACCAGGGTTCTCGCGCTTGTCAGAGTTCGCATTCGCCAGAGTTCTTGTGCTCACCAGAGATTGTGCTCACCAGAGTTCGCACTTGCCAGAGTTCCCGCGCTCGCCAAAGTTCCCGCAATCACCAGAGTTCGCACTCCCCAGAGTTAACGCTCAGCAGAGTTCCTGCGCTTGCCAGAGTTCGCGCTCACCTGAGTTCTCGTGCTCACCTGAGTTCTTGCGCTCTCCAGAGTTCGCACTCGCCAGGGTTCAAGCACTCGCCAGAGTTCACACTCGCCAGAGTTCCTGCGCTCCCCAGAATTCCCGCGCTCGCCACAATTCTCGCGCTCGCCACAGTTCCCGCGCTCCCCAGAGTTCCCATGCTCGCCAAAGTTCTCGCGCTCCCCAGAGATCGCGCTCACCAGAGTTCGCGCTTGCCAGAGTTCCCGCGCTCCCCAGAGTTCGCACTCCCCAGGGTTCTCACGCTCGCCAGAGTTCACGCTTTCCAGAGTTCTCGCACTCACCACAGTACCCCTCGCTCCCCAGAGTTCCCGTCCTCGCCAGAGTTCTTGCGCTCGCCAGAGATCGCGCTTGCCAGAGTTCGCTATCCCCAGAGTTCACGCTACCCAGAGTTCTTGCACTACCCAGAGTTCCCACTCACCAGAGTTCTCGCGCTCGCCAGATTTCCCGTCCTCGCCAGAGTTCGCACTCCCCAGAGTTCCTGCGCTCCCCAGATTTCTCGTGCTCACCAGAGTTCGCACTCACCAGAGTTCTTGCACTCCCCAGCGTTCTTGTGCTCACCAGAGTTTGCATTCAGCAGAGTTCGCACACACCAGAGTTCCCACCCTCCCCAGAGTTCGCACTCGTCAGACTTCCCGCGCTCCCCAGAGTTCCCGCCCTCCTGAGAGATCTCGCGCTCACCAGAGTTCACACTCCCCAGAGTTCCCGCTCTCCCCAGAATTCCCGCCCTCCCGAGAGATCTCGCGCTCACCAGATTTCGCGCTCACCAGAGTTCCTGCACTCGCCACATTCCCTCGCTCGCCAGAGTTCCCTCGCACCCCAGAGTTCCCATGCTCACCACAGTTCCCGCGCTCGCCAGAGTTCCCACCCTCCCGAGAGATCTCGGGCTCGCCAGAGTTCGCACTCACCAGAGTTAATGCTCAGCAGAGTTCTCGCGCTCACCTGAGTTCCCGCGCTCATCAGAGTTCGCATTTGCCAGAGTTCTCGCGCTCGCCAGAGTTCTCGCACTCCCCAGAGTTTGCGCTCGCCAGAGTTTGCGCTCGCCAGAGTTCCCGCGCTCGCCAGAGTTCCCGTGCTCGCCACAGTTCTCGTACTCGCCACAGTTCCTGCGCTCACCACAGTTCCCGTGCTCGCCACAGATCCCGTGCTCCCCAGAGTTTCCGCGCTCTCCAGAGTTCCCGCGCTCACAACAGTTCCCATGCTCACCAGAATTCGCACTCCCCAGAGTTCTTGCACTCACTAGAGTTCGCACTCACCAGGGTTCTCGCGCTTGCCAGAGTTCCCGCGCTCCCCAAAGTTCCCGCGCTCACCTGAGTTCTCACGCTCGCCAGAGTTCGTGCTCCCCAGAGTTCCCGCGCTCACCTGAGTTCTCACGCTCGCCAGAGTTCGCGCTCCCCAGAGTTCCCGCGCTCCCCAGAGTAGGCACTCCCCAGATTTCGCACTCCCCAGAGTTTGGGCTCGCCAGAGTTCACGCACTCACCACAGTTCTCGTGCTCGCCAGAGTTCCCGCGCTCCCCAGAGTTCCCGCGCTCGCCAAAGTTGTCGCGCTCGCCAGAGATCACGCTCGCCAGAGTTCGCACTCCCCAGAGTTCTTGCGCTCCCCAGAGTTCCCACTCACCAGAGTTCTCGTGCTCACCAGATTTCTTGTGCTCCCCAAAGTTCACACTCGCCAGAGTTCCCGCGCTCCCCAGATTTCTCGCGCTCACCAGAGTTCGCACTCACCAGAGTTTTCACACTCGCCAGAGTTCCCGCGCTCCCCAGATTTCTCACGCTCACCAGAGTTCGCACTCACCAGAGTTCTCGCGCTCGCCAGAGTTCCCGCGCTCCCCAGATTTCTCGCGCTCACCAGACTGCTCGCGCTCGCCAGAGTTCCCACGCTCCCCAGATTTCTTGCACTCACCAGAGTTCTCGTGCTCGCCAGAGTTCTCGCGCTCCCCAGAGTTCTTGCACTCCCCAGAGTACGCACTCCCCAGAGTTATCGCGCTCCCCAGAGTTTGCGCTCGTCAAATTTCTCGTGCTCCCCAGAGTTCCCGCGCTCCCCAGAGTTCCCGCCCTCCCCAGAGTTCGCGCTCGCCGGAATTCCTGTGCTCCCCAGAGTTCTTGCACTCACCAGAGTTCTCACGCTCCCCAGAGTTCCCACGCTTGCCACAGTTCCTGTGCTCCCCAGAAATCGCACTCCCCAGAGTTCCTGCGCTCCCCAGCTTTCCCGCGCTCGCCAGAGTTTGCACTCGCCAGAGTTCTCACACTCGCCAGAGTTCGTGCTCCCCAGAGTTCGCGCTCCCCAGAGTTCCCGCGCTTGCCACAGTTCCCGTGCTCCCCAGAATTCGCACTCCCCAGAGTTCCTGCGCTCCCCAGCTTTCCCGTGCTCACCAGAGTTCGCACTCATCAGAGTTCTTGCACTCCCCAAAGTTCCCACCGTCCCCAGAGATCTTGCGCTCATCAGAGCTCGCACTCACCAGAGTTCGCGCTCACCTGACTTCTCATGTTTGTCAGAGTTCTCATTCGCCAGAGTTCTCGCGCTCGCCAGAGTTCACGCTTGCCAGAGTTCGCTATCGCCAGAGTTCACTATCACCAGAGTTCTTGCGCTCACCGGAGTTCGTACTCGCCAGAGTTCGCACTCACCAGAGTTCTTGCGCTCGCCAGAGTTCCCACCCTCCCGAGAGATCTTGTGCTCCCCAGAGTTCACACTCCCCAGAGTTCCCGCGCTCCCCAGAGTTCTTGTGCTCACCAGAGTTCGCGCTCACCAGATTTCCCGTGCTCGCCACATTTCCCACACTCCCCAGAGTTCTTGTGCTCCCAGAGTTCACCCTCACCAGAATTCCGGTGCTCCCCAGAGTTCCCGTGCTCACAACAATTCTCGTGCTCGCCACAGTTCTCACGCTCGCCAGAGTTCCCGCGCTCCCCAGAGTTCCCGCGCTCCCCAGAGTTCCCACGCTCACCTGAGTTCTCATGCTCACCTGAGTTCTCACGCTCGCCATAGTTCGCGCTTGCCAGAGTTCTCGCACTCCCCAGAGTACACACTGCCCAGAGTTCGCGCTCCCCAGAGTTTGCGTTCGCCAGAGTTCTCGCGCTCACCACAGTTCCCGTGCTTGCCACAATTCTCACGCTCGCCACAGCTCCCACGCTCCCCAGAGTTCCCGCGCTCTCCAGAGTTCTCGTACTCCCCAGAGTTCGCGCTCACCAGAGTTCTTCTGCTCACCAGAGTTCGCGCTCACCAGAGTTCCCGCACTCACCAGAGTTCGCACTTGCCAGAGTTCCCACACTCCCCAGAGTTCCCGCGGTCCCCAGAACTCTCGCGCCCACCAGAATTCCCACGCTTGCCAGAGTTCCCGCACTCGCCAGAGTTCCTGCACTCCCCAGAGTTCCTGCGCTCCCCAGAGTTCGTGCTCCCCAGAGTTCTCGCGCTCGCCAGAGTTCACTATCCCCAGAGTTCTTGTGCTCCCCAGAGTTCGCCCTCACCAGAGTTCTCGCGCTCGCCAGATTTCCCGCACTCCCCAGAGTTCGCGCTCGCCAGAGTTCCCCCACTCCCCAGAGTTCTCATGCTCACCAGAGTTCGCACTCACCAGAGTTCTCGCACTTGTCAGAGTTAGCACTCACCAGGGTTCTCGCAAATGTCAGAGTTCTCATTCGCCAGAGTTCCCGCGCTCCCCAGAGTTCCTGCTCTCCCCAGAGTTCTCACGCTCAGTAGAGTTCTCACTCGCCAGGGTTCTCACGCTCGCCAGTGTTCCTACTCCCCAGAGTTCCCGTGATCCCCAGAATTCCCGCCCTCCCGAGAGATCTCGCGCTCGCCAGAGTTCCCACGCTCACCAGAGTTCTCGCTCTTGCCAGAGTTTGCGCTCGCCAGAGTTCTCGCGCTTTTCAGAGTTCCCGCGCTCCCGAGAGATCTCGCGCTCACCAGAGTTCGTGCTCACCAGAGTTCTCGTGCTCACCAGAGTTCTTGCGCTCCCCAGAGTTCCTGCCCTTCCCAGAGTTCGCACTTGCTGGAATTCCCACGCTCCCCAGAGTTCTTGCACTCGCCAGAGTTCTCATTCACCAGAGTTCTCGCGCTCGCCAGATTTCCCGCGCTCCCCAAAGTTTGCACGCGCCAGAGTTCCTGCGCTCCCCAGAGTTCTTGTGATCACCAGAGTTCGCACTCACCAGAGTTCTCGTGCTCACCAGAGTTCTTGCGCTCCCCAGAGTTCCTGCCCTTCCCAGAGTTCGCACTTGCTGGAATTCCCACGCTCCCCAGAGTTCTTGCACTCGCCAGAGTTCTCACTCACCAGAGTTCTCGCGCTCGCCAGATTTCCCGCGCTCCCCAAAGTTCGCACGCGCCAGAGTTCCTGCGCTCCCCAGAGTTCTTGTGCTCACCAGAGTTCGCACTCGCCAGACTTCCCACGCTCCCCAGAGTTCGCGCTCCCCAGAGTTCTTGCACTCACCAGAGTTCCCGTGCTCGCCAGATTTCCCGTCCTCGCCAGAGTTCTCGCGCTCGCCAGAGTTCGCGCTTGCCAGAGTTCGCTATCCCCAGAGTTCGCGCTCCCCAGAGTTCTTGCGCTCCCCAGAGTTCCCACTCACCAGAGTTCTCGCGCTCGCCAGATTTCCTGTCCTCGCCAGAGTTCCCGCGCTCCGCAGAGTTCGCGCTCACCACAGTTCCCGCACTCGCCACAGTTCCCGCACTCGCCAGAGATTGTACTCCCCAGATTTGCACTTGCCAGAGTTCTCATGCTCCCCAGAGTTCGCACTCACCAGAGTTCCTGCACTCCCCAGAGTTCCCGTGCTCACCACAGTTCTTGCACTCCCCAGAGTTCGCACTCACCAGAGTCCCCGCGCTTCCCAGAGTCCCCGTGCTTGCTCCCCAGAGTTCACGCTCACCACAGTTCTCGAGCTCCCCAGAGTTCCCGCGCTCCCCAGAGTCCCCGTGCTCACTCCACAGTGTTCTCACTCACCAGAGTTCTCGCTCTCCAGAGTTCATCCTCTCGCTCGAGTTCTTGCTCACCAGAGTTCGCGCGCTCGCCAGAGTTCAAGCTCACCGGAGCGCTCGCTCTATGTCGTGCTCACTTGCCTGAGAGCTCTCTCATGTGAGTGCTTACTCACCGTACTGCTTGCTCACTGGAGTACTCATGCACCAGCGTGCTCAATCAGCAGAGTGCTCACTCGCCGGAATTCTCGCTCACCAGAGTGATCGATCACTGGAGTGCTCAGACACATGAGTGCTCACTCACCTGGGTGTTCACTCATGTGAGTGCTCACTCAGAGTGTTCCCTCACTGGAGTTTCCACTCACTGGAGTGCTTGATCACCGGAGGGCTCACTCATGTTTGCACTGTCACCAGAGTGCTCAAACACGTGAGTGCTCCCTAACCAGGGTGTTTGCTTCTGTGAGCGCTCGCTCACCGGAGCACTCACTCCACAGGGTGCTTGCTCACCGCAGTGCTAACTCATGTGAGTGCTCACTCACCGGAGTGCTTGCTCCACAGGGTGCTCACTCACCGGAGTGCTCTGTCACCTCACTGTTCACTCAGAGTGCTCGCTCAACAGAGTGCTTGCTCATGTGAGCACTCACTCACCAGGGTGCTCGCTTACAGGAGTGCATGCTCTCTGTAGTGCTGTCACTGGAGTTCATCTCATCAGAGTGCTCGCTCACTGGAGCGCTCAATTGTGTGAGCGCTCGCTCACCGGAGTGCTTGTTCACCAGAGTGCTCACTCTATGTAGTGCTCATTTGCCTGAGAGGTCACTCATGTGAATACTCGATCACCGGAGTGCTTACTCACTGTACTGCTTGCTCACTGGAGTGCTCACGTACCAGAGTGCTCATTCACAGGAGTGTTGGCTCACTGGAGTGCACATTCATGTGAGTCCTTCCTCACCGGAGTGCTTGCTCCGAGTGCCTACTTACCAGAGTGTTCACTCAAAGGTGTGCTCACTTACAGGAGGGCTTGCTCACATGAGTGCTCGCTGAACAGAGTCCTCGCTCCACAGGGTGCTCACTCACCAGAGTGCTCTGTCACCTCAGTGTTCACTCACCAGAGTGCTCGCTCAGAGTGCTCTCTCACCGCAGTGCTCACACACCAAAGCGCTCGCTCATGTGATCGCTCACTCACCAGAGCGCTTGCTCATGTGATTGATCACTCTCCCGAGTGCTCAGTCACGTGAATTCTCGCTCACCAGGGTGTTCACTCACCAGAATGCTCGCTCACCAGAGTCTTCCCTCACTGCAGTGCTCTCTGGCTCCACAGAGTGCTCACTTGTGTCAGTGCTCGCTCACCAGAATATTCATTCACCGGAGTGCTCACTCACCAGAGTCCTTGCTCACTGCAGTGCTCATTCATGTGAGTGCTCACTCACCACAGTGTTCGCTCACTGGAGTTTCCACTCACTGGAGTGCTTGATCACTGGAGTGCTCACTCATGTGTGTGCTCAATCACTGGACTGCTCGCGTGCCGGAGTGCTCGATCACTGGAGTGCTCACTCACATGAGTGTTCACTTAGCAGAGCGCTCGCTCACTGGATTTCTCACTCACCGGTGTGCACACTAACTGGAGTGCTAACTCATGTGAGTGCTTACCGGGGTGCTCGCTCACAGGGGTGAGTGCTCACTCACCAGAGGGCTCGCTAACCGGAGGGCTCTCTCGGTGGAAAGCTCACTCACCTGAGCGCTCGCTCACTGGAGCGCTCTTTTGGTGGAATGCTCGCTCACTGCAGTGATAGCTCATGTGATGGCTCACTCACAGGAGTGATCACTCACCAGAGTGCTCGCTTGCCAGACTACTCGCTCACAGGGTGCTCACTAGAGTGTTCATTCACCGTAGTGCTCATTAACCCGAGCACTCACTCACTGGAGTGCTCACTCTTGTGAGTGCTCACTCACTGGAGCACTCACTCGCCAGAGCGCTTATGCATGAGAGTGCTTGCTCACCAGAGTGCTTGCTCACTGGAGCGCTCTTTAATGCAAGTGCTCGCTCACCAGAGGGATCGCTTGCCGGAGTGCTCACATTTGTGAATGTTCACTCACCGGGGGGCTCACTCAAGTAAGTGCTCGCTCACATGAGTGCTTTCTGGCTCACCAGAGTGCTCATTTGTGTGATTGCTCCCTCGCCGGAGCACTCCCTTGCTGTAGTGGTCCCTCATGTGAGTGCTCGCTCAGCAGAGTACTCACTGCAGTGTTCTCTTGCCAGAGTGCTCACTCACCGGGGCACTCACTCAGAGGAGTGCTCGCTCAGAGGAGCACACACTAATGTGAGTGGTCACTCAACAGAGGTCTCACTAACCGGACTACTCATTCACCAGAGTGCTCACTCACAAAAGTACTCATTCACGTGAGTGCTCTCTCGCCAGAGAGTCTACTTGTGAAAGTATTCACTCACTGGAGCGCCTGCTCACATGAGTGCCCGCTCACCAGAGAGCTCACAAATGTGAGTGCTCGCTCGCCAGAAAAACTCGCTCACCGGAGTGCTCACAAATGTGAGTGCTCAAACATGTGATTGCTGCACTCAGAGTGCTCGCTCCCTGGAGTGCTCAGTCGTGTGAGGTGCTCGCTCCCCAGAGTGTTCTGTCACCGGAGTCCTCACTCCCCAGAGTCCTTGCTCCCTGGAGTCCTCACTTGTGTGAGTGCTCGCTCACCAGAGTGTTCACTCACCAGAGTGCTCGCTCACTGGAGTACTCACTCACATGAGTCCTCGCTCACCGGAGTGCTCAATCGTTTGAGTGCTCGATCGCCAGAGTGCTCATTCATGTGAGTGCTCATTCACCAGATTGTTCGCACACTGAAGTTTCCACTTACCATAGTGCTTGATCACCGGAGTGCTCATTCACTGGAGTGCTCGCTCACTGGGCTGATCACCTGCCAGAGTGCTCTCTCACAGGAGTGCACGCCCGCCAGAGAGCTCGCTCGCCTGCTGGAGTCTTCACCCACCGGAGTGCTTGCTCAGCGGAGTCCTCGATAATCGGAGTGCCCCCTCACCGGAGTGCTCCCTCTTGTGACTGCTCACTCACCGGAGTGCTCACTTGCCTTTTGTGCTCACATGAGTGCTCGCTCATGTGTGCTCACGTGACTGCATGTTCTCTCATGTGAGTGTTCACGAGTGCTCGCTCGTGTGAGTGCTTGCTCAACTGAGTGCATGATCATGTGAGTACATTCTCACGTGAGTGCTCATTCGCATCTGTGCGTGGCTGTGTGAGCACTCACGCGAGCACGCACGAAAGGAGCAATGCACTTCACCCGTAAGAGGGAAGCAGCACTGCATTTATTGCAGTAAGACAGCGACTTAACGTTGAACCTTTTCCGTAGGTACTGATAGCTCCTGTTCTCGACACGCGCGCACACCTTTCTCTCTGGGGCCAATGGTGCTCTTGGTAGGCACCGATGACTCTTGACGTTGACCGTTTTTGACCTCAACGGGCCTTGGCAAGTATTGATTTCCACATGTTTTGTCAGGGCACGACATCCCTAGCTGTCACTCTCGGTACGCATCGCTCCCGCTCCATCTCAACAGGCACCAAGGCCTGTGGATTTCCAGACCCACTTCGAGGTATCGAGAGCACAACGGATCCTTGGTTCTTGGTAGCTGTCGCTATCCATCCTTGCCGATAGCCATCGATACCTCTCCATCTCAACAGGCATCTCTTGCATTCACCCTCACTCCCAGTTTCCTCTTGACAGGCATCGAACCTGTTGACCTCAGGCCTCCTCAATATCGAGCACCATCGATATCTGTCCAATTCCACACCTATCGAGAAGGTTCGATAACAATATTGATATCAAATCCTATTGATAAGCACCAGTACCCCTTGCTCCACACGCGCATGCATACCTTGCTCTCCAAGGCCCATGCTGCTCTCCCGAGGTAATGACAACTATCGACATGGACCATTTTTGACATCGATGGGCCTTGACGAATATTCATTTCCAGGTGTACCTCTAGGGCACGATACCCTACCTTATCCTTCCCTCTCGGTACACATCGATACCTCTCCATCCCAACAGGCTTCAAGGACTCTCCATTTCCAGACCCACGTAGAGGCATCAATAGCACTGTGCATTGACAGCTATCGATAAGTGTCCGTATCCATCCCTGCCGACAGCCATCGATACCTCTCCATCTCGACAGGCATCGATCGCTTTCGATCTCGCCCCCCCTTTCCTCTTGCCAGGCATCAAATGTATCAACATCGATCCCTCTCAATATTGAGCATCATCGATGCCTGTCCAAAGCCACAGCTATAGAAAGCCATCGGTATCAAGAGTGAGTGTCAGAGGGGTATGATATGTCAGGGGGTTTAATAAATTGCAAGGGGCATAATAAATGGGGGGGGCGCGATATCGATCGATACAGATATGAAACCCTATCGATAGGTACTGATACGTCTGCTTCCCCCCACGCATGCTTACCTTTCGCTCTGTGGCCCATGCTGCTCTCCCTAGGCATCGACAACTATCGACATTGTTTTTGACATTGACAGGCCTCCACCAGTATCGATTTCCATACTGATCACTAGGGCACAGCTTCCAAGTATGTCCATCCCTCTCACTACACATCCATACCTCTCCATGTCAATAGGCATGGAGGCTTTTCGATTGCCATATGCATTTAGCGGCATCAAGAACACTGTGCATCTAGATGTATCGGTGACTGTCGGTATCGATACGTGCCTATAGCCACCCATACCTCTCATCTCAACAGGCAGCTATCGCTTTTGCGCTCGCCCCCATTTTGCTCTTGGGAGGCATTGAACGTATCAATATCGATCCCTCACAAGATCGAGCGGCATCGATGCCTGTCGAATTCCACACCTTTCAAAAGGGTTTGATGTAGATATCAAGAAGACATGGAGGGGGTGTGTGATATGTCAGGAGGGCCTGTAATAATGAGCAGGGAGGCATAAGAAGTGGCTGGGGGGCTTAATAAATGGCTGTGGGGGGCGTAATATATCATAAAGGAGCGAAAGAAATGGCAGGGAGTGTAATATGTCAGCAGAGGGCATAATAACCGGCGGGGGGTGTAATAAGTGGCTGGGAGGGCATAATATCTCAGAAAGGGGCATAACACATGGCGGAGGAGCAAAATAATTTACAGGGGGCTTCATAAATAACAGGGGGGCAATATCAGTCAATACGGAACCCTAGTGATAGGCACCAATACCTCTCTTTCCCTACTCGCACACGTACCTTTTGGTCTAGAGCCCACGGTGCTTTCGGTAGCCACCGATGACTATTGACGTTGACTATTTTTGACATCAATAATAAGATATTAATAATAAGTGGAGGGGATGTGTGTTTTATCAGGAGGTGGTGTAATAATGAGCAGGAAGGCATAAGAACTGGATGGGGAGGTTAATAAATGGTTGAGGGGGCGTAGTATGTCATAAGGGGGCGTAACAATTGGCGGGATGGTGTAATACGTCGGAAGGGGACATAAGAATTTGCAGAGGGGTGTAAGAAGTGCCCAGGGCAGGGGGTGATAAGTTGTGGGGGGGAGGGCATAAGAAATGGAGGAGGGGTGCAATGTGTCTGAAGGGGCCAAATAAGTGGTGGTGGGGGCATAATATGTCAGAAGGGGTGGGGGTGTAATAAATGGCAGGGGGACATTATATGGCGGAAGGGAGTGTAATAAGTGGCAGGGGGACATTATATGGCGGAAGGGAGCGTAATAAGTGGCGGGAGGCCGCATTATGTCGGAAGGCGGCATAATACATGCCGGCGGTATAGATAAAGGCACAAGGTTGGTCCGGAGCACAAGGGTCTCGACCCTGCCACAGCCCCTAGGAAGCAGCCGAGACTCCGCAAGGGAGAGCGGGGGGGGGAGGGGGGGGGCTGTCACCATAAGCTGCCTGCAAAGCGAGAAACCAGCAGCGCTGGGAGATGCCACAGCCTGAACCCACTTCCAGGGAAGACCCACACGGGGCTTCTGACTTGTCCTTTCCACAGAGCAGCGCCACGAGGTCTCTCTCCTCTGCACAGCCCCGCCGGGAAAGCCTTTCCCGGCACATCACCCCCCTCACAGGGGCTGGACATGGCCCCTGGGTGCGAGGGCAGGGCTCCTCGCACGCTCCCAAGACCCGTGAGGCAGCGTAGCCTCCCCTCCCAAGCCGCTCACCCCAGTCACTCGCTGCTCCCTCCTGGCCCTCCTGCCTTGCTGGTTTCTTCCAGCAAGAGCCCAGGAAGCCACAGGCCCCTCTTCCCCCTGTTCCTGCTCAAAGGGGCCACGGCTCCTCTCAGCACCCTCCCCGACGCCTTGCAGTGCATGCACAACCCCAGCTGCACCGTGCCCTGCACGACACCTCGCCGTGGTCACCCCAAAGGGCTCCTGGACTTCTCAATATTGTTGCAGGAGCCAGAGGAGCTGCTCCCAGGCGTGCTTGTGGTGCTCCTCTGCGTGCACGAGGACACCCATCATGGCACCCATCGCCCTGAGGACAGCCTGCTTGACCTGCTGAGGGACAGGGACACACCGTGTCGAGGGCTGAGGGAGAGCTCACCTCCCCCAGGCACCAGCCTGCCCTTCCCGCACAGGGGGCTTTCCCTTCCCCTTCATCCCTGGCGAGAAGGGCTCGCTCGCCAGCACGGAGAGCGTTTCCTCCCCGCGCCCTGGAGCCCACCCTGCCAAAAGGCCCCAGGATTCGCATGCTTCCCGGCATGTTCCCAGCCCCGTGGCTCCCAGCTCAGAGCTGCTACGGGGAGCTGCTGTCCTGCTGCCAGCCAGCACCGCTCGCTGCGGCACGTGGCCTGCAGGCTCCCGGCTTGGGGCACTTGCACGGCCAGCCTGCTCCCTTGGGCTCCTCGCACAGCGCCGCGCACAGCCCAACCGGCCCCCGCGGATGTGCCCACCGCTGCCCACGGCTGCAAAAGCAGCAACGCTCACCTCTTCCTCCTCACAGCCCCGCCAGTTCCTGCGCACGTAGCAGAAGAGTAGGTAAATGGGAGCACAGAGCTGGGCTGCCTCCAGGCGAGGGAAGGCACATTTCTCCCATTCGCGGAAGTACGTGGTTATCCCTCTGCACCACTGCTCCACAACTGCAGCACCACAAGGGAAACAGGATCGCGCCAAAGTCTCTGACCTGCAGAAGAGCTTGCGCCAGCCCCCACACCTGCTTGAAGCCCAGGCCAGGCTTGCCAGGGCTCAGGTTGCCAGGAGATCCGGCTTCAGGAACATGCTGGCCCACAGGCTGAGATGTCTGCATTGAAATGCTGCCTTCTTTCTCCCCTCTTCCACCCCAGCACCCCTTTCCCTCCGCACAGCCTCACTCCTCCACCACTGCCTGCTGCAGCCCCTGCCTCTTCCTTCCCAAACGTTTGCCCCTCGGCCCAAGCCTGGAGGTTTGGGCAATTCTTTCTTGTGCTCTCCCTTAAAGCCCACAAACACAAAACCAGGCTGCCCTGCAGAAAAGGGAAGGGAGGGGGGCAAAACTGGCCAGAGCTCAGCCGAAGACAGCTAAAACTTGCCAGGAGGCAAGTGGGGCAACGGAGGCAGCGAAGGCACCCGGGAGCTCCTCGGGCCAGCTGCACCGAGCGCCAGCCCGGCCTGCCCGCAGACACCTCTGGCGGCACCTGCTGCTCCTATGCGTTCAGGGCTGCCGGGCTCAGTTTGGGGCTGCCGAGGCCAAGGCCGGAGCTTGCCGCAGGCTCAGCCCTGCCAGCACCACCTCCCTTACAGCTGTGCAGCAGAGTCTCTCCCCTCCCGAAGCCACCAGCTGCAAGTAGCAGCTGCATCTAGTCCAGGCTGCTCTCACAGCAACAGGCAGCTCCCACCCAGCCCCCTGCGTTTCCGCAGGTCCCGGCCCTGAGCTCAGCAGCCCCCGACCTCCACAGTGCCCAGCACAGCCACGCTGCCAGAAGCACTCACGGCACCAGGGGCTGCACGAGGTTAGTGGTAGGGGCTCTGGGGCTGACGACAGATGAAATAACTAGCTCTGTGGTGAGCGTGGAGGCTGTGGCTGGGGCAGCACTCATGCTGCAGCAAAGAGTTTTGTGGTTCTGGCACGACCGTGGCTCTGCTCAGCACCTGGGCACTGTTGGGCAGGACTCGCACAGTGCAAGCGGCTCCTTGCTGGCTGCAGACCCTCATGGGCTCGCTCTGCCTCCGTCTCCCCTGCTTGTCTCATCTCGCAGCAGGGCCCGCTGCCAGCAGCGGCACCCCACACAAAGTGCCCCAGCTTCAGCCCACCCCACAACAGACCCCTCAGCGCTGGGCTCCTGACAGTGCCTGATCCCAGCCCTGCAGCCTGGGGCCCCAGGGAACAGGCCCTGCTCTGCCCACTTAGGCTGCCTGCGCTTGCACCGGCTCATTACTACTTTCAAATGCCCGGCCCATCACCAGCTGTTAAAGCAACTTGCCCAAAACCTCCACACAGCCTAAACTAGACGCTGCTTTGGGGAAAACTCCCTTGTCCTTGCTTAGAGAGGCTGCCTTTATTCCGCGAGCTGATCCTGTGCGTTATCTACATGAGCCCTCATCCTTTTCACTGCGCTTGCAACTTTTTCAGCCTTTCAACTTTCTCAACCCTTTTTCGACCTTTTCGCTGAGAAGCCCCTAATGGAATCACACTATAGCAAGAGGACTCACTCTACGCAGAGAGCAAGAAGGGTTTGTACTTGGTTCCAACAGTCAAGAAACCTTTTCTTGAGCTCAAAAGCTGCACATCCACTGCAAAGGAGATTCATGTGGCCCCAAACTATGTTCAGTAAGTGCTGCTGTATCAAATTGACTTTCCTTACTACCATCCACACCCAGCTGTGTTTGCTTTAAGATTATCATTACCCCTGCAGCTAATTTGCTGCATCTATGATGTATAGGGAAGGCAGTTGAGTCATGGATAATTTGAAGGTCGTGCATCTTGCGGTGAATTTATTGTGGGGGTTTTTTTTAGTTTCAAGTTTTATATGCCAGGCATGCACAGAATCTCCCTTTAGGCTCAAGCAGATACAAACAGCTCTGTCTCAGTTTTCACAGTGCCAAGCTCATACATTCCTCCTATGGCACAACCAAACCAAGAGCTGTCCTTTAGTTTAAAGCAGAAAATGGTAGGCTGAGGCAAAATTAAACACACACAGAGAGAGAGAAATGAATCACCCCCCTATTCAGAACCACATGCGGAGGTTAAAAAATAAATAAATAAATAACCCAAAGCCTGGAAAAAAAACCCACCCACGGAAGCTGTTTTGGTACTAACCCTGCTGGGGCAGCTGCTAACACAACTGCTTGCCAACCAAAGGGCATTAGCCCAACCAGCGTGTCAGCACAGTTGACCCAGGAAGGCTCGTGCATGCACAGCATGGCGCGCGCAGTGATTCCCTTTGCCTGTATTGACCTGACAGGGGGTTGGTAATTCTGCTTTGCCTCAACTGCTGCAAAAACAACAAACCTTTCCGAAAGCCAGGCGGAGAGCTGATGGCATTGGAGCAGCTCAGTCTCAGGGGAGAAATCCAGCAATACCTGACCAAAAGAAAACTGGAAGCACAGGCTCAGTGTCGCTGCCCACATCCCCCCTTCAAAATGCGCCTTCCCCCTCACCCCTCTGGGCTGTGTCCATTCCTGCCCTCCCATGACACTCCCAGCCCCATCCCACCCACATCCATGCTGGGAGCTACCAGAAGACTGAAGATCCTCCCTGCTTGTCCCAAGCCACCCCCAGGCTCCAGAGGGTCATCTGACAACAGCAGAGCCTGAGTGCTTGAGTCCGTGCATGCGTGCGTGAGAGCTTCCATGCATGCGTGCTCGCGTGAGTGTGTGAGTGTCCACTCACATGAGTGCGTTAGTCCTCGCGTGAGTGCTCACGTGAGTGTGTGAGCAAATGAGTGCCTGAGTGCTCGAATGTGATTGCTCATGTGAGTGAGTGTTCACGTGAGTGAGCACATGAGTGCGTGCGTGAGTTCTCACGTGAGTTAGTGCTCACGTGATTGCTCGTTTGAGTGCTCGCGTGAGTTCATGAGTGCGTGCATGAGTGTGTGCATGAGTGCATGAGTGCTCACTGAAATGAGTGCTCACGTGAGCGCTCACGTGAATGAGTGCTCACAGGAGTGAGTGCGTGAGTGAGTGCGTGAGTTTTTGAGTGAGTGCGTGAATGCCTGAGTGCATGATTTTGTGACTCAGTGAGTGAGTGCTCACGTGAGTGCTCATGTGAGTGAGTGTGTGAGTGGTCGCCTGAGTGTGTGAGTGCTCACGTGAGAGAGTGCTCTAGTCTGTGCGTGAGTGATTGCTCGCGTGAGTGCATGAGTGCTTGCGTGAATGCCTGAGTGAGTTCGTGACTGCATGAATAAGTGCTCGCATGAGAGCTCACATGAGCGCTCATGTGAATGAGCACTCACATGAGTGAGGGCTCGCATGAGAGTGAGTGCATGAGTGACTGCGTGAGGGCTCGCGTGAGTGAGTGCTCACTTGAGTGTTCACTTGAGTGAGTGAGTGCTCACGTGAGAGAGGGCTCGCATCAGTGCTCGCGTAAGTGCGTGCGTGATTGCTCGCGCGAGTGAGTGCTCGTGTGATTGCTCGCATGTGAGAGTGTTCGTGTGAGTGCGTGCTCGTGTAAGTTCTTGCTCACTTCAGTGCTCATGAGTGCATGCTCGCATGAGTGCGTGCTTGCGTGATGGCTCGCTCGCGTGAGTGCTCACATGAGTGCTTGCTTGCATGAGTGTGTGCTCACGTGAGTGCCCGCTCATGTGAGTCAGTGCTTATGCGAGTGCTCACGTGAGTTGAGTGCATGAGTGCATGAGTCAGAGTGCGTGAGTGCTCGCGTGAGAGATTGCTGTTCTGAGAGTGCTCGCGTGAGAGAGTGCGCGAGTATGTTAGTGCGTGAGTGCTTGTGTGAGTGACTGAATGTGTGAGTGAGTGCTCGCAGGACTGAGTGCTTCCGTGAGTGCTCACCTGAGTGATTGCTTTCATGAGTGCTCGCGTGAGTGCATGCTCGTCTAAGTGCTTGCTCGCGTGAGTGCTTGTGTGAGAGCATGCTCGTGTGAGTGCATGCTCGCATGAGTGTTCATGTGAGTACTTGTGTGAGTGCTCCCTCACGTGAGTTCTCATTCACAGGAGTGTGTACATCAGTGAGTGCATGAGTCAGTGAGTGTGTGCATGAGTGCTCGCGAGTGCGTGAGTTCCTGTGTGTGTGTGAATGCTCGTGTGAGAGTGTCCTCGTGTGAGTGAGTGCTCACATGAGTGAGTGCTGGAACGAGTGCTCACGTGAGTGTGTGCATGAGTGCGTGAGTGCTCGCATGAGTGAGTGCTCACGTGAGTGCTTGTGTGAGTAAGCACTCAGGCAAGCACGCACTCATGCGAGCAAACACTGATGTGAGTACGCACGCACTCACACGAGCACTCACGCACTCACTCATGTGAGCACTCACGCATTGCCTCACACGATCACTCACTCACGCAAGCACTCATGCGAGCACTCCCTCACGCACTCACCCAGGCAAGCACTCACGCACGCGAGCACTCTCTCACCCATGCACTTTCTCATGTGAGCAAGCTCTCACGCACTCACTCACGCATTCACTCTTTCATGCACTCGCTCACGCACTCACGCACACACTCACGCGCTCTGTCGCGCGAGCACTCATGCACGCCTAGCCTTTGCTCTGGGGCGGATGTCGCTCTCGGGAGGCACCGCTGCCTATCGACGTTGACCGTCTTTGATAGCGACAGGCCTCCATGAGTCTTGATTTCCGTCCGCGTTGCTCGGGCCCGACGTCCGTAGCTCGCCGTGCCCCTCGGTGTGCATCGCTCCCTTTCAGCTTCCAGAGGCCCCGAGGCCCGGCCCTTTCCATGCCTCCTCCTGGGGATCGATAGCGCTGGGTCTCCGTAGGTGTCAGGAGCTGAAGATATTCATGCCTGCAGTGAGTACGCTTGTGCACGAGCACTCCGGTGAGGGAGCACTGATGTGAGCGAGCACTCTGGTGAGTGAGAACTCTGTGTGAGCACTCACACGTATGAGCACTCCAGTGAGCAAAAATTCCTTTGAGCGAACGCTCCAGTCAGTCAGCTCCGGCGATCAAGCACTCCGGCAATCGAGCACTCCGGGGAGCAGTTACAGGAGTGAGCACCTCGGTGATTGAACACTCTCATTAGTGAGCACTCAGGTGAGGGAGCACTCATACGAATAATCACTGTGGCGAGCGAGCAGTCCGGCGAGCAAGCACTCCGGTGAGCGAGCACACCGGTATGCTAGCACTCCTGTTACTGAGCACTCCAGTGAGTGAGCGCTCACATGTATGAGCACTCCAGTGAGCAAGTACTCCGGTGAGCGAACACTGCAGGGAGAGAGCACTCCAGTGAGTGAGCACTCTGGTGAGCGAGTGCTCCGTTGAGTGAGCCATATGGCGATGAAGCACTCTGGCAATGGAGCACTCTGGTAAGTGAGCACTCTGGGGAGTGAGCAGTTACACGAGTGAGCACTCTGGTAAGCAAGTACTCCAATAAGTGAACACTCTCATTAGCAAGCATTTGGGTGAGGGAGCACTCATACGAATGATCACCCTGGTGAGTGAGCACTCACGAGAGCGAGCAGTCTAGCGAGTGAGCTGTCTAGCGAGTGAGCTCTCCGGCAAGTGAACACTCCGCTGAGTGTGAATTCATGTGAGTGAACACTTTGGTGCATGAGCACTCCGGTGAGTGAACACTCACACAAGTGAACACCCTGGTGAGCGAGCACGCTGGTGAGCGATCTCTCTGGTGAGCGAGCATACCGGCCAGTGAGCACTCTGGTGAGCGAGGACTCCAGTGAGTGAACACTGTTGAGAGAGCACTCCTGTAAGCAAGCACTCAGGTGAGGGAGCACTCTGCTGAGCGAACGGAGTAGTGAGCATCACTCCAGTGAGCAAGCACTCTGGTGAGGGAACACTCAATTGAGCAAGCACTCGGGTAAGTGAGCACTCCAGTGAGTGAGCCTCACATGAGTGGCCACAGCGGTGAACAAGCACTCCAGCGAGCGAGCACTCCGGCAAGTGAGGTCTCTTGCCAGCAAGCAGTCCGGTGAGTGAGCACACTAGCAAGCGGGCACTCTGGCGAGCAAGCACTCCAGTGAGCGCTTACTCCAGCGATCACTCTGGCAAGTGAGCACTCTGGGGAGTGAGTACTCATTCAAGTGAGCACTCTGTTGAGTGAGCACTCTAGTGAGCGAGAACTCCGGTGAGGCAGCACTCTTCAGAGCGGGCAGTCCAGTGAGTGAGCACACTGGTGATCGAGTAATCCAGTGAGGGAGCACTCTGGTGAGTGAGCACTCTGCTGAGTCAGCACTCACATGAGAGAGCATGCCGGTTAATGAGCACTCATGTGAACGAGCACTCCAGGGAGTTGAGCACTCCGGTGATCGAGCAGTCCATTGAGCGAGCACTCTAGTGAGAGAGCGCTTTGGTGAGTGAGCCCTGCGGCGAGAGATCACTCCGGTGAGGGAGCACTCCTGTGAGTGGACATTCTGGTGAGGGAGCACTCTGGTGAGTGAACACTGTTGAGAGAGCACTTCTGTAAGCAAGCACTCAGGTGAGGAATCACTCCGGTGAGCGAGCACTCCAGTGAGCGAGCAGTCTGGTGAGGGAGCACTCCGGCAAGCAAGAAACCCTTTGAGTGAGCACTGCTGTGAGTGAGCACTCTGGTGAGCGAACACTCAAGTGAGCGAGCACTCCAGTGAGGAAGTTTTCCAGTGAGCGAGTATTCCGGGGAGCAACAACTCAGGTGAGGGATGACTCCACTGAGGAATCACTCCAGTGAGTGAACAATCCAGTGAGCAAGTACTCCTGTGAGGGAGCACTCCAGTGACTGAGCACTCTGGTGAGTGAACACCCTGGTGAGTGAGCACTCATGCATGTGAGTACGCTGGTGAGCGAGCACTCCAGTGAGTGATCAGTCCGGTGAATGAGTATTCTTTTGAGCAAGCACTTTGGTGAGTGATGACTCCGGTGAGTGAGCATTCACATGAGTAAGAACTCTGGTTAGTAAGCACTCTGGTGAGTGATGGCTCCAGTGAGCGAGCACTGTGGTGAGTGAGCACTCAAATGAGTGAACTCCCTGGTGAGGGAGCACTGCGGTGAGTGAGGACTGCTGTGAGCCAGCCCTCCGCTGAGAGAGCCCTCCGGCATGTGAGCACTCCAATGAGCCAGCACTCATTCAAGTGAGCACTCCAGTTAGCGAGCACTCCAGTTAGCAAGCACTCTTCTGAGAGAGCACTATTGTGAGAGAGCACTATTGTGAGCAAGCACTCTGGTGAGTGAGCACTCCAGTGAGCAAGCACTCCGGTGAGCGAGGACTCCAGTGAGCGATTACTCCAGTGACCACTCTTGCGAACGAGCTCTCTGGTGAGCGAGCTCTCTGGTGAGCGAGCCTCACATGAGTTACCATGGCAGTGAATGAGCACTCCAGTGAGCAAGTACCCTGGGAAGCGGGCACTCTGGCGAGCGAGCACTCCGGTGAGTGATTACTCCAGTGAGCATTCTTGTGAGTGAGCACTCTGGTGAGCAAGCACTCCGGGGAGTGTTCTCTGTCATGAGTGAGCCCTCCAGTGAGCGAGCAATCACGTGAATCAATACTCCGGTGAGCATTACGGTGAGTGAGCACTCGTGAGTGCGCACTCCCCAGAGTGCACATTCCCCAGAGTGTGCAGTCACAGAAGTGCCCACTCCCCAGAGTGCCCACTCCCGGGATAGCCCATTCACGTGAGTGCAGACTCAGCAGAGCACCCGCTCACAGGAGCGCCCAGTCATGACAGAGAACACTCCCCGGAGTGCCCACTCCCCAGAGTGCTCACTCCCCGGAGCGCCCACTCACTGGAGCGCCCACGCACCAGAGCCCCCACTCACTGGAGCGCCCAGTCATGGCAGAGAACACTCCCCAGAGTGCCTACTCCCCAGAGTGCCCACTCACGGGAGTGCACATTCTCTGGAGTACCCACTCACCAGAGTGCATACTCCCCGGAGTGCTTGCTCCCTGGAGTACCCACCCTCCGGAGCATGCACTCACTGGAGCACCCATGCACCAGAGCACCCACTCACCGGAGCGCCTAATCATGGCAGAGAACACTCCCCGGAGTGCCCACTCCCCAGAGCGCCCTCTCACGGGAGCGCCCACTCACAGGGGTTCTCACGGGGGTGCAAACTAACAGAAGTGCATGCTCCCCATAGTGTGCACTCACAGGAGTGCACCCTTGCCTGAGTCCTCCCTCACCTGAGTGCTTGTTCACATGCGTGCTCACTTGCATGAGTGCTTGCTCACCTGAGTGCTTGCTTGCATGCATGAGTGGGTGAGTGTGACTGTTTGTGTGAGTGCTCACTCACGTGAGTGCTTGATCACATAGGTGAGTGTTCATGTGAGTGCTTGCTCAAGTGAGTGCTCACTCACATAGGTGAGTGCTCAAGTGAGTGCTCACTCGCATGAGTGCTCACTCATGTTCTCACTCATGTGAGTGCTTGCTCACGTGAGTGCTCGCTCGTGTAGGTGAGTGCTCACGTAGGTGAGTGCATGCTCACATGAGTATGTGCTCACATGAGTACTCGCTCGTGTGAGTGCATGCTTGCCTGAGTGAGACTCCTTCGGAGAGGAGCCTAGGCGTGGCTGAATCCTGTCCTAGTCTCAGACTTGCTCAACGGTTTATGTCTCAGGGATTAGGTGTGCAGTTAGTCAGAGATATAACTCGGCAAAGTTCGCAGGGGTTCAGCACGCTATTAATCACTTCCCGAGGATCTGGGGCGGGTAAGGAATCTCTCAGCCTCGAGGAGTGACCGTGAGAGGTGTCCCTGCTCAAGAGGAGGTTCTGCAGTGCAGCCCGCTGCCGTGCAGGAGAGCTCCATGGGCTCCGGGCTGCCCCCTATTTCTGGGGGGGGGGGGGATGATTGACTCACAGTCATATTTGCATGCTAGATGGGCCTTAATTGGCGCATGCTCAACTAGCCCCTACATAGGTGCTGCTTACAGGCAGGTCAGGTTGAGGGGGAGAGAGCACATCAGTTTGGGGGGGGGGGGGGGGAAGGAGCACACTGTCACGTCATCGAGGCCTGTCGAATTCCACACCTGTCGATTGGCTTCGATATTAATATTGAAGACCATCGATAGGCACCGATACGTCCCGTTGCCGACACGCGCGCGTACCTTTCGGTCTGTGGCCGATGTTGCTCTTGGTAGGCACCGATGACTCTCGACATTGACCGTTTTTGACCTCGACGGGTCTCGGTGACTATTAATTTCCACACTTATCGTCAAGGCATGACATCCCTAGCTCTCCATAGCTCTCAGTACGCATTGCTCCCGCTCCATCTCGACAGGCATTGAGGCCTGTCCATTTCCAGAGTTGCTTCGAGGCATCGAAAGCACAACAGATCCTTGGTTCTTGGTAGCTGTCGCTATCGATCCTTGCCGATAGCCATCGATACCTCTCCATCTCCACAGGCATCTATGGCTTTTGCTCGCTGCCCCGTTTTGCTCTCGGTAGGCGTCAACCGTATCGACATGGATCCCTCTGAAAATGGAGCAGCATCGATGCCTGTCAAATTCCACACCTATCCATAGGGTTCGATGTGGATGTCAATAATAAGTGGAGGTGGCACGAGATATGTCGGAAGGTGGCCTAACACGTGGGGATGTTGCAGTAACAAGTGGCAGGGGGGTGCAAAAAGTGGTGGTGGGGGGGGCGATATCGATTGATAAAGATATGAAACCCTGTCGACAGGTACCAATGCCTCTGCTTCCCCACACCCGTGCATACCTTCCGCTCTGCGGCCCGTGCTGCTCTCCCTACGCACAGACGACTATCGACATGGACCTTTTTTGACATCGATGGGCCTTGGCGAATATTCTTTTCCAGACGTACCGCTAGGGCCCGACATCCCTACCTATCCTTCCCTCTCGGGACGCATTGATACCTCTCCATCTCGACAGGCATCGATTGCTTTCGCTCTCGCCCCCTTTTCCTCTTGCCAGGCATCGAAGGTGTCGACATCGCTTCCTCTCAATAGCAAGCAGCATCGATGCCCCTCCAATGCCAGACCTACCAAAAGGCATCGAGATGGATATCAAGAACGAGTGGCCGGGGGGGGGGGGGCAGGGTATGTCAGCAGGGCATTTAATGATTTGAAAGGGTCGTCATAAGTGGCCGGGGGGGGGGGGGGGTTGTAATAAATGGTGGGATGGGCGCTCGCAGCCCCCCCAGGGCAGGGGCCCCCAGTACTGCCCTCCCCGGCTGGGCCCTGCCGCCGCCCCGGGGCCCCCCGTCCTGTCCCGTCCCGTCCCGTCCCGTCCTGTCCTGTCCCGTAGCGCCAGGCACCAGGGCCAGCCCGAGCCCCCCGGGGCAGCCGGAGCCAGGCCCGGAGCCGGGCAGGGTCACCCCGGGCCGGGACCTGCCCAGGGACCCCCAGCGCCCCCAGCCCAGGCCCCCCCATGCGAGTGGGCACTGCCGTGCTGCCCCCGAGCCCTCCTCGAGCAGTGCGGGTTTGACAGGCGCCGGTGACAGGGCAGCGCCGCGGCGGCTCCCGGCCGCTTGGGCCGTTTCCCAGGGAAAAGCGGCCCCAGCCCCGGTGTTAGCAGGGGCCTCAGACAAGGAGTCTCAAGAGGGGGAGGGAAAGGGGGGGGGGGGCTGCTGCCAGGAGCTTCAGACGAGAATGCACCCAAGGACACAGTTCTCGCAGCTGTGACTGATGCAGCCTCAAGGAGCACAGCGAAACCAGCAGAACCCAGTTGAGACCAAGGCCAGGAACAAGGCAGCCGTCTCAAGCAAAGAAACGAGCCAAGCCGAGACCAATATGGCAAAGGAGCTCAGCGTTCCTGGAAAAGGCACCTCGTCAGCAACCACAAGAGACCCCCATCGAAGCCCCCCGGAGACTCAGACCGCCTGCGTAATGGCTATGTAAATGTGATAATTCCTTCCAGGAAATAGAATGAATATGTATAATCATTCCGGGAAATTTGATGCCTACGGATGTAACAGAGCAACAGAAACTTTGGCTAATGCAACACACGGCATGCACGTTGGGCGGAGCGGAGCGACCCCCCCCCCCTCCCCCCGCGCATCCGGCGCTGTGATACGGAGAACGCCTGCTGCTTAGTGCGACACTGGTGTTGAGGAGTTTTGCTCCCGATTTCGGTGACACCGGCGCCGCCAGAAACGGCGCCCGCAGGGGCCGCGGCCGCCACGTGCCGCGCCGGGCAGAGCCGCACCGCGCCGGTCACGCGGGGCACGAGCGGCCCCTTTGCGCCCTGCGGCGCCGCCACGCGGGACCCCGCGCACGGCGGCGCTTGGGGCAGATCTGCCGCGGCCCCGGGCGCCCCGCGAAGCCCCGCGCGGCTCCGTCCCGGCGGGGTTGGGGCGGGGGGCGACGATGCCCCGCGCCGCCGCCCGTCACCGGGCTGCAGCCAACACGGAGCGACCCGCCCCGGCCTGCGCCCGCCCCTGCGCCGCCCCAGCCGCCCTCAGCCGGCCCCGGCCCCCGCGCCGCCCGCGGCAGGCAGAGCCGAGCCGAGCCGAGCCGAGCCGAGCCGAGCGCGGGGTCCCCGCGCCGCCGCCGCCGCCGGGGCCGGCGCGGCTGCAGCCCGGGACGGGGATGGCGGGCGCGGGCGGCGCAGCGCAGCGCCGGGGCCGAGGCCGGGGCCGGGGCCGGACACGGGCAGCCCGGGCCCGCGGCGAGGCAGCGGCACCCGCCGATCGCCCCCGCGCTGCCGGGACGTCGCCCAGCGCGCGCGGCCCGGCCGAGAACGGTGCGCTCGTGACATACGTGGCGGCGGGGGCGGGGCCAGGGGAGCGGGGGCGGTGTGGGAGGGGCCGGGGCCGGGGCCGGGGCCAGGGGAGCGGGGCTGGGGGCGGGGCGGGCGGCAGGGCGCGTGCGCGGGCTGCGGCGGGCGGCGCGCTCAGTTCGGTGCCTCGCGGCTGGCGGCCGCTCGCTGCCTCTGTGGCTCCGTCACGGCGCGGGCGCTCGGGGCCGGGCGGGCGGCGGCGGCCCCAGGTGAGGAGCGGGGGAGCTCGGCCGCGGGGCCGGGCGGGGGGGAGCCGGGGCCGGGGCTGCGAGCGCGGCTGGGGCTGCCGGGCTGCGGCGGCCGGAGCCGGGCCCTGCTTCCTCCCGCGGCGCCGCCGCCGCCCAGCCCGGCCCGCGCAGCGCAGCTGCTCCCGCTGCGGCCGCGGCTCGTGTCCCGCCGCGCCGGGCCGGGGGCTAAAGCGCGAAGGGCCGGAGCCCGGCGCCCCCCCCGCCCGCCCGGGCTGCCCCGCACCCGGAGCCGGGGCCTCCCCTGCCCTCCGCTCCGCTGCCCTCCGCCGCCCTCGCCGCGGGGCCGCCCCGGCGCAGCTCCCGAGCAGGGCCCAGAGCCGCCCGGGGCCGCCCGGGCTGGGGCTGCTGCGCTGGGCCCCGCACACGGCCGGGGCAGGGGCGGGCGGGGGCGACACGGGCCGCGTGCGGGGCTGCGGGGCCGGACACGGGCTGGGGGAGCCCGGCTGCTCCCGGGGCTGGAAGCACGGCCTCATTCCCGGGCTTCGTGCCCTGGAGCAGCGGCCGTGGGGGGCTTTGGGGGCTGGAGAAGGGAGGCGAGGTCGCTGCTTTCAGCTCTGCCGGGAGGGGCCGAATGCTGCGTTTTGGGGGCCTCAGGCTCTGCGTTCAAGCAGGTGCCCAAGGCCTGTGTTTCTGAGCTCAGCAGCAGGGCTGAAGCCCTGGGTTTGGGGTCAGAAACAGGCTTCAGGGGCTGTTTTGGGGGGTGGAGAGGGAGGTTCAGGCCTGCCTTTAGGGGCCTGAAACAGGGGCTTTTAGTTGGCTGTTCTGTGGTTGCAAACAGCAACTAAGGCCTGTGTTTTGGGGGCCTGAAAGGGAGGCTGAGGTGGCTGTTTCTAATCCTCAAAGCGGAGACCAAGTCGTATGTTGTCAGGTCCAGAAACAGAGACTAAGGAGTCGCATGTTTCTGGGACTTGGCAACGGAGGCGAGGTCAGCTGTTTTGGGCACTAAAAACAGAGGCCAGTGCTGTGTTTTGGGGCCACAGAGGGCAGCTTAGTCCCTGTTTTCAAGCACAAGAACAGGTGAATGAGTCCTGCATTTTGGGGGTCCAAAAGAGAGGCTAAGTCCTGTGTTTTGGGGGCCACAAATGGAGGCTCACTTGGCTGTTCCTGTGGCTGAAAACACAGACTAAGTCCTGCGTTTTGGGGACTTGGAAACAGAGGCAAGTTTGGCTGTTTCCAGCCCCAAAGGGGAGGCTGAGGGGGCCCTTTTTGGGGTGGGGGGAGGCGGTGGGATGGGGGGGAGGGAGGGTGCGTGGACCCTCCCTGAAGGGGGGGGTCCATCCGCGAGTGCCCCGAGGGCAGGGAGGCTGGCATGCACCAGGCCCAACCTCGCGTCTGGGATAGTTTCTGGCGCAAAAGTGGTTTTGGGGAGGAGGAAACACCAGGAGACACCATCTTCCAGGGCCAATATTTATTCAACATTCATCCAAGACTTTCACCACTAATTAACCAATTAGCTTAGAAGTGTTGAATCAGTCCTGACCAGGGAGTCACTATCGATTCAATATTCACAAGCCAAATGCTCAATTAGTTTGAGGAGTCAACAGGGAGTGGACATATAGAAACCAATTAGTCAACATTCACACAAGACTTTCAGTACTAAATAAACAATTAGCTTAGAGGTTTTGAAGCAACAGGAACTAACTAGTCACTAGGGATTCCATATGTGTGAGGTTATTAGTCATCCCTGAGTCAATGTCCCTGAGCTCATTACTCAGCCTTCACTGAATATTCATAAGGGAATTAGCCAACACTGATCCAATATCCATCAGCTAAGGCTTCAACACTGATGCAACATTCAGTGATGCCACCAAGCTCTGACCTGTGATAGCAACTGATTTATGGCCCTGTCAGTAATGAAACAGTAATGAAACAGTAATGAAACAGTAATGAAACAGTAATGAAACAGTAAGCTATTGGATCAGTCTGAGCTCATTAGTCCAGACTGATGCCATGTGCACAAGATGCCACCAAGCTCTGAGCTGTGATAGCAACTGATTTATGGCCCTGTCAATAACGAATCAATAACTAATCAATAACTCATCAATAACTAACCAATTAGCTATTGGATCAGTCTGAGCTCATCAGTCCAGACTGATGCCATGTGCACAAGCTCATCACTCCGCACCAGCTGTTGTGCCTGAGCAGCGGCTCTGTTGTGCCTGCAGCTCCGTCCGGCGCTCGCTCCTGGCAGTGGCTCCGGCGCTCCGTCCCGCTCCCGGCGGCGGCTCCGTCCCTCCGTCCAGTTCCTGCTCCCAGCGGCAGCGGCTCCATCCAGCTCCCGCTTGGCGCTGTCCATCCGCCCATCCATCCATCCGTCCGTCTGTGCGTGGCAGCCCCGCGGCTCGCGGCCCCCGCGGGAGGGCAGAGGCGTCCCGGGAGCGCTCGCGGCCCCAGAAGGCTCCGCACCGGGCCCGGCCCGGGGCTCTCCCGAGGGTGCCCGGTGCTGCCCTCCCCTGCCCGGCCCCGCCGCCGCCCGCCTGCAGGTGTCACGAGGGCCGGGGCCGCCCCCCCCGCGACTCCCCCCAACCCGGCGCTCCCGGCGGCTGCGGGGCCGGGCCAGGCCTCCGCCCCCCGCTGCCCCGCGGACAAGCCCGGGCCGCCCGCTGCGACCCCCCCCCGGGGGGGGGCCCAGGTGCCTCCCGGCAGAGCCGGAGCCCGTCCCGCCTCCCCGCTCCCTGCTGCTGCTCCTCTGCCTGCTCCTCCCGCTGCTTCTGCCGCCGCCGCCGGTTCCAGTTCCGGTAGCGCCCGCCCGGCCCGGCGCGGGGCCGCCGCGCACCTGCCGCCCCTCAGCGCCGCTCGCCCGCGCACGGCGGCGCCGCCTGGCGGCCGCGGGGGCGCTGCAGGGCCCGGGCAGCCCCCGCGCGGCGGCGCCCCGGGGCCCGGCGACAGCGGCGCGGCGGGGCCCGGAGCCGCGGGGAGAAGAGCAAGAGGAAAAAGGAAGGAAGGAGACAGAAAGAGAGAGGGAGAGAGAGGGGGCAGAAAGGGAGAGGGAGGAAAGAAGGAAAGAAAGAGGGAAACAAGGAGAAAAAAAGGAAAGAGAGAGAAAGGGAAAGCGGAATAAGGAGGGAGAGAGGAAGAGAAAGATGGAAGAGAAAGAAAGAAAAAGACAGAAAGAAAAAAGAAACAAAGGAGAAGGAAAGAAAGGATGAGAGAGAGAGGGAGAAAGAAAAAGAGACAAGGAAGACAGAAAAGGTGATAAACAGTGAAAGGGACAAAGAGAGATGGATAAAAGAAAAATAAGGAGGGAAAGGGAAAGAAAGAACAGGAGAGGCAGAGATAGAGAAAAGGAGAGAAGGAAAGACAGGGAGAGAGAAAGAACAAGACAGAAAGAGAAAGGGAAAGCATGAGAAAGAAGAGAGGGAGGAAGCCAGAGCGAGAGAGAGAGAGAGAGAGGGAAAGAAAGAACAGAGGGAAACAGAACCAGAGAGAGAAAGAAAGGGAAAGGGGAATAAAGAGGGAGAGAAAGAGAGAAAAAGAAGGGAGAAAAGAGAAACAAAGAATGAGAAAGAGAGAGAAGGAGAGGGAGAAGGAAAGATGGAGAGCGAGCGAGAAAAGACAGGAGAGAAGGAAACGGGGAAGAAAGAGGGAGAAAGGGGGAGAGAAGGAGGAAGAGAGGCAGCGAAAAAGACCAAGACAGAGAGATGCAAAGCATGATAAAAAGGAGAGGGAGGGGGGAAGAGAGAGGGAAGGGAGAGGGAGGGAGAACAAGAGAGAGAGAGGGAAAGAGAGAAAGACAAAAGGTGGGAGGAGGACGGGCAGATGGGAGAGAAAGAAGAGGAAAAAAGCAAAAGAGAGCAAGTGAGGGAGAGAAAGACAGCGGGAGAGAGAAAGCAAGAGAAAAAGAGAGAGAAAGTAAGAGTGAAGGAGAGAGAAAAAGGAGAAACAAGGCTAGTGAGAGAAGAGAGGGAAAGAGAGAGCGAGGCAAGAAGAGAAATGCAGAGGGACCGAGGAAGAGAGAGCAAGAGAAAGAGAAGACAGAGCAAGAGACAGAGGGAGAAGGAGACGAGATAAAGGGAGGGAGGGAGCGACGGAGAGAATAACAGAAAAGGAGAGAGAGAAGAGAGAGGGGCAGGTAGAGGGAGAAATATAGGCTGGGGGAGAGAAAGGACCAGAGAAAGAGGAAGGTGAGAGAAGGCGAGAGAGAGAAAAGAAAAGTATGAGTGAGAGAGAAAGAGAAGAGAGCAAAGGAGGGAGAGAGAGGGAGGGAGAAGGAGCAAGAGAAAAAAGGGAGAGGAAGAAGAGAGGAGGCAGAGAGAGAGAGAAAGAGAGGAGGAAAGAAAGAGCAAGAGAATGAGAGATGGGGAGGGAAAGAGAAAGAGGGAAAGAGAGAAGAGCAGGAAGGAGAAAAAGGGAGGGAAGGAAGAAAGAAGGAAAGAGCAAGAGCAAGAAAGGGAGAGAAGGAAAAGGGAAAAAAGAGAAAGGTGCAGAGAGAGAAAGAGAAAGCGAGAGGGAGGGAAAGCGAGGGAGAGGAGAGAAAGAAAGGGCGTGCGAGAGAAGGGCAGAAAGAGGGAGAGGCACTGAGGAAAAGAGAGGGGGAAAAGAGAGGGAGGGACAGGGAGAGAGAGAAAAAGAGGGAAAGAGGGAGGAAGAGAAGAGCGAGAAAGGAAAAGAAAGCGAGAAAGAAAGAAAAGAAAGAAAAAGAAAGGGGAAGAAAGAAAGAGAAAGAAAGAAAGAAAGAAAGGAGGGAAGGAAGCCTGAGAGAGAGAAGGAGCGAGAAGGAGCTAGATGGTGAGAGAGAGCAAGAAAGCAAGCGAGAGGGAGAGAAAGAGAAAAGAGGAAGAGCAAGGGAAAAAAGAGAGAGCAAAGGCAAAAAGGGAAAGAGTGAAAGAAAATTGTGAGGGAAGGAGGGAGGGAGAAAGAGGGAAAAAGAGAGCAAGAGAAAAGAAAGAGTCGAGGAGAGAAAAAGAGCAAGAGAGAAAGGAATGGCGAAAGAAAACAGAGAGGGAGTAGGAGGGAGATCAATACAGATAGAGGGAGAAGAGAGAGGGGGGGAGAGAGACAGCAGGAGGGAGGAAGGGAGAGAATGAGAGTGAAAAAGAAAGAATGAAGGAGAAAGAAAAGGAGGAGGGGAGAAAGGAAGGGGAAGGGAGGGAGAGAAAGGGAGAGAGTGAGAAAGAAAGACGACAGGGAAAGAGAAGCAGAGAAAGAGAGGGAGAAAGAGAAAGGGGAAGTGGGATAAAGAGGGAGGGAGGGGAGAGAGAAAAGGAAAGAGGGAAGGAAGAGGGAGGAAGGGTGGGAGAAACAGAGAAAGAAAGAGAAAGAAAACCCGAGCAAGAAAGGGAGAGAGAGGGAGGGAAAGAGGGAAAGAAAGAACAAGGCAGGGCAAGAGAGGAGGAAGGGCGAGGGAGAGAGAACAAGAGAGAAAGAGGCAAAGAGAGAAAGCAGGAAAGAGAAAGAGGGAAGGAAAGGAAAAGACAGAGGGAAAGAGGGGGGAAGGGAGGAAAAAGGGGGGAAAGAATAGTAAAGAGAAAGAGGGAGAGAAAGAGGAGGGTGAGAGGAAGAGAGAAACAGAGAGGGAAAGAGACCAAGCGGGAGAAGGAGAGAAGGAAAGAAGGGCAGAGAAAGAGAGTCCAGGAGAATGAAGGTGAGAAGGAGGGAGAGAAGGAGAGAGAGAAGGAGAGAAGGAGAGAGAGGCAAACCGAGGGAAAGACAGGAGGAGGGAGGAGGACAGGCAGATAGGAGAGAAAGAAGAGAAAAAAGCAAAAGAGAGCAAGCGAGGTAGAGAAAGACAGCGGGAGAGAGAAAGCAAGAGAAAAAGAGAGAAAGAGTAAGAGTGAAGGAGAGAGAAAGGAGAAACAAGGCTAGTGAGAGACGAGAGGGAAGGAGAGAGCGAGGCAAGAAGAGAAATGCAGAGGGACCGAGGAAGAGAGAGCAAGATCTGTGCCTGACTTCATCAAAATATGCCCAATCCATTGTACGCGATGCTGCACTGATCACACCAGTGCCAAGGGGTAAATGATGACCCACAGCACAAGGGACAGAGAACTGCTGTCGTTATTGAATATGTCAGACCTGATCCCAGGCTTCCTTAAGCCACGTGTGCACCCCGACTGCAGGACTGAACCTCACATATCGAAAAAAACCCTAAAAGCAATTCAAAAATGGGAATGCTGCATATGCTAAGCCCACAGAAAAGATATCTTGAGTCTGAATATTAAATCCCGTTCAGTACACAAACTCATCTTCAAGTGCCCCTGTCCCGTCAAGGAATGGGTGGCAGGAACGTAAGCCACAGTAGTGGACAGTAATGTGTCTCCTAACTAGGCTGACAACACTGGCACACGTTTAAGGCAACGTGCAGTGCATCATCCTACACTTCTCCACAGCAACAACTATTATCAATTGGCTGTGATGTACAGAGGGAGAGTTAGGACTTATTTTCCTTTGGGAAGGATTTATAGACCTGTTAGCCACTAGGCAGACTTAATGCTATACTTTGGAAAAGGAAATGAAAGAGGAAGGAAAAGGAGTAATAAAGCAGATTGGAGCAATTCTGGTTTAGGACAAGTTCCCTCAGCCAGCCTTGTTTTTTTTATAAGTCAGTATATTCTGTTTATTATCTGCTCAAGGGCCAGCAACGATTTTGGCCAGTTTCAAACAGGATAATGCAAACAGTGCTATTAAAAGGCACGTAAAATTAGTACAGACACATATAAAGTCTCCTGGATATGAGAAAACCTGAAAGTCCTGCGAATTGTGCTGTTGTCAGAGTTCAGCTGCCTCTAGGCAGCTTTCTTCCACAGCCACTTCTGTGCCATCTGCAGCACATTTCTGTCTCCCTTCATGAGAATGAGAAGCTTGTTGTGAACATTCATTGCTGTAAGCAGACAGTGTTCTCAGCACATGCTAGTAGAAGACTGAAAATTAGTATTTCCCCTGTGGACTTCCTTATCCCTCCTCCTCCTGTCCTTTAGAAGAGAAGGAAACTTTTCTTAAAAATTAAAACAAGCTTTGCAGCCCTTAAACCCCATCCTCCTGGCTTTGAGACTTCTCATGAGCCCCCCTAGCTAGCTTTACATCCTAAGAACAGAATCTGGATTTACCTCTATTTTCAGGCAGAAAGGTTGTTTCGCTTCCCAAAGCTCTGCAGAGGTTTACAGCCCCCATTCTACTTTGGGTCCTGTAAGCATACAAAGTCATGCTCTTGGACCTGAGAGTCACTTTCCAAATCTGGTAGTCAGCTTTTTCCTTTGTACAAGCAAGTCTGCATTTATCTTACCAAAGTGCAGGCTCCTAGGGGCAGTGTAAAAGTGGACATACAGGTAAGCAGGTTCCTCCTTTCACTGCTGAAGAGAGAGGCATCAAAGAGAGAGATTAATCTAGGAAATGCCTAATTCTCTCTACTGATTTTGCAGGAGACACTGTGCTCCTAACTGTTGTACCTAAAATTAGGAAGGATGAATCCGGGTCACAGTGCCAGAGCTGGTGCCACTGGGCTGATGTCACATAGCAACACTGGGAAGAGACTGTAAGGGTGTTTGGGAACTTTGGGATAGGCCTTCCTTTCCCAAAGTAAATGGTTATTCTAAGAAACCCCATTTTGGTGTACACGGTTTGAGACACCTTATGGAAATCTGATCCTACTTTAAAATACTTAAAGGTATGCCAAGTTAAGCCTGTTTGCCTTAAAACTATGGCAAACAAAACCACTAGCTAATGTTTCAAAACATTACAGATTTTTAAGATGCTTAATCTGGATTAAAGAGGGAAATCTAGGATAATTTTGCATCACCATCCTCCTCTGCATGGTGCACCTGTCATTTGAGAGGGGCATGAACTACACAGGAAGAAAGATGGAAGATCTGCTTCTGAGTGCGTTTCAGACCAATTTAGACCTCAGGTTAGGCCACTCTGCAAATGCAGTACAGCTTCTGCCTTCTCTGGAGGAAGCTTATTCCAGCTACCGGAGGAGACAGAAGACCGGACCAGTCTGAACATGGGTCTGTTCTTCTTCGGCAAGTCCTGTGAGCCTAAAGATACTTGGAGGCAAACACTGCACTGTGCACTGTTCCCAGACAGAACAGAGACCTCTGTGCAGAACAGGATTCTCCTTGGTGGAGAAAACTCATCAGGAGCCTTTGGTTACTTGAGCCAGTAGAAAACACTGTTTTTTCTATTTGTACAGATGATAAGGACAGTCATGAATGAAAACCGCTGCAGTGCAAAACACACTGCGTAACTCAAATTACATTCAGTTTACCTGCAAGCGTCCTTCAAAGGAAGCTTGCCACTTACTGCCCGACTAGCACTCTCCCCATCCCACGCAGGAATAGCCAAGAAGCAAAAGACACACAGTACATCACTGCCCCAAGGACAGCAGCAGTCGCCTCCAGGGCAGGCTTCAGAGAAAACACAACCTTCCTGTCCACTAGGCACCGCACTGCACACTTACCAGCGGCAGTTCTAGCTCAGCAAATGCAAAAGACCTTGTTCTTCAGGAAGCTTTTATCCCAGAGGCAAGTGGTTTACTAGGGAAGTGCATTCTTCCTGCTGGGTAACTGCCGTGCCACTTCAAGCACTATTTGATTCTCAAACCGTTTTTCTTATTTCCTCAGCCCTCAATTTCCCCGTTAGCTCCGAAGAAAACACAGGCTGTATTTGTCAGCTTGTTTCAAGCAGGCAGGAGAAAGGGAAAACGGAAAGCAATAAACTGCAGTATGTTGCTCTGCTGGATAAATCATGCACCAAACAAATCAGCAACAATTTTTTTTAGGAAACACTCCTCTCAATTATAATATACAACTTAAAAATGCTGCTGTTACTCATCATAATTCCTCTGCTCAAAGGCCTCAGTAAAGACTTGTACTTCTCCACATTTCTGCCTAAATCCACATATCTTCATGGTATATTAAATGCACAGTCTTTCTGCACGGTCCAAGCTACTGCTGGCTACACACCTTCAGAAGCAGCCGTTTTCAGCAGGCCCTTCATAAACCTCCTTTGCTGGCTAATAAACCTGTAAGAGGAAAAGGCTCGGGGCTCTAGTGTCTCCGAATCTTATAGGACATGCATATAAAAATCAACACAACTTAAAATTTGGCAAATTCAGTGGACTCTCGTAGAAAATTTTGAGTACAAGTTAACTCAGGACATTTGGAAATTACTCTGGGGAAAAAAAACGTCCTTCCCTCTAACCGGGAAACTCCTTTTGTATCCCAGGTTTTTCTTGAATTTTGTGTCTTAGTAATGGCAAGCAAATAAGTTCTTGCCATATGGGCAAGCCCATACAAACCAAGGCGGAAATTTTATACTTAGGATACCTTGAGACAAAGAATCTGGTCAGAACCTCAGCTGTTATAAATTGATTTTCTTGATTATTGCTAGGTATCTTCGCTACAATACACAAATTTTGTTCTGGCTAGACTGCTGGCCACACTACCACGCATTTCTTTGAACATTAAGGCAAAAACTGAGCCACAGCGAAGCTGTAGTTCCCTGAACATCGCAAGGCAGCAGCAGACAGCCACTGCCGGAATAAGCAGCCCCCTGCCCCTCTGCTGCAGAGAGCCGTCCCTGCGCCAGCATCACTGCAGCCCCAGCACAAGGAACGTGCAGCTGTGTGCTGAACCCGGTGGGAACTCCTCCGGGTTGAAACGCATCCGGCAGAACAGAAATGTTCTCTCTCAAATTCTTTTGCCTCTACACGCTGCTGTCAAGCCCCCTTACCCACGTCAGGGTTTGAGAAGCACCAGTGCAAGCTGTGTACACCCCTCGTCTCGGACTCAGCCGAGTCCTCAGTTTGGCATTCTCTACAGAAGACCCAGCTGCATACCATAAATCCTGGAAAGTATCTGCTTTCTTGCACAAAAATCCTATCTGTGGCCAGAAACTGAAAGGGTCTGGATCATATCTTGTTCCATGCTATCTGGGGGAAAAAGAAGAAAACAGCTAATTACGGCCTGCACCAACAAAACAAACCTACAGCCCATCTATAGCTTCTCATAACTCTTAAACCCACTAGTACGCTATAAACCATCACCAGCACAACTGTGCAGCACAGGAAGAGACACTAACGGGCTAAAGTGAATACGTGCATTTTTATACCTTTTCTGTTACCTGATCAGACTAAAATATTGACTCAGTGCTGGTGCTGCTTTTCCCCAGACAAGGAAGTCTGTCGGTACAGCAGAGTGAACTGAACTCAGATTCCATTTGAGCAGTGATGGCAGCACTTAAGACCATCTTCTCTGGAAATGTTCTTGCCACTAAATATTAATAAAAACTTTATATTAGAGGTCGGTGGGGTTTGAAAAGAAAAATAATATGTATGGAAGGAGACAAGCAAAGCAAAAGAAACTGGGAAAGAATCATAACTAAGTGGTAAATGAAAGGAGTGATTTATCTGAAGAGGGTGTCAACAAACGTGCTGGTATATTTTCATGAGTGATAAATAAGCAGAAAAGGAGGAATAGGATAGATACTGAGAGAAAGCAGAGGGGAGAAAGAGGAAAAGTGCAGCAGGAGGAGAGAAAAAAGTGCCTTAGATAGCGAGGGGGCACTCTTCAGGACAGAACTAGTAGAAGAGTCACTTCCACGAGTGGGAGCCGTCACCTCTCTCACACCAAGTGCAGCTCTGCAACTTTCAAACCCTCCCAGTGCTGCTATATGCCAACCAGTGATAAATAATGAAGGCCTACACAAAAACCAGAAGGCACTCGCGCTGAAGCACTGCTGAGATTTTAAGGCACAACACTGGGACTAGGTAATAGCTGCGCCAAAACCCCTCGTCTGTCGTGTAGCTTGTCACATATTTTCAGCTGATTTGTCAAAAGCACTGCGTTTGGCTTAACGCCTAACAACCTCCCATTCCTCCCATTAAACGGAATCAGACCCGTGCCAGGAGCTCGTGCATTTCCATCCAGTGTCCTCGTGTTTCCGACGGGGCCTGACCAGCACTGACAGCACATTCAGGGCGTTACCCACAGGAACAACAAACTCCCCGAACAAACTCGTACAAACGTAACGCCAATGTAACCAAGTGCAAACTCAGAATAAGCCTCATGTCTTCCCTTCCCTCCTCTCCCATAAGCAGTGACTTTCTTCAGCAGGAAAGGTGAGGAAGGCACGCCAGGAAATGTGAACCCATGTCACTCATTATTTCTTACGATAAACTATTCAGAGACGTTAGGATATTTTTCAGAACTCTGCTGCAGATCCTGGTGCCAACAAAACCAAACATATGGCAAACCTGGGACTTGAGACCTGTGTATCAATGAAAAGCAATTTGCAGACTTGCTGCCTTAGTTTTCCCCCTTAAATGTCCCACATTCAGCAGACTTTGTTTGGATTACTTTTGCAATAGCTACAGGGGGAGGCACTGTTTTCACAAGCAATTTCTGGTTTTGGCACCCCAGCGAAAATATTTTCAAAGAACTCAACATTCAGAACGTGGGCGTTCCAGTCTTTGACACGATCGGGCAATCCGCTTAATGGGCCTCCACCCGGAAACCTCCAAAGCTGGACAAATAGAACATATGGTCACTGCTAAAGGTTGCCCACAAAGAACGGTCTGCATGATTTATCTCCCAATGCTCTTCCAGACCTAAGACAAATCACAATGGTAGTTTTCAGGCAACTTTTTTTTAGCATTTGCCCTGAATACCTTCCTTGACAAGAAAATAATATTCTTCACCAGAGAGCATCTCACTTTTTCTTTCCTATTCAAGACCATATAAATGGTACTGCATAGACATTTAACCATTCATGTTGCTCTTCTTTTCCAGACTAACAAATTAGGGTACAGAGAAATTAAATAAATTCATGAGGTCACCTAACAAGTCAAGACCAAAGCAAGAGATAGGACTACAGAGGCCTTTCTAATTGTTACACTGCGATTGAGAAAAATAACTTTGCTTAAAATCTGCTTAAGGAAGGAAATAGCTTCTAGCTAAAGAATTTGCATCTTGGCTTATATAAATGAATAAATCAGAGTCAGTGGATTTTACTTCTTCCTACATTTCACTGTTATCTTGGGTTTTATATTCAAATGACAGTGTTCTGACTAAGTTCAATGAAAAGCATTTTCGTTCTTCAGAGCAATTACTTCATTTAAACTAGTGCTTCAGCTAACCAAAATGCTTTTTTTTTTCCAGTGGGCAACTTCACTTGGAGACATTACTGATTTTCTGAAGGACTATTTAATGAAATTTAATAGAAGTGTCTTTGATTCATTCTTAATCAACTTGTAAATTTTTCATTTTTAGAAACATATTAGGAAAACCTTTAATTTCATATTTGCTTATTTATTTATTCAATTTAATTTCAGTCTTGCATTTAAGTACTGCTATACTCCTCAAAATATTAAAAATCATATAACCCAATTATTATTATTTAAAACCGTTGCATATTTAGAGCAAAATATTTCAGTTAACTCTAAAAAGTATTTGATATTCTAATAACAAGAACCTCTTGGAATGAAACCAGAATGTAAAGGGTCAGCTTACTGTAATTTTCAACTGTTAAATGAATTTTGAATTAGAATATAAGTAGCAGCTTCCAGTGAACTTTTCTTAGCAAAGTATCAACACCTGCAAAGGAGAAAAATGAATGAAAGTATTGTCATAGTCTTAAATACACCAGTAGAAATGTTCCACTCAATCACGAGAGAGAGAAACAAAAGATGCGAGAGCCTTTGATCACCCAAATGCAAAGCCAGATCACAGAAATGCTGACTTTATCTGAAGCACTGAGACTCAAGAGTTACTGTCTAGCTACCCACGACTGCTCCCACCAACAGGAAGTCACCCACCTGGGGTGGCACGCGGTTTTCCTCCTCCAGCTGTCTCACTCTTGCCTCCAGCTGCCTAACACAGGACAAGGTTGATTCTAAAATTAAAAAGAAAAAAACTCTCATTATCCACATAGATCTGCTTGTGTAGACTAGTGTCAGAGCCTGTGCCACATGCTGACTTGTGCTCGCAGCAGCCTTCTTCTCTTAAAATTCCCTTGAACATGCAGCTCTGTTCCTCTCAAGGGCACTGCAAATAATGCTGGTACTAGAATTAATCCAGTTCTTTGTCACTTTTGATTCTAAACTACTGCACTTTAAAACAATATTTATAGTCCCTTCTCAGACAAAGGAAATCTTACAGAAAGGCAACACAGACTTGATTTCTTCTATCCCATACCCTAAGCTCTGTGAGCTTGGACAAGAGCAATGCATTCTTCTACAGGGTCACCACTTCAAAACTCAGAAAGAGAAGACTGTCTTCTGCTGGCAGATGCAGCCAAAGAGGTCCCTCCACACCACTAAGCGGAGGGCTGGTGCAGCACATGCAGACTTCCCATGCAAGCAGTGATCTAGCCTGCAGGGAATACCACAGCTAGCCAGCACGGAGGCACTAGTTGCTTCACTGATGTTAAAAGAAGGTTAGAGTTTCCTAACTTTGAAGAAAAACTGTAATACAGTGGATAAACAAAGCAGATAAGCCACAATAAGAGAGAAAGTCCTCCAAGATGAAAATACTTGGAGGCTGGAGGTATTGGGAGAAAAGTAGAACACTGTTTGCCTTGATCCTAGGCATTTACTTATGGCCACTGTTGGAGACAGGATGCTAGGCCAGACAGAAAGCCGGTGTGGAGCAGCAGGCTGTCCTGATGGCCAGAAAACAGAAGAACACGATTTCATGAGAATGCAAACATCATCTTGGTTCTGTTAACAACAACATTTTTTGCTTGGAAGACCAAGCGACGCTTCGTAAAACAGAAATATGTGTGTTTATCACAGTGTGCCTCTACCACTTAGATGTGCCTAGGCTTGCAAGTCAGATTTAAAACAGATTCCCATGCTTATAAGGGCATTTAGGTGGAACTTGGACTTCCACATCAAAAACTCTAATCTTGAAAAAAATCTGCTTAAACACCATCTCCAAGCTCCTTGGTCACATCACATTTTAAACTGTAAAATTCGCCAGGGAACCTGTTGCGCCTCTGGACTTGCCTAAAATGGCTCCAGCTTGACAGAGCAAAGGAGCTCCGAGTGGAGCTGGCACCTCAGGCAAATGTTTGACACGCCAAGCCTCAGGCTTGGTGGGAGAGGAAGGGACCGAGGCAGAGCGGATAGTCTTTCCCTTGCTTGTCGACCATGCAAAGAATTAATTGGAGACTAAGGTAAAAACAGAGCACAAAAGGGACAGCGAAGCTATCATCCTAAGAGTCTGGTCCTCAAAAGCAAGGCAGGAAGAGACCTACTTCTGCATTTCAGAAGAGACAGAGCAGGCTGTGAGCAGACGGGTGCAGGACTACCTTCCCCCTCTGCCCTTCCCGGCAGCAGCCCCCGGGCCGGGCCCCCCTGCGCCGAGCGCGGGCTCAGCCTTCCCGTCGTTTCGGGCCACCGTGCCGAGACGCCCAACTAAATTCATAGACTGCAGACCGAGGGGAACAACGTGCAGACCGCAGACGTCTCTTCTTCCGCCCTTCAATGGCGCTAGCCCTCGCCAGTAAATATCCCCGACAAATAATACCTCCCCGGCAGAAGGAAGCTGTGCCAGCATCATTTCTAGTATTCACTTTTCTTCTAAATGCACCGACTCAGGCTCTCGTAATACACAGAAAATTGTTAAGATGCGAGCTCTACTAACACAGAACAATAAATATTTTATACAGTAGTACATTTACGCAATCCTGTTGCATTACATACACTGGATTTCTCTGTGATCCTTCCTGCTATTAGAACACCTGTATTCAGCACAGTAAAAGTGGAGCCACTTGATTTTTACTTCACATTATATATATATAATATAAAATATAACAGAAATGTAATATATATATAATATAAAACACATACACGTATTTGTGTTTTCATCACCAACTACCGTATCAGTAATTTCTTCAGACACCATAAGAGGCGCTCTAGTTTGTGTCAACAAGCACAGCCCCCCCCCAAGTAAAGGGCAGCTGGCACCAAGACCAGAGGCATTAAATTGTCGCTGGCGTCAGGACCACGGCTGCTGACCCCAGTTTGAAACCTGCCTTTCTGAGTAAATCCTAGGTCATCTTCATTTCTTTGTTCCAGATGTAACCACTTCAGGAAAAGGGACTGCCTCGGGCGATGTGTCTGCATGCTGCCTGTCCCAGCAGAGCTGCGATGCTGCCTGGCCCCATACACAGGCAGCGAGTAAACCAGCAGCCACTAAGGCAAGTTCCCTAAGGAGACGCCTGCGACCTGCCCCACTTCGGCAGTCTGGCCTTGGCTAACAGCCGAGCAACGTCCCAGCTAATCCAGTGGTAACTCTCACGCTTTCGCAATGATTAATGTAGTGGGCATATCTACACTGCGAGTGTTGTAGTGCTGTACATACAGTACTGTACATGTGCATACGGTGAATGTATTTACACTGTACATGCTGACATCCGCTGTAAATCCACTGTTGCTGACATGGATTTATTGTTTAATAAATTACGGGTCGGATTTTGAAAGGCAGCCAATGCCCGCTCTGTTCTCCTTGAAGTTACCAGGAAAAGTCTCTCTTGACTTCAGCGGAAAAGTTAGAGGAACACTCAGAATTTTTTTTAAATCCTAACTTACATGGAGATGTAAAAGCTTACAAAATGAGCATACACAAATGTAAATTGCTCAAACAATTCTTTAAATTTACCTCAGAAAATAATTTTGCAGTTTGCAGGTATTTCACTTCAAAGCCATAGCAGACATGAAAGTCAAGAGGAGCAGAGAGAGAGAACTGAGATTCATGACTCTCTTTGTTTCTTAGATCTGGACATAATGCATAATGTTTGAGTCTTAACCTAGACCTGAAGTATAACACATGGCAGCACAATGTTTCTTACAGCAAAAGGAGATATATCTTGTAGCAGTAACTTATAAAACTTAAGTAACACGAATAATTAAGAGGAGATTAACAGAAATATTAAATAAATAATATGTTGCATTAAAATAGCATCACATTTAGGTTTTAAAACTCTTAACAGATAGTGTAAGGAATAGTAAAGCACTTAGAGCAAATAATTTTTACCTTCACCAAATAATCTAACAGTTTAGTGTGTTTAAAGAAGTAACTACCATACACCCGGACTTTCAATATGACAGAATCTGAGAGGCTGTATATAGTTTTCTGTACTTAGAAGAGGAAGTACCATATCCTAATGCTACAGACATTCTTCCAAAACATTGGGTTTTCTTAAGGGCAACTTACAACAGCAGTTTTGTTAAATAAATAAGGATCAAAATTGCTACCTTTGGTCATGCTTGAGCTCCCTTTACTCAGGACCTGATCGTGCACGTAAACTCAAGGTTAGCATGAAGAGCAAGTACAAAGCCTTGGCTGCGCACCACAGCTCACAGGACCAAAGCCCATCAGGACAAAAACCCATTTCCTCAAGAAATGCCCAATTCATTTCAGAAGTATCTCCCATCCAAACACTAACACACGCACCTAAGCGTGATCCTAAGTACCTACGCGTTTAGGTACATCCAAGAAGCCATATCCCAGTGAAGAATAGTCTCTGTCATACTCCTGAGCCCTTTCACCGCCTAGATGAAAAAGAGCAGACGTCAGCATCTGCAATTGAAACTGAACGAATAGGATTTGCTTGCCCTTGAGGCAAAGGTAATAGTTATAAGAATCTAGCAATTAATTATTACTAAAATGACTTCTTGCATGAGCCTCTGCAAAGGTATTAGTTAAATGAGGGGCGTTTAAATTAGAGTGAGACACTTGCAGATTCATAGTTATCTGCATGCGATAGCTCTCAGTAAATGCTGTCTGTTGTAAATCATGACAACGGAATATATTGCAAAACATGCTAAGGAACAGACGACATCTGAAACCAGCAACAGTTTCAAATCGCACACGGTGGACAGATGTCTCTGTATTTCAGCGGTCACCTTCTCAAATTATTCTTCGGACCATAATACTGAGCTCTCAATAGGCAGAGCATCTCCTATCTGTAAGCGCATTCATTTTACCAATCATCTGGTTTGTGGCATTTGTGGCATCTTCCATTACCACCCATCACGAGACACACTATCCTTCAAACATTGTTACATTGTCAGCACTTTTGTACAAGACGACTTTTTAATGTATTTTTCTTTGCTTTCCCTATAAAGAATTAAAGATGAGGAAGGTTAGAAAAACATTCCACTTACCATATCTTTTCATAAAACTCTGATCAACTGCTTCTCGTGTAACTTCTAAAATGTGCCTTTTATTATTAATTCAGTGGATCAGAGAGCTCCTGTAAGACCTTCAGAGACTCTCTAGAACTATGTGCAGTTTACAAGCTTTAAGCACGTGTAGTATTAGACAGCTGCAACGGTTTATTCGGTTTGGGGCATTCATTTTTTCCCCACGTATGCAAAACGGTCACCTCCAAGATCACAGTGCCTCTCACCTACTGCCCACAAAAACTGCACGCTAACCATCTTTATGTGACTTTTTGCTTAAAGAGAAATGCTGCAGCATCTATGCCACAGGTAGATTTTAACAATCACAGTCACGTTTGTATTCTCTCCAAATGCTCCAGCTCTTCCACTCCCTTGACATCTCCATTCTCCCAAAGATGAAGTCACGTCAGCACTGTTAACTGATCGGTAGGAACTAAGTTTGTCATGGACAAGATCCGGCCTGGCAGGTGTGATGGTATACGAAAGAGTAAAAAACAGCAGACTGCCTTTTCTGGCTGGATCTTACATTTGGCACTACCACAACCCAAGAAATTCTGTTTCCTCCCAGCACCCAAGTCCATCTACAGAGCTATGGGACATGCTGAAGGGGTGATAGCCTAAGTACGTGCCTTTGAGGGACTCTTCGAGGAAATCCGTCTGCTGGCATTCGTCCCTAGGCAACTATGGAGCGGCTCCATCTCTTTTGTGGAACAATCATAACCGAGCCAAAACTGCTCTGGTTTCACGTCACCGGAGATTGGAATCTGCTCAGAAGGTACAGCTGAAACATACCCCGAACAACTGGTCTGACCACTACTCTGGATTTCTAATAACAGTTGTTTAAAAGAGCATCAAATGCATCAGCGGATTTTCAAAGCAAACCATCGCCACCAGGAGCTGGATTTAGAAGCCCTACCTTTACAGAAAGACCAGTGGTTGTCTCATGATACCTTCAAAGTCAGATCTCAACTGAGATCTTCATGGTGAAAAGCCTTGAAAGCAATGGTATTTCCAATATGCTATTCTATCACCCTCCCTTACTTCTCTCCTACACAAAAATAAATTGAGAAAGACACTTTGGGGGATATCATAGGATCTAAAGAACAGATAATGGAACAGTGAACCTTTCACTGCCAGGACACCAGAGACTTCACACAGCAGATTTCACCTGAGAGTGATTTTTTTTAATGTTTCCGTCCTACACCTCTAGAAATAGAGCTTTAAGAATATGATTTTCACATTCCCTCGGCTTAGGTGTTACTCTAAAGAGAGACTGCTAAAGAAAGCTCGATTACCTGGGACAAGATAAAAAAGACTTAAAAAAAAATAAAAAAGGTTTCAGGGCAAGTAAGTTAAATGCAGAGTGTACACGTATTTGAGAGACACATTTATTCCATGCAGTTGTATTTTCTCCTGTATTTTTCTCTTTACACAATTCTACGTAAAGTTAATAGGCAGATGGTCAAAATATTTTAACTGTGCACCTATCTCTAATTTTCAGTGTCTGAGTGCTCTCTGATTGAGAATCTTTCTTGAGCAATTTTTTGCCATTTTAGCAAATACCCAAATAGGAGCAAACTGAAGAGCAAAACAAGCTGATTGCCAATTTTTTTCCAAGTAAAAAGCACAGCCTGTGGCTTTACCTACCTAACGGGGTCAGGATTTTCCAGCCCAGCGAGTGTTCAGAGAGCTGGCGCTGGTAGAATCCGTGCCCTGGTCTGGCAACAGTTCACCAGGCAGCACCCCCACGTCAGGAGACCTGGTGCTTTCCATGAATCACAGAATCGCTGAGGTTGGAAGGGACCTCTGGAGATCATCTAGTCCAACCCCCCTGCTCAGGCAGCATCACCTAGAGCACGCTGCACAGGATTGCATCCAGGCGCGTTTTGAATATCTCCAGAGAAGGAGACTCCACAACCTCTCTGGGCAACCTGTTCCAGTGCTCTGTCACCCTTGAAAGCCTTGTCCTGCCTGTGAGCTATGATCAATGTATCTGGGGTTCAACCAGTCGGAACTCCTGAAAAGTTTCAGCCAAATTTTTCATGCAAAGTGCCAAAACTTTCTAAGTTCCAACACACTAGTCTGCCAAAACACTGCATAATCCAGACTTGCAAATCCTTCACTCTTTCAGCATAAACACCCTGTCAGGCGACAGACAGGTTTAGATGAATGCCATCAGAACCAAGGATTATAGTATTTCACTCCTGACCAAAATTAGGGTAATATATCACCAGAAACCTAGCCCTAGTGCACCAACGAACCCGTAACAAACCAATAGTAATAGCTGTAAACAACATTATTAATATCTGACACTAACTGCTGAATGTAAATATGCTGGACCTTCCATGCAATTCGATGCAACAGGAATGCATGCAATGTGGCCATGTGGGTCCAAGTCACCTCTGTTTCACAAAGGAAGGAATTTGCATCACTAGATCGTGTAGACCCAGGAGAAATATCGAGGGCAGGGAACAGTCTGACAATGAATATTCTGCCTCAAAATAAACTGATGGTGACTTAATAGCCTACTCCCACCTCGCATAATCTGCTGCCAATAAGGCTATGAATGAATGAATGAAACTTCTGCACCAGAAGAGTAAGACACTTTCTGTGTGATATTGGGCACTGAAAAAACAAAAAGGTTGTCTAGTAAAGCTACATAGGAGAACAGAACTGAAGATTTCTATTTTCATTATGTAAATTGAACAGTTTATAGGACAAAGGTCTGTTTCATTTTCCATTATTGCAATTCATACTAAAACAAACAAACAAACAAGAGCTTTGCATGAAACACTCTTTGCAGGTTCTTTTTCAAGTGGGCTATGTTAAAAACATCTCCTGTTAATATTTTCAATATTGTTACCCAGTAGCTCTAGAAAGATCTAAATTTTCAAGTACTTTTGCTCAAAGAAAAGGCTGTATATGAAGGGAGCAGACAACCTAGCTGAGTCACACTTGTTCCAAGTAAAAGTACAGAGTATTTGATGACAAATGTGAACTATATGTCCCAAAACCAGTGCTGTGCCACATACCCAAGGAACAACATAAGGAAATTTTTCAGAAAGCAGAAATACCAGTTTCCTTCTGTTTACCTTCTGTAGTGTAGTGAAGACATAATTACCCATGAATGGTACAAAAGGCTGGTTTGAATCTATGATTTCTTCTGAAATGCTTCCAAAATACCCAAATGCAGCAAGGCCCTAAATGAGAACTTCAACATCTCAAGAACATCAGTCTTTTGTGAGACTCTTACAGGTTATGTTTTGAGTTGCAGCTGATAATCAGAAGCGGAGAAAAACCTATCTAAAAAGTTGAAGTAGTCTCAGAGGAAAGGGGTGGAAGGAATAGAGATTTGCAGAAAGATCTTTCAAATACCAATTCAATTTTTTAGACAGCAGTGGATTTTGTGTGCACGATGATCTTCAACAGGCAAAACGGTACAGTAGTGGTCATCCTTTTAAGGTACAACCTAAATCAATATTCTCAAAGATTTCTCGGCCATCTGAAAGACATATGGGCTTTTTTTCCATTTTTGCAATGTTACAGATATTTCTTCTACTTTAAAAAACAACAAACGTTTAAGTCAAATTAAGCTCTAAAAAAAATTACCTTCTGATAACAACCACATGCTAAATGGCAGTTGTACAGGCACTGCAGTAAGAGATTACTCACATCTGCAAGTAGAAAGCATTTATCAAAATTAGAGTCTTATAAACCATCATACATAAACTTATAGAAAAATCAATGCCCATGGCTTATATTAGCAAGGAGCAATGAATTATTACTTATCCAGCAGATAACAGAAGCTTGCTTTTCCTGTAAAAATTCAAAGCCCTTCAAACCATATCCAAAGCCCTTAGAAGTCAGTGAAGGCTTCTCACTGACTTCCATGAGCTTTGGCTGACACCCATAGTCTGTCCTTAATCTTGGCAGCAAATTCTATCACTTCTTTCAGAGAAAATCCAGTGGTTGTTTTAAGTGTGTCTAATCCATGAGGACAAAACTTTAATGAGTTTCTAAATTTATATCTTTAGAAGCAAAATATATAGAGAGATATTATAAAAAAACCTGTGACCTAGAATCTATTCCAAACCACTGCTCTTCTTTTCACTGGCTCTGCTCACTCTCCTGAGCCAAAGTCTCTAGATCAAATTCATCTCACACACCTGGGCTAATGGACAGAAAATATACTATAATTCTCTCGCCACACAGAAATAAGGTTTTTACCTTATCCCTCAAAAACAGCAAAGGGCTTGAGCTCTGCAGACCCATTATCACCTCAGGGAAGCTATCACCACATCTGGCTGCAGATGGAAGTCAGCAAATAGCTACTTACATTAATCATCATCATATGATTTGACATACAGCTTGCTAACTCGGTGTGTGCATGCATGTGCATGTGTATATATAAATGTGTGTATTAATATCTATACTATAATTAATCTGCACTGTGATCACTTCCCAGCACTAGGGGAGGCAAGGTTTCACCTTCCAACGAATAAACACATTTTTAACCAATTAGGCAAGCATGGGAATGGTTATTTCCTGTCTGTCCGAGCAAATGAAAACCATTCAGGACATCCACAAGATAAATTATCCTTTCCACACTGGGAGATGGCAACAAAATTGCTTTGTGAGTTGAATGACTAAGCCCTTTCCTGATAAACTTAGGGGAGTAAACAATTAAGCCAAATAAATAAGCACTAAAACACTGGGAACATAAACTATTTCATAGCGATTCATAGTTTAAGCTAGTTCCATCAACCCGTGGGCTGTATGGTTACAAATGACTAGCTATGTCTCATTCCAACTGACTCCTTATTTCCTTTTACTTAGTAGCTTTTAAATGAAAGCGATTTTCTCTTAGAATGACTTAAATGGGAGAATGCTTTAAAAAGTGTATTTTATTAATTACATTTTTCAGAAAACTGCCTTGATTTGGCAGAAAAAATATTATCTGCAATTTATTAAGCTTGACTCTACAGTTCATTGGCCATCTGAAGTTGCCTGTTTCTCTCTCCATTAACTACAGAGGGAGCCTTGGGTGACTAAGCTCCCAGCTTTCGCAGTTGGGAGTGTGAAGATAGATGGGAGGAATACAGCCTTCAGTTCATCAGACTTGCCAGAAAGATTCAGAGACACCAGTCACTACTGAGCCATTACTCTTCCCCAGGCTTAAAAAGCATAAAAGAAAATTTCTAGGGTCTGGAAAAAAAATTGGAAAATTGAAACTATATTTGAACTGAAATGTATTTGTCCAATTGCCTTCTGAATTCCCCGCCTCCATAAATTCTTGTTCAGTAAAGGACCACAGACAAAACATTTCAGGTGGATTACTTTAGTTTTTACCAACCTGATGTGTGACTTCAGCTAGGGTTACTGGGATACCTGTCTTAACTATGGAGACCACATAATAAACCTAAGCGTTCAGCATTCCCCTCGACTCTTTTGGTTTTCCAACAGAGAAAAATAATGTTATGTAAAGTGGTGGTGGTACACATTTGATGATTGGATGCTCACTAATGTAACACCCTGCTTAGTGAATAAAAATATGTATTTGTGTTGGACATGCCATTTTCTGTAATCACTAAACCATATGTTTGATGTCCATCCTTAAGGTGGTTTAATAAAGGGCAGGATATTGCACATCATAAAATGAAAGAGAGAGAACTCATAAGAACTTCTTGTGTTCCACTGGGTTGGTTTATAATTCGGCAAGTCTCTAATTTAAAGGAATTGAACAGTACTTTCTAGGCAGACTTTATCAACCTGAAAACAGTAATATCCTACTCTATTACCTAGGGTTTATTACATTTCTAGCAAAACGACAAATGAGAGCAAACAGGAACCTTTCACTCGTTTCTACCCAAGAATTTAAATTCCTTCACTGACCCATTCTCACAGTCTACAGGGAACTACATAGCAAAGTCTTTTACTTAGTCCCATTTTTATTTAATTTTTAAATACATTTTATTTACCTTAAAGTGAATAAACCAAAGCTGGTAAACAGCTGGGCGAGGGGGCCAATGTATGGAGAGAGGAAGATAATTTACTGTGTTTATACATACACAATGTAAAAACTACATAAAAATATGTGAACAATGAACTATATATTTATGATCACACTGATCGTTAGAGTTGCTTGGTGTAGCTCTCTCTGCATCCCTTTTTTACTGTTTTTCTAGTGTTTATCATCTTTGTGGAAAAGACAACATTCCTTTGTGTTTCGACAGTGCTGGACACTTTGGGGATGCCACCACAATCTAGCTAATATCTGTCCCCTTAGAACTCGTTGGCTGACACCTACAAGGCTTATTGAGTAAAAGAGAGCAGGAAAGGCCAAAACAAAGCAGCAGAAGTGCAGCAACGAACACTTGCTGCAGCAGATGAAAAAGTACAAACCTGACTAATTTCGTCTTCTGTGTTCGTAAGCAGATTTGGATATTGCTCTCAAGGCTTGACCTGGAATAAGTTATGACTCCATCAGAAAAAGAGCGTGTACCAGGACTGCAGATGACATAGGTCAAGAAGATGTAATTTGATGTTATCACACCCTTTGACTCATAATGGTGATAAAATAGTTACTATTGAAGTTTTGACCTTTTCCCATCTGGTGCCAGGCAGAATCCTAGGAGGAAAACCCTGTCTTTTGTAAAAAAAAAAAAAACAAAAAAAACATATATGGGGTTGTAGAGGAGATAGAGGGGAGATTTTGTCTCATAAAAATATTAAGAAGAAAGTTAAAATAAGAGTATACCAGACATCTGAAAAATAGGGATTTTTCCATCTCGGCATACTCTCTGGGCAAAACGCTTTGGGAAACCTCTATTCCACTGTTGTCCTGCCAAGACAGCTACGGAAATATAGACTGGTTCTTACTGAATTCAGCAGCAGGCCCAGTGGTAAAGCAGGGGAGCTTGCAACTTAAATCCTGCTCTATCTCCTGGCAGCATAAATCGTACTGGCTTTTGCTCAGCCACCAAATAAGAAATTGGTGCCTCCTTCAATACTTCACCACTTATCCTCTTTCCTAGCCAGCTTGCGTTCAGTACGAAGAGTCCAAAGGCAGCTGACAAGTGACACTGCTTCCTCTTCCAACTCTAGCATCTGCCATGCCCTTCTGGGCTGTGCACCAGGATGGTCTTGAGAGCAGGAGCTGGCAGTGTTTGAATTTACCCCTTCAGCCCTGATCAGTAGCACTGTCCAGCGCTGTTACTGCTGTCCTTGCAGATGCCAGATGCGACACCACCGCATCGCTGGGGTGCAGAACTGGCAGGGGCAGGGACTAAAACCTCCAACCAAACACCTACTGCACTCTGCCCTTCTTCCTGTTTGGTCCTCCAACTTTTGTCCCGTTTGATCCTGCTGAATACATAATAAGTAAATAATGCCTTTCTCCCATTTGCAGATACTGCTAGAGGGCTTCTCCCTTGTCCTTGTTTCATGTTGATTTTTATTCAATCTCTTTCATAACTCTTCAGTCACATTTTCATATAAAGATGTGCACATCTGTAGGATTTAATCCATATGGTGTTATTTCTGTACATATAGCCTAAACAACATTTCTGCTTGCAAATTCCCTTAATTATAACCATCCACTAGCACTAAAACAAGCCACAGTACCTAATGCTCATAGTCTTCAATCACAACATGCTCAGTATGAGCTCACTTTGTGTGCAGACCAAATGATCCAGACCAGCTCGCTCTATACTGCATATACAGGCAGACTCTTCTGCACTTAGGGCTCCTCACCAGGTGAGCAAGTTTCTGTGCACGACAGTAATCAATTCAAAAAAACAGGTAATACAAACAATTTGTGGAGTAGCACTTCAGGATGAAGTGAAGATCCAGAATAAAAGACTACATACAGCCTTGAAGTGGACAAACTAACTTGCTGTTTCAGGGACACACGAATTATCACACTGAAGAGCTGAAGTCAGTCTAGCTCTATCAGTGATTGGATCAAGATGCTGCAGAGCAACAGGCAAACACTCCACCACAGGCTCATGCAGGTTCATTTGCCCCCGTCAGTAGGGAGCATATCTTGTTCTTTACTGGACAGAAGCAAACAAAATCCTGAAATACAGTTATTCTAGAGCAAAGTTTATTCCATTTAATTATGACGACACCGGACATTCCTAATATCCATGTCTGAGTCTTTTTTCAAATATAACTACATTTTAAGCATTGACAACTTCTTTGGGTAGTAATTTTATTTATATATTTAAACAACAGATGTAGATTTTTTTCATTGATTTTGAATTTCCTGGTTTTGAATTTCATGGAGTATCTCTTATCTTTTCTATGAGAGAAGTAGAAAAAAGCTCCAAAGTGTATTCTGCAGTTATTCATGCTTTACATATTTTCAATCTATTTTCTCTTCTTCCTCTCCTCAAAGATTAAAAATCTTTTCTCAATTGCCTTTCGCTGAATCTTTTTTATGAGACTGAGATGACCAGAACTTGACATACTATTTAAGATAAGACTTATACAGAATACACATGTATTATCATATTCTCCATAGCATTCAAGGTCCCATGCAAGCTAGCATCGCCTTCATGTTTTCTAACCAATGCCACACAAGAATATGACCTCATTCAGCTGGAATGCCCAGGTTCAATAGCAGTATTGATGATGCCATGACTTTAGAGCTATGAAAAGTATCTTAGTTATTTCACATCCCTGTTAAAATTATCCTACCTGGACAGTATGGCTGTCATATTCAGGCCACATATCGTGGCCTTGAGCTCTTTAGTCTCAAGAATCCAAATAAATGCCAGCCTCTCTCCCTAGCCTGCATAATACCTTTCTTAGGCACAGGTTTCCATCACTCTTTACAGGATATGCAGGCTTGGAACAATACAACTCCCATTTAAGCTACTACAGTAGTTTAAGTTCACTACCGTATACAGAATTTATCGCTCTGAAGACAAGTTTTATCCTTGGTATTTTTAGTGATCTATCACTGAACTGTGATGAAAACATTAAAGATGCAATCATTTCCCACACTTGATATCCTATAAGAAACAAGTGCACCGAATTTCAAGATTTTAAATTAATGCGAACGTGTAAATGATTCATATCAGTCATCCTGTTAAACATGTCTAGTGTATGGCATCTGGTGTTAACCATTTCTCCTATCATCAAGCTCCAACATGTAACTAGCTAGCTAGAGCCATTGATCCAACACTGTCAACCCTAGCTTCTCACAGAAAGAAAACAACATTAACATATAACGCTTTAGGTAACAGGGGTATCCACAGCTTCCCCATGAGCAAGCAATTCACACCACCAATGAAAGTATCATGTATGTCATTAAAAACAGAAGAGGGTTAACTAGAGCTAGCAAGACAAATCCCAAGATGAAATGTTTTTCAGTATGTTGCTTGATACAATATGATGACTTTGCATCAAATTTTTGTGGACAAGTTTATTATATTCAAGCAAGCTGATCGTGAATAAATTTGTTTTGCTGTGGAATTTTTCCAGGCATGACTCACGTATTAAGCAAACACTATCCACAATGTGTTTTTACTCCTAAAGGCATTTGAATCTTTTTTCTAAAAAGAGACAGAAGGACAAATATTTGAGACTTCCTCCAGGGGCAATCTTTGTTCATTTGCTACTTTTCCACTGGCTTTTACTTGCTGTACTCACACCTTCATTGTGAATTCTGCAGAGGTTCCCTCTGTTCTCTTTCACATGTCATTCTCTTTTCATGTGCCCACCATTTATCTAAAGACAGTTTTTCTTATTTGGTAAAAGGGCAACTGGAGGCAGAGCAACAGTTTAACATTTTTGGTTCCAGTCCTGTTCGGTAGTCAATTTAATCTCATCACCTGCTTCACGCTCCTTTCATTCCTCTTGTTCAGAAACCCATAGACACATGGTAAGAGCTATCCAGAGGCAGAGTGAAACAGCATGCAGCAGGGGCTTAGAGCTGAACTAAGAAAAATTAATTCCAACAAAGGTAAAGTTTTTCACCAGAGGTAACAGAGGGTTCAGTATTGTACTAAAGCGCCCCAAACAAAAGAGCAGCACTTTCTGCATGGGCACTTACAGTACAAACACCTGATCTCCAGGTGACAGACACTGGTCGAATCCAGGCAAGGAGTAGTATTCCTCCTCAGGTGCTCTTTGCAGTTTTATAGTCAAGGTCCCAAAAGGCAACCGGTCACTAAGAGCCAGTGCCAGCGAGGAATCAAGTACTTCACACTCACCTGCGAGGTCAGTACTTTGGTGGTAGTGGAGTCTTCTCTGTTGGAATTTGTAGATATTACACCAGTTGTTCCTGCTGACAGTCCGCAGAACTGGTACAGCAAGAACCAGCGACCAGAGGGAGCATATGCAGGTGCCAGGTGGGAGACCTGCTCTTCCAGTCCCCAGGCCAGCCTTACTAGCGAGGATCAGAAGGCAGAGTGAGGAACTTAAAGAAAAGGAGATAAATGCCTTACATTCACATTGACCAGGTCTCCTTTCCTTTGACCTAACATGGTCCAAAATGAGAGTAAGGACCATCCTGACAGCAAGGGCATGAAAGTTCAGGTAGCCACCTGTGCTACACACACTGTCAGGTGTAAATCAAAGGCAGAGTAACATAGAGGCAGTTCTAACTAAGAGATGGGTCCTGCTGTTTTACCCTACTACAATGTCTGCATCATGCCTTCCCCTGTTTTGAAGGGAACAGATAACTTCCCGTCAGGATACCTAGGAAGGCTGAGCTACATCCATACGTGCAGAGCTCGAAGCCCTCCTGCCAGCCCGGCTGCCACTGCACCCCGGAGGGCTCAGTCGCCGAGCCAGCTCACACCAGCGGCATTGCACAGCCCTCCTAGTCAGTCTTCTGCTGCAGTAACCATCAGAAGCTCCACAGGACAAGGACGGGGGCCCTGCTGAATCAGAAAACAGCTCTATCTTGCCAGTACCTTCTCCTCTAGGTAACTGCAGATTTTGGCTGCCTGCAGACCACCTGGGAGAAGGTAAGCTGTGTTTCTGTGCTGTATAGCACAAAACAGCTTTCACAGAGACAGTACTTTCCTGCTCAGATGTCCCCTCAGTTGAGAGAGGTTTCTAGCAACCCACCTATCCCATTATCTGTAAAATGTTGGATGTTCTATTTTAACCCAACAGAGATGCTTCTTGCCTTGTCTAAAGTTTTCCTTTATCATTCCTAGGAGATGCTGGAAAGCCTGCTGTCTTCTAGTGAGCTTTAGTTTTAAACCTTTAAGGCACAATACTGAAAGTTAATGGTGTTAAATTACAAGACAAATAAAAATAGCAGCTGACAAAAATCCCTGTAAAAGTGAAATACAGCTTACTCTTCTTGCAACTTCACATGCAGCTTACATTTCTTCATAAAGCCTCAGAAAAGGCCAGGAGACAGACCATTTATCAGGAACCATCAAGCTAGATTTTCAAGTCAGGCTAAAAAGATCCCAAGGGAGCTGTTCGCTTATAACTAAAATTACCCATGAAGTAGGGTTTGGAGCTTAATTTCCTTATCTTTGAACCCCAAAGCAGAATGTTCAAAATCAGAAAACTCTGTTCACAATTTAATTCACCTTATTTTTAAAGTCCTTCTGCAGCATCGATCAGCTTGCATTTGCTATCAGGCCTTCGCTGTGCATCAGACTATAAAATACACACGTGGCCCTTTGCAGGCTGTCAGCTCATTAAGGAGAGAGCGTTAAAAGCTACAGCACTGTTGGGACACCCTCCAAACTATACGTTTGGACGTGTCATTAAGCATTCGCAGAACAGCCAAGAGATGACTGAATTGGTCTACACGTACAAATACCTTTTTGCATAGGCTTCTACAGATGAGGTAGACGAGCAAGAGTTTGGAGCCAGCCATGAATACCAGGTGCCATGGCAATAGAATGAAGTGGTTAAAAAAGCATTAGAAATTTAATAAATCAGTTCCAGTCCTGAAACATATCACTCAATACAGGCGTACCTCGTTTTATTGTGCTTTGCAGATTTTTTTTTTTTTAAACACGAACTGAATGTTTGCAGCAACCCTGTGTCAAGCAAGTCTATCGGCACCATTCTTCCAACAGCATATGCTCACTTCGTGTCTCTGTGTCACACTTTTTTTTAAGACATAATGCTATTGCACACTTAATAGACTACAGTATAGTGTAAACATAACTTTTATATGCACTGGAAAACCAAAAAATTCATGTGACTTGCCTTATTGCGATATTCGCTTTATGGCGGTGGTCTGGAACCAAACCCACAATATCTCCGAGGTATGCCTGCAGTCATATTCATATTCAAGCAAGTCCATGTTAGGTACATGGAATTCCCCCCCCCCCCCAAAAAAAAAAAAAAAGCAGCTCCGTAGCGGTCTGTGCTTAGCCTGAGGTTAAGGGAGGTATACTATTCACTGCAACGACAGAAGAGTTACCTCAATGCTGTATCTAGCTCTGGATACATAATGGCTCATCATTTTCTTCCCTCCTCACTACAATGTCTTTACATTTTTAAAACTCTTTCATGAAGAATAGGGAAAAAATGAAAACAGCAAGAAAGATGTATTAATAAGTAACCAAAAAGCCTCTCTTTTCTGGCTATTACTAAATTGGATTAAATGATCTCCTGCAATCAGAGCCACCTCTTACTGGAAAAAGGAGAAATGAAGAAATGGTTCTGAGATGAGAATTGACCTTAAGAAAAATATCATTATTGCCTTCTTTCTCCGAAATGTTAAACATAGTCAAGTCTTACTTGATCTCATCAAGATACTCCCTAGGCAAGAGAAAAGATTCCAAAAATACTACAAACACTACGACTATTTGCACTGCAACATATTCCCAGACACTTTCCTTGCGATCTATTCCTTCTGACATGACATTCAGAACATCACTAAAGCTCAGTATCAGGCTGTGTCATTCAGCATCTGGCATTGCAGCAATTATTGAGTTACTGTGATTGAACGCCTTTCCCTGACTAATCCACATAGACTGAGGGTACTCAGCAGGAGAATTTGACTTCTGAAGACAACACTGATCTTTCTACACCTCAGCACAGGATGTGTTTCTAGGTCCTGCACGTTTAGCATAACTCAAACCAGCCACAGTAGGAATTTCAAGGAGTAGATTATTAAAGCACTGGCATTCTGCAACTGCTATTTACTTTCAGAATACCTGCTATTAATGTCTTCTGTCTAAACAAACATCACCATCACTGCTCCCAGTGCTTCCCAGTTTTCTCCCCTCTTCTTGATCACACTACAATTTCCTTAAAGCTTGACTATAAGTCTTCTCATCATTTTAACTAGTCATTGCATTGTGTGTAAGGAATACTGAGCATCAACTAGATCTTGCACTTTTTCTTTATTCTCCTGCTCTTCTCAGGCTTTTATGATTCCTGCTGACATTGCTTGCCTAGGAAATCTCAGATCTGGAAAAGGATTTTGTTTCGGTTTCTCTAAGAAAATGAAAAAAAAGAAAGAAAGAAAGAAAGAAAAAGAAATATCCCATCAAATCTATTGCCTTACTTAACTCATTAATCAGTCAAATGCATTGGGGTGCTTTCTTTGCAAGAGCTCTGATTTTTTTTCTTTCTAGATTAAGAAGAACCAATGCTTCCTCTAAACTGCGTGTCAGCCTAAGCAGGTGTAGAGACAATGCGACTTCATCCACACTAATGGATTTGGTCCTACTTTGTTTTGGACTTCCAATACAAGACAGACATTGACAAACTGGAGTGAATCCAGGGGAGGGCCACCAGAATGGTCGGGGGCTGGAACACATGGCATATGAAGGAAGCGGGGTTGTTCAGTCTGCAGAAGAGAAGGAGAAGGGGGTCTTACTGCTGTCTATGACTACCTAACAGGTGGTTACGGAGCAGATGGAGTCAGACTCTTCTCAGATGCACAGGGAAAGAATAAAAGGTTCCGAGCACAAGGTGCATCAAGGGAAATTCTGATTAGCTATTAGGAAACAAAATTCACAGTGAGGATGATCAAATGCTTGGCCAGGTTACCCAGAGAGGCATGCAATCTCCACCCTTGGAGATACTTGGAGTGCAACTGCATGAGGCCTTGAGCACCCTGAGCTAAGCTGGTCCTGCTTTCAGCAGGAGGTTGGACTAGAAACCTCCAAAGGTTCCACCAAGCCTAAATTAGTCTGTGTTTTTACGATTCCACCCTGACATCACTGAATCAGAAGAGGCCCATTTTCCAGGCTACTTGATTCCTCCAGACAGTTCACTTCTCTCTACAATGAAAACTCACAACTAGTACAATATTTGAGTATAATAGGCAGCTTGTAACTGGCATCTCACATTTAACCTTTCCTTTCCTCTCATACCAAGCAGGGTGATGCAGTTCTCTGCTCTGTTCCTGAGAATGATCAGGAAACATTAATCTCAAGAATGCTAATAAGCTCTTTTCTGTCAGTAACAAAGAACGTGGGAGGCATGGACCTTCTACTGTAAGGATCCAGGGCCTAGTGATCCGTGTTCAGGAATAAATAATCAGTGATTGTAAGGAAGCCAAGATCACATATGCTCTGCAAATGAACTAGGGCTAAATTTTGTCGTGCACATCAACAGCGTTCACACAGGAAGAAGCTCATCCATGCCTGCTGCCTTCTGACAAACGCAAAACAAGATCGCAGAAGAGGAAGAACAAGCTTGTGGGTAAAGCTCCCAACCAGCTCCATGGAAAACACGATTCACTTGCAGCCCTGCCACAGGCCTTAGCCTGCAGCACTACCAACAAGATTGCCTGGTTACAGGGAAATTGGAAAAGGTCTCTCCTAGGCTCTGCTTGTCAGTGGGAAGCAGGTACCTAATTCTGAAAACTCACACTCACTTTCTCTGTACATCCTCAGCATTAGCTGCCGCCCATCACCATCAGCGTATCTTCCACATAATAGGAGCAGAGATTCCACAGGGTTCAGGCACTCCACGAATCCGAAGGATAAGAATGCTGCCTGGGGCAATTTGCAGCCAGAAATCTATCCCTCACAGGTACTTACACCTAAACCAGGGCTGCAAATGCTCAAATGTGGCATTGTTCTGATCATGTAATTCAAAGCCCAAAAAAGTTTAACATTGCCTCGTTTTGTCATTTGAGGGTTTGAGCTACAACATTCTCCTGTCTTTTATTTCTCATTTTCTCACCCCGATGCTTAAGAAAGAAGTTAAACACTCATTTCAATTCATTTTCCTACCCTTAGAGGAATAACAAATAGAATTTGAATATGCAAAAAGCAAACAAAAAAACCCATAGCTTCATCCCACTCTAGCAAGTACTTCATTAATATTGAGAAGCTCATCAATTTGAATTTATTTGGAATCCACGAGTCACAGTCACTAGTAAAATGACCTAGAGACTACAGTGATAACTCCCTTGCATTTCAACACAAAAGAAAACCTTCCACAATACACAATGTGAGCAAAACTTTTGGCTGAATATCATCATTTTCCTGTTTGCTTCAGCTACTACTTCAAGTGATGCTGTTGCTATTTTTCAGTGCACTGTCCCTAAGTAAATGGCTGCTCACACCATATAAGATAAAATTAAACAACAACAAAATATGTATATATACACACACATATATATATGTTTTCCACATTCATAGTCTTTTCAGGCCAGTACATTCTCTGAAGATAATGAACTACCCTGACATATTCTGGAACTCTTCTCCCTGTCCGCTGTAGCAATGGGAGAATGGAACCATTCATCAGCATGACATATCATGGCTTCCAAATATTGAGACATCTCGATACAGTCAGCTGAGTAATATCGCTTTCTGTATCTCTGCTGTTGCTTTCAAAAATGATCTAGTAACAACCAGGGAAAGACAAAGCTGTGATAACTTTCCACAGGCCGGGTGAAAGCACAGACCAGACCAGGTAAGGCACAATTATTCTGAGCTTCGTCTTCTAGCTCCCTAGGGAAAAGTTTTAGGGCTGCTTTCTTCTCACGTGACTTTGCTGAATGCGCCATTTCTGACAACAACACATCCTAAGTACTTTCTTTCTCCACCACATTTTTGCCATTCCCTTGTCTATTCAACCAGGAAACACTAAAGCAAATCATATAGTACAAAGTACGTATTTGACATAAAGTGCAATATATCTTAAAGTATGCATCAAAACTAAATGCTGCCTTTGGATGCAAGCCTAAAGCTTCTGCAAGTATCTAAGGGAAAGAATTTTTTCAGGATTCAACTGAGACCACCAAGTACAAGTGTAATACTCAAGTTGTCTGAATTGCCAGAGTCAGAGGCTGGAAGCATGCCTGTACTTTTTGGCAATACAGCACTTCATATGATGCAACACATGGCTCCAGTCAACACTCCTTTCTCTGGTACAGCAGGCAACAAAAGATCAAGCCATTAGTCCTTCACTGTTTTCTATTCCAAGGTTTTATCCCCTATGTTTTGAGATGCTCTCTCATTCCATGCTGTCTGACAGCACTTTTAGCTTTTTAGAAGTTGGATTTATAAGAATTATTTACATTTGAAAAAGTAACATTTTGGATGCACATTCTGTTCTTGGCCAGAGGCGGCTTTTTTTTTTTTTTTTTTTTTAAACTTTTCTACCTGCTTGGCCTGTAGAACCATTTTAACTTTGCTAAAACTTCCAGAGAAGCAGCACTTTTACCAGCCCTGAAATGCACTGCATCTTTCATGTCTTCAAATAAAAATTAAGTCCAACCTGTCATCTGTTAGATCTGTTACATCCAACACTTCCTGCAGAAGAGTGCTAGTTTGATTATCCTCTAGCTAGACTTTGCTGGAGTGATCACAGGATCCTATCTAAAGCATAGTAACAAATCTTAGTGTCTCTTCCATTAGCAACCCTAATGTACTGTAAATGGCCATAGGCTTAAAGCCTATGACTAGATTCAGCAAAATGTTCACTACTATACATATACATTGTAAATAAATAATAGAACCTTTTATTATTATTATTACTCACATTGTAAAGGAAGTCAGGAGTACACCATGGAGACAGAAGAGAAACTTATTTACAAAAGCAGGCAGTAGAACATATTCTACCACTGACAACAAAGCCAATGTTGAGCGGTCCTGAAAGAGTTTGTGCCTTGAGCAGCCTGACAGGTAATGCAGAACATCTACAGGCAATGCAGGAAGGCTATAGCAGAGGGAACAGCAGAAACTGGATCTTGATTTTGGCCAAATTTTTTCCCCACTATGACCAGACAGTACAATCCAGTACTAACATCGCCAAATTAGGATCATTTCGGAGAGCTGGTGAAGAGCCCACAGAGGTCTGGCTGTTGAGAAAGACAAAGGAAACTATTTGTGACCTAAGATGCATTTCTTTAATAAAAAAAGATTTTCCATAACTGAAGTTTCATGACTTCACATTCCAGAAGTCAATAATTTGAAATCATTGTTTTATGACTACACTGAGCTTAAGCTTAGTCTTTTAACACACACCCATGTTTACTGCACCATCAACATTCACTCATTTTTTTACAACTTTTTCCAGTGGTGAAGACTGGGATGCCAACAGCCACTTAAAGAAACCGTCTCTTTCATAACTATGCTTGTTCATCAGACAGTCAAGCCAGATGTAACTATGAGAGTCCAAATGCTGTTCGTTCTGATAAATACAAGATGACATTGAAAAAAAGGGAGATGCGTAAAGAATAATCATGATCATTTTTTACCCGGCAGAATATTCTCTGGTTTGCAGGGCACTGCAGTGGGTGGTTCTCAGGTAATCAGAGTAGGGAGAATTGCATAGTCACCAGGTACATATTGACTTTACCAGCCAGGATAAGCAGAAATCCAGCTCAGATATTTTGAAATGCTTTAACACAGATTTTTTTTGAAGATATACAGTCAGAGAGGAAACAGCATTTCCAACAACAGGACAAGAAGAGTTTTTCCCACAAAGGGAATGATCTCTTCCAGACACAGTCGCAGACTATTTCCATTCTCAGCAGGTATTTTTGCTTATAATTAGATCTATTTGAACTTCCAAAAATAAAATACTGAAGGCTGGCAGGGAACCGGGAATGAACAAAAAGGGGCAAAGAGATCATATAAGACAAAAGACAGTTTTGATAAAGAGAATAAATAGTTACTACTATGAGAGAAGAGAAAGTGAGTCTGCTTCAGGACTTGAAGCAGATCGGTGTAAAAGGCTGTATTTGTTCAGAAGCACACAACAGTATTATGCAACAGTTCCTGACAAGAAGTGAACGGTAATATTTTCAGCCAAAATAACAGGAGAAATGCATGCGAAGCAAAATGCATCAGCTATGTTAGCAGAGAGCCTTGGAAAAATTTTACTGCTCTTGGTCTTTGGGACTTTAAATAGCAAGTCGAAAGAATCTTAGCTTAATCTTTCAGACTTTACTCTAACAGGATTTATGACCGACTCAAAGGAAAGATGATGTTTTCTTCCATCACTTCCTAGAACACCTGTGTCCTCTGCAGAGGTTATACATCCAAGCAATAACCCAGACTGACCACGCTTAGCTTACAAATGCCAAGAACAGCCTCGCTTGCTAAAGTACAGCAGCATGGGAAGGCCCAAGTGAGCATATGATCTGCTCTCAGATTCCACCTGCTATTTAGATACGGACAAACTGCATTTTGAAGACGCTATACAGAACACACGTAAATAAAGAAAAAACAATACTTCAATAAAAACCTATGCACATATACATTTCTAACATGCTTGTCGCTTAAATGGGGCAAAACTAAAGCTCTAAAGAACTAAAGAACACTTCCTATTAGGAATTAGATTCTCCTTTTCTACACTGAGTCTTTGCTTTAGTTAGCTAAGACACTGCTGAACCTTCTGCCGTTCTGAAACTGCATGACAGCCTATGTATAAGTGTGGATTATGCAATAACCTCTGAACAAAGCAAAATTGTAGGATCACCTGATCCCTATAGGGTCAGAACCAAAACCACTAAGAATCTGAAAGAGCAAGTAGTCACTTATGTCCAGCATTTAGGTGCTAGCGAGACTGTCAAAGTCTTTACTATACGTTGCCTAACTCTGTGGATTCCCAAAGTCCTGTAGACACTGGCGTTTCCACCAGTAGGCACATAAAACACCCCTCACCCTGCTCCTGCAAAGCCTGATGCAGCTGAGCTATTCACCAGCTGAGCTGCTCTTTACTCTGGCAAGACTCTCAAATACGCACTGCTTGTCTCCAGGATCTAATGGACACTGACAGTTCATTCCATCTAGTCAAGATTACCAAAATGAGATTTTCAGCAGGAACTGGCTGTATATGTTCACATAACGCTGCATTTAAGATACCCACTTAGGAAACAGCACAAGTATTTTCAAATCTCCACAGCGCCCGACTCAAACCCAAGTCTCTTCTGTACCAACAGAAATCCCTCATCTCTGTGTCATTAGGCATTTTCTCTCCAGGGGAGAGCTAACATCCATACCACAGCTGACCAATTACCTTTAAGAGGTGATGCCCTGATGTACTTCTCCCCTCGGCCTCCTGTTGGCTTCTCCGCTCAGTTTCCTAGCATTTACTAATCCCACTCCCAAATGCTTTATTCTCACCATAAGTTAAAGGGGAAGCCTAGGTACAGAGGTTGGCGCTGAAGACTCCCTTAGGCACTGGAACGGGGCATCCCTTAGTTGATCTAGCCCTGAAAAAAATAGAGCGACTTCTCTCTCCCCACCTGGGCTTTCAAACAAAGGCCTGTCAAGAGATGAGCCCAGACACTGCAGTGGGTAACAAAGCACCGCACACAAAGAGAGGGACGATAGGCACAGCATTTAAGTCAAGCCCCATGAGAGCTTTAAAGAATAACACCAGTAATTTCATATGGAACCGGATTACAGTGAGCTACAAACATCTTTTGCAGCATAAACTGCTGTTAGACTAGCTTCTTAAGCATCTCCTGGGGAAAAAGGAAGTATTATTGTTGTGAAAAGCACAACTCTTTAAATCTCTCATATCTTATTTTTGAGGGTTTCTTAAATGATATTTATCAATCATATAAGAGTCCAGGGGGTACCAAAAAGTGATCAAGTGAATAATCCACTAAAAATTTTGCATGCTGGTCCCACAGTTTTAAAGGTAAGACATCACCAAATCACCAGCACAAGACTAGAGCATCTATTTCATGCATGAAGCAGCAATTTATCCTGGTAAATTTAGCTGTGTCTTTTATTAAACTGACTGCAGTCTCTGGCCAGGCAGTAGAACCTGAAGAGGCTTTCACATTATATTCCTCGGAGATTCAAATAAATCGAAAACTCTCTCATTTTCATGTACCTACTGGGTTTTTAGAAAATTACTTAACCATTTCAACTACTGAACTAGTCAGCACCTTCCTCCTCTTCTCTCACCTTCTCACATACCAACTGAGATCGTGTCACTTCCTAAAGTTTAACCAAAATTTTAAGCAATTATCTTTTATTTCATCCCTCAGATTACATCAGAAGAACAGCAATAGCCTGTGTGTGGATGTCACGTCATATTTATTCTATGAAAAGGAAGGCAAACAGCATGAATTTGCATTTCCTAAACAAATTTGAGGTACAACTTGCAGAGTCTGCAAAAAGTCTTTGTGGGTGGGTGTCTGCTACAGACTGCCAGATCAGGAAGAAGTAGATGAGGCCTTCTTCAGACAACTGGAGGAAGCCTCATGTTTGCAGGCCCTGGTACACATGGGGCACTTGAACCACCCCGATACCTGATGAAAGGGCATCATGAACTGGTAGGAGTGGTTGATACTCCAAAGGGTTGGGCTGCCACTTAGAGGGATCACAACAGGCTGGAGAAATGTGCAGAGAGGAACCTCATGAAGTTCAAAGGGAAATGCCAAGTCCTGTATTTGGGCAGCAACAATCCCATGTATCAAAACAGGCTGGGGGCCAACAGACTGGAAAGCAGCTCTGCAGAGAAGGACCTGAGCATCAACAAGTTGACCATGGCCCAGCAATGTGCCCTCACAGCAAAGGCGGCCAACAGCCTCCTGGGCTGCACTAGGAAGATCATTGCCAGCAGGTCCAGGGAGGTGATCCTTCCCCTCTACTCAGCAGTGCTGAGACCACACCTGGAGTGCTGGGTCTAGGTCTGGGTGCCCTGCTACAAGAGAGACATGGACATACTGGAGTGAGTCCAGCAAAGATGATTAAGCAACTGGAGCATCTCTCCTATGAGGAGGGGCTGAGAGAACTGGGACTGTTCAGCCTGGAGAAGAGAAGGCTCAGGGGTGGGGGGGAAGGGCAATGAGTGTATTAATGTGTACAAATACCTGATGGGAGGCAGTAAAAACGACAAGGCCAGACTCTCAGTGGAGCCCAGTGACAGGATAAGAGGCAATGGGCACAAACTGAAACACAGGAAACCCCACTCAAGCATAACGAAAAAGAATTTACTGTGAGGGCAGCTGGTGGAAGAGCTTGCTCAGAAAGGTTGTGGAGTCTCCATTCTTGGAGATGATCAAAATGCAAGTGCGCATGGTCTTTGGCAGCCTGCTCTAGGTGACCCTGCTCTGAGCGCGGCGGGGGGGGACTGGACAATCTCCAGAGGTCCCTTCTAACCTCAGCTATTCTGTGATTCTGTCTCAAAAGTCATACCGAACAAATCAGTTCCCAAGGAACAAACCCTAACCTAACCCTAACCTAACCTTTTCTAAGTGTCAGTGAATTAGTCTATACCAATGGAGAAGCACTGAATCTTAAATAGTGAGGCTACATCCGTTTCCTCTAGAAACGATGGCAATATTTCTATTGATTTCAATGACAACAAGATCAAAACCTCTACCATCAACTTCTCATTCAGATTTTTCCCCCGTGCCCAAAATGAAATGAAAGCAACTTAAGCATTTTCCAAATTCCTGTCCTTTCTCCCCACGCTTTACTGACCATTCTTTTCTGGTGCGATCCCCTGTTTAATGTTCTAAAGGATGAATTGTGGCCTAGTGTGTCAAGGTTTTATTCCAACCCCACATAGCTGTTTCCTTCGCATTGATTTTTCAAACTTCTAATTATCCTGGGAAACAAAGGTTTAGGGAAAAAGTTCACTATCAAGTATGAAACATACGTTCCCATGAAAATAAGATCAAAAGGCAATTCTGTACTACCAGCTCTGAACAGTAAGATAGGTTTTTTCCTCTCCTTCTAACATTCCACTTTTCCTCAAAAACCAAAATGGTGTTGAACAGTCTGGAAGCAGCACTTTGGAACCACCCATGTCACCTTCTAACCTCCATCACTCCAATTGTCCAGGGGTTAATTGTTGATCTTGGTAGCATTAATTCTTATTCATGCTTCAAAGAACACTGCTGTTTGGCAAGAAAACAAGCCCTACAATTCATCTAGTTCAGTATTTTCTTGATTCTACTTTGGATTTCTCTCCTTCTGTGTGTGTGTGTGTATGCGTATATATATGTAATTACATGAGATGAGCATGTGTATGGATTTCTCTCTTTTTGTACATATGTAGCAAAAGGGTTTACTGAAAAAGCATACTATACTCTTATTATTCAAAATACATAAGGACCAGAACATCTGATGTGAAGAAAAGTTCAATGATTACATGAAGTTCTGCTAATTTACCCTCAAGCTTTTAGGCTTATCATTTCAACAACGTGTCCGTTGCTCTGATGAACGCCAGGTCACAGTGCAGGGATCTCAGATACTGGTTACACTGACAATGACCAGCTAGCAAAAGATAGCCAAGGAAAATCTGTTGCTTTTGCCTATCTGACAAAATAAGAAAAACTAACCTTAAAGAGAAAAGTCTCTAATAAATTTAAAAACATATTTTACAGCTATATGGAGTTTTATAGGAAGCTTTGTGTCTACTGTAAATTTTTGTTTGCCTTTCCTTTTACTCTGTGCTGCTTGGTAAGTCTTGATCACTTGGCTTTCTTCATATTCCTAGTCACAGGTCCACTGCTCAGAAACAGGAGTCCATGGGAGTCTTCACATTGACTTTCATCTCATCTAAAGTAATGACAGAACTAACTGTAGCCCAGCAGAACATAATCCAAGGGCAGTAAAATCCTGTCTTTCTCTCTCTCCAAAGCATTAACAACAACACACTTCCCAATCTAATTCCATTTTCCTGAAAAACAGTGAAATATTTAATGCAGTTCCTTTACTTGTGAGGAAAAAGCTCCAAACAGCATGGCCAAAATTACACCCACAGTAATTGTGACTTTTAAGACATCAGTGACTAACATCTGCACATCACTCAGGGAGCAGAGTTGTCTTCTTTTATCAGTCTACCATTATCTCTTTAGCAAGCAAACACTGCCGGCCCTTGGCTGTCACCGAAGCAAAGTCAAAAGGAAAGAAGCAACAGATTAGTCTCCAGAAACGCAATCACATTCCGCGTTAGAACAGCTTGAGTGCTCACTCATGTATAGTTTTCTCCTAGAAGCATTACATATAGCCTGGCATACAGAAAGGCTGTCTCATAGACGCTCATAAAATTAACTTCCTGCACGGAGGAGGTGTCACTTCGTGCCATCAGCATAGCAATAGCCTGGCAACAGGTGGCAACACTCTTGGATTAATTTTACTTTACATCTCTTGTTAAATCCCAGACAGCCCGTATATTTGAACATACAGTTCATTTGTAGAGCTAGAATACAATCTATACTTTATTACATTGCATATGCTCTTGCATTTGACCTATCTTTTTGAAACATGGATATAGAATTTTCCATACATAAGTGCATATCATACCTGGAGTTTTGCACAAAAGTATCTATAATACATGGAAGGAAGGGGATGGGGGAGAATACAGCCCACATCCATATCTTTTCCTGAAGGAGCACATATCACTCTGTGCTGAAATCTGAAACATAAAAATCCTCTCTGATAAACATTTTTGCTTTTCACCAAAAACCTTGGCAGGGTGACCACAGTCCCCAGGCACTTGCACCGTTTTACTCTCCAGTCTCCCCAAGACAAAGCATCTGCTCTCAAACTTTTTAAAACAGAAAGGGAATTTCATGTTAATTTTGTCCAGTTCTAAAATCTCTCTCATCTCATTGATCTTCCATGAAAGTTTTCACTCCCACAATAATTTTGATAAAGTTAACAGGAACCAAAGGTAACATTGAGACAAACTGAAAAATTAAAGGTAATCAAGGCTACGCTTAAAAAGAGTCATAACGCTAAAGGCTATGGATTTCAAGTTACTCAAGAAAGCTTTCTCATCTACAGCCTTCAAAAGATTATTTAGTTAGTTCCTTGATAATCTTCAAAACAACAACAAAAAATACTCATCATGAATTACCAAAAAGCCTCAATTGGTCTTCTGAATTGTAGGAAATTGTTTTCAGACCTTAACTAAAAGACATACATTTACTTAGTAGGGCATTACTAAGGCAAAGCTTGGAATAAGAAGTATTCATTATTTTTAAAGAGTTTATGGTTGATGCTGCATTTTCTTTATGAAAATATGCTAATGTGAGAGGATATTTCTACAATAAGTAAAAATGCACACAAACTCGCTCATTCTTCATAAGCATTTTCTTTCTTCTCATTGGCATACTGTCAATGAGATTTGTGATCCATTCTGGTGTTGTATCACAGCACTGTTCACTACAGGGAGCTAACACTAAGACAGCCTTTCTTATCCAGCCACCTCCCTTTACTCATTTTTCATTTCCTCAGATTATGTAGTCCAGCACTTTTTCATGCTAAGTAAGAACCAAAAGACATTATTTTGGAAAGGTTTATTAAAATCTGCTCAGTCATTATGGTGATTCCAGTCTATTGGGGGAAACCATTTAACATTTAAGATTTTTTTTTTTTTCCAGATTTTTCAAATTCTACCCTGTTCATTTAAGTACTGCCTGGTTTGCAGGATTCGTTTCATGTACGAATTATGAATTAGATAATGCTTCGAGCGAGGCATGGGAAAGGAAACTTACCCACGTTAAAAACAGAAGAAACGGGGAGAAATCATTATTCAAACTTCTGCCAAGGATCATTTCCCCTCCTGCTTCCTCCTTGCTCCACAAGTGCTGCAAAGGTAATGAAACATTGACTTACACCAGCAACAAACTGCTGCCTGCAATGTACTGCCTCGAACCCTTTGGCTTGAAAATGAAGACGAGAGACCCCTCACTACCTGCTTCTCTCCCTCCATGAGGCAGCAAACGGGCAATTTCATTTCAGCCCTTCCTGCATGTGTGGATTCAAAGCCTAGATAACGTCAATAAGACTCTAAAAGGACAATTCTTTCTTCTTCCTGCTCCATAATCCCTTTAGCTGAAGGACAGACCAAGCGAGAATCCATCCTTTAGGAGTATATTCACATTGTCCATCTTTGACTAACTTAGGTGCCTAAATTAGGTGCTTACACTTCCCAAAGTTACTAAAGTCTTCAGAAAATACCTCATACCATCCCCTGGGCACTGTGAATACCTTGTATAATGTGTAATATACTTCTGAGAACCTTCATCTGCCGCTGATTTTCTATACTTTTCTGGCTCTGAACAAATCCTTTGCTACCATTTTCATCCATGAGTTTACTTTCCAGCACCTGAAATACAGACTCCAAAATCCAAACACTAGGAAACAACCTCACGGCAACATCCCTTGATAATGCTACCCAGCGCTACACAGTTCATCCACTTCAGAAAGCTGCATTTCTTTCTCTCTCTCTCTCTCCAAACATCTTACAGGACTGAAGTTTATGAAAAATTACAGATTCAGCTATTCCCCACCCCCAGCTCTGTTTCTGGGTACGATTATCCAGAGAGCTGCAAGTCCACCTATACGAAATGATGGCGGAAAAAAGACAAGTAGGAAGAGCTTAGTGCTTTTGTTCCAACTAGTACTCATTGTTCTGTTTCTAAAAAAAACCACCTCTTTCTCTTAGCAATAACAACCTTTCCTTTTTTTCAACTTGTGATGAGTTCAGCAGTTTTCACTGCTAGTGAAAAGTGCTAGTAGAGCTGGTTACAATCCTGCAGAAATAGAAGAGCACTGGGGGACCAACAGGAGGAGGAAGCCACACTGAGATACCGTTAAATATTGTGTCCCCTTTATAACTGGAGTCAATGTTTGAGTTTGCTATTTATCACTACAAGAGAGAAGAAGGAAAAAGGAAAAAGGAAAAAAAAAATGCCTAGCCTAAACTGATAACTCTAAAGACCAGAATCTGAGCAAGTAACACACAGACAACTTCCCTGAGGCCCATATAAAAACTTGGAGAACTGCCTAGTGGAAAACATATCAGGATTCTGCTGGAAGATATTAGAAGTTTAAAATGATATGTAGATGGTAGTTTAACATGCTAGTTCAGTGGCGCCTTACATCTATGCAATGTACAACTATATGATTATCAAGTGACACATGACACAACCTTAGTAACTGAAATTAATTTGTTAGTTTTAATTTAATTTGATAGGTCTACCCGTCTGTCACACCTATTATCATGGCATTCGAGCAGTTGACTGAACACTTTTTACTGAATTTGAAATGAAGCAACAAGTGGTTCCCTAAATTCATAACTGCTACCATGTAAGGAAACACAATGTGAATCATCATATTCTTCCCTCATTCAGATAATCTACACGATTTTTTTTTTCCCCCTGAGTGCTAAAGCATAGGCACGTTTAGGAAACACTGTGGGGTTCTTCATACCACCAAATGATGACTCTATATTAGCCAGACAGCACCCATTAAAACAGCTGCTAGACATGGAATAATAAGATGAACCAGGAGCAATTCCTACATCCCTGCCTCCCTCTGAATAATACCTCATCTGCTATCAAAAATAAATCCAGGTGAAGTAAACATTTTAGAAGAACCTATTATCTTTTGTAGTCACTGCCAGATTTGCAGTAACAAACCTCAGCATTGGCTAGGGGGAAAGTCCCTCTTCAGGGGAACAGGGATAGTGCTGTTGAAAGCAGAAGAATCACATCAGATCTGGATGTGACCCCAAGTTTATCTAACGAGATGTATTACACAAACGTAAAAGTCATATACACTAAACTTTTTCCAATACACAAAAGAAATTAAACCTATTTACTACTACACTGCACACAATATATGAGAGATGATGAAATAAGACTGAAACAGAAAACATTAACTAAGTGCTGCATGAAAGGCAGCAATCATAGGATGATGTGTTTTACGAGGACAGACAGGACTCTCACAGCTGGGTTTGTGCTGCAGAACAGAACTTGTAAACTAGTTCTGGAAAACATTTTCTATGACTTTGATCTACGTTAGGTTTGTTTTGCAGTGTCCAAAGCACAGTTTCCAAACCCAAATTTAATTAAACTTTACTTATCAACACGGTCTGAACTTTAGGTCTGCAACAAATTCCCTGCACCATGTGATTTCTTGTAATGAAAAAAAAGCTTTGCACAGCTTTGCCCTTTAAAACAAGACCAAGCCCTCATATCAGCAAATACTGCATTTGTACTTAAAATAAGGAACACACAGACAAGCCTGCAGAAGTCAGCAGGATCACTTCAGCACATTATGTTAGAGCTGTTGGTAAATGACCACGATTTAGAGCCAACAGTGTAAAGCTATGCACTTCATAACTGCAAGGGGAGAGGGAGGAGGGGGGAGGGGGAAATAAATGAGGATTGCAACCCTATGCATCTGCTAAGCTATTTTTTACTTCAGAGCAATGCGCATTGTCCCTGGCCCGACAGATCATTCTGATTATGCTTACATGCACATCACTATGCTTTTAAGCAGCTCTACAATGCTGAAGGAACAGTGCTGTGAGAGCCATCTGGATCTTCCACTGAAAATCTTCATTATATCCTTAGGTACTGCTGGACTCTCTCTCTTTCGCCATATTGCTAAACCCATCTGATTTTGCTAGACTTTTCTTGTCTATTCCTAGACACAAACACACGCCTCCAAAAAACCACACATGAAATTTGGTTGCCAAGCAAGGACTCATGAAAATTCCCTGTTCTCATGGGCAAGATGTTTCTTGGCTGAATCTTCTGTCAAACCCAACAGCATTAGGGTAATGCATTTTGCACTTTGAGGAGAGATGGCTGACACACTAATTTGAAGAATTTATCGTTGCAGCAACAAATCACAAAAAGAGAAGAAACTTACCTAGCAAAACTGAAAATCCAAATAATTCCTCGCTTCCATTCTACCTGTAGATAGTCTAAACTATGCACATAGAATGTAGCAAGAGACTATCCCTGCCCAATACAGGTACTAGCACTGTAAAGCTTTTATCTTGTGTTAGACTTTTAGTTGCTCTTCTAGCATAATTTCTCCATTCTCAATCATAAGACGAGACTTACAGCAGACACCTCAAGCGCTTGAGACGTCAAACGCCACATAGAGTCAAGATGTTACAAAAGTGTCCTGACTGCCCACTATGAGCCAGTCAGAATCAGTACCGCCATGAGGCTAGCCACATTAGGACTGGCAGATGCTGTAAAACATCTCCTAATTTTTGTCTGATAATGGAAAGGGGGGAGGGATATCAATCTGATATCTGCAGCTCACAAAAACCATGCATATTCAATAACAAGGAAACCTTCAGCTATCAATCCTTTTGAAAGTAGAGGGTAGAAGAGTAGAACTTCTTGAAACAGAAGTTTAGATTTCCTTCATATCAGAACAGTCGGCAAAAAGGGATTGCTATCGCTTCCCCTGGAATAAATTTCCAAGGCCCAGCTTGTTTGCATGGTGCCATGCAAAAACTACTGCTCCTGGAAGGCTGTGAACATGGTGGGAATCTGCAAGTGTATAAAGCCTGTCACCTGCATAAACAAATGCAGTATCAAACCCTAAACAGTCTCATTAGCAAGAACAGTATCTCCAGTGTGACAACACGGCGAGTCATTTTGTTTTCAGAAGTAAGATTACAGCACACATCTGTGCACACGTGCATTTCTATAGTACAGTATACAAGTGTCTAAAACAGGCAAGCATTTATTCTAAGTAGCATCAACAGGAGTTTCACATGTTGGTTTAATACTATTCATGCATACTCCTAAAAGACATGCTAAAATTCTTTATTGAACCTTAATGCACAGGCTTAAGGCTTCAGATGTTAAAGGAAGCATTTTCTGGGAGCTTGTCTTTCAAAGCCTGTCCAATTCAATCCTTACGTGCACTCAAGCTGCAGGCTCCTCTGTAACATAGCTCCTGGGAAGGCACAGGGCAGCACAAGGCCCTGTCATCAGTTTTTTACTAGTTGCATGCCCTAGAGCATTTCCTAGATCGACAGGTAATACGGGTAATGCTTATCACATGCCCATATCTTGATACCTTACATTACTTCAAGACCACCACATTAATCAGCATCCTTGCTTTTCCACTGCTGTGGAAGAGGAGTAGTTTTAGATCTATACCACTCCTTGAGAAAAATATTTTTGCCCACTTCTAAAGAGCAAGTTTGTTTAACAAACTTTTGCTAATTCTCTCTCATGTTCGATAATGGTTTAGCAATGTGCAAAAGTACTCTGGTTATTCTGTTCCTCTAAAAGAACTAATACAAACTGTGTCAGCTATGCCAGGGTCTTCAGTCTCAAAAACATTTTCAGTTTTCCTTCACAGTATATCATGTGTTATTCTGCATTCTTTGGTAAATGAGATTTCTTGCACATTCCAGAATAAACAGTAGTGAAGGTATTTGCTGACCTTTTAAGGCTGTCAAACACCAAAACTCCTTGCTGTGTTCACTGCAAAGTAAATAACTAATATTAAGTATGTATGGGTGTATATATATACACACACACTCTGATATGTTCAAAAAGATAACTAGAATTACGCAGGATGCAATGTAGAAGTGTCTGAAAGACTGATTAAATTAATTTTTGCATGGTTTTCAATCGCAATCCAATTGCAAAGGAGAATTGAAAAGCCCAAACTGATACTGAAGGCAAATAAGTAATTAGAATGAGCCATTAATTGCTCATCATAGAAACTTTTAGTGGCTGCCTGATGAACTGAAACTGCACAGCAGAAGGCTTGAAAGGAGGGAGAAAGAGTAAAGAAAAGAGGAACCACCACCCCAAATAAACTCCCTTTACAGCCATCTGGAGAGACTGTCTCTGAAGGAGGCAAAGTGGTGCATGCACTGCTTACAAGTGTTCCTAAGAGTGGTCTGACTATGTCTCTGCATATAACATCCCGCTCCCAGGGCAGGAGAAAAAAGACCATACAATTTGCCTTTCTCAGCTCTTTATGACTAACACATCCAGTATCTTTTCCATGAACACTAGAAAACTACTCCTTAGCAACTTTATGGAAGAATGAAGAAAGAAGGGACATCAAAAAAAAAATGTCCTCCCCACCTCCACCAGCTTTTGGAGGAAGCTTCCTCATCATCAATATCCCTTCTTCTCAAGGCAAGTCAGATGAAGTCTTATTGCCTCAGGTGATCTCCTTTAGTGCTAAAAACTGACAATGGCCTGGATATGACCCAACAGTGAGGTTTCTGCAGTTGAAGTGTGACACTTTCTTCTGGATCCCATGAAAATCTTGTAAGAGCAACACTCGTGCTAGTTACTGTAATGCACGCTTAGGAGAGGTTCTCCTTCGCTTGCATCCTCTTCCTAGAGCTACTCAACACAGCCAGTCCACACGTTTCACTACTGCTGACTTCAAGAGCATTTTGGTTCTCAGACCAGACCGACTTTAAACATCCCTAGTGGTCAAGAAACCAATTGTACGAGTGATTTCATCTGCATCTGGGTTTGGTAGACCTCTTTATTTGGACACAACTTGCTCCTCAAGCTGGGATGCCAAGCATGCACCAAGACGGGGAATTTACTAGTCACCAAAGGATCTACAATATTCTGACATTAACCCGCATATTGCTTGTCCTTTGCTGACACTGACTCCACTGTCGCATCAGCGCACATCTGTTTCTCCATGTCTGGCCATTCTCTTCCTATCGCCCTGTATTTAGAACCATCTCCCTGACACTTTCAGCCACTCCTCCACAGGAGTTTAAACATTTCAGACTGCAGTACTTGATAGATAGCAGCAGCAACCATCCACCTGCCAGAAATAAGTCTGCTGGAAAAAATAGAAGAATCAATTAACCAAAAATCTCAAAATATACTAGTTCACCAAGATCCAATCTTCTACATCTGCCAAGTCACACAGATGTTCACACTATGGGAGGCGCCATGGAGATTTACATCTAAGTACTACTTCCCCTGCTCCCTGGCACATTTGCAAGGTGGCACATTACTGATTGACACTAAGGGTCAAATGACCATCTTGCCACAGGTTGTGCTCAGATTTTATTTATTTATTTATTTATTTAAGTCTAAGACCACTTTCTTTTTCCATATTTAATCTCATGGAAGATGAGAAACCTGAAAGCCCCAGCTAATAGCTAACTGCACCCCAGATTCATATCAGCATCTTGATTTCCCAAATGAAGACAATTACAGTTACATGACCATTTGACAACAGCAAAAACGGGCCACCAGAACCAAGACAGAGAAATACACCTTGCTTTGCAAAAGCTATCGCAGCACTTCATTTTTACTCAAAATTGGGATTTATTGTGAACTTTGTGTTTTAAACCTGCAAGAAGAGTTCTTAAGCACCCCATAAATGGAAAAGGCACATTAACATATTCTGATGTCTGTTCCATGAAAAAAATATAAATAAAAATAGCTTTGTTCCTCACTGGCCTGTTTAGCATTTGTCAGGAAGGAAGGAAACAGTTTGCCTTAAAACTTGATTTGGAGAGGAAACTCATTGAAAATGTTTGTATCAAGCTAATTGTTCATAAAGGTGTTTTCTAGGCATGTTAGTAACCTCAGCCCCATTCTTTACTCCACACACGAAACACAGATTTCTATAAAAGAAGCTGTTAGAAAAGCGGTGTGATGCAAAAGAATAAGCAGCAGCCTAAAACTCAGAAGACCTAGATTTAAGGTCTAATTGGTGGTTGACTAATCCTGTTTTGTTAACAAGCATAATATTTAAATCAGGTTAACAGTTCATCCATAGTTCTTCATAAGCATTAGGGCCTCCATTTTGCAAATACATTTTTTGACTTGTACTACTTCTGAGCTGTAGAGAAAAAAGGACCTTCTGATCGCTTCTCATTGCGATCAGGAGAACAAAGGAAGACAGCAGTGTCTTGCACTCCTTCAGGTCCTCCAGCTGCTACCACAGCCCCCATCTCTGAAATTGCAGACTTCTTTGGGCCTTTGAGAAGCCGATAGGATCACTGAAAAGCAGAAGCAAGCTTGGCCAGCAAGAACCAGAGCAAGATTTTCACATCCAGAAGTGTAACAGATTGGGCCCAAAGAGAACAGACATACTGCAAATGCCATTTTCCAGCAGATGCACTAAGCTGATTAGTCTGATGACCAATATATTGGAGATTTTCAGCCTCTCCTTTTGCCAGATGTTCACGAATTCAGCAAGATTTCAACATAGCACAGAAAAAAGGTTACCACATAACATTCATTTTGGTGGCTTTCAGATCCGATATACATTTGGGTTTGGTTGTTTAGGGTTAGGGTCCGAGGGTTTCTTTACTTTTCTGCACAATACACCTCCAGATTCCTCATTAGGTTTCTGGAGCAATAAAGGAACTGACCCTCAGACAGCCTTTCTCAGTTTGTTTTACCAGATAGACTGGGACACAAGTTCAGTACTTAGCACTGTATAAACAGTCACGCTACCCGGCTGAGGAAGCCAGTTGGTTGATTTATTCATCATCTAGCTAGCATGACTAAACACCTGAGCTCAAGAGTTACACCTGAGCATCTGAATACTACACTGATGAGCAGAAACACACAGAAGATACACTGAGCCTCAGTGTTTTGAATTAAGATGTTCCTGGTCCCCTCGGAAACAACATTAACTAATGTTTGCACTCTCTGGATTTATTCTCTCTATTTTTCCACATTTTGGACAGTGGAAATTCTACCACTTTCATCTCCTATTACAGACCCCTTCTGACAAGTTTCAAGATCCTATGACTTCCTTGCATCATGATGTATTTCTGGGTAGCACTTCAAAAACAAATCAAGAAAAATTTAGCCAAGTTTGGGGCTTATTAAAAGTACCTACTTAAAAATGTTAAGTTGGAGAGAAAACGTCCCCTGACTGCATTTCCTCAGTCGGCACCTTCTTTTCCTATAACCAAGGCAATGAATACCCAAAATCTCACAACAGGAGGAGAATGGACAGGTAGGACTGAGAACTCTCATCAACTTACTGAAAGATACATCTGCTAAGTGCACCTTTATCAAACACAAAAACAGACCAAACCAAGACCTGCCACATTAAAAGCATAGAACCTTTCACACTGATAAATTCAACAAATATTTTGCTCTCAAAGAGTAATTATTTCATATTCAAACATCCTTATTAATCCTTCAAATGTACCTCCATTTTCCAAACAGATATCAGAATCATCTCTGTCAACTGAGTGGGTTAGTTAAATAACTATATATATTAAAATAAAAACAGCATCAGGCAATAGAACTGGAATAGAACATGTTGCCCAGGAAACTGGCTCCTAGCTTCAGCACCCACAGCACACATTTTCAGGTGGCAGCTGATATGCATTGACTTACCTGTTCCATGCAACACACTTTGCTTGATTTGGGTGGTTGTAGAGTTATCATGAAAGAGGGTAAAGCAAGTCCCTTTTTAGGCTTCCACAAGTATCTTTTCAGTACTCCACGGGTCTGTAACTGCATATAATTGCAACAGTGTGATCAACACAAGGAGTTAGCACTATCCAATTCATTCTTGACAAAAGAAGGATGATGGAATGACTTGAGGTGATAAAACTCAGATCCAAGCTTCCAAAATAGTCTGATCAGTCATTTTTCATGCTGTCAGGCAACCCAGCAAGTCATTTTTATCAGCCTAAGTACAACTCTTCAGCACATTATAAAAGATATCTTTCCATTTTACTACTTTCATATGGAAGGCAAAATGTCAGTACAGGCACCTAAAGACTGAAAGCAGAGTTTGGCTTAATATGCTCAAGATGCTTTTTGTCCTCCTAACTCTCCAAATCATTCACATGTGCTGTGGCAGCAAGCAGTCAACATGTAGCATTCAGTATTATTGATTGGAGTGTAGAGTTCAGGTGTCAAGTTCCAACAACAAGGAATAAATCAAAAAATTCTTAGCGCCTGTACCTGTAGGAGACTGATTCTGGGATCTTCTGCCTTAATTTAAGACTGCAGAGCCTTTGGTCTTGGAGGCTGGAGATCTGGTTAGGAGAAAAGAGTTGTTGGAATGCTTTGCTTTTATGTTATCTCTATGGACTGCATAATCTTTACTGCAGTATCTTTAATGATGCCGCAAAAATCTAAAATTCAAAGTCTAACTTCAGGTTACAAAAACCTTAAAATAGATACAAGCAAGCAAGACAAACTACAATAACAGGCAAGCGATGTCTGTAAGAGTGCTGCAAGAGCAAGGATATCTTGCTCTTGTCTGGGCACCCAGCTTGAGCGCAAGTCAGGTGCCCAAGGAGTGAAATGATCAAATACTTTAAAGGACTAAGACAATCTGCATGTTTAACCTTTAAGCATTCAGTTGAACGCATTTGGTGTATTGTTTTATTAGCTGCCTTCAATGCAGTGTTCTTTTGCTCTTTCAGAAACAAAGAGTATTTTTTAGAGACCCATCTTCAGGCCATCAGTAATATTCTCAGACCACAAAAAAACATAAGATGGATATTTAGCATTAAGATTCACCCACTGTAAAACTAAAACGGACTCACAAACCAACAGGGGATGTGGGGCACCAGTCAACGCTTTTCCCCAGGTTTATCTGAGCTTAGCATGAATATGAGCAACGTAATGATGAATAAACCCTGCAACCTTTGGTAAAAGTATGTACATTTTTTGAATCCAAGTTGCAAATATATATTCCAAAGCCTACAGCAAGCGCTGATCAAGCCAAATTTTAAAATCCACAGGAATTTAAACAGATGCACTTAAAAGAAACAATCAGTTTTGAGGCCAAACATTTGAAAGAGATCTCACTATTTATCAAATAGAAGTTTGATATTGCAGGTTCTGTCTCACTAGAACCTTAAATTTAAACAATATCACAAAAGCTTCGGAATATTTAGGTAACTTTGATGAAGTACCAAAATAGAGAACTTCAAAAGATATTCAATACTGTCGTTTATCACAGGGCTCACTGATCATAGCTGAAAGATAATGCATCTCTTATTCCTGACAGTGTTTGAACAGTGCTGTGTTCGATTAGTCTAAACCACTTAAAATTATGATATGGATTTTTACAGGTCAGCATTGCAAATACTGTCATCTTTCTCCCCATGCTCTGTCACCTGACACAATATGTGTAATCATCCAGTGCAAAGTTCACACAAATCATGCACAGGAAAAATACAGGGTCAAAGATTTGCTTGCTGAAGTACACAGGTGCAAAAAACTGCTAGATCCCTCCCCTCCCCAAACAATGTATAGGGAGGAACCAGTGCAAATAAACCAGAAGTTTTATAGCAAAACTGACACATGTTGAAGTAAGCTTATTTATTATTCACAATCAGGCTTCACAGATCTGTTTATCCTTCAAGATAGCCTAGCTCAATATGGCACCTTTCCCATTTGCAATTAATACATCTGCAACTTTTTTCATGGTGTGGACCACATGCTCATGGACAGATCTCAAACTATGATCCTGTTTCTCTTCTATGGATTTTACAAGATTAAAAGCATTAAAAAATTCACAAAGATACTAAGTGTGCATAGACTAGTATCATTAGGGCTTTTTTAAGGACTGATGTATTTTTTTCCCCCTCCCATGTTATAACTGTAGAACTAATTTCCTCTGAAACAAGTTACTGTTATTAATGGTATATCTCACTGTCTTGCAGTCCCACTGTCCAAGGCTCCTTCTTCCAGGCTAATCCCTCCATTTCCTTATTTCATTTGGCATCTTTGAGCTGTAAGACTGTCTGAAAATTTGATCACAAGTGATCAGATTTCAAAAGAAGGACCTGAGACACAACAAGCTTGGGGGGGGGGGGGGGAGGAAGAGGTAAGAGAGAAAGGTAGGTTTTTCTTGCTTGTTTATTTAGATGTGCTTTTAGGTTTCTTGATTGTAAATGCCCCACACATTACAGAAGATTCTTAATTCATGTATATAAGCACCACTAAAACCCTTCACAGTACTTCAGGTTTGCCATGAAGGTAAAGACCATACTATTAAGCCCTTGAGGCATATTACAAACCACTGCTGGAGAACAAGGATAGGGAAAAAAAGAAAAATGCATCCACATACAGAGGACTACAAAAGAACCACCTACAACAATTACAGCTTGCTATACTGGATCAGGCAATTGACCCAATCAGTCTTTTATTCCTTTTTCTATAGTGACCAGTACCAGCTGCTTTAGATGGAGGCGCACAAAACCTCTTGCCATAAACAGAAATGGAATAACACGTCAGAGTGAAATTCATTCTTAGTTTCCATTAGGTAGATGGCAATTTATGCCTTAGACCAAAAGGATCACATCTCTCTTCCAAAGTGTCATGCATTCCCATGTTTTTACATTTCTTTGAATGCTACTGAATGAAAGATAATATGTATGATCCTTTTTAGGACCTCGACAGCTGTTGGGCTCAGTGTCATTTCACAGCAATGAGCATCTGGCTAAATGTGCTAATGGGGCTTAAGAGCTCAGTTACAATTGAGCATCCTATTAAAATACATTTCCAAATTCCATGGTCAAGTGTTCTAGCCCTTTTTCTTTACTAAGGCTTAATACTACAGTTTTCTTCAGACAGGCAAGTGGATACAGTGGACTCTTCTGCAGCTTCAAGTATGCGGCTGTAGTAAAACCTGTAGTAGTAAAACAAGCACTGCATGATTCAGGTTTAACCTTTTTGCAAGAACAGATGTGGTATATTAAAGATTGACTTCTTCCTGCATGAAGCAGCAAAATTCAGAGCTCAGTGTTTCCATCCTAGCTACTTTGCTCAATGGAACCCACCCTTTAACTGTTCAAGAAGCACACACACAGACAAGATTTATATCAAGATCGTTACTTGAACATAATTCTAAGTGTTCTCTCAGTTACTATAGATCTGTGTATTTGACAATAAGACCTAAGATAAGCTGTGCTTCAGTTCACTAATTGAGACATGACTTACTAGCTCAGAAACCAATCAGTTTTCATTGCTAGAGTCATTCTAAGTACACAAAGCTTTATTACACCTCGTTAAATACCCTCTAATTTGGAATGCTTCACTGTCCTATAGCACCTGTCAACACCTAAAGAATGTACGTGGTGTGTGAACGGTAAGTACAATATTTTCAGCACCTCTCTACACTGACTGCTTTGTTCCTCACTGGGTATTATTAACCCGTTCAACTCGCTGTACAATCTGCAGCCCCCCATTATTACTTTTCTAATAAAATAAAAAAACTCACAAGAAAAAGAAAGGCTCCATTAATAGATAGAGCTGGAAAGACAGGACACCCTTTGATTAACATGCACAGTACATCCTGCAAGGCTGAAGGGCTTAAACAAGCAGCACTTACCAAGAATTAGAATAATATTTCAGCTCTGCATTAAAACTGCCAGAGTTCAGAGAATTTGACAATTTAATCACTGTAATAGTTCTAAAAACATTTTACTATAATAATACCATAACATAGTAACCCAGAAAGCTGTTTGAAGGGCTACATTGCACAATGGCCCCTCCTGAAGTTAAAGGTGCTCTCCCCAAGCAACGATTCCAACTAGGCTTTAACGTACGGACTTTTCATTCTGGTACAAAAGTAGTCTGCCTATATATTTCAGGCAGGCAACACTAACTGCCCCTCCAAGCTCCTGATGACTCAGAAATCATCAGGAAGGCAAAGAGAAGGCAAATATCTTACAACTTGGCCCAATTACCATGAAAATAAATGAGCTTTTATGTTGGCTTCAGTACATGATGAAACAACCTCCTACTCACTACTTGAGAAATCTATTGTTTTCAAAACATACATTTAAATAAACCAAAAAAACCCCGCAACGCATCAGATGCGTCCCACGTAGAACACCAGTAAAGTCAGGGGAGCCACACAAACGCTGGCTTGCAGAGTTGGTCAAGACTCTGACAACACCGGCACAGTGATGCACTACGTCAGCCTTCCGCCTCTGGAGGTCTGCGTTCAAATGTCAGTGAAGTTCCAATGGACGCTCAAAACAAGAGATAAGGCCATAAATCTCAAATTAACCAGCCAGCTGGCATAGCCGCTAATCTCCATTTCGTATTGGTTAAATGCTTGGAAGATAAGGGCACTACTCAGGTCTGAAGCAAGGGTTACTGACGGGACTGTGTCAATGCTTCTGTGCAACCGCAATATGCCTGGCCCTGGCCACATACACTGGGGGAAGTGAGGAACTGATTCAGCAACATAAAAGACTAATTCACCCATAAATGATTCACCCATAAAAGACTAATTAAAATTAAACATATTTTTAAATCTCTTCCAAATAACTTGCCTGAACTAGGGGTATCTCCCATTCCCTCTAGATGAGCCCCATTCACAAAAAAAAATTTTTTTTTTTTTGAACTCTTCTGGCCTTCACACTGAAAGATATTTGTGTTTAAAAGAACAGGAACACATTGAGGTGCTATTCAAAATGGATAAAATCTGCACTCCACTCTCCACCTTTTGAAAGTTATTTCCGATAGCCTTTGAAACATTACCTTTATTGGTGAGTCCCTCTTTGAGGGCCAATTAATCAGAAGGAAACTAGTCTTTAAATAATTTGTCTTCAATAAACTGCCTATCTTGTCCAGCCTTGAACCTGTCTAGCTCTGCTGTGCTTACCTTTGCACAAACTGAAAATGGTACCTCAAGAGGGCAAAAGCTCTTGCTTGTTATTCTATTCACCATCACTTCCCTCCTGCCTTATTAATGCACACAGTCATCACAGGCTAGCTAACAGAGACTTTGCTCTTAAAGATATGTGGCATACTGGTGATGATTTAAAGATAACATATCACTTCCAGGAACACCTTCCCTGCTCTGGCACTCATAGTGAAAGGGTCACTGCCTGCATCAAGGAAAGACTGAATTAGCATCAAGTCCTGACAGCCAAAATAAAGACATCTGTGCAGCAGAATAAGCACTCTAAAGGGAAAAGTAAGGAAGCAGAGAAAAGAGATGAGAAGGCGGCTCTGTACAGGTAAACCCTAGGCAGGCTTATCCTCTTTTTTTTTTTTTTTTTTAAGTGCATAACAAGGTTCATGTTTTCAATCAATCAGTGATTCAAAATAACCTCCACATCTGTATCTGCAGAACAGCTACCTAACCAAACATCCCCCAGCCTCTAATGGAGCAATAACTATTCCTACCTAAATGTAGGATTTGGCATTCATCCTTATTACATTCCATTGCATTGTTAAGACTAGTTGTCAAGATGCTATCATTGAAATTGCTTTCGGACCTTCCCACAAAGTGGGTCATCTTGAATTTTACAAAGTATACACTCCATTCCTTTAGCAAGTTATGAAAGAAAACAGTGAAGAACGACAGACGCCTGTGAAAGCTCAATTCTGATCTTGCCCTTTCAGAAAGGCTGTAAGTACAGACAATTACTGAGAAGATGCATCTCTAGACACATTTTCCAAACTGCTGTGGACCTACCTTATAGGAGTTCAATCAAGCCATGCTTCCCTAGCTTGCTAGGGGATATCAGGTGAGACAGGGCCAAAACCCTTCCTAGTTCAAGATAGTTACATTTACTATCCCCCACTCTCCCCAGCGCCTATTACTTTACAATACATAGGAGAGAGATTGTTTCGCATCATTCTTCTTAACAAGTTGACCTCAACTTATTTCCTCCTTACCACCTAGACATTTAAAAAGTCTAGTTACTTGTTCCAGTATTTTTCAGATATTATTATTAAATTGACAATTCCACAGTTTTCTCATTATTCTTTTCCCCCTCAAGACTGGAAAAATCAGCATAGTCTCTCTTCCAAAACTTCACTCATCTTCTTTAAAGATATCAAAGAAGAGATTGAGATTCTCCTTAGAGAATTTACTATGAACTTTATCAGGCCTAGTTTACTTGGAGGGGAAAAAAAAAACAAAAAAACCCACTAATTATTTTTCTCCTCTTTCCTTTCCTTTTTTTAAGTTTGAGGTCTTACTAGAATGGTTTTAGCCATCCGATCACAGTTCACTAAATGGACTAAGATGGAAGCAAAAAGTAAAAATCCATCAATGAAAAAATCCAGCATCACTTGTAGATGGTATTAAGTAGAAGAGTAGCCGTCATCCTCCTTGTGATAGTAAAATACTTGCAGAATGCTTTTGTCCTTTAAGCCCTTGGTTAGCTGTACTTTCCAACAGCCTTTCTCATTACATCCTCATGTGCTTCTACAGTACACAAGTGCAGAAATAGCACCGTGCACACATTTTCATGCATGTGGTTTCTTTTAAGCATGGTCTCAAAAACACCTCAGCTCACATTCTTCTTCTACCCTCAGAGGAACTGGATCTCACTCCCACTTTATGGGAACTTCGGTGTTGATTTCCTAATCACTGAGGAGCTCACAACCTAAATGCACTGGTCTTTAACTGTACCGCCTACCCTTCTTCCACACCGGGCCCTTAAATGGCAGGGGGATAGGCTGCTTGGTGAGTGATATTTTTGTTTGTTTTGAAGAACACCACAGTAGGTAAGAAAATCCCACCCAGGATGCTCTCAGCTGACAACAAGTCTTCAAGCCAAGACAGGTGTTATTCATTTACTGCTTGTCCTGCCTGCCCTAAAAGCATTAACAAAACCAAGGGGGTAGGTAAGGCTTCAGCTAAGCATTCAACACTTCAGCATTCAGAAGCCTCCACCAGGCACTTCAGAAATACTAGCACAGAAGCTGGAAGTGGTGAGTTCACGCAAAGTGTTACATACCATGTGTGGCTGTGGTTTATTTGCAGTCCTGGAAGGGGGGGGACTGTTAAGCTGAATCCTTCCTATGCATTCCCACTTTAAAGTGTAGTGCAACCTCCCATCTCCCACCAAATAGCTACAGAGGGAAGCACATCTCTGCAGTCAGCACTGGCTGATTCCCACTCTGATCCTCAGCTGAACTTCTCAGGAACCAGAGTGCTGGAACATTCAGCCAGCTGTTTTAAACCAGACAAGCTTCTTTATAAACAGACAGTCTTCCCATTAAGATTCACATACTTTTACTGGAAAGATGATCCAGCATATACTCAAACGTTTAAAGCAGAACTATTTTTGCCAGTGAAGTTAAAGAAATGTAAGTGTAAAGTTCTCCCATAAGCCCTCAGACATGAGTTTCTAGTAGTTTCATAGCTCTCATATTATAAGCCATGTTTTAGCTTGGCAAATTACCCCACAGAAAGGACTTTGTCAATAAATACAGCATGCTCTAATCACATACATACTCACATATCAGGCCTCAGTTCTCTTGCAGTCTGTAATGTCTGAACCCGATTTATGAGTCTGATGCAAATCCTATGGAATTCAACTGAAAGACTCCCATTGACATGAAAGTTTTAGACCTCTACACTTAAAATAATAAACCCCTGAAATAAATAGTAGATTAATTCACAGCGACAAGTAGAAATTCTATCGACCCTGTAGCCTTTGTTTATACAGCAGGTTACTCTTAAGAGTAAATAATACTGTATTAGGCTCTAAATGACAGATGTGTATTGGGTGCCATCAGGAAAGCTCAATTTACACACAAAGTATGGTGCACTGCTACGAATGACAAGCGAATTATTTTCATTTCAATTGTATGAAAAGTAACATGTAAGCAAGCCTACACAGACACGTGACATCATTTCACTATTTGAGCAGCAGGATATGAGCTATTTCCACTGAAATTAACTCAGTCACATTATTACCGATTTTTGCTCTCTGAAGTCACATTGCACTTCCCTCTTTTTACTCAAAGCAGTAGATTCTTATTTTATTTTCCTTATAAGCAGCAACACATTTATAGCAGAATTTTTCAAAATTTAAGCTGAGTCTCCATTTAAGCCAACAAATACTTTTGCTCAAGAGAGACAGCATTGCATTTGTTCTGTACATGAGTCCTCGCACCTCCAGCAGCGCTTACAGGGTTAGTCAGCACTTTTATTTCTAGTCATTAATAACCTCAGCAGGAAGCAAAAAGCACATCTGAAAGCCTTCTGATATTTTCCTTTCACGCAAAAGTCAAAGCCCAGAATCAAACAAAAGACTTCTAAAATAGAAAATTTACAATAAACTGCTTAGAATAAAAAAAACTTAGATTGCAAATCCTGAACACATATTAATTTATATTTTTGCACCCACATATTTGTGTCAGAGTTAAAGACTGTCATGTATTATTTGAGACTGCATAAGTGTTCACTGTAAAATGTTTTTACCACTGCTGTTTTCCACCTAATTGCAGCCATCTTCCTATCCCAAATAGCCCTGTGCTCATTAACCAGAACATTTTAAGAGGGATTCCAGCAAAAGATCATTAACTGCTACAACACACCTTGAATTTGGTTAGAGCCTTTAAAATGAAATATGTTTTCAACTAACAAGCATCAAGCCAAACGGAGCTTTCAGACCCCACTTCTGTGACTCCACAGCTTGAGGGCGCCCGTTTCAGAAGAGACAACGGACCAAAGACAACCTCTCATGTCCCTCATGGGAGCTTAAAGGATGCATGAGGCCCAAACAACAAATGCATATACCATATCCTGTAACGCGGACTATAGCTACACACCGTATTTCTGAAACCATCATAACATTATATTGCTTAAGAGTTTGACTAAAGCCTGCAGAGATTCCACCTCTGTTCCCTGTGCATTTACATACAAAATTTTGGTATAGATAACTGCATATGACTGAATACATTGCTTCCCTGTGGTCATGCAAGTGCTAACAAGACCAGAACTCAGGGTAAATAGGAGCTATTAGTTATGGATGGAACATTTTATTTCAACAGAAACAGCTGGGCTGTCTGCAAACATGCTTTCCAAGAAAGAAGAGCAATTTCAGGTGGACAGTATAGTACTTCTCAGAGCAAGGTCTGATACGCAGAGGAATACCTTCTCCTCTCAGACCTGATTTGGAGTCCACATAAGGCAATGGAGGCCATTCCATCTCATCCAAAGGGAGATGGGCCAGGCCTCTACTGAGCTGGGTAAGTTCCAATTACATGATTAAAATATATTATTTCTACAGAAGAGTCAAAAGATGTTACTCTTCGCTATTTACCATTTATCAACACAAAAACTTCATTCTTGCTGCTCAAACAAATGACAGTCACAGAAGTACTGCTGTAACATTGGAAATGCCCTGCAAAATAATCAAATGGCTGTGCAATCAGCCTACTAGCTGAATATATTCTGAATTTTCAAGTAAACTAGGTTTTCACCAACATGATATAATAGACTTACTACTTGATTTGGGGATAGGAATCAAAAATAGCATCCTTTTACATTGCTCATCTGAGTTTAAGGCCAGGTTTCCACACCACTTTCTTACCTATGTTTGTACAATTTTAGCATTTCTTGCTGCAGATGCAAAATTGGCATTTTTGCTACAAGCTCAATGTACAGCTCCCAGTCTGTACTCAGTTGGCAGGTTCATGTATACAGGAACACATAAAACATGCCAATTAAGGTTTACAGATTACATTTGCAGTGATGGTAAATTATATCGGTCAGCACTTCTAGCACTTTTGTGCAACTTCTTCCCTAAAAGGCCGGGGGGGGGGGGGCGGGGGGGCGAGGTAGGAGAGCAGCAGTTGAGCCTAGCTGTGAGGATGCGAAGACAAAGTCTTTTCCTCAAGTTTTTAAGGGTTATTCCTTACAGCAAAGCTCACAAGAGTTTAACATTTGACCAAAATGAGACAAAAAGTCAGACCAAAGCCAGAAGTAAACTCACAGCTAACATCTACCTCATGCTTATGTCAAATTACATAAACATAAGAGAGGCTTGACAACTTATCGGGGTGCAAATTCCTCTGCAAAAGCGATTAACACAAAGGGTGGGACAGGCGATGCTCTGATTCAAGTCAATAAACAGACTCCCAAATCACTGGCTCCCCTCTCCAGCTCCCTGTTATCTGAGTCACAACTGCGGCTATTTGAGATGCCCTGCACAAAGCGGGTCAGTCACCTCAGGTTTAAAGTAACAACTGCTGTCATCCCACTGTTAAAAACACAACAAAAAAGAACTATTTGGATTGAAAATACCAGAAAGCCCACCGTGCTGGGAGCAGAAAACCTGTATCCTTGTCTGTGAATGAGTTTGAAAAATGCATACTTAAGACCTTAAATCACCTTTCTACGTAACCAGTGAATACATTCGTGAACATCACGGGTAAAAGTAAGAAGTCTCTAGGAAGTGTGTTTCCATACTACATGCTACTTACAAGTCAGTGTTGTTTGCTTATTTTAACTGAACTGAATGGAGAAAGAAATACAGCATTTAAAGGAAGTTTTGCAAGGTCAACTTTTAGAACTTACTTATTTGCATCTTCACATAGTTTTCTTACATTCGCCTTATTAATTACCTGTTTTAAAAATTAATTTGAAGTCTCCACACTTACCGCTTTGGGGGTTATCAGCCCTGTGGAATACGCACATGTCACTGAAAGTAATCTGGACTTACACCTACAAAGCAGGTTATCTCAGCTGAAGGCATTCTGCAAGTTATTCATCAAAGATGAACGGACTGATGCAAGACAGCAACATGATAAATGCTGAGGACAGCACCCGGCAGAGAGCTCACTGTCTCCATCTCACAAGCAGATCCAACAACAAGCAGTCAGTTCCAATGATGGCAGAAAGACTTCTCGCAGCTGCTTATAAAATGGGAACACATGAACTCCATCCGAGACAATTTACTATGGCAAAATCCTCACTTTCTTCTGAGCTCTGTTTCAAATCTACGTACAAAGAACTGAGAAATGAGTTTTCAGCTATAAATAAGATGCTGACTTCTTTTATGAAAAGATCTCAGAGCATGTAGAAGAAAAGAGCAGACTACAGAAATTTTGCTAAGTCTACAAAAAGTTATTTCAACAACAGAAGATGTTTATTTGAATTTTGTTTTTAATTATTTCATTTACTCTATTCCAATCCATATTCATTTCAATAATATTGGCATAACCACTTGTCTCCCAAAATACTAAGATACTTAAATTGTGCCTATCTTAAAAAAAAAAAAGTTAATTGCAATCAGTGGGGATATCAGCTCCTTAAAGCTAGGCATGTTTATTGGGTATCTTCCTAAAGGGCAGCAATAACAACAAATATCCCTTAGGATCTTCCTTAACTTTTAATTTGTTATAATTAAATACATGCAAAAATCAAGGCTTTGGAAAGCTTTAGGAGTATCAGATTCATTTATACTGAGCCTAGCTCTTCATCTGGCATCTTCTCCAGAGTTTATGGAAAAGCATATAAGAAGCTTTCCATCAAGAAAGAGGAAATGTTAAAATCTTCAAAGCTACAGACAGACTAGCTTAGAAAGGTGGAAATGAAATTGGAGACATTCACCTCCATTCTGCTGACTCAAATACAGACAGCATAAGAAACACACATAACTCCTCCCTATCTGATACCTGATGTAAACATAGGTCTACATAGGGACAGTTTATGTCTACCAACCACCGGGCAGAATCAAGTCCAAAAGTTGCTTCTTGATACCTTACACAAGCACTCAAGATGAACTTCTTCCTCCACTCTTTCATCAATCCACCTAAAACCTGGCAGAAGGACAACTGGGTAAACCCCGATTATTTATCAAGTCAGTTAATACTAACATCAGACTTGTTACCTTTCATTTCACATAAAATACTATTCTTTTTCCAAAAGTGGTGATACAGAACTGAAACTACCTTAGGAATTTTGAAAAACGAGCTTTCACTAAATATATTGACCCACCATTCATTCCATTGTATATACTTCTGTGGTGAGGTGACAGGTCATCTGTTACTTGTCTCCTGAGGGGACCTTCTCTGCTGCCTCCACTGAGGTGTTTGAGATGCTCTGGGCTCCCTCCAAAATGTTGTTTGAGGTGCTCAGGGCTCGTACCCCTCACTTTGTGCAGATGTTCTGAGCTTCCGCTTGGTGTGTGCTTTTGAAGATGATCTGGGCTGCCACTGCTGTGCTTTTGATGCTCAGGGCTACTGCCAGGCCTGTGCTTTTGAAAGTGTTCAGGGCTACTACTCAAAATGTGCTTTGGGAGAGTTTCTGGACTGCTGCTGCTGTGCTTTTGTTGCTCAGGTGCTTTGACAAGGGTTTTGTGATGTTCTGGACTTGGTCCTTTCAGGTGATGATCAGGACTGCCAGAACCCCTAGGCTTCTGGAGATGCTCGGGGCTGATGCTCCTGTGTTTCTGATGCTCAGGGCTTCCTTCACCCCTGGTTTTTTGAAGATGTTCTGGACTAGTACTCAGATGATGTTTATGATGGTCTGGACTGTCTGGACTTCCAGTGCTAGAAGTACTACTCCCATCACCAACATCTCTTATGGATGTGCTTGTTGCAGTTAACTGGCACAGGCTGATTTGGCTGTCAATAGAGCTCCGGCTGCCTGCTCCACCAGTCTTCTCCTCATCCAGCAACACACACAACTCTTTTAGCTCCAGCTTTTCTTTAGCCACTTCTTCTTGCCTCACTTCCAATCCTTTCAGCTTATGTAGGTATGAGGCAACCTCTTTGTGCATAATGCTAGCACTGTGCCTGCCCAGTCTCTGCCACTCACGGGATGCTTTCTGGATGATGATAGGCAGAAAGGCAAGAAGGTAACAAAGGTCTCTCAGTTCCTGGTTATCTTCTTGCAGCTTCTGATTGATATCCTTTAAAAGAAAGATAAGCATGAGAGAAGAGTGTCCAAAAAACTTAACATTATGCTATTAGCATTGTACAAGTCAGTGAACAACATTGCTACAAACCATCAGCTAAGCACTCAAGTAAGGCATGAACAATTGTGTGTGTAGATCTGGCATATTATAACTGCATCATGTTTCATACTAGCAGAACACCTGTCCAGTACAAAACTGAATATGCAGAGCTAATTTGGAAAGGTTCAATGACTAACTTCCGATATGGTATGAAAATTTCAGGTGTTTAATTAATGCCCAAAGGAAAAACAAAAAAACAAAAGCACAATGAGAAATCCAGATGATCATACTCTCTCATGATGTTCTCACTCCCTCAAAAATACTCACTTGTAAAGTTATTGCTGACTAAAACCAGAAAGTACATCAGAAATGGTAATCTCGCTCAGATAATTAACAACATTTATATTCTCTATTCCCTAAAGCATATTCACATATAAAACAAACTTTTTAGAGATTTAAAATATTTGGGGTTTGTTTGATTCTGCTTCAGATTTGCATAAAAGAATCTTGTCTGTTCTCACTTAATCAGAATTGGTTCAATCACTCTGAAATGAAATAATCTGCTTTAATAGATTTTTCACTTCTAACAAAACAAAGTAGTACATGTTCCCAGTGCCCTTCTCTAACTGAAGAACAGTAATGCTCTGAAGAAAAAAACGTTCAGGCTCTTACTGTAGCAGAATAATACAGCAAAGAAAACATTTTCAGTATTTCGCCATCCTACTTTTACTAAACTGGCTTGTAACCATATTTGTCTTCTCTGGTCTAAATGTTCTTCCCTTATGTCTGGTATTACAAGCTTAGCCTTATGGAAAGACCATTTTAGCACAGTTTCCTAAAATAAAAAAGGAAGCTTCTGCAACTCTGCTGGGTGCGTGCCTGAGTGTGTGACCTTCCTCTCAAAATGACTTTGAACTTGACCAGTTTCAGCCCAGGTTTGACAAAGGAAAAGTCTCAATGAGGTCGCAAGGTAACCTGAAAAACCTATACAGGATAGGGATTCTTCAGATGACCCCATGGTGGAAAAAAGTTGAAGTGACAGCCCACAGTTTAGCAGTCAGAGTATCTAAGCAGGCAGCAGGCATCCACTCAAGCCAGGCACAGCTGTTCATCGTTACTCATGGACCTGTTCCTTCACATGGGACAAAGAAGCAAGTAGGTACCCACATACCACTGAAATCCATTGGAGCCCAGAGACCTTGTTCTCCCAAATCCCTTTTAAAAGAAGTTTCAGCTGAGACATCTGAACAAAAGGTGGAAGTTGAACATCACTTAGGAAGTTCAGAATTGAGAGAGGAAGTTGTCACTCCTTCCTACACATTTTGGTGTGCTTTGTTACTTACCTGGCAGATATATAAACCCATATAACATCACAACACCTTTGAACATAACCAGGAGAACGATATTGCTGCTGTAATTTAAATTGCATTTAAAATGTAAGCTCTGTTTTTACTAAGCTAATATCATTGATGGGTCTCTCTTACCCCCAGACACCTTCTATTGTCAAAGTGGAGGGAGGGAGGGTGGGAGGATTGCTGTACGCTGCAGAACAGGAAAGCTTGGATTATCAAAGACACTTTCTCAATAATTTAGTTGTCTAAAACCATTCTACAAGTCATGAACTCTCTTCTGTTGTACCCTCACATAACAATTCAAAAGGCCACACTGCACCTGGGTCTCTCCTCCTCTCCAACCTCACCTCAACTAAGGAATTTTACAAAAAGTGCCACGTGTCACAGCAACAAGACAGATAATGCTTTGTAGTTACGTCCACTTTAAAGTAGCTTTCAAGTTCTCCAGCACAGTCATACCTGGTACATCAGGGTAATTCTTTGGCAGTAGTTACGCTGTCTGCCCAATTCTCAGAAGCAGGGAAGGAAACATTAGGGACTACGCTTCCCGCCTAGCAAGGGTTAAATTAAGAAGGCATCAATCATCACAGCCTTGGTCTGCCTCTCAGTGCAGTCTGTGGAAGTACACCATTGAAAGGGACTTCCTTAGAGATGCATCCTCAGATGTCCTTTCCAGACAAGGAAACTAGAGAATGATTCTCATCACTCCAAGGCAGAGCCTAGGAAGTCATCTTAAAAAACGTGACAGAAAACAGCATAGGCAAAACAAAGCCTTTTGAATCTCTACAGCTCCGCACATTGTATTCTTTCACATGTATTTCAGATAGAAACACTGAATCTTACCAGAAACCAACGAAGTCTACTGCAAAGGTGACAAGAATTAGATGTTCCCATCAGCCCAAAGCGCAGTGGGACACATTATAGAACAGCTGTGCTCCACAGACCGCGGAACAGTTTCTCACCACTTTTAACCGGGCACTTCATTTCCAGCAGGCTCAAATCCTATTCGCTTTTCACGCCATTCTCGGCGAGAACCGCCAGCACATTCACCTGACAAGGGCTCGGCGAAGCCACTCGCGGTCGTGAGACGCACTCGTGTGCCCGGCACCTACGTGCAGGGAAGTTTTCCGCGCAAGGACCCCGCACCGCGGGAAGGTCGCCAGCCCCCGCGCCCCCCACCTCGGCCCCGGGGCACCGTCGCAGCTCGGGGCCGCCGGCCCACGCCCCACGCGTGCCGGCAGCTCCGCCGGGCGCAGCTTCGGCCCTGCTCCCCGGCACCGCTCCGTGCCCGCCGCTCCGGCACGGGCGGGCTCCCTTTCTCGCCGCCGCCATGCGCTGGGGACGCACCGGAGAAACTCGCCCCCCCGCCGCCGCCCCGCCGCCCGCTACCTTCAAGCCGCGGATCTCGCCGAGGCGGAGCTGGAGGCGGCGGTTCACCTCGCGCATGAGGCTGCTGCGGTCCAGCATCGCGCTCCTCTGCTCGGCCTCGGCCCGGCGGAGGCTGCGGATCAGCTCCTCCTTGCTCCACGCGAGCAGCTCCTCGTCGGACACCTTGCACAAATCCTCGGCCGCCGCCGCCGCCGCTTTCGACGTGGTGGCGGCCAAAGGGCCCGAGCCCGAGCCCGGCGGGCTCCTCACGCCCGCAACACCGCCCCAGCCGAGGGCAAGGGCAAGGGGGCGAGCCCGGAGCGCCGCGGGCAGCTCTTCCCGGAGGGAGGGGGGGGGGGCGCGCCCCGCTTCCAGCGAGGGCGGGCAGCGCTCCGCCCGGCTAGTTCGTGCCTCCTGTGCCGGTATAGGATTGGGGGGGGGGGGGGGCGCCCTGGAAAAAGAGAGGAAGAGGAGAAGGAAAGGGTGTGGAGGAAGCCGGGCTAGAGTCTGGGGAGCAAACTTCCCCCTTCCAAAGGAGGAAAAAAAAAAAAAAAACACAGGTCTTTCAACAAGTCAACGGTAGCAGCGCGCGTCTCGTCCTCCCTGCTCCTTAAGAGCTGCTCGTCCCTTGAAGCCGTGCTGTCTAACGAGGGCTGCTGTGGCAATCGATTTCTCTTCGGGTGGCAGATGAAGCCACGCAACAGATGAACGCAAAGTCCCGAGCCGAAGCCCCATCGTGCACGGACGGACGGGCGGGCAGAAGCGGGAATCCGCGCAGGGAGACCGCAAGCGCTCCTCCGAAGCCGCCTCTTCCCGCCAGCTTCGTGCCCCTGTGCGCGGGCGGCGGCCAGGGGAAGGGGCGCAGGCGGGGGCCGGCGCGGCCGCCCCGCGCCTTGGCATGTGCCCGCAGGGCGGCGGCGCGGCGGCAGCAGCCAGAGGCGCCGGCGGACGCTGCCGGCGCCGGGGAGCGGGCGCGGGGCGGCGCGCGGCTTTTGAGCGAGGCGCGCAGCACGTGGGAGCCCGCGCGGCGCGGGGGAGGGAGGGAGGGAGGCGGGGGGGGAAGGAGGGAGGCGGCGCCGGCGGCCGCGCGGCTCGCGAGCGCCCCCTGCCGCCCCCGCGCGGCACCTGCGGAGGCTGCTCGCCGCGGCGGCCCGGGCGGGACACGCGGGCCGGGTACCCCGGAGCTGCCGCGCGAGGGGTGGGCACAGCCGTTTGCTTTCGCTTACCCTCTGCTGGTCCTCCCCCCCCCCCACCTCCCGAAGGGGCAGGGCAGCTCCATGGAAGCCCATAAAAAACGCCCACAGAAAGCCCAAAGGGAGAGATTTGCTTTTGTGCCCCCCCACCTAGCTCAAAGCACACCTAAACAGAGCATCAGCGCTCTCCTAAGGCCTACACAAGCCTCACATTTCCCTCACGTGGTTTAAGTGACGCTTAAGTAAGCAATTTTATTTCTGGAAATAAATGTACAAACACATTCAACTTCACAGAACTTCTGGTACCTCTCACAGGGCGGCTTGCGAGTCGCATTTGATCGCCAAAAGCCAGCACCGCAGCAGCTTTCACCTCATCTTTCATTTACAATGGGAATATTTAAACTTTATAGACCTAATTCTTTCCAGACAAAACTAGATGCAGTCCCGTACTCCAACTCTTTACTCAAGCTGAAGGTAGCATACCATGAAAAAGTAATTAAGATTGGGATATTCATATTTCTTCTTTGAAAATATTTAGCAAGTGCGTTGTGGAAGGCTTACGTTTTCCAATTTGCGTAGAGATACAAAGGCTCTATATAAATCTGCCTTGCAGATGATTTGAGAATGAAATTAATCTATTCTTGTTGCTCATGAAAAAAGATGATACAATATATCTCAATGACAGAAGTCGATGAACAGAAATTATTAGGTAAATAATTGATTGAATGCCCATTTTTAAACCACCTAGTTCCCCCAAAACAATCCCCTGCAGACGGAGCAGGGTGCCATATTAACAGGCCCTTACCACCTTTAATTTTGCAATTTTATAATTACTTAGCATTAAGGAAGATTTCTGATTCTTAAGAGGAAAGTTTAAAGTTCTTAACATCTCCACTTTTCTCTTGTAAATCACATCGGTAAATCGTGAGGTCGTGGTGTGTCAGATCACAAGGAGGGCTGGCTCTGGGAGAAGGCAGCTGCACCTGGAGAACGTGCCCCTCATGCCCCACCATCATTGTCCCAGCAGACAACTTGGAAAAGTTTCCAAGAAATAGTATTTAACCTAAGTAGAGCGCAAGCCACTGCTTCAGAATTGCCAGCAAAACATTGCCATCCTCAGTCAATTCCCAGCAATTAGGAATGACACACATGATAACTTTTGGAATATATGGGGAGCAGAAAGGAAAGAGAACCAAACTGCTGTGCATTTTGTCACAACTGACGTAGGACAATTGCCAAGGGCAAGTGCTTCTGAAGATAAAAGGAAAGGCTGCAGTACAAACAATTACTTCTGACAAGGAAATATTAGAGGCCAAACAAAAATATGTTCTTCAGGGGACTAGTATTTTCCCTATTTGTAACATCACATAAATAATGCACACAAAGCAAGATCACTGCATAGGGAATTCTTGCAACTGCAGCATCATGTGATAGAGAAGTAGATCTAATCCAGAAATCTAATTTTCTAGGCTAACATAACAAACATTCATCAAAGATTTAAATATAAGATTTTAACCTCCTAATACCTGAAACCAGAGACAATTGGGTTCAATACTACAAAGCCTGAAGAACTGGAGATAAGATGCCTTTACATAAGACCCCAGAAGAGACTCTTGAAAAGCTATGATTAAAAAGAACGTACCTCAACTATTTTTTTTATCAGGTACTCAAACGCTACGGAAGTAGGCAGCTGTCAGATGTCTTAGGACTTTGTCCCAAAACTCACTGGCTTCAATAGGCAACTTTCCATTATTTGTGGGGAGCACTGGATCAAGTATTGCTCAATCACTTACCTGTCAACTTTATTCCTGATCTCTTATTAGAAGCAGGCTACCATTTGTACACAGAAAATGACAGAAAAAAGTAGAAGATGGATATAGCTAATAAAAAAAAAAGCTCAAAAAACCCCCCTGAAATCACCTTTTTTTGCTCTTGTCAGCTGGCATCCCCTTACAGTTCCAGTACTCCAAATGGTAAGAACTTCCTTATATTACCAAAAATGCAAAATTGTTAAAGAGATTTTTGCAAGTCAGCCATGCACTAGAAAACCCCAACTGATTTAACTTTGATAAATGTCTTTTATAATAAGAGCAAACATACTCCCTTCGCCACTAGAATGCTTTTCTGTGGGAGTTTTAAGCAGGGAGTCTTATCAGCACTAAAAACAAAATGTTATAAAAATGCATGAAAGAGAGTCTCTAATGGCAAGCACACACGGGAAGATTTGCTGGCTCCCCAGTTATTGTTTTGGGAATAAAACAGATTCTGGAACCACACCATCCACAAATTTATACAAATTCAGAAAGTCCCGGGTCTTGGTTTGGGGGGGAAAGGGAGGTATTCTTGGACCAAATTGGAAAGCAAATTCCCCCAGATAATCTCCCAAGAGGATCAGATGTTAAAGCTCACCTCAGAAGCAGTTATTTCAGGGGAAAAAGAAAGAAGGAAAAGAAAGTCTGAACAGAAACAGTTATTCCTATATGTTCTTCTCAACCACAGGCAAGAATGAAGGACTAGTTGGGCAAGTTTCCTCACTCCTGAAGACATGAAAAGGCACAACCACAACCAGATACTATTAAAGAGATTATCGGTTTAAAGCCAGTACCCCTTCTTGAAACAGTGAGAGAAATGTGTCGGTCCCACACGGAAATTAGGAATCTCCCCATCTTTGTGCTACCATCTTCTTGCTTCTAGTCTTCCAGGGTCATAAATCACAGCTGAGCACCGTGACACATCTTTCTGTAGAAAAGCTGTCACGAGACCAGGCTGAATGTGTCCTATCCTGGTCTTAGACAAGATAATTTTGAGAGAGGAAAGCCATCATCTGCACCCATTCATGTAGGACACATAGGAAGATTTATCCATCAATCCACGTAGAGGACAAGCCAGTCTTATTTCTTTGTATGGACAGTGGCAGCTGTTCACTTCACTGGGATTCTGAGGATAGCAATTGCTCCCAAATCACTTTTCCTAAGTCTACATCTCAATAATCCAATTAAAATGTAAGAGAACTAATTAAAACTAGTGGATAATGATAGTAACAATAGCATTTTCTGTTTTCAAAGCACTTTTACAGGCATTAACTAATTAATGGATAAAGTGAGCTTAAAAAAAAAATCAGTGCAGGATCATAGCATACAATTAGAATTAACATTTTAATTACTCTCCTTCTATGACTACTTTATTTACAAAATTCTGCTTATTTCTTTGTATATGTGTGTAATAATTAAAAAGGATTCTGTATAACTTGTTACAAAGCAATTCTAGAGTTTTTGAACCTCCCTGTAAGTTCAATAAGAAATCATGCATCTGCTCTTTAATTCTCTCTTCATTTTTGCCTTTCGAGGTCAGTTCCAAAGACCCCTATTAATTTAATCTCTGCTTCATTTGCTTAGACTTTGCACATGCACAGGGGTCTCTATGCAGTAATTTCAATCCTAGAGCAACTAGGCTGTACCAGAAACAAAGCGAAGCTCCTCAGGAAAAGCCAGAGGAGCTCCTGTTAGACTGGGACTGAAGTGCTCACATGCAGACAAAACAACCAGATTTGGGAAATTCCAGGGGCCAAATCCCCATCGCTTCTTCCTGGGTGGCTATATCTCTCTGAACTCTTAGAGTGATTGCAGCTTTCATTGACTAACCTCAGAAATCACCATTTCTTGTACCACTGGTACTAAAACCCCAGCGGGGCAGAGCTCACCACAGGGTAACTGCTTCTGGACCTGCTTCTCAGGCAGTTTTTCATCCTGAGCCTTCTGTTGCTGCAGCTCCACAGCAACTTAAATGCAGCACGCATATATACCTGCACATGAGCCAAACACGGAAGTCTTCCATTAGAAGAAACTGAGGCTTCAAGAGGCAGCAAAACAAAGACATATTCTGGTAACTCATCTCTCCCTGATGCCAACCTTAATCTTACATTTTGAAATTACTTCCTTTCAACATCTATTATTTTGTGCCTAACAGACTGACCTTTTGGAGAAGGGAAAAGTTCCTTCTAGGTTTGCAGGCTGCTGCTCTGCAGGAATGTTGGGCTGAATGCCTGGATACCTCAGTTTTGGGAGATTTTCCAACAGTTTTCAAAGATTTTCAGGTATTAAAAAAAGTAACCACAAAAGCCATAACAACCCATACATGCTGCTTGTCATACACAGCTTACAATAAAAAGAAGTCTCCCCCAGCTGACAGGGTACATGCATTTGCTTTTTCTCCACAAAAATAATTTGAAGCAGAGTGCCTTGCTGCAATGAAACTTTGCCTGCTGATACTTTCCTACCACTCTCAATCTGCAGAGAGCCTGGGTTTGGCCTCCTGCTGTTTTGCACACCTGGTTAAGAAAAATTAGTTCATATTGCTGCATTTTTCCCACTACATGTGTGGGCTGGGACTCTCTGTGCTTTGCTGTTCTCTTTCTTTCTTTATGGATCAATGCAAATGGCCCGGGTAGAGTTTCTTGTAAGAATCTTTTTCTTCACACATCCCTACGTAATCGTCAAGCATTGCATTTCAATTTGTGAGTGTGCAGGAACACAAGCATTTATGCAGCCTGATACAGTTACCTCATTCAAATGACTTCCCTTTTCATGTCTTAATCCTTTATCTAACTGCAGAAGCCTCTGGGCAGCTGATATCCATTCCACAGTCTTTGTTGTACTAGTCACATTTTTCCAATCAATGAAATCAGTAGCACACTTACCATATTTTCCCTATTGCATAAATAAATATAAACCTAATACCTCGAGCACATAGGTTTATGTGACAGAGAAAGTGGAGTACACTAACGAAAACCAACAGAGATTTATGCAAGTCAGGCTGAATAAAGCTCTTGCTAATAATTCAATCATCAGTCAGATTTGTCCACTTGAATTACTAAAATACCCACAAAGTTCTACCTTGAATGTCTAGTGCTGATTTCAGCAGTGTCTTGGGACGATGTTTTGGCGCAGCTTTCGCCGGATTTCCCGTTACAGCAAATACCTGCCGCGCAACAACCACCAGGGCGAGGCGGGGGGGGGGTGAGGGGGAGGCGCGCGGCGACCGTTGGGGGGGAGGGGGAGGCGCGCGGCGACCGTTAGGGCGACAACGAGGCAGAAGGGCCAGCGACTGTTACGGCAGCCTGGGCGGGGAGCGCGCGGCGGCCGTTAGGGCGGGGCGCAGGGGCGGGGCGCGCGGCGGCGGCCGTTAAAGGGAGCGGGCTGCGGTGGGGGGTGGCTGTTGGGTGCTGTGATGGGGTGTGTGTGGTGGAGGTTGAGGGTTTTGGTGAGGTGTCCTGCCGAGAGACAGCGTCAGTCCTGGAGAAGGGCTGGTTCTCAGCCTTGTGGGGGAAGGCAGCTGTAGGCTGGTGCCCGGCTGCCAGAACCCAGACAGAGGCAAATTGCTGCTGCCCCGCAGTCCCCAGGGAGCGGGGAGGAGGCGGCGGTGGCACCAAAGCGGCCTTGCAGGGGCTGCAGCTGCTGGGGGTGAGTGGGGCTGTGTGGCAGCCAGCGGTGGGGCTGCCCGGCTGCCTGTGCCATGTGCTGGGGAAGCCTGTGGGGGTGAGAGTGGTGAGGTGACCCCTGAGCGCGCCTGGGTTTTAAAGCCATCTCGGGCTGTGTTGGTGTCCCCTTGGTAGCTTTGCCTCTGCACTTGTGGCTCTTCCCTCGGTTGAGAGGCATTTCTGCTGCAGCATAACGTCCACAGCCTGTTGCCCCCAGCAAAAAGTGAAGCAACCAAAGCCAAGGAGCCTTGATCAGGTGCTGCTGGTATCTACATAAGCAGCGGTGCCCTGGTGGAGTTGCTTGGCCTTTGAGGTGCATCCCTGCAGAGCTGCTTTTCCCTTTGGCTAGGTGTTAGGCTGCTTCTGGCTGTCTGGCCCCGGCTTGCTTAGAAGTGTGGCTGTGTGGCCTGTGTTGAGGAGGGAAAAGCCAAAGGAAGTGAGCTCCAAGGGCTCCATTGCCCCTGGGTGGTCATTGAGTGTGTCCCTTTGTGTTAAGCACCACAGGGTGGGACCTTCCTGCTGTGAATGGGCTGCAAAGGAGTTGCTGTAGGTGGGAGAGACAGCTGCTGAGCTTGTGCTAGCTGCAGGGGAATGGCAAGGTGGGTGTGGGCAGTGGGCTTAGGCAGGCAGGGTGCTGGTCTCCTGTGGTATGGAAATGTGCTTCTGGGGCAGGCTTTTTATGGTGCTTTCCTGGCAGCCTTGTGCTACCTTGCAGAGCAGGTGGGAACTTGCCTGAATGTTCTCAGTGAGTTGCTAGCCCCGAGGCTGAAGGCAGCTGGTGTTGTGTGGCTGGCTGTTTGTGTGTGGCTTGTGTGGTATCAGTTGTGGCTGCTTTATGCTGGCCTGAATGTGCAGTTGTCCTTGAGGGCGGGCGGGCTCCTTCTCAGCAGTGCCTTGTGGTGGGAAGCTCTGCAGCCTCCTTGTGGGGTTTGTTTTATTCGAGATGCTTGTCTTCCTTGGCTGTGGATCACCTGCCTGGGAAGATGTGCAGGAGCTTTAGCTAAGACTGTTACCAGGACCGCATGCGTAATGATTCTGTCAATATGATAGTTAGTTCCAGGGAATAGAATGAATATGTATAATCCTTCTGGGAAATTCAGTGCATATGTATGTGAGAGAGCAATAGAAACTTTGGATGATGTGAGACATGGTGTGCACGTTGGGTGGAGCTATCCCCCGTGCAGCCGGCACTGTAATAAAGAGAATGCCTGCTTCTTAATACTACATTGGTGTTAAGGAGTTTTTTCTCCCGATTTCAGTGGCAGCTTTGGCACCCCAGATGGGACCGTGCTTCTGAATCTCGACGCATCTGTGGGATTGCAGGACGTCCAGCCGGCACCGAGGGATTCTCGGGGAGAACCTCTGATCCCCGGACCAAAGAGCTCTGAGTAAGCCCCCTGGGAAGGTAAAGGCATTCCCTTCCTTAATAGGTCGGGTTGCCCGCTGGTCAGACGCAGGGAGCCTTGCAGAGTTGGGTTAAAAGGGTGGAAAAGGTGGGGTTGCCTGCCTGTAAGGTGTGGTGAAAGCCATGCAGGGAGGTCAGGTTGGGCTCTAGAGGTCCCTCAGGGGGAGGAAGGTCAAGTTATTTGTGCACAATTGTGTGTTTATGTGGTAATTTGACATTTGGAATGTTATTGGACTTTGTTTTGTGGATTTTGTGGTTATGGGTAACCAAGTGTTGAAAGAGGGGGGATTTTGAAGAAATCACCCCTGGGAGGTATTTTAAAGCATTGGAAGGAGGCGGCAGGTCTGCTAGGAGGTACACTTTACAATATTCAATTAATTGTCCTTTGGTATCATCGGTGGCCAATGTGTACTTTAGACGATCAGGAAAAATGGCCTAAGAATGGAGGTGTGAACTACAATACCATATTACAATTAATGTTGTTTTGCTGGAGGGAGGGGAAATGGGATGAAGTAATGTATGTAGATTTGTTTTTCGCATTAAGAGACCACCCTGAATGGCAGAAAGATTGTGGGATAATTCCAAAGGATCCGATGATACTAGCACTAGAGAAGGAGGGAAAGGGTTGAAATTTGAAAAGCTGTTGTTCTGCTTGTAGTATTGGAAAAAAGTGTTTAAAGTATAAACGGGAGGAGGAGGATTTGGAGCTGTTGGTCGCCCCCCGACAGAGGTGGGGGGGGGGATGTCGAGGATGTTGTTGGGGAGGCTGAAGAGGCAGAAGGATTTAGCCTGATTGCAGGGAGAACAAGAGGATGCCAAGGGGAAGTGGGGGAGGTTTTACAGGCTGCCCTTCAGCAGGCGGTTGGAAATACCAGACCAGTAACAGTTCAAGTGCCTTTCTCTATAATGGAGTTAAGGTCCTGGAAGGAAATATCAGGGAACTATAGAGAAGATCCAGAGAGAGTGGCAGAAGTGTTTGAAACTCTAATTAGGACTCAGGATCCAGATTGGAATGATTTACAGGTAATATTAGACACCCTGCTAGATGATACTGAAAAGAAGATGGTATTAAACATATAGCTCGGCAACAGGCTGAAGGAGCACATGCTGGTGGGGATTTGCAGGGGATGCTAGATCAGAATTTTCCTGCTGCAGAGCCAGGGTGGGATCCTAACCAGCCAGGACCCTGGGGACTCTTAACAAGATATCAGAGATGGATAATGTTTGGCATAAGACATGCCATGCCAAAAGCAGTGAATTGGTCTAAGCTATATGAGGTCAAACAAGCACCAACTGAATCCCCGTTGGCTTTTGTGGAATGATTAAAGGCTACTGCCAGAAAATCTACCAACCTGGATCCTGAGAAACCAGAGGAAGCCCAGCAGTTAGCTTCAACTTTTATGGGACAATTGGCCCCAGACATAAAAAGAAAACTTCAAAAATTAGAGGGGGCAGATTTGAGAGATCTGGGGAAAATGTTAGAAGTGGCCTGGACGGCTTTTAATAATAGGGAAAAGGAAAAAGAAATGCGACATATTTGAAGGGAGTACCTAAGAGAAGGGAGATTGATTGCTGCTTTAAGCAGGGCTCCTGGAGGAGCCTATAGAGAAAGGGAAGGCCCAGGAGGGGGTTACCGAGGTGTGAAAGGGAGTAAGGGGAAGGGAACATGACCTCCTTTTGTGCAACCCCATCTAGCAGAAGATCAGTGTGCGCAATCTGCAAAGAAAGGGGGCACTGGCAAAGAGAGTGTCCTCAGGCTGGGAACTTAGCCCCAGCCCTGCAAGCCATTAAGCTAATGATATTAAAGGATGAATCGTGAAGGGGACCGGGGGAATCATCCACAGCCGAACCCCTGGTTACACTAAGGCTGGGAAATGAAGAAGTAGAATTTGTAGTTGCTCCAGGAGCCACTTACTCTGTACTTAATACTTGTAAAGGAAGCTTTAGCCATGAAAGTGTAAGCGTTGTTGGTGCTACAGGGAAAGGAGAGAATGGGCCCTTTTTGCAGCCCTTAAAATTTAAATTGGGAAACCAATGGGTGACTCATCAGTTTTTATATATGCCTAAATGTCGGATGCCCTTGATGGGTAGGGATTTATTGGATAAGTTGAACACGCAGATAACCTTTAAGAATGGAGTGGTGCAGCCACTAATACCTGAATCAAAAGCTGTGGAAACAAGAATTTTTATGTTACAGAGCAGCACGCAGAAAGCGGAGGAGGAGATTGCTGCTGACGTAGAAGATGCAGTAGTACCCTTGGTATGGGCTAGTGGAATTCCAGGTCGGTCTAAACTGGCGAAACCAGTGGAGGTGGTTCTAAAATCTGGGACTAAACCGGTAAGACAAAAGCAGTATCCTATTAAGTGGGAGGCTAGACAAGGGTTGGAAGAATTAATAACTAAATTTTTGAATTATGGGTTACTGATAGTGTGAATCGGAATATAACACCTCAGTATTATCAGTAAAGAAACAAAATGGCAAGGAATATAGGTTGGCTCAGGATTTAAGAGCCGTGAATCAGATTGTTCAAGATATTCACCCAGTAGCGGCTAAGCCATCTACCTTGCTGACCTCCCTGAAGGAGGACCATAAATGATTTACTGTACTTGATCTCAGGGATGCCTCTTTCTGCATACCTCTAGACAAAGGCAGTCAGGCGATATTGGCCTTTGAATGGGAAAGCCCCACCACCAGATGCAAAACACAACTTACTTGGACAGTGTTACCTCAGGGGGTCTAACGGTTAAAGCGTCTAACCGATTTATTTTTCTTTTTTTTTTTTTAGTTTACAAAAGGAAGGGGTGCTAGGTGGTTTGGTAAGGGACAGAGCATGCCTGGGCCTGGTGCAGTGAGTGAAAGGAGCTGGATGCCAGGCCAGAAGTACCCCCACTGGCAATGGTTTTAGTTCTGGTTTGGGACTAGGACTCTAATGTGTTGCTGGGAGAAGAATGCCTCTGGGGCCACATTGCCCCCTGTGGGTAGGGAGCACTTGACCTGGTCAGATCTGTGTTGGAGGTGGAAGCAGCTGGCAGGCAGAGGGTTCCCTTTTCCCAATGGTGGTTTCTTGGCCGAAGGCAAGGTCTGCAGCAGCTTCTCTTTCCTTCCGTGGTCTGCTCTGCGCTTGTGTCCTCTTGAAGAGGATGTGTCTGTGCTCCTCAGCAAGTTCTGCCAGGAGCTTGGGACTGCTGTACATGTCTGATAATCTGTCTTTCAGCATTGTGGTGTTTGTGGTGGTGATCTGCAGGGATGAGCTGCTCTTGCTGGCTGGAGTATGGCTGCACTGACAAGGAGTTGGTGCCCACCTGAGGCTGGAGCAGGACTGCAGGTGTGCCAGGGTAATTCTGCTTCTATCTGGGTAACTTTTTTGAAGCTCAGCCTTGCTGCCCAGACTGACAAAGTAGATAGAGCTTAAAAGCTGCTCTTAAGATGCCTGGAAATAGGAGGTGAGCTCAGCTGAGAGTGAGCTGCTGGCTGCTCTGCAGGGACAGCTGGCCGGAAGGGAAGAGTTCTGGGAGGGCAGGTTATGTTTATGGTGGTGGCGGGATGAACAGAGCTGATGCTGTATGAAAGCAGGGAGAAGGCTGGGGGTTAGAGTGAGTAGAGGTGTGGCTTGTGTGTGCCCAAGCAAGCCTTGCTGCTGGTCAGGGGATCAGTGATGGCAGGAGTGGAGTGGAGGGCTGCTCCTTCTTGGGAGCTGAGGAAAGCCTTTGGAAGTGAAAGGGGGTGGCATGATGTTAAGAAGTTGGGCCCCTCTCCTTTTGCCAGGGGCAGATGGGGAGGGCTTTTGTCTGTGCTGTTGAGGTGGGGGCGGGTGTTGCCTGGTGGGGATTTGGGGGTAGTGCTGTCCATGCAAGGGAGTGTCCCAGCAAGGCCAGGGAGCCCAAATAGTGCAGGTGGCTTGCCCAGAGGCAGATGCTTAAGGACAGGATGCGAGGCAATGGGCACAAACTGAAACACAGACACTTCCATCTGAACATGAGGAAAAACTTTTTCACTGTGAGGGTGACAGAGCACTGGAACAGGTTGCCCAGAGAGGTGGTGGAGTCTCCTTCTCTGGAGATATTCAAAACGCGCCTGGATGCGATCCTGTGCAATGTGCTCTAGGTGACCCTGCTTGAGCAGGGGGTTGCACTAGATGATCTCCAGAGGTCCCTTCCAACCTCAGTGATTCTGTGATACTGTGATTGTCAGCAGCTGATGAGCTGAGGCAGCTGCAGGTGTGACATGTGTTGCTGGGGTGCCTTGCCCCCAGGGCAGCCCTGGCATGTGGCATGCCCAGCTGAGAAGCCAAAGAGGTGGGGGAGAAGGAGTGCTGCTGGTGCTGCCCAGGATGCCAGGTGGCAGCTAGTGCCTGCAGGCAGGGCCCCTGGCCCCCAAGCAGATGTGCTTTGTGCCAGTAGGTTGCCCTTTACAAGAGGGGTTTCTCTGGAAAATGAGGAGCACTCCTGTAACTTGGAGCTGCCAAATGGGTGGTAGAGGGGGGCGGAGGGGGAGGGAATGGACTAAAGTCCTTGAAGCCAACTCTTTGGCATATCTCCTCTGGGCAGAGTTGTGGAGACAAGGAGGGGTTTGGCAACCTGTTGAGTGACACTGTTGTCAGAGCCTGGTGCTGCTGAGGGAGGAGGGTGTGTGTGTGTGGGGGGGTGATAGCCCTGTTGTAAAGTACAGTTGCAGAGAGGGCTGCAAGGGTGGCTTGGTGGCTGGAGCAAAGGTGGGGGGTGGCAGGTGCTTTTGTGCCTGGAAAATGAAGGCTAGCAGGGCTGGTTGCTGTACTTGTACGCAAGTCTTGGAGCTGAGGAAAGAAGAAGCCTTAAAAGGCTTCAGAAGCTTGGAGGCATAGCCCCCTAGGTGGGAGGCAGGTGGTCACTGGGGCATTAATGTGGAAGTGAAGAGCAGGTGGAGTGGCCTATGCCAGGGAGAAGTGGCAGTATGTATTGCCTGCTGGAGTCAAGTGAGTTGAGCATGTCCCAGTAAAGGGGATGGTTCCTTGGGGCCCCGCCTGTCAGGTGGAGGCAGGAGGAGAAAAGTGTTGGGAGCACCTTGAGCTTGAGAGCAGGATTGCTGTGATTTTTGAGTGCTGGTGTTTGTTTGGGGAAAAGGTAGAAGAGCAGGCTAGAGGAGAGGGGAGAGCAGGCAGGGAGGGCAAGAAAGCAGCTTGGCAAGGAGCCCATGCATGGAAGCCATTTAGTGCAAATGGGGCAGTGTGAGAGCAAGCTTGCTGCAGGCAGGCAGGCTAACATGTGCTGGGCTTGTTGTCCTGCTGTGTCAGCCTGTCTTGCCTGTTTGACCCCCCCAGCAGCTGAGGTGGGACAGCTGAAGGTAGTGTGCCCTAAAGGTGTGGGAGGGAGGGTGCTGAGGCCTGCCTGGGGCACTGGTGGAGAGTGGGGGTGTGGGGGCTGGTGGGGCAGGGCAGAGGAGTTGAGGACCCCCAGAGCATGTCAGGCTGAAGTTGCAGTGTGGCTTTGTGAGGGAGAGCCTGCCGTGAGGTGGGAGCAGCCAGGGGAGCTGTAGGGGTGTGCCAAGGGGCTCGCCAGGGTCAGAGAGGACAGAGGGCTCCCAAGTGTGAGCCCAGTGTTTTGGGGAGCATGGCTTTTGTGTGCAGTTTTCCCAAGCTGCCTGGGCTGAATTGCTGTCAGGTGCCAAGTGCAGCAAGGGCTCTTTGGCTTCCCCCTGCCCAGGTGTCAGTAGAGCTCAGCTCTAGTGGTCCAGTCTGTGCCCTTCTGCCCAAAGCTGCAGCTGCTTTGCCAAGTGGAGGGGCAGCGGTTTCCTTTGAAGAGAAGAGGATGTTGTGGAGAGAAGTTTGGGGCTGGTTGTCTGGAACAATTCTGGCAGCTGGCTGTGTACTTGAGACCTAGTGCAGGTTGCCAATGCGCAGGGTTGTGGGTGTGGGAGCTGCGCACTTGAGCATGCTGTGCAGGGGAGCTGCTGTGTTTCCTGTGTGAGTGAGTGAGTGGTGTGTGTGCAGGTGTTGAGTGGAGAGCTGGAGGTGCCTTTTGTTTGGAGGAGCAAGTAGGGCTGGGTGTTTAGTGTCTGTAAAGCAGGAAAGAAGGAAGGAGGGTGGTAGGTGTGAGCATGGAGCAGTGGGATGGTCTGGCAGAGAGGTGTTGCCTGGGAGAGCAGAAATGAGTCCTTCTTTCGCAGGACTGCCTTTTGGTGCTTTGGGGGACGCGCCTGCCCCTTCCTGGGATGTGCTTCTCTCTTGGAAGGTTCCCTTTTGTGCTCTGCCTGGACCCTGACTCTTTGTGCCAGAGGGGGTTACCTGCTTTGGCCAAAGCCCTTGGGAGATGGTCCCGCACACTTCTTTGAGGGTGCTGCCCGGCAGCTTTTCCCTGGGGCTTGGCCACTTCTGGTCAGCGTTTGCCAAGGGAGGACTGCTCTGAAGAAGTTGGGGATATCTCGGAGGGTGGGGGCATGTGCCTCAGCTCTGCTTTTGAGGGCCAGGAGGGGCAGCGCCCAGAGATGCAGTTTGTGCTGATGGCAAGTGTTCCTTAGTAAAAGGCCTCAGCTTGCTGGGACCCAAAGCCTGAGAGTGCTGTGGCAGAGCGCGTGGGCCCTCCGTGGTGCCCTGCCTTCTCTTTGGTGGCAATGGCTTTGCTGTGTTGGTCGCTTCTGGGGGCATTCTGTGCTTTGTCATACGCAGTGGTGGCCAAGCGGTGTCTGCAGGGCGCAGGATAATGGCAAGAGGGAAGGGTGCTCAGCAGAGCCAGGACTGCTGCAGCTTCCTGGTGTTGATGCAGTTTTGCAGAGTTGGAGCCCTCTGCAATCTCTGCAGTGAGAGGCAATTTATAATGCTGTGTGCCAAAGGTGCCCTGAAAAGCCTCAGCTGTTTGAGCCCTGGGCAATCCTCTAGGCATGACAAGAGGCTTGCGGTTTCTCTTTTTTGGCAGTCCCCTCCTTGCTCTCGGGTCTTTGGAGGTGCAGCCTGGAGTCCTTGCAGCCTCAGTGGTGTGCTGCAGGAATTGCCCAGGCTGGAGTGCAAGCTGTATTGCAGGCCCTTGACAAGGAGTGTTTTTGCTGCTGCTGCTGGGCCAGCTCTGTGGAGGCAGTGTATTTCCCTTCAGTTTACCCCTTGGAATTGTTTCTCTTTGCTAGGAGGAAAGCCAAGGACTGCACTAACTGTAGTGGGACCTCTGAGCCAGTAACTTGTGGGAACCCCCTGGCAGAGGTCAAAAATAGGATGTGGGTTTTTCCCTCTTGGGGGTGATAGCTGGAAGTGTTAGGGGAGTTGCTTCTGTGGAGAAGTAGGAGAGGAGTAGCTGCAAAAGCCCAGCTGAAGCAGGAGCAGGTGGGAAAATGTGTCTGGGCTTGTGGGGCCCTTCCACTCATCTACAAGGTGGTTGATCTGCAAGGCATGGTGGTAAGTGAGCTTTGCCAGGCCCTAGATAGCGCAGCTGCAGGCAAGGCCAGCCTGAGGCACCTTTGCTGTGCCCCAGTGTGGTTTCCCACCAATGGCAGTAACAGGAGCTGGTGCCGTGCTGCTTTGCACTAGCCCTTTAGCCCTTCTGCGGTGGCTTGTCCCTGGGATTTTGGGAGCCGTGCAGGAAGTGGCCTAGGACGCTGGTGCTTCTGGAGGAGCTTAGAGTTGTTTGTGTGTGCTCATGAGGATGCTGCTAGCTTCTTTGCTCTCCTTCTCTAGGTTCCTGTGTGGCATCCCTCTGCGTGCTGTCCGAGAGCCTTCTGCGTGCACTGTCATGTATCGGAGAGCAACAGCTTCCTGGGCTGGATTTCGATCAGAGCCATCAAGATGAAGCGTGCACATCGTCCTGCATGGTCAACTCTCCAGGTGAGTCCAACTGACCAAAGTCTATTCTCTTTATGGGTTGGTGTCCCTGCCAGGATCCTTGAATATGTACCTGCCTGGGATAAGGGCTCATTGGATGCACAAGCAATTTGCAGAGCACGTGGACATCTAATGTTGTCCCTACGAGGCCTCAGAAGAAGGCTGAGAACCACCTAGTCAGGGCTGCCTCCTGCCCCCAGGAGCAACGGATGCTGCAGCTTGTCCAGGAGCAGAGTGCAAGAACCTTGCAAGAGGAGCATGCCGCAGAGCTGGCCTTAACCCTAGATACCCCCCAGAGGTGGAGCAGCCCTGACCAGTCCTCGCTGGCCCTTGACTTGCCAGTGACTGGAAGAGAACTGCAGTTGCAGTGCAGTGGGGTGACATTTGGCAGCCTTGAGACTGCAGTGCCAGGGACTGTGGCTGCGATGGGCACGAGCGCTTGCGGAGTGGCCTGAAGAAGGCAGAGAGCAAGGGGAGGCCCCTCTGGGTGAGCGTGTGCCTCTGTAGGACCTTACCAGCCCCCTGATGAGGTGTCGCAGCATGCATTGCAAGCAGCGGCGCCATGCCTCCCTTGGGCAGAGGTCAAGGACACAGGCAGCAGTGGGGAAAAGCAGGAGAGGACAAGGCAGTAAATTGGGGCCAGATGCTAAACCCGCAAAGGAGCAGGCAGATGCCACCACTGCCAATAATCACACAGCCTCTGAGCAGGCCAAATACCATAACCCGCGGTCACCTCAGGCCCTCTTTAAAGTGCCCCTCAGGTGGGTGAAGAATTCAGACCTTTGGTGGCACCCGTGCAAAGGGAACATATCCTCCCCCTCCACTGCCGCAAAGGCTGCCTGAGGACAGGATGCAAGCTCTCCGCAGACAGGTTTATGAGGCAGCTGCTGGAGGGCCAAATATGAGCGTGAAGAAGGCAAGGTCACAGAGCATTTGAGTTGCCTGCTGGAGAGCAGGCTCTTCTCTGTGCTCCTGAAACTCCTTCAGGGAACGTTGGGGCTAGGTTGCTTCGAATGAAGAGCTTCTCCTTTGAGCTGCTCCCCAGCTCAGCTAAAAAAGGCTGCTGAGGCACCATGAGCAATTCCTCTCCCTTGCTGAGAAGATGGTCCCCAGAAGCCTGGCTGAGTTGCCTTCCAACTCAGCAGGCACCTTTCCCCTCCCCTGGAGGGGAACCTAGTCAAGCCCTACCCATCAGCTGCGCAGCCTGAGCCCAGGGGAGGAAGAAACCCCAGGACACTGGGACTTAGTCTCACTTCCAAACAGGCCCCTTCCCAGCAGCTCCGAGGGGTGAGAAGCTTGGCAAGGGAGCATGATGTCTGTGCAGTGGGGCAAAGGGAGCTGCATGCAATTGTGAGAATGAGCCTCGGAGCAGTGACCTGGTCATTTGCTGACGTAGATTTCTTGGTCCTCTGTATCCAGAACGGCGGCTGGCTTTTGCATCGGCGGCTGGCTTTTGCATCGGCGGCTGGCTTTTGCATCGGCGGCTGGCTTTTGCATCGGCGGCTGGCTTTTGCATCGGCGGCTGGCTTTTGCATCGGCGGCTGGCTTTTGCATCGGCGGCTGGCTTTTGCATCGGCGGCTGGCTTTTGCATCGGCGGCTGGCTTTTGCATCGGCGGCTGGCTTTTGCATCGGCGGCTGGCTTTTGCATCGGCGGCTGGCTTTTGCATCGGCGGCTGGCTTTTGCATCGGCGGCTGGCTTTTGCATCGGCGGCTGGCTTTTGCATCGGCGGCTGGCTTTTGCATCGGCGGCTGGCTTTTGCATCGGCGGCTGGCTTTTGCATCGGCGGCTGGCTTTTGCATCGGCGGCTGGCTTTTGCATCGGCGGCTGGCTTTTGCATCGGCGGCTGGCTTTTGCATCGGCGGCTGGCTTTTGCATCGGCGGCTGGCTTTTGCATCGGCGGCTGGCTTTTGCATCGGCGGCTGGCTTTTGCATCGGCGGCTGGCTTTTGCATCGGCGGCTGGCTTTTGCATCGGCGGCTGGCTTTTGCATCGGCGGCTGGCTTTTGCATCGGCGGCTGGCTTTTGCATCGGCGGCTGGCTTTTGCATCGGCGGCTGGCTTTTGCATCGGCGGCTGGCTTTTGCATCGGCGGCTGGCTTTTGCATCGGCGGCTGGCTTTTGCATCGGCGGCTGGCTTTTGCATCGGCGGCTGGCTTTTGCATCGGCGGCTGGCTTTTGCATCGGCGGCTGGCTTTTGCATCGGCGGCTGGCTTTTGCATCGGCGGCTGGCTTTTGCATCGGCGGCTGGCTTTTGCATCGGCGGCTGGCTTTTGCATCGGCGGCTGGCTTTTGCATCGGCGGCTGGCTTTTGCATCGGCGGCTGGCTTTTGCATCGGCGGCTGGCTTTTGCATCGGCGGCTGGCTTTTGCATCGGCGGCTGGCTTTTGCATCGGCGGCTGGCTTTTGCATCGGCGGCTGGCTTTTGCATCGGCGGCTGGCTTTTGCATCGGCGGCTGGCTTTTGCATCGGCGGCTGGCTTTTGCATCGGCGGCTGGCTTTTGCATCGGCGGCTGGCTTTTGCATCGGCGGCTGGCTTTTGCATCGGCGGCTGGCTTTTGCATCGGCGGCTGGCTTTTGCATCGGCGGCTGGCTTTTGCATCGGCGGCTGGCTTTTGCATCGGCGGCTGGCTTTTGCATCGGCGGCTGGCTTTTGCATCGGCGGCTGGCTTTTGCATCGGCGGCTGGCTTTTGCATCGGCGGCTGGCTTTTGCATCGGCGGCTGGCTTTTGCATCGGCGGCTGGCTTTTGCATCGGCGGCTGGCTTTTGCATCGGCGGCTGGCTTTTGCATCGGCGGCTGGCTTTTGCATCGGCGGCTGGCTTTTGCATCGGCGGCTGGCTTTTGCATCGGCGGCTGGCTTTTGCATCGGCGGCTGGCTTTTGCATCGGCGGCTGGCTTTTGCATCGGCGGCTGGCTTTTGCATCGGCGGCTGGCTTTTGCATCGGCGGCTGGCTTTTGCATCGGCGGCTGGCTTTTGCATCGGCGGCTGGCTTTTGCATCGGCGGCTGGCTTTTGCATCGGCGGCTGGCTTTTGCATCGGCGGCTGGCTTTTGCATCGGCGGCTGGCTTTTGCATCGGCGGCTGGCTTTTGCATCGGCGGCTGGCTTTTGCATCGGCGGCTGGCTTTTGCATCGGCGGCTGGCTTTTGCATCGGCGGCTGGCTTTTGCATCGGCGGCTGGCTTTTGCATCGGCGGCTGGCTTTTGCATCGGCGGCTGGCTTTTGCATCGGCGGCTGGCTTTTGCATCGGCGGCTGGCTTTTGCATCGGCGGCTGGCTTTTGCATCGGCGGCTGGCTTTTGCATCGGCGGCTGGCTTTTGCATCGGCGGCTGGCTTTTGCATCGGCGGCTGGCTTTTGCATCGGCGGCTGGCTTTTGCATCGGCGGCTGGCTTTTGCATCGGCGGCTGGCTTTTGCATCGGCGGCTGGCTTTTGCATCGGCGGCTGGCTTTTGCATCGGCGGCTGGCTTTTGCATCGGCGGCTGGCTTTTGCATCGGCGGCTGGCTTTTGCATCGGCGGCTGGCTTTTGCATCGGCGGCTGGCTTTTGCATCGGCGGCTGGCTTTTGCATCGGCGGCTGGCTTTTGCATCGGCGGCTGGCTTTTGCATCGGCGGCTGGCTTTTGCATCGGCGGCTGGCTTTTGCATCGGCGGCTGGCTTTTGCATCGGCGGCTGGCTTTTGCATCGGCGGCTGGCTTTTGCATCGGCGGCTGGCTTTTGCATCGGCGGCTGGCTTTTGCATCGGCGGCTGGCTTTTGCATCGGCGGCTGGCTTTTGCATCGGCGGCTGGCTTTTGCATCGGCGGCTGGCTTTTGCATCGGCGGCTGGCTTTTGCATCGGCGGCTGGCTTTTGCATCGGCGGCTGGCTTTTGCATCGGCGGCTGGCTTTTGCATCGGCGGCTGGCTTTTGCATCGGCGGCTGGCTTTTGCATCGGCGGCTGGCTTTTGCATCGGCGGCTGGCTTTTGCATCGGCGGCTGGCTTTTGCATCGGCGGCTGGCTTTTGCATCGGCGGCTGGCTTTTGCATCGGCGGCTGGCTTTTGCATCGGCGGCTGGCTTTTGCATCGGCGGCTGGCTTTTGCATCGGCGGCTGGCTTTTGCATCGGCGGCTGGCTTTTGCATCGGCGGCTGGCTTTTGCATCGGCGGCTGGCTTTTGCATCGGCGGCTGGCTTTTGCATCGGCGGCTGGCTTTTGCATCGGCGGCTGGCTTTTGCATCGGCGGCTGGCTTTTGCATCGGCGGCTGGCTTTTGCATCGGCGGCTGGCTTTTGCATCGGCGGCTGGCTTTTGCATCGGCGGCTGGCTTTTGCATCGGCGGCTGGCTTTTGCATCGGCGGCTGGCTTTTGCATCGGCGGCTGGCTTTTGCATCGGCGGCTGGCTTTTGCATCGGCGGCTGGCTTTTGCATCGGCGGCTGGCTTTTGCATCGGCGGCTGGCTTTTGCATCGGCGGCTGGCTTTTGCATCGGCGGCTGGCTTTTGCATCGGCGGCTGGCTTTTGCATCGGCGGCTGGCTTTTGCATCGGCGGCTGGCTTTTGCATCGGCGGCTGGCTTTTGCATCGGCGGCTGGCTTTTGCATCGGCGGCTGGCTTTTGCATCGGCGGCTGGCTTTTGCATCGGCGGCTGGCTTTTGCATCGGCGGCTGGCTTTTGCATCGGCGGCTGGCTTTTGCATCGGCGGCTGGCTTTTGCATCGGCGGCTGGCTTTTGCATCGGCGGCTGGCTTTTGCATCGGCGGCTGGCTTTTGCATCGGCGGCTGGCTTTTGCATCGGCGGCTGGCTTTTGCATCGGCGGCTGGCTTTTGCATCGGCGGCTGGCTTTTGCATCGGCGGCTGGCTTTTGCATCGGCGGCTGGCTTTTGCATCGGCGGCTGGCTTTTGCATCGGCGGCTGGCTTTTGCATCGGCGGCTGGCTTTTGCATCGGCGGCTGGCTTTTGCATCGGCGGCTGGCTTTTGCATCGGCGGCTGGCTTTTGCATCGGCGGCTGGCTTTTGCATCGGCGGCTGGCTTTTGCATCGGCGGCTGGCTTTTGCATCGGCGGCTGGCTTTTGCATCGGCGGCTGGCTTTTGCATCGGCGGCTGGCTTTTGCATCGGCGGCTGGCTTTTGCATCGGCGGCTGGCTTTTGCATCGGCGGCTGGCTTTTGCATCGGCGGCTGGCTTTTGCATCGGCGGCTGGCTTTTGCATCGGCGGCTGGCTTTTGCATCGGCGGCTGGCTTTTGCATCGGCGGCTGGCTTTTGCATCGGCGGCTGGCTTTTGCATCGGCGGCTGGCTTTTGCATCGGCGGCTGGCTTTTGCATCGGCGGCTGGCTTTTGCATCGGCGGCTGGCTTTTGCATCGGCGGCTGGCTTTTGCATCGGCGGCTGGCTTTTGCATCGGCGGCTGGCTTTTGCATCGGCGGCTGGCTTTTGCATCGGCGGCTGGCTTTTGCATCGGCGGCTGGCTTTTGCATCGGCGGCTGGCTTTTGCATCGGCGGCTGGCTTTTGCATCGGCGGCTGGCTTTTGCATCGGCGGCTGGCTTTTGCATCGGCGGCTGGCTTTTGCATCGGCGGCTGGCTTTTGCATCGGCGGCTGGCTTTTGCATCGGCGGCTGGCTTTTGCATCGGCGGCTGGCTTTTGCATCGGCGGCTGGCTTTTGCATCGGCGGCTGGCTTTTGCATCGGCGGCTGGCTTTTGCATCGGCGGCTGGCTTTTGCATCGGCGGCTGGCTTTTGCATCGGCGGCTGGCTTTTGCATCGGCGGCTGGCTTTTGCATCGGCGGCTGGCTTTTGCATCGGCGGCTGGCTTTTGCATCGGCGGCTGGCTTTTGCATCGGCGGCTGGCTTTTGCATCGGCGGCTGGCTTTTGCATCGGCGGCTGGCTTTTGCATCGGCGGCTGGCTTTTGCATCGGCGGCTGGCTTTTGCATCGGCGGCTGGCTTTTGCATCGGCGGCTGGCTTTTGCATCGGCGGCTGGCTTTTGCATCGGCGGCTGGCTTTTGCATCGGCGGCTGGCTTTTGCATCGGCGGCTGGCTTTTGCATCGGCGGCTGGCTTTTGCATCGGCGGCTGGCTTTTGCATCGGCGGCTGGCTTTTGCATCGGCGGCTGGCTTTTGCATCGGCGGCTGGCTTTTGCATCGGCGGCTGGCTTTTGCATCGGCGGCTGGCTTTTGCATCGGCGGCTGGCTTTTGCATCGGCGGCTGGCTTTTGCATCGGCGGCTGGCTTTTGCATCGGCGGCTGGCTTTTGCATCGGCGGCTGGCTTTTGCATCGGCGGCTGGCTTTTGCATCGGCGGCTGGCTTTTGCATCGGCGGCTGGCTTTTGCATCGGCGGCTGGCTTTTGCATCGGCGGCTGGCTTTTGCATCGGCGGCTGGCTTTTGCATCGGCGGCTGGCTTTTGCATCGGCGGCTGGCTTTTGCATCGGCGGCTGGCTTTTGCATCGGCGGCTGGCTTTTGCATCGGCGGCTGGCTTTTGCATCGGCGGCTGGCTTTTGCATCGGCGGCTGGCTTTTGCATCGGCGGCTGGCTTTTGCATCGGCGGCTGGCTTTTGCATCGGCGGCTGGCTTTTGCATCGGCGGCTGGCTTTTGCATCGGCGGCTGGCTTTTGCATCGGCGGCTGGCTTTTGCATCGGCGGCTGGCTTTTGCATCGGCGGCTGGCTTTTGCATCGGCGGCTGGCTTTTGCATCGGCGGCTGGCTTTTGCATCGGCGGCTGGCTTTTGCATCGGCGGCTGGCTTTTGCATCGGCGGCTGGCTTTTGCATCGGCGGCTGGCTTTTGCATCGGCGGCTGGCTTTTGCATCGGCGGCTGGCTTTTGCATCGGCGGCTGGCTTTTGCATCGGCGGCTGGCTTTTGCATCGGCGGCTGGCTTTTGCATCGGCGGCTGGCTTTTGCATCGGCGGCTGGCTTTTGCATCGGCGGCTGGCTTTTGCATCGGCGGCTGGCTTTTGCATCGGCGGCTGGCTTTTGCATCGGCGGCTGGCTTTTGCATCGGCGGCTGGCTTTTGCATCGGCGGCTGGCTTTTGCATCGGCGGCTGGCTTTTGCATCGGCGGCTGGCTTTTGCATCGGCGGCTGGCTTTTGCATCGGCGGCTGGCTTTTGCATCGGCGGCTGGCTTTTGCATCGGCGGCTGGCTTTTGCATCGGCGGCTGGCTTTTGCATCGGCGGCTGGCTTTTGCATCGGCGGCTGGCTTTTGCATCGGCGGCTGGCTTTTGCATCGGCGGCTGGCTTTTGCATCGGCGGCTGGCTTTTGCATCGGCGGCTGGCTTTTGCATCGGCGGCTGGCTTTTGCATCGGCGGCTGGCTTTTGCATCGGCGGCTGGCTTTTGCATCGGCGGCTGGCTTTTGCATCGGCGGCTGGCTTTTGCATCGGCGGCTGGCTTTTGCATCGGCGGCTGGCTTTTGCATCGGCGGCTGGCTTTTGCATCGGCGGCTGGCTTTTGCATCGGCGGCTGGCTTTTGCATCGGCGGCTGGCTTTTGCATCGGCGGCTGGCTTTTGCATCGGCGGCTGGCTTTTGCATCGGCGGCTGGCTTTTGCATCGGCGGCTGGCTTTTGCATCGGCGGCTGGCTTTTGCATCGGCGGCTGGCTTTTGCATCGGCGGCTGGCTTTTGCATCGGCGGCTGGCTTTTGCATCGGCGGCTGGCTTTTGCATCGGCGGCTGGCTTTTGCATCGGCGGCTGGCTTTTGCATCGGCGGCTGGCTTTTGCATCGGCGGCTGGCTTTTGCATCGGCGGCTGGCTTTTGCATCGGCGGCTGGCTTTTGCATCGGCGGCTGGCTTTTGCATCGGCGGCTGGCTTTTGCATCGGCGGCTGGCTTTTGCATCGGCGGCTGGCTTTTGCATCGGCGGCTGGCTTTTGCATCGGCGGCTGGCTTTTGCATCGGCGGCTGGCTTTTGCATCGGCGGCTGGCTTTTGCATCGGCGGCTGGCTTTTGCATCGGCGGCTGGCTTTTGCATCGGCGGCTGGCTTTTGCATCGGCGGCTGGCTTTTGCATCGGCGGCTGGCTTTTGCATCGGCGGCTGGCTTTTGCATCGGCGGCTGGCTTTTGCATCGGCGGCTGGCTTTTGCATCGGCGGCTGGCTTTTGCATCGGCGGCTGGCTTTTGCATCGGCGGCTGGCTTTTGCATCGGCGGCTGGCTTTTGCATCGGCGGCTGGCTTTTGCATCGGCGGCTGGCTTTTGCATCGGCGGCTGGCTTTTGCATCGGCGGCTGGCTTTTGCATCGGCGGCTGGCTTTTGCATCGGCGGCTGGCTTTTGCATCGGCGGCTGGCTTTTGCATCGGCGGCTGGCTTTTGCATCGGCGGCTGGCTTTTGCATCGGCGGCTGGCTTTTGCATCGGCGGCTGGCTTTTGCATCGGCGGCTGGCTTTTGCATCGGCGGCTGGCTTTTGCATCGGCGGCTGGCTTTTGCATCGGCGGCTGGCTTTTGCATCGGCGGCTGGCTTTTGCATCGGCGGCTGGCTTTTGCATCGGCGGCTGGCTTTTGCATCGGCGGCTGGCTTTTGCATCGGCGGCTGGCTTTTGCATCGGCGGCTGGCTTTTGCATCGGCGGCTGGCTTTTGCATCGGCGGCTGGCTTTTGCATCGGCGGCTGGCTTTTGCATCGGCGGCTGGCTTTTGCATCGGCGGCTGGCTTTTGCATCGGCGGCTGGCTTTTGCATCGGCGGCTGGCTTTTGCATCGGCGGCTGGCTTTTGCATCGGCGGCTGGCTTTTGCATCGGCGGCTGGCTTTTGCATCGGCGGCTGGCTTTTGCATCGGCGGCTGGCTTTTGCATCGGCGGCTGGCTTTTGCATCGGCGGCTGGCTTTTGCATCGGCGGCTGGCTTTTGCATCGGCGGCTGGCTTTTGCATCGGCGGCTGGCTTTTGCATCGGCGGCTGGCTTTTGCATCGGCGGCTGGCTTTTGCATCGGCGGCTGGCTTTTGCATCGGCGGCTGGCTTTTGCATCGGCGGCTGGCTTTTGCATCGGCGGCTGGCTTTTGCATCGGCGGCTGGCTTTTGCATCGGCGGCTGGCTTTTGCATCGGCGGCTGGCTTTTGCATCGGCGGCTGGCTTTTGCATCGGCGGCTGGCTTTTGCATCGGCGGCTGGCTTTTGCATCGGCGGCTGGCTTTTGCATCGGCGGCTGGCTTTTGCATCGGCGGCTGGCTTTTGCATCGGCGGCTGGCTTTTGCATCGGCGGCTGGCTTTTGCATCGGCGGCTGGCTTTTGCATCGGCGGCTGGCTTTTGCATCGGCGGCTGGCTTTTGCATCGGCGGCTGGCTTTTGCATCGGCGGCTGGCTTTTGCATCGGCGGCTGGCTTTTGCATCGGCGGCTGGCTTTTGCATCGGCGGCTGGCTTTTGCATCGGCGGCTGGCTTTTGCATCGGCGGCTGGCTTTTGCATCGGCGGCTGGCTTTTGCATCGGCGGCTGGCTTTTGCATCGGCGGCTGGCTTTTGCATCGGCGGCTGGCTTTTGCATCGGCGGCTGGCTTTTGCATCGGCGGCTGGCTTTTGCATCGGCGGCTGGCTTTTGCATCGGCGGCTGGCTTTTGCATCGGCGGCTGGCTTTTGCATCGGCGGCTGGCTTTTGCATCGGCGGCTGGCTTTTGCATCGGCGGCTGGCTTTTGCATCGGCGGCTGGCTTTTGCATCGGCGGCTGGCTTTTGCATCGGCGGCTGGCTTTTGCATCGGCGGCTGGCTTTTGCATCGGCGGCTGGCTTTTGCATCGGCGGCTGGCTTTTGCATCGGCGGCTGGCTTTTGCATCGGCGGCTGGCTTTTGCATCGGCGGCTGGCTTTTGCATCGGCGGCTGGCTTTTGCATCGGCGGCTGGCTTTTGCATCGGCGGCTGGCTTTTGCATCGGCGGCTGGCTTTTGCATCGGCGGCTGGCTTTTGCATCGGCGGCTGGCTTTTGCATCGGCGGCTGGCTTTTGCATCGGCGGCTGGCTTTTGCATCGGCGGCTGGCTTTTGCATCGGCGGCTGGCTTTTGCATCGGCGGCTGGCTTTTGCATCGGCGGCTGGCTTTTGCATCGGCGGCTGGCTTTTGCATCGGCGGCTGGCTTTTGCATCGGCGGCTGGCTTTTGCATCGGCGGCTGGCTTTTGCATCGGCGGCTGGCTTTTGCATCGGCGGCTGGCTTTTGCATCGGCGGCTGGCTTTTGCATCGGCGGCTGGCTTTTGCATCGGCGGCTGGCTTTTGCATCGGCGGCTGGCTTTTGCATCGGCGGCTGGCTTTTGCATCGGCGGCTGGCTTTTGCATCGGCGGCTGGCTTTTGCATCGGCGGCTGGCTTTTGCATCGGCGGCTGGCTTTTGCATCGGCGGCTGGCTTTTGCATCGGCGGCTGGCTTTTGCATCGGCGGCTGGCTTTTGCATCGGCGGCTGGCTTTTGCATCGGCGGCTGGCTTTTGCATCGGCGGCTGGCTTTTGCATCGGCGGCTGGCTTTTGCATCGGCGGCTGGCTTTTGCATCGGCGGCTGGCTTTTGCATCGGCGGCTGGCTTTTGCATCGGCGGCTGGCTTTTGCATCGGCGGCTGGCTTTTGCATCGGCGGCTGGCTTTTGCATCGGCGGCTGGCTTTTGCATCGGCGGCTGGCTTTTGCATCGGCGGCTGGCTTTTGCATCGGCGGCTGGCTTTTGCATCGGCGGCTGGCTTTTGCATCGGCGGCTGGCTTTTGCATCGGCGGCTGGCTTTTGCATCGGCGGCTGGCTTTTGCATCGGCGGCTGGCTTTTGCATCGGCGGCTGGCTTTTGCATCGGCGGCTGGCTTTTGCATCGGCGGCTGGCTTTTGCATCGGCGGCTGGCTTTTGCATCGGCGGCTGGCTTTTGCATCGGCGGCTGGCTTTTGCATCGGCGGCTGGCTTTTGCATCGGCGGCTGGCTTTTGCATCGGCGGCTGGCTTTTGCATCGGCGGCTGGCTTTTGCATCGGCGGCTGGCTTTTGCATCGGCGGCTGGCTTTTGCATCGGCGGCTGGCTTTTGCATCGGCGGCTGGCTTTTGCATCGGCGGCTGGCTTTTGCATCGGCGGCTGGCTTTTGCATCGGCGGCTGGCTTTTGCATCGGCGGCTGGCTTTTGCATCGGCGGCTGGCTTTTGCATCGGCGGCTGGCTTTTGCATCGGCGGCTGGCTTTTGCATCGGCGGCTGGCTTTTGCATCGGCGGCTGGCTTTTGCATCGGCGGCTGGCTTTTGCATCGGCGGCTGGCTTTTGCATCGGCGGCTGGCTTTTGCATCGGCGGCTGGCTTTTGCATCGGCGGCTGGCTTTTGCATCGGCGGCTGGCTTTTGCATCGGCGGCTGGCTTTTGCATCGGCGGCTGGCTTTTGCATCGGCGGCTGGCTTTTGCATCGGCGGCTGGCTTTTGCATCGGCGGCTGGCTTTTGCATCGGCGGCTGGCTTTTGCATCGGCGGCTGGCTTTTGCATCGGCGGCTGGCTTTTGCATCGGCGGCTGGCTTTTGCATCGGCGGCTGGCTTTTGCATCGGCGGCTGGCTTTTGCATCGGCGGCTGGCTTTTGCATCGGCGGCTGGCTTTTGCATCGGCGGCTGGCTTTTGCATCGGCGGCTGGCTTTTGCATCGGCGGCTGGCTTTTGCATCGGCGGCTGGCTTTTGCATCGGCGGCTGGCTTTTGCATCGGCGGCTGGCTTTTGCATCGGCGGCTGGCTTTTGCATCGGCGGCTGGCTTTTGCATCGGCGGCTGGCTTTTGCATCGGCGGCTGGCTTTTGCATCGGCGGCTGGCTTTTGCATCGGCGGCTGGCTTTTGCATCGGCGGCTGGCTTTTGCATCGGCGGCTGGCTTTTGCATCGGCGGCTGGCTTTTGCATCGGCGGCTGGCTTTTGCATCGGCGGCTGGCTTTTGCATCGGCGGCTGGCTTTTGCATCGGCGGCTGGCTTTTGCATCGGCGGCTGGCTTTTGCATCGGCGGCTGGCTTTTGCATCGGCGGCTGGCTTTTGCATCGGCGGCTGGCTTTTGCATCGGCGGCTGGCTTTTGCATCGGCGGCTGGCTTTTGCATCGGCGGCTGGCTTTTGCATCGGCGGCTGGCTTTTGCATCGGCGGCTGGCTTTTGCATCGGCGGCTGGCTTTTGCATCGGCGGCTGGCTTTTGCATCGGCGGCTGGCTTTTGCATCGGCGGCTGGCTTTTGCATCGGCGGCTGGCTTTTGCATCGGCGGCTCTGCCCCAATGCCCAGACACACCTCAGTGCCCCTCATACTACCACAGGCCTGTGACGGTGCTGGGCCCCCCGCCAGCACGCCAGCTGCCCTGCAGGACACCAAGCCTGCAGCCAGGGCAGCCTCCCTCCACGCCGACCGGAACACGGAACTCACTGCCGCCCCGCGCAACGCTGACACTGGCTTCAGCAACAGGCACCATCTCCCCGGCAGGAGGGACAAGCGCCCCAGCCCCAGACGCCCCCACCCCGCCACTTGCACGCCAGCAAGCATGGCACGAGGGCCGCGCGCAGGCACAAGGCCCCGCTCACAAACCCGGACACTGCTCCCGCCTCACCACACCTCTATAGTCCTCTCCAGCACTCGAGATTTGCTCTTGCGGAGAAGTTGTCTTCAGCCCCTCCTCTTGTCCTGCGTGCCTAGTCCAGAAAACAATAGCTGGCTTTTGGCACTTCCTCTTTTTTACAAGCTGACAGCTTGTCTCCTCAGACATTGGCACAAAAATCACCCTGCCCCTGACAAGGTTCACACACCATCAAGGAAGCACCCACAACTTCTCTTGGGCCCCTGCTGCTTTCTTGTATGCCTACTCCAGTCAAACAAGAACTGTAACGCTGAGCTTCAGTGTTTTGCCATGATGTTCGTCCTTCCAGTTAGGAACCTCTTGGAAATACGTATATATCTAGTCAGTCAGCAGAAAACAGTAACTAGCTCTACCCTGAAGTGAAGTCTCCTCATTATAATGCTAAAAATCACACCACTAGGTTGAAGACCCCTAATTGTGGGGAGACATTCCCCACTAGTGAGAACTGCAGTGGAAGCAATATGCAAATAATTTAAGCAGTCATGTAATAGGGGCGGAACAAGAGGCAGCTTCTGGCTGAGAACAACTGTATAAATAGAAGGATAGAGAAAGAAATACTTGGTGTGCTAGCTTTGTGGGTTTACCACCTAGCAACCAATTTTGTGCAACTTCGAAATAAAATGATATCTCAACTCTCTGTGTAGATTGACTCATTGCACACCAGGTAACGGATCCCCGGTTTGGGACAACAGTTGTGTCAACAACACCTATTTGCTTCCCAGACAGTAGGTTCTCAAGGTTAGCACAGCTGAGAGAAGGAACTAGTTGCAGTAGAGCGAAGGGGCCCTTAGGATGCACCAAGTGGAGTCTCGCCTGGGCTTCCAACCCATGCGTGCAGCAGCCTCCCATCAGCACCCCCTCCGTGCACTTCCCAGGGCTCCTCATGCAGCTTGGAGTGCAAGTCCTTTAGTAAATCTACACTGTTTAACCCCTCACCAACTCTGACTGTTTCTCTCAGCTAGCATCTGACCCTCTCTCGCCCGCCTTGCCGTCACCTTTGGCGTAGTGGGCAGGATACGGGTGTGGAGATGCCTCTTTGTGGGTGAGAGGAGAAGGGGGAGGCAGGGAGCTGCATTCCCAGGTAGCCCGCTACAGGTCCATGTGCACCCATGGCTCACAAGGTGGCCGGGTGGGTGTGGAGTCGGGAGAGAATTTGGGAGGAAAGGAGGGGGAGGCACAAAGGAGACCCGTGTCAGACAAAGCATACCACCCTTTTGCAACGTGAGGAGCAAACTAGCTGGGGAAGGCTGGAAAGTTTTATCCAGTTGCAGGGTGGAGGAGGGAGTGATATGAAGGTATCGTATTCTGCCCCTGACCGCAAAGGGTTGCATATCGAAAAATTTGCTGATCATGGAGTAAGCGTTGACCTATAGTGCCTCTAGCCTCAGTATCCCCAATTACCATATTAAAAACCATGCCCTTTGCTGCATAACGATATGTAAGTAAGGGGGGCATACCCCACAGGAATTGAGCAAATGGCAATGTAGCCAATGAAGTATGACTGCCGCGCTTCACATCTCCTCCTCAGTGACTATAAAAGAGAGTACAGCTCCCTAAAGTTTTGGGAAGGGAAGAAAACGGAACCCCCAAACTGTTCACTGGAGATTGCTGACGAGTGAGCCTCCTTCTTCCCTCCCTCAAACAGCGACGCCTCTTTGGTAAGATTTGTGCCTCTGACAATGTCAGATGTTACCTGGGGAAACCTATTATTATTGAAAGCGCTTAATTCTTAGTTTGAGCTCAAAGAAAGAACATTTGTTGCAGCAAGTGCATTTATCACTGGCAATACGGAATCTGTTACATCTGTTGCTTTAATAAAATCTACAGCTTTGCAAAACTGTCTCAGGGAGAGTCCTTGAAGAAGGGGCTCTGGCAGGCCGACCTCAATTACCAAGCTAAGGAAGGGCCTTTCTTCCCTCCCTTCACGCCACAGTGGGTCACCCGCGCAGCATGGCCGGAGGTAGAGAGTGAGCTGGGGGGATGCCCAGAGCAGCTAGTGGAACTGGTTTCCAAGCTCCAACTGCAAAAAGCAGGTCTAGCAATGCAAAAGGCAGCAGGGGATCTGGGGTGGATCTTCCTGCCTGCGCTCCGCACCCTGGACAAGGTGTTGCTGACGCAGCAGAAGCAAAATGGGCAGTTGGAAAGGGACCTCGAAGGTGCTAAGGAGGCTCGCCAACTGTCCCAAGAGGTTGTAACTGCAAGCGTGGATCAAGGCAAGAAGCTTGTCCCATTCTGGCTACCTACATTGCAAATTGCCCACAGCGACAGTGGGGACAGAGAGATGTCCATCCCCTGGTGCTGTGGGCACCGGTGCAAAAAGTGGGTTGGGATGCAGAAACTTGGGATGGCAATATGTGGGACTCCAACCACCTGCCTAGCTCAGAGTCACACCCAGAGCATGACAGCAAGGTAGTTGCCCGGCTAGTGGCAGAGCAGCAGCTCACCAGACTGAATGCAGCCCATCTGCAAGGAACCACAACTAGTTGTGATTTTAAAGCCTCAGAGGCACAGGATATGCAGGGGTGACTCGCTGATTTCCTAGGAGGGGTGCAAGAGGATTCCCCAGAGTCTTGTCCTGGAGGTCCTGCCTTAGCTGCCTGCAATTGCTGGCAGTATCCCTGCTTGAGCCCTGTTTTGCTGACTGCATGGTCTCTATAATTCTCCCCTTCCCCATCTTTCCCAGTTAAAAGCCCTGCGTACCAGGTTGGCCTGCCTGTTGGCAAAGAAGCGTGTGCCCCATTAGGTGAGGTGGATCCCACCTCTCCCAATCCATAGTCGATCTTCAAACACAGTCCTAAGGTCATAGGAACCAAAACCCTGTTGCCAACACCAGCAGCACAGCCAGTTGCTTACTTGCAGCATCACTCTTTCCTAGTTGCCCTTGGCAGTATTGTTGGTGCCCACATGGAAGAGCAGCAGGGGGCAATAGTCGGAGGGGTGGGGGACAAGCCCCGGCAGTCTTTGCTTGGCATCTCAGATTCGAGTGCCCAGCAGGCAGCAAACCTCTGCTGACAAGAGGTCAGGTCAGCAGATGGGTGCTTCTGTGCCCTGCAGCAGGGAGTCACCCACAACAATCACGCACCACTTCTTCCAGGAGTTCCTGCATGGCACAGGGTCCATGAGCTCAGTTGCTTCACTTGAAGCCATGCCCAGCCCCTCCTCAGCTTGGAGGGCACTGAACCTGTTCATCAGCTGCAAGTCTTCAGGAGGAGCAAGAGCCTTTCTCCTCACTTGAGGAGTGACCAGCTCCCAGCCTTCATCTTCTATGGAGTTATGACTTAGCATTGCCACAGCACAGAGCCCACATGCACCTCCACTGCTGTGGGGGGATGAGACTCCTGAAGCTGTAGGGTCTCTGAGAAGATCCTATCCATCTCTTGCTCATCTCCTCAGATGCTACGCAGCATGCCTGCTTCCTCCCATAGCTCCTTGACCTGGCAACAGCACTCGTCAACAACAGCACACCTTCTGCAGAAAAGATGACTGCCAGCCCCAGGCTCACAGAGAGGCCCCAGGCACTCCCTGCAGCCCAAGACCTGCAGGGCTGCATCCACTGTCAGCAGGTCTGTCTGGGTGGGTGGAAGCCTCCCCCATGGCAGAGGCAGCAACTCCAACAGCTCCTGGCGAACGCACGCTGCAGTGTGTCATAACCATAGCTGAGAAAGTGTATGCTACTGTGGTCAGAGACAAGGGCCCCTTCTTTGCACCCAGCTGCCACACAAACTGCTGCCTCAGCCCCACTGCCCCAGGGAGCTGGGGCTCTGGGCCTGGCACTTCTCTAGGCCTCTCCCTAGCCCTGACTAACAGGGTGCTTGACCCACCCAAATCAAGGGTCAGCTGGAGCAAAGGCCCCACCTCCCTCTCTTGCCCTCAGCAAGGGCAACCAACAGAGCTCCTTAGCAGCAGCAGCAGCTACAGCTGGCTAGAGCTTCCCAGGAGAAGTTCAGGCCTGCTGTAGCTGTCCTTACCTAGCTCTGCTTACCTGTCAGCAGCAAGCACCTTCTAGTTGCTCTGAGGGTCCCCACAATGCCCCCACAACTTCCAGCAAGGTTCGCAGAGGTTCTAAGCAGAGCCCAGACACTGCTGCATGAACTGCTGCATCTGTTCCCTGCCTCTGGGAGCGACGCAACCATCCTCAAGAGGCAGGATTGATAGAGTGACTGAACGGGCTGCTCAAAGAGGTAAAAACTTGGCAGTGGCCAAGAGCAGAGGGCTAGTGCCAAGGAGAAGAGCAAGACATACCTGGAGAATGGTCTGTGCCAACACAGCCCTTGCCATCAGCAAATGCTCTGTGATTTCCTGAGTAGGGAAAAGAGCAGCTGTGGCTGTTTTCTGTGGGCAAAGCAGCCAGCAGTGGTCTTAAGCCAAAAATGGGTGGAATGATTTCAGAAGAGCCATGGCTGTTTTTGGCTTTGCCAGCATGCTTCCAAAGGGAATGCAGCATGTGCCTGTGTGGGGGCTAGCCCACCTTTGGCAGAGCATCAAGAGAAAGGTGCGAGCAAGTGCCTGAGTTGGGAAAGGAACTGGTGCAGGCAGAAGCCACTGCATGCACCAAGTCCCAAAGGAGAGGTGGAGGAGTTGCCTGAGGAGGTGTTTCTTGGCTTGTTCTTTTTGCTCTGGATGAGTTGCCTTGTTAGGCACACTGCTGCCTCTTCCCCAGTGCAATAGGCAAACACAAAGAGGCACTCAGCTAGCATCGTTTCTTTAATACAGTGTGTCCTGCTTTGAAACAAGGTGACAAGACGCCTGTTTCTCCTGAGCAGTGGGAATGCCCACAGCAGACGCCAGCGTGCTCGCCTCCACCGCCAAGACGCACGGCCCGGGGACACCGTCGGGAGCTCCTCGACGCCATCGGGAGCTGCTCAGCACCATGCTCGGCCGCCGGACAAAGGAGAAGGAGGAGCGCGGCCATCAGTGGCTGATGCCAGTGCCAGCCCCCCAAGAAACAAGCCCCTGTCACCCAAAGTGCCCGGCCCCAGGGGATGCCCTTTTTGCTGCCCTGGGGCACTCCATGGAGATGCCCAAGGCACCAGGCGGAAGGGCCCTGCCACCTCTCCCCAAACTCCCCAGCACCCCCTGCCCCCTGTGTCCAGCAACGGGGCCACGTACCTGTGCTGCGGCGAAGGCCCCCCTCCACACACCAACGCTGCCATTCTCGCCTCTGCGCTGCACGGCACCACACGTGCCCGGGACGTTCTCGGGAGCTGCTTGCAGCCACACTCGGCCAGCGGGCAAAGGAAAAGGAGGAGCGAGGCCATCAGCGGCTGCCACCGGGCCACAGATCCCCCAGAAACAAGCCCCCCGCACCCCGACCGCCCCGCAGGACCCTCCTGGCACCAGTGTGCAGGACTCCTTTGAGAGCCCCGAGGCACCAGGCAGGACCACCCAAAAGGGTCCTCGGGTCTCTCCCACCCCCCCATCACCCCCAACCCTCCGGGGCCCACCACGCGGCTGCTTACATCTGCCACAGCACAGGCCCCCTCCACACGCCAACGCCAGCGTGCTCGCCTGCGCCGCGTGGACCCGGCATGTCCTCGGGAGGTGCTCAGCGCCGCGCTCGGCCACCGCACAAAGCAAAGCAAAGGAGGAGAGAAGTTGCTGTGAGGAAATGCCCACAGCTCCCTCTGCCCCAATGCCCAGGGACAGCTCAGCGCCCCCCGCACTACCGCAGGCCGGTGACGGTGCTGGGCCCCCCGCCAGCACGCCGGCTGCCCAGCAGGACACCAAGCCTGCAGCCAGGGCAGCCTCCCTCCACACTGACCAGAACACGGAACACGGAACTCGCTGCCACCCCGCGCAACGCTGACAATGGCCTCGGCAACAGGCACCATCTCCCCGGCAAGAGGGACAAGCGCCCCGGCCCCAGACGCACCCACCCCACCACTGGCACGCCAACAAGCATGGCACAAGGGCCGCGCGCAGGCACACGGCCCCGCTCACAAACCCGGACACTGCTCCCGCCTCAGCCCCACCTCTCCACTCCTTTCCAGCACTCGAGAGTTGCTCTCCCAAAGGCTTTGTAATGCAAGGACACCCCACAAGGAAGAAGGCAGGCACTCAGCTGCCATGCAAAGCAAAGCGGGAAGAAGCTGCTGCCTTGCCAAAGTGACGAAAAACCCCAAAGTGCCCCAAATCACCACCACACCCAACGCTAGTGCTCTGGCCCCACGTTGCCCTGTTGCCACCCTCCTTTTTCTGTCTCTTTGCCCAAAGGCAGTGGCAAGGGGCAGGCTCAGCTTGGCAGAAGAAAAAGGGCTACGTGGGGACTCTGCACCAGGACACTTCTGCCCAAGGGCAGCAGCTCCCCCATCCATCCGCCCCCATGCTGCAGGGACAAAGCCCACGCTCGCTCTGCCCACCGCACAAAGGGGCATGAGGCGCTAATGAGAACACAACTCTCAACTCTGCAGCACGCAGAGATGGGCACAGCATGCAAGAGCTTCTGAAACGGCTCCCCCGCTAACAAGGCCTTGTCAAGAAGTCCTCTTCGGCCCCTGCCATAGCAGCGGCATGCCAAGTGCAGCCTCAAGAGAACTGCCCCTCTCTGCTTCCACTCGCTCCTCCCAAACCCACACCATGCCCACGCAGACATTGGCACAAAATCGCCATGCCCCTCACAACATTCACGCACCATCACATAGTCACATTAGAGAGGTGGAGGAGTTGCCTGAGGAGGTGTTTCTTGGCTTGTTCTTTTTGCTCTGGATGAGTTGCCTTGTTAGGCACACTGCTGCCTCTTCCCCAGTGCAACAGGCAAACACATAGAAGCACTCAGTTAGCATCATTTCTTTAATAAAGGCTTTCCTGGTTTTAAAAAAGTTTACAAGACACATGTTTCACATGATAAATGACTGGCGGCCATTTTTTTTTTTAATATCTTAATCCATGCAGAAAGACTGGACTGCCTAACTTGGTGTTACATAGCAGCTGAACAGTATACCAAAATATACATAGACATACACGCTGCCATGGAAACGGGCGGCACAGGACACTGTAAGAATCCAAATACAAGCTTGCTCAATAATTTTCAGAATTCAAGTTTAACTTTAAGGAAAAACCCTGATTTCTTTCTGAAGTGGAGCATATGTACTGAGAGAGACTGTTCTGCTACAATCTGTCTACAGTCATCCTTCATTCAGCAGTCCTGTGAAAATACACACGCACAAATGTTACAAGTCCTTTTTTACTACTGAAGCTACACATTAACAACTGAATCTGATAACATTGCTTTGGTTGTTTCAATACAGAATGATACTGGTTTCTATCGATCGTCTTCATTCCACTTCCCCATTTTTCATTCTTTTCCAAAGTCCTAGAAGAGTGGTGCTGAGCTGAATGTCTTTTAGATCTCTCTTCAAGAATCCAGTGTAGCTTTTGTACAAGAAACTGTTGAAGGCAAACAAACAGGAACATTACTACAAACAGAACAGAAAGTACAGGATTCCTTCAACTTACATAAAGAAAAGTATCTTCACTTATTGTCACAGCATGAAAATTAATGCTGAATTATCAGTATATAACATTCCTCAGGTCACCAGATTTTCAAACACTATTGAAAAGATGAGACCCATCAAAGTATTCCAGAAGGCATATGAACGCCTGTCTGCTAAAATGTTCTTATCCCAAGACACAACCAATAAACAGCAGCTGGGGAGGGGACGGGACAAATGACATCTTGCATTCCTGCAGCACAGCAGCAAGGCTGACAGCTGCTGAGAAGTAGTACTTTTTTGCTTTACTTTCTAACAACATCTCCTTCCCTATGTGGCTACTCTTCTCCAAAGTTAAAACAGGAAGGGCTTACTTGCTCTGAAGCACAAAGCATAAGAGAGCAGGAGCACACGTGATTCCAGTTGTTGCATTACGTGACAATCCAATTTTGACATGATCATCCTTTTCTGCCCAGATTCATGCATCTTGCATTGATGTGCTATGCTAGGAGCACAGTAACCTGCAGTTCACTCTCTAGTCAGTAGAGAGATGAGTACATCCAGAGGGAATTTCTTCTCCACTGATTATTATTAAAAGCAAGAAGGGGAAAGTTTAATATCTAAAATTAGGTAGAATGATGTCTGCTTTTCATATTTTGAGTTTAAATCACACTGAGTTTTGAGGGCTAGTGGAATTATGTTAGAGACACTTATCTAAGTTACTGCAGCCTCCTCCAAAATTTGTGTAACAAACAGCAGCCCTTAGTCAACACACCTTCTCCCCCACTTTCCCCTTGGACTGGGCACTACTGGAGCTCTCCCCCCGGATCCCCGAAAGCAAATTTTTGAGTCAGTGTCAGCAAAGGCCTTCCCATCCCCACTGTAGCATGTGCTTCAAAACTTACTAATGGTTGTAAATGCAAAAAGGAGAAAAAGTCCTGCTAAGAAGCTTAAAGAAACCCTGGATACTGCTTTAAATACTCTAAAATCAAAAGCAGTAATCTTCTGGAGCTGGCTACTTCAGAGCAAACTCCAGGTACCCGCTGCACACAGAAGAGGAGGTTTCCCGCCAGCAGCCCTGCAGGCTTCACAGAGCTAACAGGATTATGAGAATTTCACCTTGTAGTACTTTCAAGGTAACTCTCTGCAGTCTCCAGGTGCTGTTAGAGACTGCCAAGCAGTAGGACACAGCTTTACAGAGGGCTGGAAGAGCCATACCTGAGGCCTGCTTTGGATTAGCTAAGGCTCTCTCTCTGAAGACACATCTCCTTCTGCTCCGCTGCTTGCGCTGGGGTCATCCTTGTTACGGGGGGCATTTCTTTCTCTACTTGATTCAGAGGGTACCTAGGTTCTGGTCTTCTCTTTTCTTTGTTGTTGTTTTTCAAGTTTTGTCAGCTATTCACAAAGCAAGGAGAAGGACAAAACACTTCATGGAACAGAACTATCATTTCACAATACAGTACTTCTAAAAACCATAAATTTGAGCATTTGTAGAAAACTGGCAACTCAGACTTATGATACCAATACATATCTCAGTAAATAGATGAAAAAAGCCCAAGGCTTCAGTTTTCAGATATCTGGTAAGACAGTGAACTGTTATAAACTAACATGATCATCCCCTGAGCATGAAAGCGATGTGCACGTATGCAGAGGACTACTCTCCACATTTCAGAGTTCCTTTTCTACCCAACACAATCCGCCAACATGGGAAAGGAAAAATTACAACAACCAAGCAAGGGAGCTGAATTCCACCAAACTGTGGTTCACTTTGGGGTTTCAAGATGCAGCTTTGTAATTTCAAAGTTTCTGACAACAGGCATATCCCAAGGTCAGCAAACTAGCACACGAGACCTCCAACAAGAATAGATTTATTTCTACAGAGAAAGAGACATATGATCCACGGCACCACACAGAATACCCATTTCAAATCAGGCTGGACAAAACCCTCTGCTAACACGAACTGGCCAGCTTTCAGTAGAGCTGCTTTCAATGTTAGTGAAAGAAGGAAACTAAGTTGCACATAGCTGTCACTTTTGCGTCTCTTTCCCATTTTTCAGAGAAGCAGGCTGCAGTAAGCTTTGGGGACACTACAACCAACAGCTACTTAAGTGACTACGGACACTTCCCTGTGCAGTTTAGCGGTTTGGTTAGTTTCCATAATCTACGGATTTTCTCAACTGCTTCCACCACAGTCCCCCCCAAGATAAAGCATACTCATAAATCACAATTCCATGGCCAGCAGATCTCTTCTGAGGTGACATCTCCATAAAATCAAGCAAGCCAGATTACGTGTGAAAATTATGAATTAGCCAAGCTTGTGGAAGATGTGTAAAAGATGCTCTGCGTCAGTAAGAGCCTGGAGTGCAGACTGCAGAGCTTTTGGAGGATGCCCAGCATCCCCCTGCTCCTTATGCCACTCTTGCACTCCCTCCTCAAACACCTGCTACTGGCCACTGTTGGAGACAAGATCCTGCACAGGCAGACATCTATTCAGACACTGCATATTCTTATCTAACTATTTCATGAGCTCAAATAGTTTATTTTTACTATATGGAATGAGAAGTAAAAATGAGGTCAGTAGGCTGCACAGCATCCGAGAAGATGAGCAAGAGATAGACAGGGTATTCTCGGAGACTGTGCAGCTTCGGGAGTCCCAACCCCCCACTGCAGTGGAGTTGCTGGAGGGCTCTGTGCCGTGTGAAACGGTACATCATAACACTGTAGAAGGCGGCTGGAAGCTGGTCACTGCTCGTGGGAGGAGAAAGGCTCCTACTCCTCCCGAAGACTTGCAGCTGAAGAACAGGTTTAGTGCCCTCCAGGATGAGGAGGAGATGGGCATGGCTGCAAGGGAAGTACCGGGGACAACAGACCCTGTGCCTTGCAGGAACGCCCAGAAGAAGCAGCGGGTGGTTGTTGTGGGGTCCCTGCTGCAGGGGACGGAGGCATCTATCTGCCGACCTGACCTCATGTCTAGAGAGGTTTGTTGCCTGCCAGGGGCTCGTGTGAGAGATGTCATGGAAAGACTGCCAAGGCTTGTCCACCCTTCGGACTATTGCCCACTGCTGCTCTTCCATGTGGGCGCTAATGACACCAAGGGCAAACTGGAGACCATCAAGCAGGATTTCAGAGCTGTGGGGATGGTGGTCAAGGGTCTGGGAGTCCAGGCCATCTTCTCCTCAGTCCTGCCAGTGAGGGGGATGGATTAGAGGAGGAGGAGATGGACTTTCCAAGTTAACGACTGGCTGCACCGCTGGTGTTGGCAACAGGGTTTTGGTTTCTACGACCATGGGACCCTGTTTGAAGATCGACAACTGATGGCGAGAGATGGGATCCACCTCACTAAGAGGGGCATGTGTGTCTTTGCCAACAGGCTGACCAACCTGGTAAGGAGGGCTTTAAACTAGGAAAGACAGGGGAAGGGGAGAGTTATAGTGCCAGGGTAGTTGGCAAAAGACAGCTGAAGTCAGGACGCTTCCAGCAGGGGAACGCAGCCAGGGAAGTGCACATGGGATGTGGCTATGGAGGATCCTCTTGCATCCCTTCTGGGAAACCTGCGTGCTCAATCACCTCTCTGAAATGCCTGTGCACCAATGCACACAGCATGGGGCAGAAACAGGAAGAACCAGAGATCTGTGTGCAGTCGCAGGGCCGTGATCTCATTGCCATTACAGAGACATGGCGGGATAGCTCACATGACTGGAATGCTGCCAAGGATGGCTACGTGCTTTTTAGGAAAGACAGGCCAGGAAAGTGAGGTGGTGGAGTTGCTCTTTATGTGAGAGAGCAACTGGAATGTATCGAGCTGTGCCTAGGGGTGGATGAAGAGTGAGTCGAGAGCTTATGGGTGAGGATTAAAGGGCAGGCTAGCACGGGTGACACTGTTGTGGGTGCTTACTACAGGCCACCTGATCAGGAAGAGGATGTTGATGAGGCCTTCCACAGACAACTGGAAGTAGCCTCACGATCCCAGGCCCTGGTTCTCATGGGGGACTTGAACCACCCCAATATCTGCTGGAAAGACAACACAGCTAGGCCCTCTATGTGAGAGAGCAACTGGAAGGGATGGAGCTGTGCCTAGGGGTGGATGCTGAGTGTGTTGAGAGCTTCTGGGTGAGGACTAAAGGGCAGACTAACATGGGTGACACTGTTGTGGGTGTTTGCTACAGGCCACCTGATTGGGAAGAGGAAGTAGATGAGGCCTTGTACAGACAGCTGGAGGTAGCCTCACAGTCCCAGGCCCTGGTTCTCATGGGGGACTTGAACCACCCTGGTATCTGCTGGAAAGACAACACAGCAAGGCACAAGCAATCCAGGAGGTTCCTGCAGAGCACTGATAGGATAACTTTCTGACACAGGCGATGGAGGAGCCAAGGAGGAGAGGTGTGCTGCTGGCCTCTGTACCACCAAACAAGGAAGGGCTGGCTGGAGATGGGGAGGCTGGGGGCTGCCTTGGCTGCAGAGACCATGAGATGGTGGAGCTGAGGCTCCTGTGAGGAGGAAGCAGGGCAAAAAGTAGGAGCACAAGCCTGGACTTGGGCAGGGCAAACTTTGGCCTCTTCAGGGACCTTGCTGGAAGAATCCCTTGGGGGATAGGGACCTAGGAGGAAGAGGGGTCCAAGAGAGCTGGTTAATAGTCAAGGATGACTTCCTCCCTGCTCATTGGGATGCACTGCTCTTGAGCTGGAAGTCGAGCAAAGGGGGCAGGAGAGCTGCAGGGATGAGCAAGGAGCTCCTGGCAAAACTCCTCCACAAGAAGGAAGTGGCCGGAAGGTGGAAGCAGGCACAGGCCACTGGGGAGCAGTACAGGGATGTCGTTGGAGTGTGCAGGGATTGTAGCAAATGAAGACACAGACTCAAGGGGTGGTGCATCTTGAGACATTTATTTGTTTCTGAGCATATTTATACTAAAAAGTTAGCTGCTTCGGCAGTTCTACAGATACACTTTGCTAAGCCAATTATCATGCAGATTGTCACAGGTAGCCAGTCATTACACCGCTCACGCGCGCATGCACGATCACACCTTGTACCTCGCTGCTTGCAACGCCTTGTACCTCGCTGCTTGCAACGCCTTTCCCACACACTTTACTGCTTGTAACTTTCCACCAGTTTAACCCTGTCATGACCCTCCACATCTCCCCCTTCCTTTAATAATTGAAAGGCTAAGGCAGTATGAACTTGCAGGGTCATGACTTGCTTCATGCTCCTGTCAATCATTCTTTGTACACAATTCAATAAGCATGGCACACACATTAGTATTGCAACAAATACAAAAACTATAAGTCCTAGAATCAGGATGTGTTTTAACCAAGGTCCTACAGCAAGCATATTCAACCAATCAAACACTCCCCAGAAGTTTTTCCCATCATCTTCTTGCAATTGTTTTGTTAACGCCTTCAATCTTGCAATGCTCGTATGTATTGACTCAGAATGATCACTCAGATTCATACAACACATTCCCTCAAAATCCTGACAGCCATGGCCTTGGGCCAATAGCAAAAAATCGATCGCAGCCCCATTCTGCAAGGTGGCATGTCTAACTGAATCTACGTCTGTTAACAGGGCGTTCAAAGCAGTACTAGTAGCATTTGCTTCCTCTGCAAGCCAGCATCCTAATTTGTGAAGTTGTGATAAAGCGGGAGCAGTTCCTACTCCTGCGAAAATACTACTCAAGACACACTTAGTTGGGTCCCACAATTCTATGTCGCTATTACAGTCTGATGTAAAGCTGTGGGTGGACCGTTGTGTCCGAACACGGGCAGTTCCATCAATTAACAACTTTTCAGGATGGAACAACGTCAGAAGCCCAAAGGTACATGGACCTCCCACTTAATAGGATACTGTTTTTGTCTTACTGGTTTAGCTCCAGATTTTAGAACAACCTTCACTGGTTTCACCAATTTAGACCAACCTGGAATTCCGCTAGCCCATACAACTGGTAAAACTGCATCCTATTAAAAGCTATCCAGGCCACTTCTAACATTTTTCCCAGATCTCTCCAATCTGCCCCCTCTAATTTTTGAAGTTTCCTTCTTATGTCTGGGGCCAATTGTCCCATAAAAGTTGAAGCTAACTGCTGGGCTTCCTCTGGTTTCTCAGGATCCAGGTTGGTAGATTTCCTGGCAGTAGCCTTTAATCATTCCACAAAAGCAGATGGGGATTCAGTTGGTTCTTGTTTGACCTCATATAGCTTAGACCAATTAACTGCTTTTGGCAGGGCGTGTCTTATGCCAAACATTATCCATCTCTGATATCTTGTTAAGAGTTCCCGGGGTCCTGGCAGGTTAGGATCCCACCCTGGCTCTGCAGCAGGAAAATTCTGATCTAGCATCCCCTGCAAATCCCCACCAGCAAGTGCTCCTTCCACTTGCTTCCGAGCAGTGTTTAATACCATCTTCTTTTCAGTATCATCTAGCAGGGTGTCTTATATTACCTGTAAATCATTCCAATCTGGATCCTGAGTCCTAATTAGAGTTTCAAACACTTTAGCCACTTTCCCCAGATCTTCTCTATAGTTCCCTGCTATTTCCTTCCAGGACCTTAACTCCATTATAGAGAAAGGTACTTTAACTGTTACTGGTCCGGTATTTCCAACCACCTGCAGAAGGGAAGCCTGTAAACCACCCGCCCCTCCCCCCCCCCGCTTCCCCTTGTCATCCTCTTGTTCTCCTCTCAATCGGGCTAAATCCTTCTGCCCCTTCAGCCCCACACATAGCCTCAATATCCTCCCCCAACCTCTGTCGGGGAACAACCATCAACTCCAAATCTTCTTCCTCCTCCTGTTCATACTTTAAACACCTTTTTCCAATACTACAAGCAGAACAACACCTTTTCAACTTTTGACCCTTTCCCTCCTTCTCTAGTGCTAGTATCATCGGATCCCTTGGAATCATCCCACAATCTTTCTGCCACACAGGGTGGTCTCTTAGTGCGAAGAACAAATCTGCATACATTACTTCATCCCATTTCCCCTCCCTCCAGCAAAACAACATTAATTGTAATATGGTATTGTAGTTCACACTTATGCATATGCATTAAATTTCCAGGAACAATTATACATATTCATTCTATTTCCTAGAACTAATTACTACATTTACATAATCATTACACATGCGGTCTGAGTCTCTGGGGGTCTTCTGTGGGGGTCTCTGGTGGTGTCAGAAGAGGTGTCACTCAGCGTCTTGCCATGAACTCTGCTCTACTTTTCCATACATGGTCTCAACTTGGCCTGCTTCCTTGTTTGAGGAAAACTGTTTCAGTCCTAATCTTGCCTCCAACTGGCTTCTGCTGGTTTAGCTGTACTTTCTCAGGATGTATCAGTCCCAGCTGCACCAGTGTCCTTGGGTATGTTTGTCTGAGCCTCCTGTTGAGACTCCTTCTTGTCCGAGCTGGTAACAGTTCCCCCATGTAGCCAAATGCTTACAAACCGCAACATCTCCAGTCCCCACTTCCTCGTATAGTCTCTGACCTACTTTCGCCCATTCATCGAATTGAAATGTCCCATTTGCAAGGAAGTCAGGTACATTTCTCATAATCCAGTCCAGGAGTGTTAGTAACTTTACCTCTGAAATGTCCCGACTGTGCCTGTCCAGAAGCCGTCTCAACGCATGGAGACTTGGTTTCTGTTCTAGGGATAACCTTCCCCCCATGATTCCTGACTGCTCACCTTCGTTGAGGTGATGGGTGCGCACTCCTTGTAAGGCTTGGAGTCCCGGTTCAGTCTTGGAGTCCTGGTTCAGTCAGGTTTTGCTACCGGATCGACGTCACCTTCTTACGTCAAGCTGGGTCCCTGTTTGGACACCGTTTGTAGCGAATGAAGGCACGGACTCAAGAGGGGGTGCATCTTGAGACATTTATTGTTTGTTTCTGAGCATATTTATACTAAGTTAGCTGCTTCAGCGGTTTTACAGATACACTCTGCTAAGCCAGTCATCATGCTGATCACGTCACAGGTAGCCAGTCATCACACCGATCACGCACACGCGACCATGCCTTGTACCTCGCTCCTTGCTTCTCCTTTCCCATACGCTTTGCTACCTGTAACTCCTTGTACCTCGCTCCTTGCTTCTCCTTTCCCATACGCTTTGCTACCTGTAACTCCTTGTACCTCGCTCCTTGCTTCTCCTTTCCCATACGCTTTGCTACCTGTAACTCCTTGTACCTCGCTCCTTGCTTCTCCTTTCCCATGCGCTTTGCTGCTTGTAACTTTCCACCAGTTGAACCCTGTCATGACCCTGCCCAAAACTGAAGGGAAATACACTGCCTCCACAGAGCTGGCCCAGCAGCAGCAGCAAAAACACTCTTTGTCAAGGGCCTGCAATACAGCTTGCACTCCAGCCTGGGCAATTCCTGCAGCACACCACTGAGGCTGCAAGGACTCCAGGCTGCACCTCCAAAGACCCGAGAGCAAGGAGGGGACTGCCAAAAAAGAGAAACCGCAAGCCTCTTGTCATGCCTAGAGGATTGCCCAGGGCTCAAACAGCTGAGGCTTTTCAGGGTACCTTTGGCACACAGCATTATAAATTGCCTCTCACTGCAGAGATTGCAGAGGGCTCCAACTCTGCAAAACTGCATCAACACCAGGAAGCTGCAGCAGTCCTGGCTCTGCTGAGCACCTTTCCCTCTTGCCATTATCCTGTGCCCTGCAGACACCTCTTGGCCACCGCTGCGTATGACAAAGCACAGAACGCCCCCAGAAGCGACCAACACAGCAAAGCCATTGCCACCAAAGAGAAGGCAGGGCACAACCGAGGGCCCACGCGCTCTGCCACAGCACTCTCAGGCTTTGGGTCCCAGCAAGCTGAGGCCTTTTACTAAGGAACACTTGCCATCAGTACAAACTGCATCTCTGCGTGCTGCCCCTCCTGGCCCTCAAAAGCAGAGCTGAGGCACATGCCCCCACCCTCCGAGATATCCCCAACTTCTTCAGAGCAGTCCTCTCTTGGCAAACACGGACCAGAAGTGGCCAAGCCCCAGGGAAAAGCTGCCGGGCAGCACCCTCAAAGAAGTGTGCGGGACCATCTCCCAAGGGCTTTGGCCAAAGCAGGTAACCCCCTCTGGGGCAAAAAGTCAGGGTCCAGGCAGAGCACAAAAGGGAACCTTCCAAGAGAGAAGCACATCCCACGCAGGGGCAGGCGCGTCCCCCAAAGCACCAAAAGGCAGTCCTGCGAAAGGACTCATTTCTGCTCTCCCAGGCAACACCTCTCTGCCAGACCATCCCACCGCTCCATGCTCACACCTACCACCCTCCTTCCTTCTTTCCTGCTTTACAGACACTAAACACCCAGCCCTACTTGCTCCTCCAAACAAAAGGCACCTCCAGCTCTCCACTCAACACCTGCACACACACCACTCACTCACTCACACAGGAAACACAGCAGCTCCCCTGCACAGCATGCTCAAGTGGGCAGCTCCCACACCCACAACCCTGCGCATTGGCAACCTGCACTAGGCCTCAAGTACACAGCCAGCTGCCAGAATTGTTCCAGAAAACCAGCCCCAAACTTCTCTCCACAACATCCTCTTCTCTTCCAAGGAATCCGCTGCCCCTCCACTTGGCAAAGCAGCTGCAGCTTTGGGCAGGAGGGAAGCCGATGCAAAAGCCAGCCGCCGATGCAAAAGCCAGCCGCCGATGCAAAAGCCAGCCGCCGATGCAAAAGCCAGCCGCCGATGCAAAAGCCAGCCGCCGATGCAAAAGCCAGCCGCCGATGCAAAAGCCAGCCGCCGATGCAAAAGCCAGCCGCCGATGCAAAAGCCAGCCGCCGATGCAAAAGCCAGCCGCCGATGCAAAAGCCAGCCGCCGATGCAAAAGCCAGCCGCCGATGCAAAAGCCAGCCGCCGATGCAAAAGCCAGCCGCCGATGCAAAAGCCAGCCGCCGATGCAAAAGCCAGCCGCCGATGCAAAAGCCAGCCGCCGATGCAAAAGCCAGCCGCCGATGCAAAAGCCAGCCGCCGATGCAAAAGCCGTCCTTCTGGATACAGAGGACCAAGAAATCTTAGTAAGCAAATGACCAGGTCACTGCTCCGAGGCTCATTCTCACAGTTGCATGCAGCTCCCTTCGCCCCACTGCACAGACATCATGCTCCCTTGCCAAGCTTCTCACCCCTCGGAGCTGCTGGGAAGGGGCCTGTTTGGAAGTGAGACTAAGTCCCAGTGTCCTGGGGTTTCTTCCTCCCCTGGGCTCAGGCTGCGCAGCTGATGGGTAGGGCTTGACTAGGTTCCCCTCCAGGGGAGGGGAAAGGTGCCTGCTGAGTTGGAAGGCAACTCAGCTGGGCTTCTGGGGACCATCTTCTCAGCAAGGGAGAGGAATTGCTCATGGTGCCTCAGCAGCCTTTTTTAGCTGAGCTGGGGAGCAGCTCAAAGGAGAAGCTCTTCATTCGAAGCAACGTAGCCCCAACGTTCCCTGAAGGAGTTTCAGGAGCACAGAGAAGAGCCTGCTCTCCAGCAGGCAACTCAAATGCTCTGTGACCTTGCCTTCTTCACGCTCATATTTGGCCCTCCAGCAGCTGCCTCATAAACCTGTCTGCGGAGAGCTTGCATCCTGTCCTCAGGCAGCCTTTGCGGCAGTGGAGGGGGAGGATATGTTCCCTTTGCACGGGTGCCACCAAAGGTCTGAATTCTTCACCCACCTGAGGGGCACTTTAAAGAGGGCCTGAGGTGACCGCGGGTTATGGTATTTGGCCTGCTCAGAGGCTGTGTGATTATTGGCAGTGGTGGCATCTGCCTGCTCCTTTGCGGGTTTAGCATCTGGCCCCAATTTACTGCCTTGTCCTCTCCTGCTTTTCCCCACTGCTGCCTGTGTCCTTGACCTCTGCCCAAGGGAGGCATGGCGCCGCTGCTTGCAATGCATGCTGGGACACCTCATCAGGGGGCTGGTAAGGTCCTACAGAGGCACACGCTCACCCAGAGGGGCCTCCCCTTGCTCTCTGCCTTCTTCAGGCCACTCCGCAAGCGCTCGTGCCCATCGCAGCCACAGTCCCTGGCACTGCAGTCTCAAGGCTGCCAAATGTCACCCCACTGCACTGCAACTGCAGTTCTCTTCCAGTCACTGGCAAGTCAAGGGCCAGCGAGGACTGGTCAGGGCTGCTCCACCTCTGGGGGGTATCTAGGGTTAAGGCCAGCTCTGCGGCATGCTCCTCTTGCAAGGTTCTTGCACTCTGCTCCTGGACAAGCTGCAGCATCCGTTGCTCCTGGGGGCAGGAGGCAGCCCTGACTAGGTGGTTCTCAGCCTTCTTCTGAGGCCTCGTAGGGACAACATTAGATGTCCACGTGCTCTGCAAATTGCTTGTGCATCCAATGAGCCCTTATCCCAGGCAGGTACATATTCAAGGATCCTGGCAGGGACACCAACCCATAAAGAGAATAGACTTTGGTCAGTTGGACTCACCTGGAGAGTTGACCATGCAGGACGATGTGCACGCTTCATCTTGATGGCTCTGATCGAAATCCAGCCCAGGAAGCTGTTGCTCTCCGATACATGACAGTGCACGCAGAAGGCTCTCGGACAGCACGCAGAGGGATGCCACACAGGAACCTAGAGAAGGAGAGCAAAGAAGCTAGCAGCATCCTCATGAGCACACACAAACAACTCTAAGCTCCTCCAGAAGCACCAGCGTCCTAGGCCACTTCCTGCACGGCTCCCAAAATCCCAGGGACAAGCCACCGCAGAAGGGCTAAAGGGCTAGTGCAAAGCAGCACGGCACCAGCTCCTGTTACTGCCATTGGGGGGAAACCACACTGGGGCACAGCAAAGGTGCCTCAGGCTGGCCTTGCCTGCAGCTGCGCTATCTAGGGCCTGGCAAAGCTCACTTACCACCATGCCTTGCAGATCAACCACCTTGTAGATGAGTGGAAGGGCCCCACAAGCCCAGACACATTTTCCCACCTGCTCCTGCTTCAGCTGGGCTTTTGCAGCTACTCCTCTCCTACTTCTCCACAGAAGCAACTCCCCTAACACTTCCAGCTATCACCCCCAAGAAGGAAAAACCCACATCCTATTTTTGACCTCTGCCAGGGGGTTCCCACAAGTTACTGGCTCAGAGGTCCCACTACAGTTAGTGCAGTCCTTGGCTTTCCTCCTAGCAAAGAGAAACAATTCCAAGGGGTAAACTGAAGGGAAATACACTGCCTCCACAGAGCTGGCCCAGCAGCAGCAGCAAAAACACTCCTTGTCAAGGGCCTGCAATACAGCTTGCACTCCAGCCTGGGCAATTCCTGCAGCACACCACTGAGGTTGCAAGGACTCCAGGCTGCACCTCCAAAGACCCGAGAGCAAGGAGGGGACTGCCAAAAAAGAGAAACCGCAAGCCTCTTGTCATGCCTAGAGGATTGCCCAGGGCTCAAACAGCTGAGGCTTTTCAGGGTACCTTTGGCACACAGCATTATAAATTGCCTCTCACTGCAGAGATTGCAGAGGGCTCCAACTCTGCAAAACTGCATCAACACCAGGAAGCTGCAGCAGTCCTGGCTCTGCTGAGCACCTTTCCCTCTTGCCATTATCCTGTGCCCTGCAGACACCTCTTGGCCACCGCTGCGTATGACAAAGCACAGAACGCCCCCAGAAGCGACCAACACAGCAAAGCCATTGCCACCAAAGAGAAGGCAGGGCACAACCGAGGGCCCACGCGCTCTGCCACAGCACTCTCAGGCTTTGGGTCCCAGCAAGCTGAGGCCTTTTACTAAGGAACACTTGCCATCAGTACAAACTGCATCTCTGCGTGCTGCCCCTCCTGGCCCTCAAAAGCAGAGCTGAGGCACATGCCCCCACCCTCCGAGATATCCCCAACTTCTTCAGAGCAGTCCTCTCTTGGCAAACACGGACCAGAAGTGGCCAAGCCCCAGGGAAAAGCTGCCGGGCAGCACCCTCAAAGAAGTGTGCGGGACCATCTCCCAAGGGCTTTGGCCAAAGCAGGTAACCCCCTCTGGGGCAAAAAGTCAGGGTCCAGGCAGAGCACAAAAGGGAACCTTCCAAGAGAGAAGCACATCCCACGCAGGGGCAGGCGCGTCCCCCAAAGCACCAAAAGGCAGTCCTGCGAAAGAAGGACTCATTTCTGCTCTCCCAGGCAACACCTCTCTGCCAGACCATCCCACTGCTCCATGCTCACACCTACCACCCTCCTTCCTTCTTTCCTGCTTTACAGACACTAAACACCCAGCCCTACTTGCTCCTCCAAACAAAAGGCACCTCCAGCTCTCCACTCAACACCTGCACACACACCACTCACTCACTCACACAGGAAACACAGCAGCTCCCCTGCACAGCATGCTCAAGTGCGCAGCTCCCACACCCACAACCCTGCGCATTGGCAACCTGCACTAGGTCTCAAGTACACAGCCAGCTGCCAGAATTGTTCCAGACAACCAGCCCCAAACTTCTCTCCACAACATCCTCTTCTCTTCAAAGGAAACCGCTGCCCCTCCACTTGGCAAAGCAGCTGCAGCTTTGGGCAGAAGGGCACAGACTGGACCACTAGAGCTGAGCTCTACTGACACCTGGGCAGGGGGAAGCCAAAGAGCCCTTGCTGCACTTGGCACCTGACAGCAATTCAGCCCAGGCAGCTTGGGAAAACTGCACACAAAAGCCATGCTCCCCAAAACACTGGGCTCACACTTGGGAGCCCTCTGTCCTCTCTGACCCTGGCGAGCCCCTTGGCACACCCCTACAGCTCCCCTGGCTGCTCCCACCTCACGGCAGGCTCTCCCTCACAAAGCCACACTGCAACTTCAGCCTGACATGCTCTGGGGGTCCTCAACTCCTCTGCCCTGCCCCACCAGCCCCCACACCCCCACTCTCCACCAGTGCCCCAGGCAGGCCTCAGCACCCTCCCTCCCACACCTTTAGGGCACACTACCTTCAGCTGTCCCACCTCAGCTGCTGGGGGGGTCAAACAGGCAAGACAGGCTGACACAGCAGGACAACAAGCCCAGCACATGTTAGCCTGCCTGCCTGCAGCAAGCTTGCTCTCACACTGCCCCATTTGCACTAAATGGCTTCCATGCATGGGCTCCTTGCCAAGCTGCTTTCTTGCCCTCCCTGCCTGCTCTCCCCTCTCCTCTAGCCTGCTCTTCTACCTTTTCCCCAAACAAACACCAGCACTCAAAAATCACAGCAATCCTGCTCTCAAGCTCAAGGTGCTCCCAACACTTTTCTCCTCCTGCCTCCACCTGACAGGCGGGGCCCCAAGGAACCATCCCCTTTACTGGGACATGCTCAACTCACTTGACTCCAGCAGGCAATACATACTGCCACTTCTCCCTGGCATAGGCCACTCCACCTGCTCTTCACTTCCACATTAATGCCCCAGTGACCACCTGCCTCCCACCTAGGGGGCTATGCCTCCAAGCTTCTGAAGCCTTTTAAGGCTTCTTCTTTCCTCAGCTCCAAGACTTGCGTACAAGTACAGCAACCAGCCCTGCTAGCCTTCATTTTCCAGGCACAAAAGCACCTGCCACCCCCCACCTTTGCTCCAGCCACCAAGCCACCCTTGCAGCCCTCTCTGCAACTGTACTTTACAACAGGGCTATCACCCCCCCCCACACACACACCCTCCTCCCTCAGCAGCACCAGGCTCTGACAACAGTGTCACTCAACAGGTTGCCAAACCCCTCCTTGTCTCCACAACTCTGCCCAGAGGAGATATGCCAAAGAGTTGGCTTCAAGGACTTTAGTCCATTCCCTCCCCCTCCGCCCCCCTCTACCACCCATTTGGCAGCTCCAAGTTACAGGAGTGCTCCTCATTTTCCAGAGAAACCCCTCTTGTAAAGGGCAACCTACTGGCACAAAGCACATCTGCTTGGGGGCCAGGGGCCCTGCCTGCAGGCACTAGCTGCCACCTGGCATCCTGGGCAGCAACAGCAGCACTCCTTCTCCCCCACCTCTTTGGCTTCTCAGCTGTGCATGCCACATGCCAGGGCTGCCCTGGGGGCAAGGCACCCCAGCAACACATGTCACACCTGCAGCTGCCTCAGCTCATCAGCTGCTGACAATCTTAAGCATCTGCCTTTGGGCAAGCCACCTGCACTACTTGGGCTCCCTGGCCTTGCTGGGACACTCCCTTGCATAGACAGCACTACCCCCAAATTCCCACCAGGCAACACCCGCCCCCACCTCAACAGCACAGACAAAAGCCCTCCCCATCTGCCCCTGGCAAAAGGAGAGCGGCCCAACTTCTTAACATCATGCCACCCCCTTTCACTTCCAAAGGCTTTCCTCAGCTCCCAAGAAGGAGCAGCCCTCCACTCCACTCCTGCCATCACTGATCCCCTGACCAGCAGCAAGGCTTGCTTGGGCACACACAAGCCACACCTCTGCTCACTCTAACCCCCAGCCTTCTCCCTGCTTTCATACAGCATCAGCTCCGTTCATCCCGCCACCACCATAAACATAACCTGCCCTCCCAGAACTCTTCCCTTCTGGCCAGCTGTCCCTGCAGAGCAGCCAGCAGCTCACTCTCAGCTGAGCTCACCTCCTATTTCCAGGCATCTTAAGAGCAGCTTTTAAGCTCTATCTACTTTGTCAGTCTGGGCAGCAAGGCTGAGCTTCAAAAAAGTTACCCAGATAGAAGCAGAATTACCCTGGCACACCTGCAGTCCTGCTCCAGCCTCAGGTGGGCACCAACTCCTTGTCAGTGCAGCCATACTCCAGCCAGCAAGAGCAGTTCATCCCTGCAGATCACCACCACAAACACCACAATGCTGAAAGACAGATTATCAGACATGTACAGCAGTCCCAAGCTCCTGGCAGAACTTGCTGAGGAGCACAGACACATCCTCTTCAAGAGGACACAAGCGCAGAGCGGACCACGGAAGGAAAGAGAAGCTGCTGCAGACCTTGCCTTCGGCCAAGAAACCACCATTGGGAAAAGGGAACCCTCTGCCTGCCAGCTGCTTCCACCTCCAACACAGATCTGACCAAGTCAACTGCTCCCTACCCACAGGGGGCAATGTGGCCCCAGAGGCATTCTTCTCCCAGCGACACATTAGAGTCCTAGTCCCAAACCAGAACTAAAACCATTGCCAGTGGGGGTACTTCTGGCCTGGCATCCAGCTCCTTTCACTCACTGCACCAGGCCCAGGCATGCTCTGTGCCTTACCAAACCACCTAGCACCCCTTCCTTTTGTAAACTAAAAAAAAAAAAAGAAAAATAAATCGGTTAGACGCTTTAACCGTTAGACCCCCTGAGGTAACACTGTCCAAGTAAGTTGTGTTTTGCATCTGGTGGTGGGGCTTTCCCATTCAAAGGCCAATATCGCCTGACTGCCTTTGTCTAGAGGTATGCAGAAAGAGGCATCCCTGAGATCAAGTACAGTAAATCATTTATGGTCCTCCTTCAGGGAGGTCAGCAAGGTAGATGGCTTAGCCGCTACTGGGTGAATATCTTGAACAATCTGATTCACGGCTCTTAAATCCTGAGCCAACCTATATTCCTTGCCATTTTGTTTCTTTACTGATAATACTGAGGTGTTATATTCCGATTCACACTATCAGTAACCCATAATTCAAAAATTTAGTTATTAATTCTTCCAACCCTTGTCTAGCCTCCCACTTAATAGGATACTGCTTTTGTCTTACCGGTTTAGTCCCAGATTTTAGAACCACCTCCACTGGTTTCGCCAGTTTAGACCGACCTGGAATTCCACTAGCCCATACCAAGGGTACTACTGCATCTTCTACGTCAGCAGCAATCTCCTCCTCCGCTTTCTGCGTGCTGCTCTGTAACATAAAAATTCTTGTTTCCACAGCTTTTGATTCAGGTATTAGTGGCTGCACCTCTCCATTCTTAAAGGTTATCTGCGTGTTCAACTTATCCAATAAATCCCTACCCATCAAGGGCATCCGACATTCAGGCATATATAAAAATTCATGAGTCACCCATTGGTTTCCCAATTTAAATTTTAAGGGCTGCAAAAAGGGCCCATTCTCTCCTTTCCCTCTAGCACCAACAACGCTTACACTTTCATGGCTAAAGCTTCCTTTACAAGTATTAAGTACAGAGTAAGTGGCTCCTGTAGCAACTACAAATTCTACTTCTTCATTTCCCAGCCTTAGTGTAACCAGGGGTTCGGCTGTGGATGATTCCCCCAGTCCCCTTCACGATTCATCCTTTAATATCATTAGCTTAATGGCTTGCAGGGCTGGGGCTAAGTTCCCAGCCTGAGGACATTCCCTTTGCCAGTGCCCCCTTTCTTTGCACATTGCGCACACTGATCTTCTGCTAGATGGGGTTGCACAAAAGGAGGTCATGTTCCCTTCCCCTTACTCCCTTTCACACCTCGGTAACCCCCTCCTGGGCCTTCCCTTTCTCTATAGGCTCCTCCAGGAGCCCTGCTTAAAGCAGCAATCAATCTCCCTTCTCTTAGGTACTCCCTTCAAATATGTCGCATTTCTTTTTCCTTTTCCCTATTATTAAAAGCCGTCCAGGCCACTTCTAACATTTTCCCCAGATCTCTCAAATCTGCCCCCTCTAATTTTTGAAGTTTTCTTTTTATGTCTGGGGCCAATTGTCCCATAAAAGTTGAAGCTAACTGCTGGGCTTCCTCTGGTTTCTCAGGATCCAGGTTGGTAGATTTCCTGGTAGTAACTTCTAATCGTTCCATAAAAGCAGATGGGGATTCAGTTGGTGCTTGTTTGACCTCATATAGCTTAGACCAATTCACTGCTTTTGGCATGGCATGTCTTATGCCAAACATTATCCATCTCTGATATCTTGTTAAGAGTCCCCAGGGTCCTGGCTGGTTAGGATCCCACCCTGGCTCTGCAGCAGGAAAATTCTGATCTAGCATCCCCTGCAAATCCCCACCAGCATGTGCTCCTTCAGTCTGTTGCCGAGCTATATGTTTAATACCATCTTCTTTTCAGTATCATCTAGCAGGGTGTCTAATATTACCTGTAAATCATTCCAATCTGGATCCTGAGTCCTAATTAGAGTTTCAAACACTTCTGCCACTCTCTCTGGATCTTCTCTATAGTTCCCTGCTATTTCCTTCCAGGACCTTAACTCCATTACAGAGAAAGGCACTTGAACTGTTACTGGTCTGGTATTTCCAACCACCTGCTGAAGGGCAGCCTGTAAAACCTCCCCCACTTCCCCTTGGCATCCTCTTGTTCTCCCTGCAATCAGGCTAAATCCTTCTGCCTCTTCAGCCTCCCCAACAACATCCTCGACATCCCCCCCCCACCTCTGTCGGGGGGCGACCAACAGCTCCAAATCCTCCTCCTCCCGTTTATACTTTAAACACTTTTTTCCAATACTACAAGCAGAACAACAGCTTTTCAAATTTCAACCCTTTCCCTCCTTCTCTAGTGCTAGTATCATCGGATCCTTTGGAATTATCCCACAATCTTTCTGCCATTCAGGGTGGTCTCTTAATGCGAAAAACAAATCTACATACATTACTTCATCCCATTTCCCCTCCCTCCAGCAAAACAACATTAATTGTAATATGGTATTGTAGTTCACACCTCCATTCTTAGGCCATTTTTCCTGATCGTCTAAAGTACACATTGGCCACCGATGATACCAAAGGACAATTAATTGAATATTGTAAAGTGTACCTCCCAGCAGACCTGCCGCCTCCTTCCAATGCTTTAAAATACCTCCCAGGGGTGATTTCTTCAAAATCCCCCCTCTTTCAACACTTGGTTACCCATAACCACAAAATCCACAAAACAAAGTCCAATAACATTCCAAATGTCAAATTGCCACATAAACACACAATTGTGCACAAATAACTTGACCTTCCTCCCCCTGAGGGACCTCTAGAGCCCAACCTGACCTCCCTGCATGGCTTTCACCACACCTTACAGGCGGGCGACCCCACCTTTTCCACCCTTCTAACCCAGCTCTGCAAGGCTCACTGCATCTGACCAGTGGGCAACCCGACCTATTAAGGAAAGGAATGCCTTTACCTTCCCAGGGGGCTTACTCAGAGCTCTTTGGTCCGGGGATCAGAGGTTCTCCCCGAGAATCCCTCGGTGCCGGCTGGACGTCCTGCAATCCCACAGATGCGTCGAGATTCAGAAGCAGGGTCCCATCTGGGGTGCCAAAGCTGCTACTGAAATCGGGAGAAAAAACTCCTTAACACCAATGTAGTATTAAGAAGCAGGCATTCTCTTTATTACAGTGCCGGATGCACGGGGGATAGCTCCACCCAACGTGCACACCGTGTGTCACATCATCCAAAGTTTCTATTGCTCTCTCACATACATATGCACTGAATTTCCCAGAAGGATTATACATATTCATTCTATTCCCTGGAACTAACTATCATATTGACAGAATCATTACGCATGCGGTCCTGGTAACAGTCTTAGCTAAAGCTCCTGCACATCTTCCCAGGCAGGTGATCCACAGCCAAGGAAGACAAGCATCTCGAATAAAACAAACCCCACAAGGAGGCTGCAGAGCTTCCCGGAGGCTGCAGAGCTTCCCACCACAAGGCACTGCTGAGAAGGAGCCCGCCCGCCCTCAAGGACAACTGCACATTCAGGCCAGCATAAAGCAGCCACAACTGATACCACACAAGCCACACACTCAAACAGCCAGCCACACAACACCAGCTGCCTTCAGCCTCGGGGCTAGCTACTCACTGAGAACATTCAGGCAAGTTCCCACCTGCTCTGCAAGGCAGCACAAGGCTGCCAGGAAAGCACCATAAAAAGCCTGCCCCAGAAGCACATTTCCATACCACAGGAGACCAGCACCCTGCCTGCCTAAGCCCACTGCCCACACCCACCTTGCCATTCCCCTGCAGCTAGCACAAGCTCAGCAGCTGTCTCTCCCACCTACAGCAACTCCTTTGCAGCCCATTCACAGCAGGAAGGTCCCACCCTGTGGTGCTTAACACAAAGGGACACACTCAATGACCACCCAGGGGCAATGGAGCCCTTGGAGCTCACTTCCTTTGGCTTTTCCCTCCTCAACACAGGCCACACAGCCACACTTCTAAGCAAGCCAGGGCCAGACAGCCAGAAGCAGCCTAACACCTAGCCAAAGGGAAAAGCAGCTCTGCAGGGATGCACCTCAAAGGCCAAGCAACTCCACCAGGGCACCGCTGCTTATGTAGATACCAGCAGCACCTGATCAAGGCTCCTTGGCTTTGGTTGCTTCACTTTTTGCTGGGGGCAACAGGCTGTGGACGTTATGCTGCAGCAGAAATGCCTCTCAACCGAGGGAAGAGCCACGAGTGCAGAGGCAAAGCTACCAAGAGGACACCAACGCAGCCCGAGATGGCTTTAAAACCCAGGCACGCTCAGGGGTCACCTCACCACTCTCACCCCCACAGGCTTCCCCAGCACATGGCACAGGCAGCCAGGCAGCCCCACCGCTGGCTGCCACACAGCCCCACTCACCCCCAGCAGCTGCAGCCCCTGCAAGGCCGCTTTGGTGCCACCGCTGCCTCCTCCCCGCTCCCTGGGGACTGCGGGGCAGCAGCAATTTGCCTCCATCTGGGTTTTGGCAGCTGGGCACCAACCTACAGCTGCCTTCCCCCACAAGGCTGAGAACCAGCCCTTCTCCAGGACTGACGCTGTCTCTCGGCAGGACATCTCACCAAAACCCTCAACCCCCACCAAACACACCCCATCACAGCACCCAACAGCCACCCCCCACCGCAGCCGCTCCCTTTAACGGCCGCCGCCGCGCGCCCCGCCCCTGCGCCCCGCCCTAACGGCCGCCGCGCGCTCCCCGCCCAGGCTGCCGTAACAGTCGCCGGCCCTTCTGCCTCGTTGTCGCCCTAACGGTCGCCGCGCGCCTCCCCCTCCCCCCCCCCCGCCTCGCCCTAGTGGTTGTTGCGCGCGGCAGGTACTTGCTGTGACGGGAAATCCGGCGAAAGCTGCGCCAAAACATCGTCCCAAGACACTGCTGAAATCAGCACTAGACATTCAAGCTAGAACTTTGTGGGTATTTTAGTAATTCAAGTGGACAAATCTGACTGATGATTGAATTATTAGCAAGAGCTTTATTCAGCCTGACTTGCATAAATCTCTGTTGGTTTTCGTTAGTGTACTCCACTTTCTCTGTCACATAAACCTATGTGCTCGAGGTATTAGGTTTATATTTATTTATGCAATAGGGAAAATATGGTAAGTGTGCTACTGATTTCATTGATTGGAAAAATGTGACTAGTACAACAAAGACTGTGGAATGGATATCAGCTGCCCAGAGGCTTCTGCAGTTAGATAAAGGATTAAGACATGAAAAGAGAAGTCATTTGAATGAGGTAACTGTATCAGGCTGCATAAATGCTTGTGTTCCTGCACACTCACAAATTGAAATGCAATGCTTGACGATTACGTAGGGATGTGTGAAGAAAAAGATTCTTACAAGAAACTCTACCCGGGCCATTTGCATTGATCCATAAAGAAAGAAAGAGAACAGCAAAGCACAGAGAGTCCCAGCCCACACATGTAGTGGGAAAAATGCAGCAATATGAACTAATTTTTCTTAACCAGGTGTGCAAAACAGCAGGAGGCCAAACCCAGGCTCTCTGCAGATTGAGAGTGGTAGGAAAGTATCAGCAGGCAAAGTTTCATTGCAGCAAGGCACTCTGCTTCAAATTATTTTTGTGGAGAAAAAGCAAATGCATGTACCCTGTCAGCTGGGGGAGACTTCTTTTTATTGTAAGCTGTGTATGACAAGCAGCATGTATGGGTTGTTATGGCTTTTGTGGTTACTTTTTTTAATACCTGAAAATCTTTGAAAACTGTTGGAAAATCTCCCAAAACTGAGTTATCCAGGCATTCAGCCCAACATTCCTGCAGAGCAGCAGCCTGCAAACCTAGAAGGAACTTTTCCCTTCTCCAAAAGGTCAGTCTGTTAGGCACAAAATAATAGATGTTGAAAGGAAGTAATTTCAAAATGTAAGATTAAGGTTGGCATCAGGGAGAGATGAGTTACCAGAATATGTCTTTGTTTTGCTGCCTCTTGAAGCCTCAGTTTCTTCTAATGGAAGACTTCCGTGTTTGGCTCATGTGCAGGTATATATGCGTGCTGCATTTAAGTTGCTGTGGAGCTGCAGCAACAGAAGGCTCAGGATGAAAAACTGCCTGAGAAGCAGGTCCAGAAGCAGTTACCCTGTGGTGAGCTCTGCCCCGCTGGGGTTTTAGTACCAGTGGTACAAGAAATGGTGATTTCTGAGGTTAGTCAATGAAAGCTGCAATCACTCTAAGAGTTCAGAGAGATATAGCCACCCAGGAAGAAGCGATGGGGATTTGGCCCCTGGAATTTCCCAAATCTGGTTGTTTTGTCTGCATGTGAGCACTTCAGTCCCAGTCTAACAGGAGCTCCTCTGGCTTTTCCTGAGGAGCTTCGCTTTGTTTCTGGTACAGCCTAGTTGCTCTAGGATTGAAATTACTGCATAGAGACCCCTGTGCATGTGCAAAGTCTAAGCAAATGAAGCAGAGATTAAATTAATAGGGGTCTTTGGAACTGACCTCGAAAGGCAAAAATGAAGAGAGAATTAAAGAGCAGATGCATGATTTCTTATTGAACTTACAGGGAGGTTCAAAAACTCTAGAATTGCTTTGTAACAAGTTATACAGAATCCTTTTTAATTATTACACACATATACAAAGAAATAAGCAGAATTTTGTAAATAAAGTAGTCATAGAAGGAGAGTAATTAAAATGTTAATTCTAATTGTATGCTATGATCCTGCACTGATTTTTTTTTTTAAGCTCACTTTATCCATTAATTAGTTAATGCCTGTAAAAGTGCTTTGAAAACAGAAAATGCTATTGTTACTATCATTATCCACTAGTTTTAATTAGTTCTCTTACATTTTAATTGGATTATTGAGATGTAGACTTAGGAAAAGTGATTTGGGAGCAATTGCTATCCTCAGAATCCCAGTGAAGTGAACAGCTGCCACTGTCCATACAAAGAAATAAGACTGGCTTGTCCTCTACGTGGATTGATGGATAAATCTTCCTATGTGTCCTACATGAATGGGTGCGGATGATGGCTTTCCTCTCTCAAAATTATCTTGTCTAAGACCAGGATAGGACACATTCAGCCTGGTCTCGTGACAGCTTTTCTACAGAAAGATGTGTCACGGTGCTCAGCTGTGATTTATGACCCTGGAAGACTAGAAGCAAGAAGATGGTAGCACAAAGATGGGGAGATTCCTAATTTCCGTGTGGGACCGACACATTTCTCTCACTGTTTCAAGAAGGGGTACTGGCTTTAAACCGATAATCTCTTTAATAGTATCTGGTTGTGGTTGTGCCTTTTCATGTCTTCAGGAGTGAGGAAACTTGCCCAACTAGTCCTTCATTCTTGCCTGTGGTTGAGAAGAACATATAGGAATAACTGTTTCTGTTCAGACTTTCTTTTCCTTCTTTCTTTTTCCCCTGAAATAACTGCTTCTGAGGTGAGCTTCAACATCTGATCCTCTTGGGAGATTATCTGGGGGAATTTGCTTTCCAATTTGGTCCAAGAATACCTCCCTTTCCCCCCCAAACCAAGACCCGGGACTTTCTGAATTTGTATAAATTTGTGGATGGTGTGGTTCCAGAATCTGTTTTATTCCCAAAACAATAACTGGGGAGCCAGCAAATCTTCCCGTGTGTGCTTGCCATTAGAGACTCTCTTTCATGCATTTTTATAACATTTTGTTTTTAGTGCTGATAAGACTCCCTGCTTAAAACTCCCACAGAAAAGCATTCTAGTGGCGAAGGGAGTATGTTTGCTCTTATTATAAAAGACATTTATCAAAGTTAAATCAGTTGGGGTTTTCTAGTGCATGGCTGACTTGCAAAAATCTCTTTAACAATTTTGCATTTTTGGTAATATAAGGAAGTTCTTACCATTTGGAGTACTGGAACTGTAAGGGGATGCCAGCTGACAAGAGCAAAAAAAGGTGATTTCAGGGGGGTTTTTTGAGCTTTTTTTTTTATTAGCTATATCCATCTTCTACTTTTTTCTGTCATTTTCTGTGTACAAATGGTAGCCTGCTTCTAATAAGAGATCAGGAATAAAGTTGACAGGTAAGTGATTGAGCAATACTTGATCCAGTGCTCCCCACAAATAATGGAAAGTTGCCTATTGAAGCCAGTGAGTTTTGGGACAAAGTCCTAAGACATCTGACAGCTGCCTACTTCCGTAGCGTTTGAGTACCTGATAAAAAAAATAGTTGAGGTACGTTCTTTTTAATCATAGCTTTTCAAGAGTCTCTTCTGGGGTCTTATGTAAAGGCATCTTATCTCCAGTTCTTCAGGCTTTGTAGTATTGAACCCAATTGTCTCTGGTTTCAGGTATTAGGAGGTTAAAATCTTATATTTAAATCTTTGATGAATGTTTGTTATGTTAGCCTAGAAAATTAGATTTCTGGATTAGATCTACTTCTCTATCACATGATGCTGCAGTTGCAAGAATTCCCTATGCAGTGATCTTGCTTTGTGTGCATTATTTATGTGATGTTACAAATAGGGAAAATACTAGTCCCCTGAAGAACATATTTTTGTTTGGCCTCTAATATTTCCTTGTCAGAAGTAATTGTTTGTACTGCAGCCTTTCCTTTTATCTTCAGAAGCACTTGCCCTTGGCAATTGTCCTACGTCAGTTGTGACAAAATGCACAGCAGTTTGGTTCTCTTTCCTTTCTGCTCCCCATATATTCCAAAAGTTATCATGTGTGTCATTCCTAATTGCTGGGAATTGACTGAGGATGGCAATGTTTTGCTGGCAATTCTGAAGCAGTGGCTTGCGCTCTACTTAGGTTAAATACTATTTCTTGGAAACTTTTCCAAGTTGTCTGCTGGGACAATGATGGTGGGGCATGAGGGGCACGTTCTCCAGGTGCAGCTGCCTTCTCCCAGAGCCAGCCCTCCTTGTGATCTGACACACCACGACCTCACGATTTACCGATGTGATTTACAAGAGAAAAGTGGAGATGTTAAGAACTTTAAACTTTCCTCTTAAGAATCAGAAATCTTCCTTAATGCTAAGTAATTATAAAATTGCAAAATTAAAGGTGGTAAGGGCCTGTTAATATGGCACCCTGCTCCGTCTGCAGGGGATTGTTTTGGGGGAACTAGGTGGTTTAAAAATGGGCATTCAATCAATTATTTACCTAATAATTTCTGTTCATCGACTTCTGTCATTGAGATATATTGTATCATCTTTTTTCATGAGCAACAAGAATAGATTAATTTCATTCTCAAATCATCTGCAAGGCAGATTTATATAGAGCCTTTGTATCTCTACGCAAATTGGAAAACGTAAGCCTTCCACAACGCACTTGCTAAATATTTTCAAAGAAGAAATATGAATATCCCAATCTTAATTACTTTTTCATGGTATGCTACCTTCAGCTTGAGTAAAGAGTTGGAGTACGGGACTGCATCTAGTTTTGTCTGGAAAGAATTAGGTCTATAAAGTTTAAATATTCCCATTGTAAATGAAAGATGAGGTGAAAGCTGCTGCGGTGCTGGCTTTTGGCGATCAAATGCGACTCGCAAGCCGCCCTGTGAGAGGTACCAGAAGTTCTGTGAAGTTGAATGTGTTTGTACATTTATTTCCAGAAATAAAATTGCTTACTTAAGCGTCACTTAAACCACGTGAGGGAAATGTGAGGCTTGTGTAGGCCTTAGGAGAGCGCTGATGCTCTGTTTAGGTGTGCTTTGAGCTGGGGGGGGGGGGGCACAAAAGCAAATCTCTCCCTTTGGGCTTTCTGTGGGCGTTTTTTATGGGCTTCCATGGAGCTGCCCTGCCCCTTCGGGAGGTGGGGGGGGGGGGAGGACCAGCAGAGGGTAAGCGAAAGCAAACGGCTGTGCCCACCCCTCGCGCGGCAGCTCCGGGGTACCCGGCCCGCGTGTCCCGCCCGGGCCGCCGCGGCGAGCAGCCTCCGCAGGTGCCGCGCGGGGGCGGCAGGGGGCGCTCGCGAGCCGCGCGGCCGCCGGCGCCGCCTCCCTCCTTCCCCCCCCGCCTCCCTCCCTCCCTCCCCCGCGCCGCGCGGGCTCCCACGTGCTGCGCGCCTCGCTCAAAAGCCGCGCGCCGCCCCGCGCCCGCTCCCCGGCGCCGGCAGCGTCCGCCGGCGCCTCTGGCTGCTGCCGCCGCGCCGCCGCCCTGCGGGCACATGCCAAGGCGCGGGGCGGCCGCGCCGGCCCCCGCCTGCGCCCCTTCCCCTGGCCGCCGCCCGCGCACAGGGGCACGAAGCTGGCGGGAAGAGGCGGCTTCGGAGGAGCGCTTGCGGTCTCCCTGCGCGGATTCCGGCTTCTGCCCGCCCGCCCGTCCGTCCGTGCACGATGGGGCTTCGGCTCGGGACTTTGCGTTCATCTGTTGCGTGGCTTCATCTGCCACCCGAAGAGAAATCGATTGCCACAGCAGCCCTCGTTAGACAGCACGGCTTCAAGGGACGAGCAGCTCTTAAGGAGCAGGGAGGACGAGACGCGCGCTGCTACCGTTGACTTGTTGAAAGACCTGTGTTTTTTTTTTTTTTTTCCTCCTTTGGAAGGGGGAAGTTTGCTCCCCAGACTCTAGCCCGGCTTCCTCCACACCCTTTCCTTCTCCTCTTCCTCTCTTTTTCCAGGGCGCCCCCCCCCCCCCCAATCCTATACCGGCACAGGAGGCACGAACTAGCCGGGCGGAGCGCTGCCCGCCCTCGCTGGAAGCGGGGCGCCCCCCCCCCCCTCCCTCCGGGAAGAGCTGCCCGCGGCGCTCCGGGCTCGCCCCCTTGCCCTTGCCCTCGGCTGGGGCGGTGTTACGGGCGTGAGGAGCCCGCCGGGCTCGGGCTCGGGCCCTTTGGCCGCCACCACGTCGAAAGCGGCGGCGGCGGCGGCCGAGGACTTGTGCAAGGTGTCCGACGAGGAGCTGCTCACGTGGAGCAAGGAGGAGCTGATCCGCAGCCTCCGCCGGGCCGAGGCCGAGCAGAGGAGCGCGATGCTGGACCGCAGCAGCCTCATGCGCGAGGTGAACCGCCGCCTCCAGCTCCGCCTCGGCGAGATCCGCGGCTTGAAGGTAGCGGGCGGCGGGGCGGCGGCGGGGGGGCGAGTTTCTCCGGTGCGTCCCCAGCGCATGGCGGCGGCGAGAAAGGGAGCCCGCCCGTGCCGGAGCGGCGGGCACGGAGCGGTGCCGGGGAGCAGGGCCGAAGCTGCGCCCGGCGGAGCTGCCGGCACGCGTGGGGCGTGGGCCGGCGGCCCCCGAGCTGCGACGGTGCCCCGGGGCCGAGGTGGGGGGCGCGGGGGCTGGCGACCTTCCCGCGGCGCGGGGTCCTTGCGCGGAAAACTTCCCTGCACGTAGGTGCCAGGCACACGAGTGCGTCTCCCGCGAGTGGCGTCGCCCAGCCCTCGTCAGGTGAATGTGCTGGCGGTTCTCGCCGAGAATGGCGTGAAAAGCGAACAGGATTGAGCCTGCTTGAAATGAAGTGCCCGGTTAAAAGTGGTGAGAAACTGTTCCGCGGTCTGTGGAGCACAGCTGTTCTATAATGTGTCCCACTGCGCTTTGGGCTGATGGGAACATCTAATTCTTGTCACCTTTGCAGTAGACTTCGTTGGTTTCTGGTAAGATTCAGTGTTTCTATCTGAAATACATGTGAAAGAATACAATGTGCGGAGCTGTAGAGATTCAAAAGGCTTTGTTTTGCCTATGCTGTTTTTTGTCACGTTTTTTAAGATGACTTCCTAGGCTCTGCCTTGGAGTGATGAGAATCATTCTCTAGTTTCCTTGTCTGGAAAGGACATCTGAGGATGCATCTCTAAGGAAGTCACTTTCAGTGGTGTACTTCCACAGACTGCACTGAGAGGCAGACCAAGGCTGTGATGATTGATGCCTTCTTAATTTAACCCTTGCTAGGTGGGAAGCGTAGTCCCTAATGTTTCCTTCCCTGCTTCTGAGAATTGGGCAGACAGCGTAACTACTGCCAAAGAATTACCCTGATGTACCACGTATAACTGTGCTGGAGAACTTGAAAGCTACTTTAAAGTGGACGTGACTACAAAGCATTATCTGTCTTGTTGCTGTGACACGTGGCACTTTTTGTAAAATTCCTTAGTTGAGGTGAGGTTGGAGAGGAGGAGAGACCCAGGTGCAGTGTGGCCTTTTGAATTGTTATGTGAGGGTACAACAGAAGAGAGTTCATGACTTGTAGAATGGTTTTAGACAACTAAATTATTGAGAAAGTGTCTTTGATAATCCAAGCTTTCCTGTTCTGCAGCGTACAGCAATCCTCCCTCCCTCCCTCCACTTTGACAATAGAAGGTGTCTGGGGGTAAGAGAGACCCATCAATGATATTAGCTTAGTGAAAACAGAGCTTACATTTTAAATGCAATTTAAATTACAGCAGCAATATCGTTCTCCTGGTTATGTTCAAAGGTGTTGTGATGTTATATGGGTTTATATATCTGCCAGGTAAGTAACAAAGCACACCAAAATGTGTAGGAAGGAGTGACAACTTCCTCTCTCAATTCTGAACTTCCTAAGTGATGTTCAACTTCCACCTTTTGTTCAGATGTCTCGGCTGAAACTTCTTTTAAAAGGGATTTGGGAGAACAAGGTCTCTGGGCTCCAATGGATTTCAGTGGTGTGTGGGTACCTACTTGCTTCTTTGTCCCATGTGAAGGAACAGGTCCATGAGTAACGATGAACAGCTGTGCCTGGCTTGAGTGGATGCCTGCTGCCTGCTTAGATACTCTGACTGCTAAACTGTGGGCTGTCACTTCAACTTTTTTCCACCATGGGGTCATCTGAAGAATCCCTATCCTGTATAGGTTTTTCAGGTTACCTTGCGACCTCATTGAGACTTTTCCTTTGTCAAACCTGGGCTGAAACTGGTCAAGTTCAAAGTCATTTTGAGAGGAAGGTCACACACTCAGGCACGCACCCAGCAGAGTTGCAGAAGCTTCCTTTTTTATTTTAGGAAACTGTGCTAAAATGGCCTTTCCATAAGGCTAAGCTTGTAATACCAGACATAAGGGAAGAACATTTAGACCAGAGAAGACAAATATGGTTACAAGCCAGTTTAGTAAAAGTAGGATGACAAAATACTGAAAATGTTTTCTTTGCTGTATTCTTCTGCTACAGTAAGAGCCTGAACGTTTTTTTCTTCAGAGCATTACTGTTCTTCAGTTAGAGAAGGGCACTGGGAACATGTACTGCTTTGTTTTGTTAGAAGTGAAAAATCTATTAAAGCAGATTATTTCATTTCAGAGTGATTGAACCAATTCTGATTAAGTGAGAACAGACAAGATTCTTTTATGCAAATCTGAAGCAGAATCAAACAAACCCCAAATATTTTAAATCTCTAAAAAGTTTGTTTTATATGTGAATATGCTTTAGGGAACAGAGAATATAAATGTTGTTAATTATCTGAGCGAGATTACCATTTCTGATGTACTTTCTGGTTTTAGTCAGCAATAACTTTACAAGTGAGTGTTTTTGAGGGAGTGAGAACATCATGAGAGAGTATGATCATCTGGATTTCTCATTGTGCTTTTGTTTTTTTGTTTTTCCTTTGGGCATTAATTAAACACCTGAAATTTTCATACCATATCGGAAGTTAGTCATTGAACCTTTCCAAATTAGCTCTGCATATTCAGTTTTGTACTGGACAGGTGTTCTGCTAGTATGAAACATGATGCAGTTATAATATGCCAGATCTACACACACAATTGTTTATGCCTTACTTGAGTGCTTAGCTGATGGTTTGTAGCAGTGCTGTTCACTGACTTGTACAATGCTAATGGTATAATGTTAAGTTTTTTGGACACTCTTCTCTCATGCTTATCTTTCTTTTAAAGGATATCAATCAGAAGCTGCAAGAAGATAACCAGGAACTGAGAGACCTTTGTTACCTTCTTGCCTTTCTGCCTATCATCATCCAGAAAGCATCCCGTGAGTGGCAGAGACTGGGCAGGCACAGTGCTAGCATTATGCACAAAGAGGTTGCCTCATACCTACAGAAGCTGAAAGGATTGGAAGTGAGGCAAGAAGAAGTGGTTAAAGAAAAGCTGGAGCTAAAAGAATTGTGTGTGTTGCTGGATGAGGAGAAGACTGGTGGAGCAGGCAGCCGGAGCTCTATTGACAGCCAAATCAGCCTGTGCCAGTTAACTGCAACAAGCACATCCATAAGAGATGTTGGTGATGGGAGTAGTACTTCTAGCACTGGAAGTCCAGACAGTGCAGACTATCATAAACATCATCCGAGTACTAGTCCAGAACACCTTCAAAAAACCAGGGGTGAAGGAAGCCCTGAGCATCAGAAACACAGGAGCATCAGCCCAGAGCATCTCCAGAAGCCTAGGGGTTCTGGCAGTCCTGATCATCACCTGAAAGGACCAAGTCCAGAACATCGCAAAACCCTTGTCAAAGCACCTGAGCAACAAAAAGCACAGCAGCAGCAGTCCAGAAACTCTCCCAAAGCACGTTTTGAGTAGTAGCCCTGAACACTTTCAAAAGCACAGGCCTGGCAGTAGCCCTGAGCATCAAAAGCACAGCAGTGGCAGCCCAGATCATCTTCAAAGCACACACCAAGCGGAAGCCCAGAACATCTGCACAAAGTGAGGGGTACGAGCCCTGAGCACCTCAAACAACATTTTGGAGGGAGCCCAGAGCATCTCAAACACCTCAGTGGAGGCAGCAGAGAAGGTCCCCTCAGGAGACAAGTAACAGATGACCTGTCACCTCACCACAGAAGTATATACAATGGAATGAATGGTGGGTCAATATATTTAGTGAAAGCTCGTTTTTCAAAATTCCTAAGGTAGTTTCAGTTCTGTATCACCACTTTTGGAAAAAGAATAGTATTTTATGTGAAATGAAAGGTAACAAGTCTGATGTTAGTATTAACTGACTTGATAAATAATCGGGGTTTACCCAGTTGTCCTTCTGCCAGGTTTTAGGTGGATTGATGAAAGAGTGGAGGAAGAAGTTCATCTTGAGTGCTTGTGTAAGGTATCAAGAAGCAACTTTTGGACTTGATTCTGCCCGGTGGTTGGTAGACATAAACTGTCCCTATGTAGACCTATGTTTACCTCAGGTATCAGATAGGGAGGAGTTATGTGTGTTTCTTATGCTGTCTGTATTTGAGTCAGCAGAATGGAGGTGAATGTCTCCAATTTCATTTCCACCTTTCTAAGCTAGTCTGTCTGTAGCTTTGAAGATTTTAACATTTCCTCTTTCTTGATGGAAAGCTTCTTATATGCTTTTCCATAAACTCTGGAGAAGATGCCAGATGAAGAGCTAGGCTCAGTATAAATGAATCTGATACTCCTAAAGCTTTCCAAAGCCTTGATTTTTGCATGTATTTAATTATAACAAATTAAAAGTTAAGGAAGATCCTAAGGGATATTTGTTGTTATTGCTGCCCTTTAGGAAGATACCCAATACACATGCCTAGCTTTAAGGAGCTGATATCCCCACTGATTGCAATTAACTTTTTTTTTTTTTAAGATAGGCACAATTTAAGTATCTTAGTATTTTGGGAGACAAGTGGTTATGCCAATATTATTGAAATGAATATGGATTGGAATAGAGTAAATGAAATAATTAAAAACAAAATTCAAATAAACATCTTCTGTTGTTGAAATAACTTTTTGTAGACTTAGCAAAATTTCTGTAGTCTGCTCTTTTCTTCTACATGCTCTGAGATCTTTTCATAAAAGAAGTCAGCATCTTATTTATAGCTGAAAACTCATTTCTCAGTTCTTTGTACGTAGATTTGAAACAGAGCTCAGAAGAAAGTGAGGATTTTGCCATAGTAAATTGTCTCGGAGGGAGTTCATGTGTTGCCATTTTATAAGCAGCTGCGAGAAGTCTTTCTGCCATTGCTGGAGCTGACTGCTTGTTGTTGGGTCTGCTTGTGAGATGGAGACAGTGAGCTCTCTGCCGGGTGCTGTCCTCAGCATTTATCATGTTGCTGTCTTGCATCAGTCCGTTCATCTTTGATGAATAACTTGCAGAATGCCTTCAGCTGAGATAACCTGCTTTGTAGGTGCAAGTCCAGATTACTTTCAGTGACATGTGCGTATTCCACAGGGCTGATAACCCCCAAAGCGGTAAGTGTGGAGACTTCAAATTAATTTTTAAAACAGGTAATTAATAAGGCGAATGTAAGAAAACTATGTGAAGATGCAAATAAGTAAGTTCTAAAAGTTGACCTTGCAAAACTTCCTTTAAATGCTGTATTTCTTTCTCCATTCAGTTCAGTTAAAATAAGGGAACAACACTGACTTGTGAGTAGCATGTAGTATGGAAACACACTTCCTAGAGACTTCTTACTTTTACCCGTGATGTTCACGAATGTATTCACTGGTTACGTAGAAAGGTGATTTAAGGTCTTAAGTATGCATTTTTCAAACTCATTCACAGACAAGGATACAGGTTTTCTGCTCCCAGCACGGTGGGCTTTCTGGTATTTTCAATCCAAATAGTTCTTTTTTGTTGTGTTTTTAACAGTGGGATGACAGCAGTTGTTACTTTAAACCTGAGGTGACTGACCCGCTTTGTGCAGGGCATCTCAAATAGCCGCAGTTGTGACTCAGATAACAGGGAGCTGGAGAGGGGAGCCAGTGATTTGGGAGTCTGTTTATTGACTTGAATCAGAGCATCGCCTGTCCCACCCTTTGTGTTAATCACTTTTGCAGAGGAATTTGCACACGGATAAGTTGTCAAGCCTCTCTTATGTTTATGTAATTTGACATAAGCATGAGGTAGATGTTAGCTGTGAGTTGACTTCTGGCTTTGGTCTGACTTTTTGTCTCATTTTGGTCAAGTGTTTAAACTCTTGTGAGCTTTGCTGTAAGGAATAACCCTTAAAAACTTGAGGAAAATACTTTGTCTTCACATCCTCACAGCTAGGCTCAACTGCTGCTCTCCTACCTTCCTCCCCCCCCCTGCCCCAGCCTTTTAGGGAAGAAGTTGCACAAAAGTGCTAGAAGCACTGACCAGTATAATTTACCATCACTGCAAATGTAATCTGTAAACCTTAATTGGCATGTTTTATGTGTTCCTGTATACATGAACCTGCCAACTGAGTACAGACTGGGAGCTGTACATTGAGCTTGTAGCAAAAATGCCAATTTTGCGTCTGCGGCAAGAAATGCTAAAATTGTGCAGACATAGGTAAGAAAGTGGCATGGAAACCTGGCCTTAAACTCAGATGAGCAATGTAAAAGGATGCTATTTTTGAATCTTATCCCCAAATCAAGTAGTAAGTCTATTATATCATGTTGGTGAAAACCTAGTTTACTTGAAAATTCAGAATATATTCAGCTAGTAGGCTGATTGCGCGGCCATTTGATTATTTTGCAGGGCATTTCCAATGTTACAGCAGTACTTCTGTGACTGTCATTTGTTTGAGCAGCAAGAATGAAGTTTTTGTGTTGATAAATGGTAAATGGTGAAGAGTAACATCTTTTGACTCTTCTGTAGAAATAATATATTTTAATCATGTAATTGGAACTTACCCAGCTCAGTAGAGGCCTGGCGCATCTCCCTTTGGATGAGATGGAATGGCCTCCACTGCCTTATGTGGACTCCAGATCAGGTCTGAGAGGAGAAGGTATTCCTCTGCGTATCAGACCTTGCTCTGAGAAGTACTATACTGTCCACCTGAAATTGCTCTTCTTTCTTGGAAAGCATGTTTGCAGGCAGCCCAGCTGTTTCTGTTGAAATAAAATCTTCCATCCATAACTAATAGCTCCTATTTACCCTGAGTTCTGGTCTTGTTAGCACTTGCATGACCACAGGGAAGCAATGTATTCAGTCATGTGCAGTTATCTCTACCAAAATTTTGCATGTAAATATACAGGGAACAGAGATGGAATCTCTGCAGGCTTTAGTCAAACTCTTAATATAATGTTGTGATGGTTTCAGAAATACGGTGTGTAGCTATAGTCTGCATTACAGGATATGGTACATGCATTCGTTGTTTGGGCCTCCTGCATCTTTTAAGCTCCCATGAGGGACATGAGAAGTTGTCTTTGGTCCGTTGTCTCTTCTGAAACGGGCGCCCTCAAGCTGTGGAGTCCCAGAAGTGGGGTCTGAAAGCTCCGTTTGGCTTGGTGCTTGTCAGTTGAAAACATATTTCATTTTAAAGGCTCTAACCAAATTCAAGGTGTGTTGTAGCAGTTAATGATCTTTTGCTGGAATCCCTCTTAAAATGTTCTGGTTAATGAGCACAGGGCTATTTGGGATAGGAAGATGGCTGCAATTAGGTAGAAAATAGCAGTGGTAAAAACATCTTACAGTGGACACTTATGCAGTCTCAAATAATACATGACAGTCTTTAACTCTGACACAAATATGTGGGTGCAAAAAATATAAATTAATGTGTGTTCAGGATTTGCAATCTAAGTGTTTTTTTTATTCTAAGCAGTTTATTGTAAATTTTCTATTTTAGAAGTCTTTTGTTTGATTCTGGGCTTTGACTTTTGCGTGAAAGGAAACTATCAGAAGGCTTTCAGATGTGCTTTTTGCTTCCTGCTGAGGTTATTAATGACTAGAAATAAAAGTGCTGACTAACCCTGTATGTGCTGCTGGAGGTGCGAGGACTCATGTACAGAACAAATGCAAAGCTGTCTCTCTTGAGCAAAAGTGTTGGCTTAAATGGAGACTCAGCTTAAATTTTGAAAAATTCTGCTATAAATGCGTTGCTGCTTATAAGGAAGATAAAATAAGAGCCTACTGCTTTGAGTAAAAAGAGGAAAGTGCAATGTGACTTCAGAGAGCAAAAATCGGTAATAATGTGACTGAGTTAATTTCAGTGGAAATAGCTCCTATCCTGCTGCTCAAATAGTGAAATGATGTCACGTGTCTGTGTAGGCTTGCTTACATGTTACTCTTCATACAATTGAAATGAAAATAATTTGCTTGCCATTCGTAGCAGTGCACAATACTTTGTGTGTAAATGGAGCTTTCCTGATGGCACCCAATATACATCTGACATTTAGAGCCTAATACAGTGTTATTTACTCTTAAGAGTAACCTGCTGTATAAACAAAGGCTACAGGATTGATAGAATTTCTACTTGTCGCTGTGAATTAATCTACTATTTATTTCAGGGGTTTATTATTTTAAGTGTAGAGGTCTAAAACTTCCATGTCAATGGGAGTCTTTCAGTTGAATTCCATAGGATTTGCATCAGACTCATAAATCGGGTTCAGGCATTACAGACTGCAAGAGAACTGAGGCCTGATATGTGAGTATGTGCGTGATTAGAGCATGCTGTATTTATTGACAAAGTCCTTTCTGTGGGGTAATTTGCCAAGCTAAAACATGGCTTATAATATGAGAGCTATGAAATGACTAGAAACTCATGTCTGAGGGCTTACGGGAGAACTTTACATTTACATTTCTTTAACTTCACTGGCAAAAATAGTTCTGCTTTAAAAGTTTGAGTATATGCTGGATCATCTTTCCAGTAAAAGTATGTGAATCTTAATGGGAAGACTGTCTGTTCATAAAGAAGCTTGTCTGGTTTAAACCAGCTGGCTGAATGTTGCAGCACTCTGGTTCCTGAGAAGTTCAGCTGAGGATCAGAGTGGGAATCAGCCAGTGCTGACTGCAGAGATGTGCTTCCCTCTGTAGCTATTTGGTGGGAGATGGGAGGTTGCACTACACTTTAAAGTGGGAATGCATAGGAAGGATTCAGCTTAACAGTCCCCCCCCTTCCAGGACTGCAAATAAACCACAGCCACACATGGTATGTAACACTTTGCGTGAACTCACCACTTCCAGCTTCTGTGCTAGTATTTCTGAAGTGCCTGGTGGAGGCTTCTGAATGCTGAAGTGTTGAATGCTTAGCTGAAGCCTTACCTACCCCCTTGGTTTTGTTAATGCTTTTAGGGCAGGCAGGACAAGCAGTACATGAATAACACCTGTCTTGGCTTGAAGGCTTGTTGTCAGCTGAGAGCATCCTGGGTGGGATTTTCTTACCTACTGTGGTGTTCTTCAAAACAAGCAAAAATATCACTCACCAAGCAGCCTATCCCCCTGCCATTTAAGGGCCCGGTGTGGAAGAAGGGTAGGCGGTACAGTTAAAGACCAGTGCATTTAGGTTGTGAGCTCCTCAGTGATTAGGAAATCAACACCGAAGTTCCCATAAAGTGGGAGTGAGATCCAGTTCCTCTGAGGGTAGAAGAAGAATGTGAGCTGAGGTGTTTTTGAGACCATACTTAAAAGAAACCACATGCATGAAAATGTGTGCACGGTGCTATTTCTGCACTTGTGTACTGTAGAAGCCCATGAGGATGTAATGAGAAAGGCTGTTGGAAAGTACAGCTAACCAAGGGCTTAAAGGACAAAAGCATTCTGCAAGTATTTTACTATCACAAGGAAGATGACGGCTACTCTTCTACTTAATACCATCTACAAGTGATGCCGGATTTTTCATTGATGGATTTTTACTTTTTGCTTCCATCTTAGTCCATTTAGTGAACGGTGATCGGATGGCTAAAACCATTCTAGTAAGACCTCAAACTTAAAAAAAAAAAAAAAAAAAAGGAAAGGAAAGAGGAGAAAAATAATTAGTGGGGGTTTTTTGTTTTCGTTTTTTTTTTCCTCCGAGTAAACTAGGCCTGATAAAGTTCATAGTAAATTCTCTAAGGAGAATCTCAATCTCTTCTTTGATATCTTGAAAGAAGATGAGTGAAGTTTTGGAAGAGAGACTATGCTGACTTTCCAGTCTTGAGGGGGGAAAAAAATGATAAAACTGTGGAATTGTCAATTTAATAATAATATCTGGAAAAATACTGGAACAAGTAACTAAACTTTTTAAATGTCTAGGTGGTAAGGAGGAAATAAGTTGAGGTCAACTTGTTAAGAAGAATGATACAAAACAATCTCTCTCCTATGTATTGTAAAGTAACAGGCGCTGGGGAGAGTGGGGGATAGTAAATGTAACTATCTTGAACTAGGAAGGGTTTTGGCCCTGTCTCACCTGATATCCCCTAGCAAGCTAGGGAAGCATGGCTTGATTAAACTCCCATAAGGTAGGTCCACAGCAGTCTGGAGAATGTGTCTAGAGATGCATCTTCTCAGTAACTGTCTGTACTTCTTGCCCTTTCAGGAAGGCTGTATCAGAATTGAGCTTTCACAGGCGTCTGTCGTTCTTCACTGTTTTCTTTCATAACTTGCTAAAGGAATGGAGTGTATACTTTGTAAAATTCAAGATGACCCACTTTGTGGGAAGGTCTGAAAGCAAGGTTATTTTGAACCACTGATTGAAAACATGAACCTTGTTATGCACTTAAGAAAAAAAGAGGATAAGCCTGCCTAGGGTTTACCTGTACAGAGCCTTCTTCTCATCTCTTTTCTCTGCTTCCTTACTTTTCCCTTTAGAGTGCTGCTTCTGCTGCACAGATGTCTTTCTTTTGGCTGTCAGGACTTGATGCTAATTCAGTCTTTCCTTGATGCAGGCACTGACCCTTTCACTATGAGTGCCAGAGCAGGGAAGGGGTTCCTGGAAGTGATATGTTATCTTTAAATCATCACCAGTATGCCACATATCTTTAAGAGCAAAGTCTCTGTTAGCTAGCCTGTGATGACTGTGTGCATTAATAAGGCAGGAGGGAAGTGATGGTGAATAGAATAACAAGCAAGAGCTTTTGCCCTCTTGAGGTACCATTTTCAATTTGTGCAAAGGTAAGCACAGCAGAGCTAGACAGGTTCAAGGCTGGACAAGATGGGCAGTTTATTGAAGACAAATTATTTAAAGAGTAGTTTCCTTCTGATTAATTGGCCCTCAAAGAGGGACTCACCAATAAAGGTAATGTTTCAAAGGCTATCAGAAATAACTTTCAAAAGGTAGAGAGTGGAGTGCAGATTTTATCCATTTTGAATAGCACCTCAATGTGTTCCTGTTCTTTTAAACACAAATACCTTTCAGTGTGAAGGCCAGAAGAGTTTTAAAAAAAAAAAAATTTTTTTTTTTTTTTGGTGAATGGGGCTCATCTAGAGGGAATGGGAGATAACTTGCCTGAACTAGGGGTATTTGGAAGAGATTTAAAAATATGTTTAATTTTAATTAGTCTTTTATGGGTGAATCATTTATGGGTGAATTAGTCTTTTATGTTGCTGAATCAGTTCCTCACTTCCCCAGTGTATGTGGCCAGGGCCAGGCATATTGCAGTTGCACAGAAGCATTGACACAGTGCCGTCAGTAACCCTCGCTTCAGACCTGAGTAGTGCCCTTATCTTCCAAGCATTTAACCAATACGAAATGGAGATTAGCGGCTATGCCAGCTGGCTGGTTAATTTGAGATTTATGGCCTTATCTCTTGTTTTGAGCGTCCATTAGAACTTCACTGACATTTGAACGCAGACCTCCAGAGGCGGAAGGCTGACGTAGTGCATCACTGTGCCGGTGTTGTCAGAGTCCTGACAAACTCTGCAAGCCAGCGTTTGTGTGGCTCCCCTGACTTTACTGGTGTTCTATGTGGGATGCATCTGATGCGTTGCGGGGTTTTTTGGTTTATTTAAATGTATGTTTTGAAAACAATAGATTTTTCAAGTAGCGAGTAGGAGGTTGTTTCATCATGTACTGAAGCCAACATAAAAGCTCATTTATTTTCATGATAATTGGGTCAAGTTGTAAGATTTGCCTTCTCTTTGCCTTCCTGATGATTTCTGAGTCATCAGGAGCTTGGAGGGGCAGTTAGTGTTGCCTGCCTGAAATATATAGGCAGACTACTTTTGTACCAGGATGAAAAGTCCTTACGTTAAAGCCTAGTTGGAATCGTTGCTTGGGGAGAGCACCTTTAACTTCAGGAGGGGCCATCATGCAACGTAGCCCTTCAAACAGCTTTCTGAGTTACTGTGTTATGGTATTATTATAGTAAAATGTTTTTAGAACTATTACAGTGATTAAATTGTCAAATTCTCTGAACTCTGGCAGTTTTAATGCAGAGCTGAAATATTATAATTCTTGGTAAGTGCTGCTTGTTTAAGCCCTTCAGCCTTGCAGGATGTACTGTGCATGTTAATCAAAGGGTGTCCTGTCTTTCCAGCTCTATCTATTAATGGAGCCTTTCTTTTTCTTGTGAGTTTTTTTATTTTATTAGAAAAGTAATAATGGGGGGCTGCAGATTGTACAGCGAGTTGAACGGGTTAATAATACCCAGTGAGGAACAAAGCAGTCAGTGTAGAGTGGTGCTGAAAATATTGTACTTACTGTTCACACACCACGTACATTCTTTAGATGTTGACAGGTGCTATAGGACAGTGAAGCATTCCAAATTAGAGGGTATTTAACGAGGTGTAATAAAGCTTTGTGTACTTAGAATGACTCTAGCAATGAAAACTGATTGGTTTCTGAGCTAGCAAGTCATGTCTCAATTAGTGAACTGAAGCACAGCTTATCTTAGGTCTTATTGTCAAATACACAGATCTATAGTAACTGAGAGAACACTTAGAATTATGTTCAAGTAACGATCTTGATATAAATCTTGTCTGTGTGTGTGCTTCTTGAACAGTTAAAGGGTGGGTTCCATTGAGCAAAGTAGCTAGGATGGAAACACTGAGCTCTGAATTTTGCTGCTTCATGCAGAAAGAAGTCAGTCTTTAATATACCACATCTGTTCTTGCAAAAAGGTTAAACC